>NC_064409.1:74448393-75117393 GCF_023375975.1 Astyanax mexicanus
TAGAATTTTTGCACCAGGAGTGTGCATAAATGTTATCCAAAAGCAGTGTGTAAGACTGGTGGAGAACTCTTAAAACTTTATGGATATAAACTTGTTTTATTTGCATTATTGGAGGTCTGAAAGCTCTGCATCTTTTTTGTTATTTCAGCCATTTTTCATTTTCTGCAAATAAATGACAATATTTTTATTTGCAATTTGGGAGAAATGTATAGAATAAAACAACAATGTTCATTTTACTCAAACATATATCTATAAATAGCAAAATCAGAGAAACTGATTCAAAAACTGAAGTGGTCGCTTAATTTTGCTGAATGCACTTGCTGAATGTATTCATTAGAAAAGGCATCCACAAAGTCTCTCTATCCCCCAAAATTTGTGTTACTATCACTTTAATACTGATATTAGTAAATGACCTCCGTTATGATTGACTGCCCTTTGGTTTTAAACATTTCTTGTGTATTCAGTGTGAGTAGGTGTGCGGTACCGAGACAATTCCCGGTGGGCCGCTCTGTATGTGGGCCACTGAAAGAGCTAAAAATAGGATTTGATGCAAGCAATCGAATAATGAATTTTGCATTCACAACAGACTTATTTGTCTAAGACAAATATGAAAGTTCAGGCTTTACTTCTAGAGGTTTACTAAAACAGGATGGATGGAAAATGACATTTCTGAAATTTTCCAAGCATATGTATTTCTTGATCCGCAGTGTCACGTGTATCGGGGATACATCAAATAAGGGATTACCACCCGCAGTGGACAGCACAGTGGGTGGTAATGATCATGACCGGCAACGTCTGGCTAGAATTGTCCATGCAAACAAAAGACTTAAAATTAAACCCCACCCATATTCCACAGGTAAGTGTGGCATTTATTTAGATTCCATGGGACAAGATACTACTCAGTGTAATTTTACAGGCCTCACTCCAATCAAAATATTCTGGAAATTGTGTGGAAAAAATACACCAAACTGCCTCAGTTTTAATTTTTTATTGACATAAATTCTCTTTCTAAACAATATCTCTTTCACAGTTTATATTTTGCTGTTTATTTTGATTTCTTATTTTATTTTTCTCTAAAAATGAACAAGCAGTGAGTGTTATGATAATGATGATGTAGCACAAGTAGGTTACAGTATGATATAAGATATATTTGCATTGCTTAGTTGCTGATTGATCATGCATTCACTGAAGAGACTAAAGTGCAGAACGTTGGGCTCTAAAACAGTCCTAAGACTATTTTTCTCATATTGCATTTTAGCGGGAGGTAATCTCCCGCTGAGAATAACCATTCAGTGCTGGTTCCCAGTGAGTTATTACATTCGCTAATCAACATTTCTTGCTTACAACTTACACAGGCTCACTTGATTGAACAAGCAAGCATATATAGCCCCATAGAAAGGGTAGGTTTGGGCCCAATCCCATTTTACATTCTGATTCTTAGAGGAGTAGTGTGTGCCAATTCCTTTTTTTCGATAGAGGGGTAGGGTGTCCTGATTGTTGCTGGGATGGAGGAGTACAGTGTCACGATTCTTGTTGGGATAGAGGGGTAGAGTGTTCCAATTCTTGTTAAAATAGAAGGGTAGAGTATGCCGATTCTTGTTATGATAGAGGGGCAGGGTATACCGATTCTTCTTTGTATAGAGGGGTAGAGTGTCCTGATTCTTGTTGGGATAGAGGGTCAAAGTGTCCCGTTTCTTGTTGGGATAGAAAGCTAGGGTGTTACAATTGTTGTTGGGATAGACGGGTATGGGGTCCAGGTTCTTGTTGGAATAGAGAGGTAGAATTTTTTTGTTGGGACAGAGGAGTAGGGTGTCCTGATTCTAGTTAGAGGGGTAGGGTTTGCCAATTCCTTTTTTTCCAAAGAGGGGTAGGGTGTCCCTTTTGTTTTTGGGATAGAGGGTTGTGTGTCCCAATTGTTGCTGGAATAGAGAAGTATCCCGTTTGTTGTTGGTATAGAGGGCTATGGTGTACCAATTCCTTTTGGGATAGAGGGGTAGGGTGTTCTGATTGTTGTTGGGATAGAGGAGTTGGATGTTTTGATTATTGTTGGGATAAAGAGTTATGGTGTCCCAATTATTGTTGGGATGGAGGTGTAGAGTATGCCGATTGGAAATGAGAAGTATGGAATCCTGATAATTGGGAAAGAGGGGTAGGTTGTCCCAAATTCTTGTTGGGATAGAGGACTATGGTGTGCCTATTATTGTTGGGATAGAGGGAAAGTGTGCCAATTCCTTTTAGGATAAAGGGTTAAGGTGTCCTGATTCTTATTGGGATAGAAGGGTAGAGTGTCCCAATTGTTGCTGATATAGAGAAGTATGGTATCCAAATTGTTGTTGGGATTAAGGGATAGGGTGTCCTGATTATTGTTTGGATAGAGGGGTAGTGTGTCCCAATTATTGTTGTGTATAGTGGAGTAGACTGTCCCAAATTCTTGTTGGGATAGAAGGGTAGGGGATCCTGATTCTTGTTGGGATAAAGTGGTATGTTGTCCCAAAGTCTTGATGGGATAGAGGGGTATGATGTTCCAAATTTTATTGGGAAAGAGGTGACAGATGTTCCAGTTGTTGTTGGGATAGAGGGGTTGGGTGTCCTGATTGTTGTTAAGATAGAGGGGTAATGTGTCCCAATTATTGTTGGGTATAGTGGGGTAGAGTGTCGGAATTTTTGAATAGGGTCTCCCTATTCTTTTTGGTATAGAGATTATAGGTGTAAAAGTGGTACAGTTTTCCAATTCTTGTTAGGATGTCCCTAATTCTTGTTGGGAAAGAAGGGTAGGGTGTTCCAATGTTTGTTGGGATAGAGGGGTAAGTTGACCCAAATTCTTGTTGGACATAGTAAGGTAGGGTGTCATGCTTCTTGTTGGAATAAGTATTGAGTTCAACCACTTCCTCTAGTAACTGGGTTCCAAAAACAAGCTTCAGAGCTTTAATTGAGAAATGGGACTGGGCCTTTGTTTGCAGGCAGAAAGCAGCTGCTGCAGAGTTTCAAACTCGTTAACTAAACTCGTTAAAAGGGTTTATTGGTGTCTATGGGCCGAAGGAGTGCATGATTCAAGCTTCATAACGTGTTGAAGAAGCTCCAGCATTGAATGACAGGAACAGACTGGCTTCAACTAGCACTGTAGCCAACTGTTCTCCCAGCATATCAATGTAGCATTGGCTCTTAGCACATGCACCCATAGCACTGCATGGCGTTTGGCACACAAGACTACCACAGTGTATATATTCATTTATCTCTATATTTATACATAGCCCTGAAAAGTGAGCAAGACTACGCAGATTCCACTGCTCCTGGCTGACCTCTAGTGCAAAGTCAGAGTATTGCAATAATATTTTCTCTTTTTTCCTATATGCATGAGCACATACAGTAAGGTGGGGAAAGCATGATTCAGTCAGTTTTCATTACAAAGCCTATATAACATACTTTTATATGTGCGCGTTTATACTATATGAGGTATAGCATATACATGGTTAGAAGGGATGCTGATGTCATGCTGCAATTGGAAGTTAATAAACTCATGCAAACAGGAAGTCTTTACATTAAAGTCCTTATTTCACTTTTAATCACCCATCCTGCAGTGTATCTGCACGGCACATGTCTGTGCATTTCATTTTCAAATACTCTTCATCCCACCAGCTAAGCCAACTCTAGGGTCAGTTGTGGCAACAGGGGTGCTACAGGACAGGGCTTAGGGGGCTTTGTTTTTTTACTCCGCCAGTCCTGTATTGGATAAGAAGTAGGCAGTACAAAAATCAAGAAATTCTGGACATTTGTGACGGTGTAAGGAAGACGTGGACATCAGGTTTTGGCCACACATTATGGTCAGAGCAGGAAAAACCTGTAAAACAGAATAAACACATGTCAGTGTAACACATGACAATACATTTTCCAGCAAAAGTGGAATTCCACCAAATTCCACATTCATAATGTTTGAAATAAAATCCTCATTTTAATTGTAACAGAAAATATTTTACATTATTAAAGTAAATCTTTAAACTGAATCTTTGAGTTTTCCAGAACTTAAAAAAAAAAAAACATTTTAAAATGAATGTTTTTCTGAATAAAAATCAAACAGTTTCTCTACTGTTATTTAGTTTAGGTCTGTTTTCACCCGCAGAATTTGGGTTGATTCCTGTTGATTACCATATTTTTCGCACTATAAGGTGCACCTAAAAATCCTTAATTTTCCAAAAATCATCAGTGCACCTTATAATCCGGTGTGTCTTATGTATGAATTATACCATTTAGGTATTACGGAGCAGTAAAGCCACTCTGCTGAAGTACAGAGTTATACAGGAGTTTCAGTGAAGTTTCTCCAGCACCCAGACTGGAGCAGTATTAGCATTAGCTGCTAACCGTGCCAAGCGCTAGCTCTTTTGCCGTTCAGAGACGAGTATATCGGACTGTAGGCTGTTGCTAACCCCAGCTAGCACTGCTGGAGCAGCATTAGCGTTAGCCACTAACTGTGCTACGCGTTAGCTCTTTTGCGGCTCAGAGGGGAGTATATCGGACTGTAGTCTGTGTGTTTACCGTGTTAAAACAAGCTACGTGGGACAAACAACTAGCTAATATTTCTGGGTTACCGGGACACTCAGGGTTCCTCAATGTAGCGCTTAGTGGAAATCTAGAAATCTACGCTTACTGTAAATAAACGGAAGCACTTTACTCACCCAAATAAACAATTTTTATAAGAGAAATCTGTGTAGATTAACATCCAGCACTAGTTTGACTTTAAGTATTACAGTTTTGTTTACTTAACCTAGTTTAGCTTTACAGGTCTCGCCGCTGGGTAAAATAGAAGGAACACAAGGTGACACCCCTGTGCCTTACTAGTGTCACATAATGCACCTTATAATCCAGTGTGCCTTATAGTGTAAAATATACATAAAAGTTTTGGTGTGATCATGGGTGGTACATTCATTGCTTTAAAAGTTTGAGAACCACTGCTGTAGAGGGTTAATGTATTCTATATTAATGTGCAATGTAGAAAAATAATACTGTATAATACAGGTCAGAAACTCAGAGATAATGATACGTATTATGTAATACATGTTAAACGGAGAGCAGTATCGCAAACGGACTCGTCCCTGTCCACAGCCGCTGCACACTGACACCAGCCAGCTGCTCTGGATCAAAGCAGCATATCACCCGCATCCTAATGCAGATGACAGTCTGACGGCTGGTGACGGGATTACAGCTGGCAGCTCTGAGAGCCGGGCAGGGCCTTTTTGACAGGCGGTCGGCGAGAGCGGCGCTGACCCCGGGTCAGTTCTGACCCTGAGTCTGATTTCCCCTGTCCATCTCTGTCTCATCACAGCTGATTCTGATGCAGCTGCTGTGACGTGGAGATGATGGGCTAACTGCTTGCCACAAGGCGCCTGTGAGCTGATGTATCGGAACTGAGTCGCTGCGCTTTCCTCCGAATGTGCTGTGATGATGCTACTCGGTAATGCTGCATCAGCAGCAGTTCAAAAAGAGGCGGAGTCTGACTTCACATGTGTCGGAGGAGGCATGTGCTAGTATTCACCCTCCTGGAGTTAGGGCATTCCTAGTGATAGGAGGAGTCCTAATGAGTGGGTTGGGTAATTGGCCTTGAAATTGGGGAGAAAATGAGATAAAATTTTAAAATTGTATAAGTTGTGAGGTGTTACCTTGTGAGTAAAGTTGAATTCTGACAAGCAACTCTGGCAGTAATCACATTTACATTGATGTCAATTACTTGTTTATATTGCAGCACTTCCGCATACGGCAGGTTTAAGTTCATTTTTATGCTCTGTATGCATTCATTAATGTAACTGTGTGTCAGTTTAGTGTCTTTTCACAAACCATCTGTTTTTCTGCTAAAAGAGAAGCTGTACAGGACTAGCTGAGTGTTTCTGAGTATTAGGTTTTGGCTTTCTGTCCCATGACATGAGACATGTGGAATGTACTGTACTGCTGGGATGCTAGGATGCTCCATCGTGAGATCTGAGCATGAGTGTAAACCCACCTCTGTTATTCAGCCACCTGCACGCCTGCGCAGTTATCTTTACTCTCCGATGCTATCGCTAAATACTCCGCCCTGCAAACACACATACACACACACACACACACACAAACATACACACCAGATTAAGAGTTACTGGTTAGACAAAAGCAGCTTAATGTATGGTAAAAATTACTATTTTATTCAGACCAGATCAGAAACTGTAAGTACTGTATAATAAGATAGGAAGGGGTTTCTAATAAAGTGGCCAGTGAGTGGAAGCACAATGTGGTAATAGTACAGGACAATGAAACTGAAACTGTTCTGGTGGAAACAGGAGAGTTGAGGTGCACATTGCACATTGAAAGGGTTTTGTATCACCTACACCTGTAGCCTGTAAATGGGTCAAGGTATTTAAATAGGTTAATATTCCCCCATCATGACCTGCCCAAGCATTCACCAATAGTGATCAGATTAAATAAAGTTGGTTTAAAAACTCCAGCAGCACTGCTGTATCTGATCCACACACAGTAACACCTCATACGCCACCACCATGCTAATCAGTGCTAATTACTGTATGTTTGATCTGTGTAAGGTGACCACCTTTGTTTCCAGTGGTCATAAAGTGGCCAGTGTGTGCAAACACAAGGTACGTAAGTGTTTCTAATAAATTGGCCACAGGAGTGTGTTTATGTTAGGGGCATCACTGGCTGGTGCAGTGGATGATCTTGGATAATGAGTGAGGGTGATCTGAATACTGACGCGCTGGCTCTGAGCGCCTCGTCTCCGGCCGCAGCGATCTTTCTGTAGCAGTAAATCATCTCCACCAGTAGCCACAGCTGCAGCCCGATGATGGACACGTACATCATTATCTCTGAAACGATGGAGGCCGTGCCACGCGTCGCTGAGAAAGAGAGAGAGAGAGAATTACAGTGCATATGCTATGTAATCTGAAATTAAAGCAGCAATCCCTAACATTTGAGATGGGATAAACTATTCTTATTAATGGTATCAGTGCCCTGGTACAACCAGCCCTGCAACATATATTGTATTATATAATTTATTTTAAAAACAGAGTGGTCTGGTAAGTTTTTTTTATATAAATTCTCTCTACATTTTGATAATATTTCATAAATATTTGATAATATTCAATTTTAAACAGCAATCTATATACAATTCATTTATACACTTATTAATATGCCATACCATATGTCTGTCTTTGTTAAAGAGCATAATACAAAGTATTTCAGCATGAAAGCAGGTATTTCTAATGTGTGACAGACTACCTTCTACTACCAGATCAGGAGAATCTCTCACTATCTTTAATAAACTCCTGAAGACAGAGCTCTTCAAAGAGCACTTACTCTCCTAACACCTCTAACACACTAACTACTTCTAACCTCATTTCCTTCCTCCTCTCCTTAACTCCTCTATCCCATTATTTCCCTTTTACCTTCGTTAGGCCCTGTCTAAAGATGTTTTTACCTTTAATTTCTATAACTTTTGTACTTCACTATTGTAAGTTGCTTTGGACAAAAGCGTCTGCCATATGTAATGTAATGAATGTGTATATGTGTATATGTCTATGACATTATCAGTACAGTGATGACAGCGCCCGGAGATTTATCTGCGCTATGGGATGATTTTGCAGTTTTTAAGTTAATAATGCTTAGTTTTAAATGTCCGAGCTCTCCGGATTCTACAAATGAGGTGTGGAGCTACTTTGAGCTGGATAACGGTAAAAAGAGATATTTATCAGGGCAAAACTCTCTTCAGCTTAATATCAGTAAAACTAAAGAATTGGTAATCACCAACCCTAGATCACAAATACACACAACTCACAATCCCATCTGCATCAACAGTGAAACAGTAGAATTGGTTGACTGTTTCAAATACCTTGGACTCACCCTGGATAGTAAACTCAGTTTTGAACAACACACCAACGAGATTCACAAACGCAGCCAACAAAGACTTTCAGCCATTCGTAAGCTTAAAGCACTTTTTGTTGCCCCCCTTCACTTACTCCTCCTGTACAAGAGTATAGTTCAGCCTATTCTCATTTACTGTCTACCTTGCTTTTTCAACATGTTAACTGCTGCCAATAGGAACAAACTTATACGCATCACTAATACTGCATCCACGATAATAGGCCTACAAACTCCCAACCTATCAGATCAGAACACTAAACTCACTAGAAATAGAGGACAAATTATTGCACAGGATCCCAGCCACCCTTTAAACCCCTTTTTTATTCTG
Source organism: Astyanax mexicanus (assembly GCF_023375975.1). Lineage (NCBI taxonomy): Eukaryota > Metazoa > Chordata > Actinopteri > Characiformes > Acestrorhamphidae > Astyanax > Astyanax mexicanus. The sequence continues at coordinate 74,456,615 of NC_064409.1, forward strand.
CTCCCATCAGGGCGTAGATACAGAACATTGGTATGGAAACGGGCACGCTTTGGGAAAAGCTTTGTGCCCTTTGCGATATCCACCCTAAACGAAAGTGCGCGGCGGTGAATTGTTGAACTTACTCACTTTGTTTGGAGTCTACCTGATTATATATGTGTGTTTTGGACTGTATGTGGGGATGGTGGAGGTTGGTGGGGACGGGATGGAATGGTTGTGTTAAGTGTATTTATACATGTATCTGTGTTTCGGAGGCTATGTACTGACAGTGAAAACAAATTTCCCGTTGGGGACAATAAAGACTATCTATCTATCTAAATTATGCCCCGATTTGGCCGTTGTAAAGAGCGCTGAGCAAAAAGCACAACATTTCTGGATCTCAGAACGCTGTGGGAGAACGGGGGTGTGCTATTTATCAAAGCTAAGTACTTTTTATCATGTTTTACTACAACAAAAGTCTATTTTACACTGAACTCTTTCTCCTACTCTGTGCAATTTACACATTCTCACCAGAGAGGGCTCTAAATCCACAAATTTAAGTGACTTTAAGAAGTAAATAGTAGTGCAATCAATACATTCAGTTTATTGTCACTGTCCAATTAATTACAAAAATCTAAATTTTCGTCAGTTTTTAGGTACTACATAATTCGAGCACACACCCTCTCAATACACTCAATATTCTCCAAAATGGCCTGAAATAAACACTTTTTACATTGATTCCATTGAAAGTTTAGAAGGTTTTAGCTCTCTCCTGTGAAGCTCCTGATTTGGAGATATGTGTTTTTAATACAATGCGGGTACATTCCAGTTTAAATTTCCTACTTGAAAGTGTAAAATTATAAAAATGATCATTCTAAAATTATAATGCTGAATGAAAGCATTCTATGGCATCTTTAAAGAAACAACTGGGCACAATTTTCCAAAAGTGTTTGATCAAATATGTACAGTCCTGAAACTACATAAAGCTCCTGCATGATTGTTTTTTGATTTTATTAATGTATTTATTCATTTTTAGAATTACAGGCACAACCAAAACTTGTTTTTACATTAGATATAGCTCCACATCATCTCTATGTACTGTTTTTTTTTGTTTTGTTTTGTTATTTGTTTGTACTGAGTGGGTCGACCCGAGTGGGATGGGTTCCTCTGACTGAGTCTTGGTTCCTCCTAAGGTTTCTTTCTCTTAAAAAGGAATTTTCCCACTGTTGTCACCATAATTATTGAAATAATAAAACTATTGTCATTTAGAGCATTTATTTGCAGAAAATGAGAATAATGCAAAGAAATGCAAAGTTCATATTCATAAAGTTTTAAGAGTTCAGAAATCAATATTTGGTGGAATAACCCTGTTTTTTTTTTAGCACAGTTTTCATGCATCTTGGCATGTTCTCCTCCACCAGTCTTACACACTGCTTTTGGATAACTTTATGCCTTTACTCCTGTTGCAAAAATTCAAGCAGTTCAGTTTGGTTAGATGGCTTGTGATCATCCATCTTCCGCTTGATTATATTCCAGAGGTTTTCAATTTGGTAAAATTAAACAAACTTGTCATTTTTAAGTGGTCTCTTATTTTTTTCAGAGCTGTATAAATATATTTTCATTGATTTTAATTGAATTGAAACTAAGCACATTAACCGCTCTGCCCTGTAGATGGCACTAATACACCATTCACTTTTACACCAAATGTCCATATGTTTGTAGACACCCCTTCTAATAAATCAGCATTCAGACACTGCTGACACAAATGTGCAAATGCACAAAAACAAGTTTTTTAGTCATTGTAGAGACAAACCACCCATAGAATAGGACTTATTAGATAAAAGACATTAGATAAAAGACATTATTAGATAAAAGACATGAACCAATTGGTACTATGCTGGTGGCAGGTGTTGGGAATCATTATGAACATTCTGATATCAGTAACAGTGTTCTGGTTGCTGAACACAATCAAATCCTCATAGCAATGCCGCAGGGTCTAATAGAAAGCTTTTCCTCTTTTAATACCCTTAATTTTGGTAAAAATCCCAATACTTCCCAATACTTTGTCCATATAGTATAGTCCACCACAATAATGTATGATAATAATAACAATAATATTTTTCCCTTAAAGGTGAACCAGAATTTAAGGTGGACTATCAATAAACGTCTATTTTATATTTTTCATACATAAGGTTTACCGGATTATAAGACGATTAAGCGACACTAATAAGGAACAGGGATGTTGCCATGTTTTCCTTCTAAATCAGCTAAGCTAAAAAAGAGCATTTTCTTTTAAAGTCAAACGAGTGCTGGATGTTAATCTACACAGATTTCTCTCCTAAAAAATGTTTATTTGGGTCAATAAAGTGCTTTCATTTATTAACAGTAAACTCAGATTTCCAAATTTCTACTAAGGCTGGGTGCAGCAGCATTAGCATTAGCAGCTAACTGCTAGCCATGCATCGGATTATAAGGCGCACTGGTGATTTTTGGGAAACTTGAAGGATTTTAGGTAGCGCCTTATAGTGAGAAAAATACAGTAGGTTTTTATTGCTAGTTTAGATATAATACAGATAATTCTGACATATGTAATACTGTACCTTTGGGCACCACAGTGAGATGAACATATTTGCTGGCTGTGGTCTCGTACTCATAGTAATCGTAGTTGAGGGTCCGAGTGAAGAAGCACTGATAGACCCCAGAGTCATTAAAGGTAACGTTGAGGAGATAGATGGACGCGTCCTGCAGGTCAGTGGTCTTTCTGCTGCCCGTCCAGTTCACACGACCCTCAAAACGCTCGTTTATTATGGTGGACAGCTCACCGTCATAAGAGTAGATCTGCACATACAGTAAGAACATCAGATCAGAGCTGAATGAGACTGTTATTACATGTCATTACAATGTTACACTTGGATATATAAATACAGGAGTCTTTCATATTTCGATTATCAGATTATTTCAATGAAAATTTAACTTTAACTTTTAAGATTTTAAAAAGTAGCCAAACCAATCTATGCAGTTGTGAAAAATTGTTTGCCCCCCCATAAATTAACTGTGATTTATTACACTTTTTGGAAAGCTGAGTTCAATTTCACTACTAACCACAAACAGCCCTGATTACTGACTACAGACCTGTAGAATCAAGAAATCACTTAAATAGAACCTGTCTGACAACATGAAGCAGATAAAAGATCTCAAAAACAACATATTATGCCCCGATCTGACAGATGAGAAAAACCTCAGTCAAGTCGTTGATCATCTATCAATCTGGAAAAGGTTACATCGTCATTTCTAAAGCTTTGAGACTCCAGAGAACCACAGTGATTCACTATTATTCACTACTGGAGAAAAAAAAACATGGAACACTGGTGAACCTTCCCAGGAGTGACCGGTCGACCAAAAAAAATTACTCCAAAAGGGCATGAACAACTCATCCAGGAGATCCCAAAAGAACCCAGAACTACATTTAAAGAACTGCAGGATCTCACTCTCCTCAGTTATGGTCAGTGTTAATGATTCAATAATAAGAAAGAGACTGGGTGAAAATGGTAAAAGACAGGCAAAAGACACTTCTGACCAAAAAAATCACAACAGCCTGTTTAATTTACCAAAAAACGTTATGATGGTCCCCAGGATTTGCGTAAATATTCTTGGACTTGTGGAACTTTTTTGGAAGGTTTCTCTTTACATTTGACATAAATCTAACATAATTTCAGACATACTGAACGTAAATCATGGTGGTTTAAGTCTGATGGTCTGGAGCTGCTTTGCTGCTTTAGGGTCTAGACAACTTGCTGTAATAGATGTAAGCAGGAATTCTGTCAGGTGTACTTGGGTTCTGCAGCAGGACAATGATCCAAAACACACAAACAAAACTAAATCAAGGTTTTGGTGTTGTCTAGTCAAAGTCTGTTTGAGATGCTGTGGATGATCTTAAACAGGACGTTTATGCTGGAAAATCCTCCAATGTGTCTGAATTATAACAATTCTGTATTATTTAAAATGTGTTTTTTATATTTACTCAGGTTATCTGTATCTGATATTAAAATTTCTTATATTATAATTCAGTATGACATCTAAAAATAAACAAATCTGTAGAGGGAGGATACTTTTTCCTGCCACTGAAAAATAACAGAGCTGGATCCATACATCACCAAACACAGCAATGCAGGTGAGCACAGGATACTTTTGGCAATACAGTGGATATCATCTTTACCTTTACACATATAAAGTTTTTTATATATGTATATATTAATATTTCTATATACAGCACAGGCCAAAAGTTTGAACACACCTTTTCATTCAATGTGTTTTCTTTATTTTCATGACTATTTACATTGTAGATTCTCACTGAAGGCATCAGAACTATGAATGAATGGAGTTTTATTTACTTAACAAAAAATGAGCTGAACCTCCACAGTCACCGGACCTGAACCCAATCCAGATGGTTTGGGGTGAGCTGGAGCACAGAGTGAAGAAGGCAAAGGAGCAACAAGTGCTAATAAACACCTCTGGGAACTCCTTCCTTCAAGACTGTTGGAAAACTTTTCATTTCAGGTGGCCACCTCTTGAAGCTCATTGAGAGAATGATGCCAAGAGTGTGCAAAGCAGTAATCAGAGAAAAGGGGGGCTTTTTTGAAGAAACTAGAATATAAAACATGTTTTTTAGTTATTTCACCTTTTTTTTTTGTTAAGTACATAAAACTCCACATGTTCATTCATAGTTTTGATGCCTTCAGTGAGAATCTACAATGTAAATAGTCACGAAAATAAAGAAAACACATTAAAAAAGAGAAGGTGTGTCCAAACTTTTGGCCTGTACTGTATATATACAGTATACACACAAAGATTACTCACATGTGCAAACTCAGTCTCTCCTCTGGCTTTGAAGAACCAGTCTGCTGTAGCTGAGGCTTCCACCTCTCCTCTCATCTTACAGGAGATGCAGCCCAGTTTAAAGTCCTGTCCGGCCACAGCCTCTGTATCTGAGTCTACCTCGGCACACGCAGCGTCACCCAGAGACACTGCAGTACACACACACACACACACACACACACACACACACCCACAGAGCTACATCAGGAAACACAGATTTTATACAAAACTACAAAAAAAACATTTTTGCCCAAAATACACTGATATGCCAGAGACAGGAACTAGTATTGTGTCCCATTACTTTTGCCATGACCAGAACACTACACTGACCTGTGGGATATGTAGGAGAGGGGTCTCCTGCAATGACTATGGATGTAGATGTGATTTCTGAATTCTAGCCAGATACTGCTGTCATTACTAGGCCCATCACAATAACTACATTGTCGACTTATTTTTCTATAAATAAATTATTTTAATAATTGTGATATCGTCTATTGTGTTTGCACTTCCTCTGATCATCAGTGTATCTCTCTCGAGAAGGCGGAGGCAGGATCTTTACGCCGGTCCAACGCGGGCCAGCTGGGACAGACCGGGGTATATAAGAACTTATTATAACCTACATTTTCGGGTTCTAAAATAGGTGTGTGAACAGGAATAAACAGTTTATTGTCTTTAAAAGGGTATAATTCCTTTTTTTATGATTTTATGTTATCATTATATTAGTGACATTTAATGGTCTTAAAATACCAACAATATATTTTATCGCAATAATTTCTGAGACAAAATATTGTTTGCAACGATATTCTTATTACAGAGTAGGGGCTAATGTAGTCTTAGGAGTCTTGCCCAAGGACTCTGTATATCAAGGCATGTTAAATGTACAAGTGCACAACCAAACCTTCTAAAAAGGCTTTAAAGGTCCCATAATTTTTTTTACCTTCTACCAGGCCTCACTTCAGCTCCCATAATTCATGTTGCCTTGCCTTGTTTTAAACATGTTTTAGACCTTTTTACACATCTCCAATACAATGATCCATGTTTTTTAAACAAATATGGTTCTTCTATGGCAAAAGAACTCAAAGAACAACTTGAAGTACGCTTATTTTTAAGAGCACACCAAGGGCTATTTTCACCCTGCATTAAAAACTCATTAAAATCTTGGAGCTCGTGCTGAAATCTCCCTTCACAGCTTCAATCAAGATGAGATGACTTTTGGGAATTGGGTATTTTTGGGCTGTCCAAATCGCCAGTGGATGTTCCACACATTACACAGAGATCACTCGCCCTATGTTCAGCCTGTTCGTGAAAATTCCAGCATATTCGTTATTTATTCAGAAGTGGATTAGCACTTCTGGTGGTAACCAGTTTTATTGACGTCTTTAGGTTGCGCAAGGTAACGCGGATTAGTTTACATGTAATTAAGCTGGAGACACCCTGCTGCCTGAGGGGGTTTAAAATGACACTATCTGCACCACTTTCTGACGAAGAGAGGATGTGAAAGTGAGTTTAAAGCATGATACACACAGTGTGTTCAGTGTAAAATGTAGTTGGTTAGTTTAATCTAATTTTACTGTATCATGCAATTGAACTTTACCATATAATACTCTGCAATCAGGATGTTGGAATAAACAGTTTGGGGGCAATTCCTACATAATACTCTGCAACTGGGTTGTGGAACAAACAGTTTGGGACAATTTCTATATTATACTCTGCATCCGGGGTGTTGGCACAAACAGTTTAGGCTAATTCCCATATTATACTATGCAACCAGGGTGCTTGCATAAACAGCATGGGCCAATTTTCATATTATACTCTGCAACCGGGGTGTTAGCACAAACAGCTTGGGTCAGTTCCCATATTTTACTCTGTATTTGGGGTGCTAGCAAAACAGTTTGGGCTAATTCACATATTATACTCTGCATCCAGTGTGTTGGCACTAGCAGTTTTGGCAGGTTTCCATATTACAGTCAGCAACTGGAGTGTTGGCACAAACAGGTTGGGCCAATTCCCATACAATACTCTTCAAACAGGTTGTGGAACAAACAGCTTTGGCCAATTTCTAATATACTTTGCAGCCAGGTGTTGGCACAAACAGCTTTGGCCAATTCACATATTACACTCTGCAACCGGGGTGTTGACACAAGCAGTATTTTAACATATTATATCGACAACATTCAACACTAACAACATGCTGAGCATAAGTTTACATTTTTGCGGATGATTCAAAACAAGTTATACACATAAGATCAAAAATATAAATACAAACAATTAAATTATTAATGCTGTGGTTCTAAAAGTTTTAAAAACTTGCTAAAGCCAAGATTTAACTTCCTGTTAGTGATCATGGTGGGCTATGGATGGTATCTTCTCTGTTCTCACATAAAAAGGGTTTGTTTGACTGAAGTCATTAAACTGACCTACATGTAATACAATGGGAAAGTACAAGAAGGTCAGAGCATAGGTGATGATGGTGATATGGTCCATTGCATGGGTCGGCAATAGGCGGCCAAGCATGAAACATCTGGCCCGTGAGGTTGTTTGAACTATAATAATAAAAAATTAAATAAATACAAAGTCTTTCTGTTGAGCTTTTGTTTATATTCCTCCCCGTCTCTCTGTCGCGCTCTATGTGACTTTAGTTTCCGCCCGTTTTTGTTTTTCCGCTCGTTTTTGGGATCCCTATCTCCTCAAAACTATTTTTTTTCTCGGAAGCATCCCAATTCAGTACCTTGGGCAGCAGTAGTGTATTGGACCATGATCCTGACGACATGGGTTCGATTCCGCGTGAGGAGCGGCATGTTTATCGTTTTTTTGAATTAATAATATATTTAGCAACCAGAGTGTTGGCACAAACAGATTGGGCTGATTCCCATATTATACTCTTCAACCGGGGTGTAGGAACAAAACTATAATGAAAAAAAAAGAATAAAATGCCTCTGGCCAGATTTTGAGTACATTAGTTTCGTACTGCGACCCTGACAACATGGGTTCGATTCCACTTGAGGAGCGGCGTGTTTATCTATTTATGTTTTTTTTACCTTCAACCCCTGTTGCACCCCTATCACACACTCTATATCATAGCATATTAACCCACAATAAAACAGTTATTACACATCAATAGTCAAAGAACAACAAATATCAGTCTTTCTCTAAACTGTGTGGCTGAATTATTTATAAAAAAACATTATTTGGATCAGTATTGGCAGATCCTCGATTGAATCGGGACATCCCTATCAATTTTAAAGGCACTGTGAAAAAGCCTTTAGTTTGATTTCAATGTTAATTTCAATGAAATACGGCCATTGTTATGTATGAGATATGATAGGTGATGATAAATGGAGCGGATGATGGAACATCACATATGACAGAGCCATTAAATACAGCCTCTTATTACATAGAGAGTAATATAGTTCAAGGTGAGGCCGTCACAGGCTGTGCTGTCCTTCGCTGTAATCATGAAAGCACCGCTGTGAGAAAATGCAGACTCACCACACAGAGCACACAGCACACACAGGAACAGGAGGCACCTGGCGGACAGGCCGGACAGGAAGTGATGTGCCATCCGGGCCATCTTTGCTGCGAGGGGTGGAAGGGACTGGTCTCTGGCTGCTGTTGCTGATGCTGACGTCATCTCTGCACCGGTTGCCTGCCTGACTTTGTGGACTTGTTGTTTTGCCTGGTGCGAGCGAGCGGTGCTGTTGGCTGGCAGAGCAGCAGTTTTTTTTGGGTCAGCAGTTTGTTTAGAGTCAGCAGCACACTGTAGCTTAATGTACTGTACTGTGCTGTACTGTACTCGGCTGTTACATCAGCCGAAGCAGACAAAACAATGTGTTTTCTTTTTCTTCGTACCCTATAGCCACCACTAGACCACTAGAGTCCACAAACAAGGCCTTATCCCAATTCTCAAAGCCTAGTGAGCGTGAGCTAAGCTACTTTTGATCTTGGGGAAGGTTGCAAGAGCGGAAGGCCACTTTTCCTAGTTTTTCTCCTAGTTTTCCTCCTAGTTTTCCCAGCTTTTAGGCCTCTTTACCAATAAATATCTATATCTGTGCAACTTCAGCTTACAAAAATAGTGTCTCAGTGTGTATCAGGGCCCCTAGCAGCAGCTGGCTTCTTTTAAAGCAGCATTTATAGAAGCTTCTGAAAGAAGGAGACTATAAATAAACATACGCATGCATACTCAAGCTCACATGCTCACCATCAAAGTGCCTCAGTTCTTTGGCTCAACATGCATAGCAAAGTGCACGAGTGCACAAGCACAAAGTACACACTTTTTATTTCCCTCCCTGCTCTTTATTATTATTGCTTGCTGCGTTAAATGAGTTTAAACACAGCTGCAGTGGCGCAATAATACAAGCGGCAGCCGGGGTAGTTAGCTAGATGAACTAGTTTAAAAAGGCAAGACCTGAGACTGACCTGGATATGTGCTGGTCCTGAGATTTGCAGGAGTGCAAAAACTAGCCAATATATGCATATGTATATGTATACAACCAAAAAGAATGCCTTAATCACTCTATACTTTGATTACTCCATATCTAGCATGCCTTATAAACAAACAAACACCTTAATACAGGTGGCTATATAGGAGTATAGCAGTATATAGGAGTATATTTCCAGAGGCCTGCATGCAGCTTTGTTATCAAGAATGGGACCTCCTCAAAACCCACTTAGCTTAGCACTCTCTCTCTCAACATGCAAACCCATCATTTCTTCTATGCATTTTTCTACTGTGGTGGAGGTGGTGGCGGTGCACGTCTCGCGACCGTCTCGTCCTCCCTCTGCCCTTCTTCTCCTCCTCCTCCTCCTCCTCCTTCTTTTTCCTCCTCCTCTTTTTGTCCTCTGGGTTCTAAAGCAGTGGGGCAGGTATGGTGATGGTCCAGGGGATGCTGAGTGCTGGTGGGTCAGTAGTCAGTAGAACAGCCTGGTCCAAACAGACTGTGCACAAAGAAAGGATGAAAAAAGAAAGGATGATACAAAAAAGAAAGAAGAGGAGCAGGTCTATCTGTTCTCCAGCTGGACAGCCATCCTGAGCCCAGGCAAAGTCCGAGTGAGTGAGTGAGTGGAGGAGAGAGAGAGAGAGAGAGAGAGAGAGAGAGACAGGCTACATCTGATGCATTGCGGTAAAAATCCCGAGCTGCGAACGCTACTTTATAACCCACCCCTATTCAGACAAGCCCCGCCCACCTATGCCACGATTGGCTTTGATCCTCGCACAGACTAAAGCCTGACCTCTTTCCACTTATAAATAAACGACCTTTTTATTATAACACATAATAACACACGAGAAAAACTTAATGTTTTTAGGAAATCATTGTTTTATTTTATAATTTAATAATAGATCCGTACAATACCACTTGTCTATGTGTCTGTAGTGTAACTTATTGTGTGTATTCTTATTTTGTATATTGTGTTATTGTTTATACTGTTAAGTTATCTGTATATTATATTTTATTTTATTATTCTACTTGTTGGAAATACTGTTCTCTGCAAACTAGTGGGAACCTGCACTAAAAATCTTGAATATTGAATCTAGTAGGCTATTTTCGCTGTATTTTGCACAATAAAATGCAAAATAATATACAGATAAACTGCTTATTAGAAATCAATCAAATCAAGTGGATGAATGATCGTTTTGTATTTTAGCTATTAGATAGTAATTGTCACAAAACTAACTATGAAATAAAAAAATATATAATTTAATGTAAAGATTTTTTTTTTCTGGTAGCAAATATCGAGGCATTTATAGTACCCATAAAGTATAGACACAACTATAACATAGTGGTTTTATAGTGTTCAGTAGTTTTTCCATTTTTTTAAAATGTTATGTATGTATTACAAATGAAAACAATAGAGATAGATCAGGTAAATTGGATACCCTAAATTGCATGTAAATGTAATACATGTAAATGTAAAGGCTGATTTATAAATGTATGTATAGGTATGTGTATTGTATAGGATTGTGTGTGTGTGTGTGTGTGTGTGTGTGTATTGGCACTCTGTCCTGGGTAAATGCTGCAGTGCTGATGCAGCCCTCCAGGTGGACGGTTGTTTCCGGTTGAGAGTACGCTGTGCACTACTGGCTGCTGCTTGTCACCGGTGTGTGGATGAGTGCTGAGTATAAATGCTTGTGTGTAAAACGTGTAAATTGTAAAGCGTCCTTGGATTTCTAAACAAAAAGCTATATAAGTGTAACTTCATTAATGCTAAAGTCATCCAAACTATGAAAAAAAAATGGAATTATTTAATAAACCAAAAATATCTCTTTAAAACCCTATAAACATATAAAACATTTAATCAGATTAATCACAACAATATTCTTTGATTAACTGTGATTAATCACACTTATACTTAAGACTCAAGTTTTTATAGTAGATATTTAAATATAGAAAGACTAAGGCCGTACATTTTAGCTTTAAAATGTATTTGTTTGTTTTTTGAAGCTTATTGTTATCATTTATTAGAATAATTAAACAGTGGAACAGTGAATAATGTACATTTAATCTACATGTTGAGAAAGTAAATTTGTGTATTTGAAACACATTTTAAATATATATATATATATATATAGTTTTTCTTTAACACTGTACAGAGAAACCAATAAGGTGCACTAGAATGCAATCTGTATTAATTTTTATATGGTTGAATAGTGAGAGTTAAGTACACACATAGAAAAACACTGCTGTTCTAGAGTTTCAGCTGTAAACCCTGCTGATTCCAAAATGTAAAAAAACCCAAAACTGCCTTAAATTATTATATTTACACCCCAACATTTCCCATGGGATGGATAAAGTCTTTCAAGGCTAAATGCATTTATTTTATAATTTTTTAATATTTTATATATTTTTATATTGTATATTTTTTAATATTTTACTATTGATTTTTGACTGTCAGTTATGATATGAATATTAGATAATGTATTTTTTTATGTTGTGTGTTATTATTACTTCATCTTTTGACAAAAGGGGGGTCCCCAGGCTTTTGTATATGGCTGTACAGTATGTGACCCACCCTGCCCCTTCAGAAAACAGAGGTCTTCACTGACCTGCTGTTCAGCACATCCCACAGTGACCACCCACGTCCATCAGCATGCCCCTCCCCCTCGACCTTCAGCTGCTTCAGCAGATCAAACACCCTTTATTTACACTAGTCAACCTTTTCCAAAGCTTCCCAGAACTGCTGTTCAGCCTGAACCTGAAATCAGAACAATTAAGTTTAGAAATAAAACTCTCACTCGCTTTAGATTACATCACTCTTCTCTACTGTTCACCATCAGTCTGTGTTTCTCAGTATTCACGTTTCCCACCATTTCCCACCATTTCCCCTTAATCCCAGCCTGAACTCTCTCTGCCACCAGTTCCAGAGGTTTCTGCTGATTGGAAGAATTGTTATTATCTGTAATCCACATGTTATACAGGGTGGGTTCAAATGGGCACAGTGGTGGTTTAAATGTTTGTAAAGTTGTTTATTTTATGGGAGATTTAACCAAACTATTATATACTTTTATAGACTACTGACTAGACTTCTAATTATTATTATTATTATTATTATTATTATTATTATTATTATTATTATTATTATTATTATTAACCAACATTATTCCAAATACTTGTATTAAGCACATCAGTGATTATATTAGTATTTAGTTTATTATATTAGTATATTAATATTTCAGTTTTTTTGCTTTTTTGCCATACTTACATTTTTTAGATTATCAAACTAACTTTAAAATCAGACAGATAAAACTTGAATAAATACTAAATAATTGTTTTTTTTTTTATAATTATTTGATTTATTAAGGGAAAAAGCTATTAAAACACACCAACCTCTATGTGAAAATTTAATTGTGCCCGTAAATTAACTGCAATTAATCATTTTTTTAAATTCTAATTATTACCAGACCTGTAGTATCAAGAAATCACTCAAAAAATATAACGTTAGACTTCTTCTAATACATACACATGTCAAAATTGATGGGACAGGAAGTAATACTGAAGCTGGAGAACTTTACTGATCTGTGGGTTATGTGTGTGTGGGGGGTCTCCAGCATTAAATGTGGATTTGATTGATTTGTGCCAGAGTCTCTGTAGTCTGTTCATACAAACAATTGGCTAACACTTTACATTAAGTGTTGACTATCTAAAATGAATTAATGCATTAGTTACCATGAATAAGGAATGAGGTAATACATTAACAAGTAATGTTAATTAAACATGGAACAACAGCATTAATTAATGTTACTTTCACATTAACCTCATGTCTTATTCATGGTAACTAATGCATTAATTCATGTTAGTTAGTCAACACTTAATGTAAAGTGTTATCAACAATTCTATATAGACGTCTGCGGTGTCCAGTGTCCACCGTGGGTGGTAATATTAGCCCTTTATGATGTATTTCTGGTATTAAATTACCCACAATGTTTTGTCTCATTCTGGAGCAGTTAATGAAAATATTGGGACCATGTGTGGGCTAGATAGAGGTGTATGCACTTCAGTCAGATGATGGCGCCACAGTCACATTAATAAACTATCCCTCTCATCCTATAGAGCTGTTTCCCTCAGCTCTAGTCTTGTAGTCTGGTTACATTCCAGAGTTTGGTGTTTTCCTGCAAATACAGCTCTGGGAAAAAATAGGAGATTACTTAAAAACGATAAGTTTCTTTGATTTTACCAAATTGAAAACCTCTGAAATACAATCAAGAGGAAGATGGATGATCACAAGCCATCAAACCAAGCTGAACTGCTTGAATCTTTGCACCAGAAGAGGCATAAAGTTATCCAAAAGCAGTGTGAAAGACTGGTGGAGGAGAACATGCCAAGATGCATGAAAACTGTAATATAAAATCCAGGGTTATTCCACCAAATATTGTTTTCTGAACTCTTAAAACTTTATGAATATGAACTTGTTTCCTTGCATTATTTGAGGTCTGAAAGCTCTGCATCTTTTTTGTTATTTCAGCCATTTTTTCATTTTCTGCAAATAAATGCTCTAAATGACAATTTTTTTATTAGGAAGTTGGGAGAAATGTTGTCTGTAGTTTATAGAATAAAACAACAATTGTTATTTTACTCAAACATAAACCTATAAATAGCAAAATTAGAGAAACTGATACAGAAACTGACGTGGTCTCTTAATTTTTATTCCAGAGCTGTATATACAGTACAAATTTTACAGAATTTTAATGTATACTCTCTGTTCCTTTAACTTTGGCCTCGCTCCCAGCCTACAGGCTGATCCTAACGTCTTCTAAACCTCTTCTCAGTTCTGTGAAGAACAGGACAAATGAGACAAATTTCAGACCGTATGCCTGATTAAGAGTGAGTTTAAGCATTATCAACCTTCTGACACTGTGACATCTTACATCACCTTCTGAGAGAACATCTGCAGTCCAGCCAGAACCTGAATTAAAAACACTTACGACAGACGCTGGTTCTAGGCCAAGCCCACACAGCTGCGTCTGTGGAGATTGGACGCTGTTCAACAAAGCGAGGGACACTCTGAACCAAGAAATTAAGACAGTTAGTAGCATCAGTCCAATTAATGTTGCTGCAAAACTCAGATATAAAAATTATTACGTGTGTGGTCTGGCGTCACATCAGTGTCAAAAGTCGGGGGTGACAAAATAACAGGTGAAAAAAATTAACCAGCGTGTTTTAACATTTTGCGTGAGCACAAGTGTGAAACTCGTGAGCGAAAAAGGGGAATCGTGTGCATGCTGAACAGAATATTGCTCTTGAGCTTCATTTTTCTCCTCTTGAGATTTTTTTTTCCTCTCAGATTCACAGTTCTCCTTGCACGCCATGCAAGTTACCTGCGGCTGCAGTTTTTGGTGTTTTTTTTGCGCTCGAATTTTAAAAGAGAAAGAAGGACAGCAGGAGAGTTAGCTAGCTAGCTGGCTATGCTAACATCCAAACAACCCGCTGTCCGGCTCTATATGCCCAGGTATAGTACCCTGGCTGTGTCTGCCCGGGTTAGTGTTGGTCGCTCCAGGGGCTAACCAGTGCAGACAGAGCCGGCGAGCCGGTTGTTTGGATGTTAGCATAGCCAGCTAGCTAACTCTCTTGCTGTTCTTCTTTCTCTGCCCTCCTCCGGCTCGTGGAGGTAGGCGGTACGTCACGAACCCTGGAGATATCAGCCAATAGCATTTGCTGAGAGAGGTAACCCTGGCCCGCCCCCAAACTGTCAAAACCACCCTTTTTAACAATCAAGCACAAAAAACTCCTTCGAACATTCCAGAGGAAAAAAAAGACCTGAGAGGAAAAATGAAGCTCGAGAGCGATATTCTTTTCAGCGTGCACACGATTCCCTTTTTTGCTTGCGAATTTCACATTTGTGCTCACAAGAAGTTGTTAATTTTTTCACCTGTTATTTTTGCGCTCCCCGACTTTTGACACTGATGTGACGCCATACTCAGGGTTCTATCTATCGACGCTCATTGCTATCTTACTCCCCGCCAACAGTCTGTTTTCATACCTTCCACCTGTTTCGATTTAATAGCAATGGTGCTTATGAATACAGTTGAACCATAAGAAAAGACACATATGCATATTTTTCTCACTGACATGAAATCAAAACAAATTTTTCCCATTTTAGGTCAATTAGGAACACTAAAATGATTCCTATTTGTCAAATGCCAGAATAATGAGAGAGAGAGAGTTTTTTAAGCATTTTTATTACTTTTTGTAGAGTCAAAAGTTAACATACACTAAGATTACTATGCCTTTAAACTGTTTGGGAGAGCCCATATGATGATGTCATGTCTTTGAAAGATCAACATATGAGTAAATTAGAGACACTCCTGAAACATACCGTATTTTTTGCACTATAATGTGCACTTAAAATCCTTTAATTTTCCCAAAAATCATCAGTGCTCCTTATAATCTGATGCACCTTATATATGATTTTTATCAGTCAGGTATTAAGGAGCAATAAAGTCACTCTGCTGAAGTACAGAGTTATACAGGAGTTTCAGTTTAGTTCTCCAGCACCTAGACTGGAGCAGTATTAGCATTAGCCGCTAAGCGTGCTAAGCGCTAGCTCTTTAGCCATTTAGAGGTGAGTAGTATGGACCTGTTGCTAACCCCGGCTAGCACTGCTGGAGCAGTATTAGCATTAGTTGCTAATCGTGCTAAATGCTAGCATTTTTGCCATTCAGAGGTCTGTTGCCTGCGTGTTTACTGTGTCAAAACAAGCTCAAACTCAAAACCACGTTTTATTTAGACATATGTATCGTCATCAATGAAGGCACTTCTATTTTCATTTTCTTTCAATAGTAAAGAAAATATCAGATTTCTGCCAAAAGTGGGCCCAAACAGCTGCAAATTTTGCTTATAAACCGTGTTTGCAGTGGGGGTTAAATAATTTAAAAGAGACTAAAGCCACATCATAGATAGATAGTTTAATGAATAAAAATAATAAAACCACTAAAAAAGAAAAACAAAAGTAACTTAAATGTGATTAATATGAGTAAAGAATCTATGTGTAAGACTACAGTCAGTAAAACGCTTTCTTAAGCTTGGTCCTGGAGGAGAACTGCTGTCTGCACTCTCTGCAGTTTGTACGAGCTCAGCTCTTCTGAGTTATGATTTATTGATGATTTAATGTTAGAGCGAGGAGCACTGAGGAGCAGAGGGTCAGCAACCGCCAGCCGAGGACTTCAGATAATGTGGTGTTTATAAACTGGGCAGTGCTAAATGAAGATTTAAAAAAAATGATAAATGATTGATTTTTGGTTATGCGCTGTGTTTTTTTTTTTTTTTTTGAGATTTTGTTTTTGAGAGAAAAACTTTATAACATCATCACACCACACTGTTCAGTTTCTAAATAAAAACTGCACAATTTCACTGCATTCAATCATACTGCACAATTTCACTGCAAGAAATCAAACTGCACAATTTCACTGCAATTAATTAAATTGCCAAATTTTACTGCAAAATGTTACTGAAAAAAATACTGCAACAATTTTTTACTGCTATAAATAAACTGCCAAATGTCACTGCAATAAATCAAACTGCGAAATTTCACTGCAACATTTTACAGCAACGAATTAAACTGCAAAATGTCAATTTAATAAAATTGTAATGCATGACACAGCTTGATGTGCAACTATAAATTCTGATCAAAGGTAACCCATGAAGCTGTATGTCAAATACTGTAAATTAAAAAAAATCTGTGCAAAAGGTCAAATTGCATTAATGAAACTCTGCAATTGAAACTAACCTAAATCAAACTGAATTAATGAAAAAATGTAATCCATAAAGCGCAAATAAAATTGTGCAGACCAAACTATAAATCAAAATGTATAATGGAAAAATTAAACTTAATTAACTAAGCAAGTAAAACTGCATTATTTAAGCAGTAAATCAAACTGCATTAAACCATGGAAATAAAATGCTGTGATTAATACTGTGTAAATGAAACAGTGTTATTAAGTAAGTTACTCAGACTGTGAGATCAGGGGGTGACAGATTGTAAAAATAGATTTTTGTTTTCTGTGAAGCAGATTAGTTCTCCTTATCCACTTTACAACACTGTTATAATACTGCCTGTGGGGGGGGGGGGGGGGGGAGCAATTGTGTTGTGTAATGTGTTTGTATCTTGTATCTGAGTGTTTTTGGTTGGGTTGTGTAATGTGCTGTGTGTGTGTGTGTGTGTGTGTGTATTTGGCAGATAAGTGTGGCCTGATCCCGCTCCGTTGCCAAACTCCGTCAGTTTGAGGAGAACTTAATCCAAACAGAGATTAATCTCACCATCACACGTGAGAGAGAGAGAGAGAGAGAGAGAGAGAGAGAGACTTCTACCTTAAAACCCTACTGCACTTTAATCTCTCTCTCTCTCTCGTACTCATATTATCCAGGCTGGTCTGAGTGTAAAGTAATTAATTTATTAACCCCATGACCTCTACAGGAGCCTGTATACACCCATACATTATTATATTACACTATTCCAGTACATTATTCCATAACATTATTTCATTACATTATTTCATTACAATATTCCATTAAATTATTTCATTACATTATTTAATTACATTATTTCATTACATTATTCCATTACATTTTTTGTTTTCCCCTTCCTCTCACCTTTTTTTGCCTGTTATTTTGCTTATATTGTATATATCTGATATAATAAATATTAATTGTGTTACGTCTCCAGTCTCTCCTTTCACACTCCCGAACTCCAGTTCCCATGAACCCACTGGTGATGACGTCACTGTCAGCCGCTCACCTTCACCCAATCGCGTCACGCCCCCCCTTTCAGAGTCACCTGTGTTCTAAGTTGTTCCGGTTCATAGTAATTCTATGTTTTGTATATATAGGGTTCTGTTAGCATAGGTTCCTTGCGAGGTATTGCCAACTCATGTTGCGTACTAAGCGTTTTTCCAAACCCTTTTCTGACTGCCCTTTTGTTATGACCCTTTTTCCTGTATTACGGATTTTGCCTTTTGTCTTTGCCCTTATCGGATTTGTTGTATTATCGGACTGTCTCTCTGGCTTCAATTCTTGGACTGTTTCCTGTACTACGTCTTCTGTTTATACTGTGAGTTCTGTTCAATCTGTTATCTGGTTGTGTTATCCTGTTTACGGCTCTGTAAATGAACCTTTTATTCGGCAAGCGTCACCCCTATCTGTCTGGTGTTTCATAATACCTCGCCGAAAGCTGTGATGGCCGAATTTAAGGATTTACAGCAGGCTGTTGATAACCAGAGGAGAATGCTCGGGCAGCATTGCCAGCTGTTCGAGGGTCTAACTCACTCTGTTAGCTCTCTCACCGCCCAGCAAACCGAGCAACACTCCCAGCTAGCCCAGATAACCGCTAGTCTCCAGGGTATCTCAGCTCAGTTAGCCCAGCTGAGCGTAGCCACCCCGGCTAGCTTAGCTCCCGCAAGCCAGGCCCCGGTTAGCTTAGCTCATACATCTCCGGCAGCGACTGTTTTTTCTGTGAGTAAACCGGATAAATATGACGGTTCTCCGGATCTGTGTAGAGGTTTGTTGCTCCAGATGTCGTTATATTTTGCCAACATGCCATCTACCACTGATAGAGCTCGCGTTTCGTTTTTTGTTTCACGTTTGACCGGTACAGCTTTGGACTGGGCTACTGCTATCTGGCCTATGGTGGAGAACGGCACCTATGAATGATTTTTGGGCGATTTCAGCTTGTTTTCGATCATCCCCATCAAGGACAATCTCAGGGGGAGTTATTGGTCCGTTTACACCAGGGGAATCGCTCTGTAGCAGATTACGCACTGGAGTTCCATACCCTAGCGGCGGGTAGCAGATGGAATGAGCCAGCTCTGCGTGTCATGTTCCGTAAGGGAGTTAGCCTGCAAGGATGATGGTCTTCCCCTAAATGACTTGATTTCTCTGGCTATAAGACTGGATCAGCTTAAACGAAATTTGTCAGGAGATCATAAGAATACTGCTACAGCTGCTCACCTGGCTACTCCTCGCTCTGCTGGATTTACTCCTCGGTTCTCCACCTCACTTCACCCAACTGCCACTTCATCGACCCGTGAGGAACCCATGCAAGTCGACACTACTCGATGGTCAAGAGAGGAACGACAACGACGCGGTTTATGTTTATATTGTGGTGGAACTGGACATATGCTCCGAAATTGTCAGATAATAACAATAACACTTCTGGCTTGTCCCGCGGTGTGCTATCCCATGGTTTCCATGGCAACCCGGACCGTCCATACGAGCCACCTGCTGAATACTCGGGAAAGCATGTGGAATCTTCTCCACACGCTAAAGGGGTAAGCGGTCACTGCTCTGACATGATTTCCAAATCTATTTTTATTTCTGTTGTTCTGCTCTGCCAGTCAGTTTCTCCTTCTGTGTTTCCAGCACTAATAGACTCCGGTGCAGAGGGCAACTTTATTAATGAGCAGCTGGTTCAACAACTCCAGATTCCAGTAGAACCCTTGGATAAGCCTGTGAAAATGTCTGCGGTGGATGGGACACCAATTGGACAGGGAACCATGTCCCACACCACCGTTCCAGTCAAGATGAACGTCAGTGCCCTACACTCTGAGGAAATCAGGTTCTTTGTGCTAACAGACACTGACTATTTTGTTATTTTGGGTCTCCCATGGTTGAGAAAACACAACCCTTTGATTTCCTGGTTAAATAATGAAATAATGTCTTGGTCTCCCTATTGTCATGAAAATTGTATCACTACTCCTAAATTGAAGGTCCAATCTACAACAGTAGAAAGTCCTGAGCCTGAGTCTCTTGCACATATCCCTCAAGAATATTCTGATCTTGGTGAAGTTTTCAGTAAACTTCGGGCTACTCAACTTCCACCACACCGCCCTTATGACTGTGCCATTGATCTCATTGATAATCAAATACCTCCTAGATCTCACATCTATCCTCTAACTCAGACTGAGGAACTTGCCATGGAAGAGTATGTGCAGGAGTCTCTGGCTCAGGGTTTTATCCGTCACTCTACTTCTCCGGTTGCTGCTTCATTCTTTTTTGTAAAAAAGAAAGACGGTGGTCTCCGACCATGTATCGACTATAGACAACTAAACGCAGTTACTAAAACCTACCCGTATCCTCTCCCTCTTGTACCCGTAGCTTTAGAACAATTACGAGGGGCCTCTGTCTTCACCAAACTTGATCTCCGTAGTGCCTATAATCTTGTAAGAATCAAAGAAGGAGATGAGTGGAAAACCGCCTTTTTCACCACTAGAGGGCACTACGAGTACCTAGTTATGCCGTTTGGCCTTAAAAATGCCCCCTCTGTGTTCCAATCTTTTATCAATGACGTTTTACGTGACATGTTAGGGAAGTTTGTTATTGCATTTATGGATGACATTCTCATATACTCATCTGATTTGCCCACACATGTTCTCCAGGTACGTGCTGTACTATCCCGTCTGCTCGAAAATCAGCTTTTTATCAAGGCAGAGAAATGTGCTTTTCATCTCCCCACTGTCTCTTTTCTGGGTTATGTTATAAGTTCTAAGGGGGTTGCTATGGACACTACCAAGGTCCAGGCTGTAGTAGATTGGCCACGTCCAAAGTCTGTGAAGGAATTACAGAGATTTTTGGGTTTTGCAAACTTTTATAGACGTTTCATTCGTAATTATAGTTCTGTTGCAGCTCCACTCACCAATCTGCTGCGACATAAAACTAAAACTCTGGTTTGGTCTGAGCAAGCTACTGATGCTTTTGCTACCCTTAAAGGGAAATTCACCTCCGCTCCCCTGCTAAAACATCCTGATCCTAAGGAACCTTTTGTAGTAGAGGTAGACGCTTCTAGTGTTGGGGTAGGTGCCATTCTGTCCCAAAGGTTCGGCTCACCGTGTAAAATGCATCCTGTAGCCTACTACTCTCACAAACTCACACCAGCTGAACAAAATTACGGAATTGGTGATCGTGAACTCCTGGCCATAAAATTAGCCCTAGATGAATGGCGTCATTGGTTGGAGGGGGCCTTGCATCCGTTTGTAGTTATTACTGATCATAGAAATTTAGAATTCTTGAAGTCAATGAAATGCATGAACTCCCGTCAGGCTAGGTGGTCCCTGTTTTTCTCCCGGTTCAATTTTACTGTGACCTACCGTCCAGGTTCCAGAAATACCAAAGCTGACGCTCTTTCTCGTATGTATGATGAGAATAATTCTTTTACTTCTGAACCCTCTACAATTCTGAAACCTGAGGTAGTCTTGGCCCCAATCAGGTGGGAGATCTCAGAAGAGATCGGTCAGATTAATGAAGTTACACCCCCTCCTGCTGAATGTCCTCCAGACAAGACGTATGTACCTAATCAATGCAGGGGTAAATTAATAACATGGGCCCATACTTCTTTAACTTCTGGACATCCTGGTGAGACTCGCACCCATCAATTATTAGAGAGTCGTTTTTGGTGGGAAACTATGCGCGCTGATATTCATGAATTTGTTTCATTATGCACCGTGTGTGCTCAAAGTAAAACTCCACGTACTTTACCCGCTGGTAAACTAGTACCCCTACCTGTTCCAGCTCGACCTTGGTCCAATCTGGCGGTCGATTTTGTCACTGATCTCCCCGTATCTTTGGGTAACACTGTAATAATGACGGTTGTAGATCGTTTTTCACGTGGAGTTAAGTTCATCCCCTTTGTTAAATTACCCACAGCATTTGAAGCTGCAGAGACTCTTTTTAATAACGTTTTTCAAGCTTTTGGTATCCCCGAAGATATAGTTTCCGATCGTGGTCCTCAGTTCATATCACAAGTTTGGTCAGCTTTTATGAATAGGTTGGGCATTTCTGTTAGTTTGACTTCTGGTTATCACCCCCAGAGTAATGGTCAGTGCGACAGAATGAATCAGGAACTAGGAAATTTTTTACGTATTTATTGTTCTAATAACATCCATGACTGGGCTCAATATCTCCCCTGGGCAGAATTAGCACAAAACTCACTAGTCAGTTCTTCTACCAAACTAACTCCCTTCCAGTGCTTTCTAGGCTATCAACCTCCTCTCATGCCATGGTCAGCTGAACCATCTGACATCCCTGCTGTGGATCAGTGGATGCGCCGTAGTGAGGAAGTGTGCCCAACATAAACAACAGGCTGATCGCCATTGCCGTGAGGCTCCTCTCTACTCCCCTGGGGATCTTGTTTGGCTATCTACCAGGGATTTCCAGCTCCCTGAGGGAAACAAAAAACTCTCAGTTAAGTTTATTGGTCCTTTTAAAATTATTTAATCCATCAATGAAGTCACTTATCGCCTTGAGCTGCCCTCTAATTACCGTATCTGTCCTTCGTTCCATGTCTCTCTTCTTAAGCTGGTTATCCCTGGTCCGCTGGATGAAACCTCGCATGGGATGCTGCCTCCTCCGCCGGTGCTCATGGATGGGGGACCTGTCTAAGTGGTAGAGCGCCTGTTAGACTCCAGAAGGAGAAGGGGTGCCCTAGAGTACCTGGTGGATTGGGAAGGTTACGGACCTGAGGAGAGAAGCTGGGTTACTGCAGCCGACATCCTTGACCCGTTGTTGGTGGAAGAGTTCCACAGGTCTCACCCGTCCCGTCCAGCACCACGCCCTAGGGGTCGAGGAGGAGGTCTCCTGACCCTGGAAGGGGTAGGCGCTGTAGGTCGGCTGCTACTCGGTCTCTCAGTTCTGTCCGTGGCTCCAGGACCAGGGGCCGTCCCAGGACCAGGGTCCTTGTCCAGGCTATCCCCGCTTCAGGTCCTCTCTTCCGTCGGGCCTCCGGTCGGAGAGGGGCGGTTCCGGTGTGTCGTCCTCATCCTTCGGTCCTTTCGGACTCCTCGGGGGGGAGTACTGTTACGTCTCCAGTCTCTCCTTTCACACTCCCGAACTCCATTTCCCATGAACCCACTGGTGATGACGTCACTGTCAGCCGCTCACCTTCACCCAATCGCGTCACGCTCCCCCGTTCAGAGTCACCTGTGTTCTAAGTTGTTCCGGTTCATAGTAATTCTATGTTTTGTATATATAGGGTTCTGTTAGCATAGGTTCCTTGCGAGGTATTGCTGACTCATGTTGCGTACTGAGCGTTTTTCCAAACCCTTTTCTGACTGCCCTTTTGTTATGACCCTTTTTCCTGTATTACGGATTTTGCCTTTTGTCTTTGCCCTTATCGGATTTGTTGTATTATCGGACTGTCTCTCTGGCTTCGATTCTTGGACTGTTTCCTGTACTACGTCACTCTGTTAGCTCTCTCACCGCCCAGCAAACCGAGCAACACTCCCAGCTAGTCCAGGGTATCTCAGCTCAGTTAGCCCAGCTGAGCGTAGCTTAGCTCCCGCTAGCCAGGCCCCGGTTAGCTTAGGCTTTTGTCTTTGCCCTTATCGGATTTGTTGTATTATCGGACTGTCTCTCTGGCTTCGATTCTTGGACTGTTTCCTGTACTACGTCTTCTGTTTATACTGTGAGTTCTGTTCAATCTGTTATCTGGTTGTGTTTACGGCTCTGTAAATAAACCAGTCTTTACCTTTTATTCGGCAAGCGTCACCCCTATCTGTCTGGTGTTTCAAATTGGTCGTCTGAAGGGGGGTAGTACCCAAAAAATAAATAAATAAATAAATAAATAAAAATAAAGAAGAAATCTAGCATGATATGAAATATTGTTCAATTAATTTTAGGTTTTACCTTTTTTTATTTCTACTGTTTTCTTTCTTCATAATCTTAATTATTAATCTAATTATGTATCTCTTAATTTGGCTTCTTTACATTTTAGCATGTCCACTTATTTTTTTATTCTGAATTATTGAATCTCTTTGTATTAAATCTTATATTGTTTGCTTGTTTTTCTAAAGCTTTTGCTGTTTAATTTTGTTTATGAAGTCCCTTTTTTAGCCTAAATGATTAAATACCATATATCAGTATAACAAATTGTTTTTATTGCAAACTGTGTAAATAAAATTGTGTATGTCAAATTGACAAACTCAAACTATAATAATATGATATAATATTGTGCGCAATATTTTTTTCAATTATATGAAAACCGATTACCAGTATTCTACACATCTTAATGGCACAGATTATATGTTTTATTCTACTCAAGGTTTATTTAATATAATTATTTCTTACATTTTCAGCAATTTAACAGACTGATTTTAATACTTACTGCATCTTTAGGAGTGAGGTGATGAGGTAATGAACGCCCTTCTGATAGCCTCAGTGGAATAGGGATTTTTATAAAGTAAATCTGTTAAGGTAATGTATTATTAAAATAAACCGTCATTTAACATTGTAATATTTCTATAATATTTTTATTTATTGCAATGTGTGCTCTAACTTTGGCGGATTGCTATTTTAACAGTGCAGCAATATTACATGCGTGTTCACGCTGGTCATTTACAGGAACAGAAAAGTAGGGTTTGTGTGCTGGTGCGTTTCCTTGTGTGTGAGACGAGTGTACACTCTGCATAGCTTAGATGGTTGACTGTTGTCAGGGTTTTAATCAGTCAGTGGTGCAACTGTACTTTTTGTTGCCAAGATAGCAATATACCAGAACTTTTCCTGAACACACCTTCAGGCCCATCAGCGCAGATATATTTATATTAGTATGTATTCCTATACTTGTGCAGCAACGCTGAAACTGCTTTAAAAAGGTTTAACTGATCTCAGAACCCAGACAGAGTGGTGTTTTTTAATTGTTTCAGAATATGAAGCTGATGCAGTTTTAACCTGGTAGGAACAGTGTGTGTGTGTGTGTGAGTGGAGTAGGGCAGTGGGGTTTATCTCGTCAGGATTAAGGGTATATCTGCAGCACCGGTGTGATTTTTTTTTCCACTTTATCTTCTATAAATACCTGCTGCTGAGAAACTGCACCACTTTCATCCGCCTGAATTAAAATGTGATTGATCAAACGGCTTCAATCAGATTCTGTACAGTCTACCATTTGTTTTTTATGGACTTTAAATAACATGTACAGCTTATTTACAGCATATACAGCTTCCAGTCAGTCAAAACCTTGTATCTCCTTTTATCTCTTTTTTTTTGTTTGTTTTGCTGCAATGTAAACCAAAATGCTTCACAAAGCTGTGGAATAAAATTAATTTAGATTGATTATTTTTTTCTTTCCTGCTAAATTTACATTTTTCGAATACAATATTTTTGCATAAGAGCAGTTTATTTAAAGTACTGCATATCTGCATCACTGTTCAATGAAAAACAAGTATCTCCAAAACAGCAGCTTTAAAGGAGTGGGTTAAATCCTTCTTACCTTTCAATGAAAGTCAATGTAAAATCATTTTTGGATAATTTATTTCAGTCCATTGATCAATAAATTTTAATCTAAATTAAACTAAAAATCGACACTGAGATAAATGTTTCAAATTTAGGACCTTTTTCATTTGAAAGCATCAAAACTTATTTTCTTTGAAAGAAATTATGATTTCACAACCTGCAGTCGTATTAAATGTTTTTGTAAAGTTGCTATACATTAAAAATAACACAAAATCAGAATAAAAGAAACCAGAACTGTGTAAAAATCTGAGACCCCCTAATTTCTCCCATTTCCAATTAAGTGCAAGTGTATTTGTTGCCAGGAGAGATTTTGGAGGAGATTAGACTGCAGATAATCCACTTGCGTAAGGAAGGAGAGCATCAAGCGAAAAACAGGAGTTCCCAAAAAAACTTCCATCTACAGTTCAATCAATCGTTAAGATTTACTGCCTCGTTTTAGCTGTATATATATATGTTTCTCTGATTTTGCTATTTATAGGTTTATGTTTGAGTAAAATGAACATTGTTGTTTTATTCTATAAACTACAGACAACATTTCTCCCAAATTCCAAATAAAAATATTGTCATTTAGAGCATTTATTTGCAGAAAATCAGAAATAACTAAAATAACATAAAAAGATGCAGAGCTTTCAGACCTTTAAATAATGCAAAGAAAACAAGTTTATATTCATAAAGTTTTAAGAGTTCTTGGCATCTTGGCATCATGTTCTCCTCCACCAGTCTTACACACTGCTTTTGGATAACTTTATGCCTTTACTCCTGGTGCAAAAAAATTTAAGCAGTTCAGCTTGGTTTGGTGGCTTGTGATCATCCATCTTCCTCTTGATTATATTCCAGAGGTTTTCAATTTGGTAAAAACAAAGAAACTTATTGTTATAAGTAACTAGTTAAGTGGCTGTGTGACATCACAGTCTTTATGTATTTTCTTTTCAATAACTTTGATTCATTTTCCTCTATTTTTTATTATCCATTGCATTCCAAAATCCCTGTTATGTCTGGAATATGTTTTATCAAACTAGATATAAATTAAACCAGGATCTCACTTATTTGACTAAATAGTTCAAGACATTCGTTTAACAATGTTTATTAATGTTTAACAATGTTTATCAATGTTTATTACTGTTGAAAATACTGTTAGTTGTGACCCGTATTGTAAAGTGTTACCGACAATCCACATAAAAAAATTCTAATGAAAATACGGGAACATTTGTGGGTTTTCTTCTCTTTTTGTTTGATTTGTCTGATAGTGAAATTAAAATAAAGACAATTGATTGACAGGTTATATTTATTATTGTGTTTATTTGTGTTCTGTGAGCTCAGATACTTTTGTGAGCGTTTTTGTGTGACTGGGGACATCGCTGATGGTCAGTTGTAGAAGGTTGGGATGAACCCCTGCAGTAATGAATCCGTCAGCAGCTTGTTTATCTGACATGTTTATCTGACTTCTGTCCGATTTGAGACAATGATAAAAGAGCCATGCTTTCAGAATCTCTCACACACACACACACACATTCTTATACACACAGATACCCAGACATATGGGGGATGCAAAACCAGTGGTCTAATCTTCTTGTATGAAAACAATTTGTTTTCTGCGGCTGACCGGCAGCGGACGGGAAAAACATGGGGAGTGAGAGACGGGCAAAAAAAAGAGAATGAAAAACAGAATAAAGAGCAGATGAGGGATGAGTGCAGCACAGCTGCAGTGACACAGTTTGTGCGTAAAGGGATTTCAGTCTCTCTCTCAGTGTGAGTCTCTCTCTCTCTGTCTTTCAGTCACGTGAGTGGATGTGAAAGTAGGATTTTTGATCCATCAGACTAAAACCAGACCAAAACAACCCCCCCATCCCCCATCCTCCCCCCCTCCCCGTCTGTCTGTCTTTTCATACCACCAGTGTCACCTACGTCCCCCCGCCATCACCCTCCCAACCACTAATCCACACCCAGCGCCGCCCCTCATAACACTTACAGACATACGAGTAAAAATGAGGACACCTCTGTGTTTTATCATACAGTGTTTCAATATACTGTATACAGCTCTGTAGAAAATGAAGAGACCACTTTAGTTTCTGAATCAGTTTCTCTGATTTTGCTATTTATAGGTTTATGTTTGAGTAAAATGAACATTTCTCCCAAATTCCAAATAGAAATATTCATTTAGAGCATTTATTTGCAGAAAATGAGGAATGGCTGAAATAACAAACCTCAAATAATGCAAAGAAAACAAGTTCATATTCATAAAGTTTTAAGAATTCAGAAATCAATATTTGGTGGAATAACCCTGGTTTCTAATCACAGTTCTCATCATGCATCTTGGCATGTTCTCCTCCACCAGTTTTACACACTGCTTTTGAATAACTTTATGGCTTTACTCTGTGGTTCAGTTTGGTTTGATGGCTTGTGATCATCCAACTCATCTTCCTCTTGATTATATTCCAGAGGTTTTCCATTTGATAAAATCAAAGAAACTCATCATTTTCAAGTGGTCTCTTGGTTTTTTTTTTCAGAGTTTATTTAAACAATGTTGAGAGATGGAGGAAACCATAGTCTGAAGGTTTATGTATTTTATATACATTTACTCTGTTTAGTTTGGGTTCAACAAGTTGCTTTTTGTGGTGTTGTGCAGAATTCTGCCTCCCTGCCAGAATCTGAGCTTATAAATAATGTTTAATGCATAAATATATATATTTATTTCTGCTGTGTGTGATGGGTTATATTATCAATTGTCTATATACTTAAATATGCTTACAAAAGCTTATTATGGGGTGTCCTCATTTTTTTATATGATTTTTGACATGAACACAGTGACACCAGCACACATGACAGAGTCGCTCTGCAGCTCAATGCATTCACAAATGAAAATGGGCCTGCGTGACCAGCACAGTAACCTCAATCTGATCATCACCGGTAATTTGTAAATTAATTCTCTCTCTCTCTCTCATTCTCTAGCTCTCTCTCTCTCTCTCTCTCTCTCTCTATCTCTTTCTCTCTCACACACACTACCACTAATGTCAGGTCGTCATTTCCCCCTGCCGACGCACGGCACTCGTGCGATAGACGGTTTTATTGCTATTTTTGATTCTGATTTGGGTTTAAAGTCACAGTTTATGGGGATTTGTGAATGAACACCTGTGCTGTGGGTGAGACTGTCTGTGTCAGTGGCAGCCTGGAGGCTTTGTGTGCATTTTACCAGATATTAAACAGGGTATGCAGAGTGTTAAACAGGTGATAGCTTTTATTTTCTACAAATAAAAGTCTTAAAAATAAAGCATCTACATTGATCTGCATGTTTATGGTTGATGACAAATCCCACCTTTTTATTTGTGTGAATTAATTAGTGAAATGTACACAAAGTCATTCAGAGAGAGGATTTGCTGTGAAACGATTCATTGTAGAGAAATTGAGAAACCTATAGCCATTTAGAGTAGCACCTGGGTTTTAAATGTAATTATCATGTTTAAATAGACTCTATTTTGGAACCAATTTGCTTTACATATTCTAGATATACTTTTCTATCCTGTATATACAGTATTTAAACTAAACTTTTAACCCAAATTGAAGATTGTTAAGAGTTTTCCAGCTGAAAAAAGCAGCATCTCAAGCTGGTATAGCAGGTCAGTCAGATTTTTGTGTTTGAATTTGAGTTTAACCCTCTATAGCATGGATTTGCTTTTTTCTGGAAGGAAAATAATAACCACCACTGCATTAGCATTATTCCCCTAAAATGTGGTCTAGCTACATAATGTTGCACTGAAGCAACAAATGAAAAAAAAAACACTGTTTTACACAATAGCAACAAAAAATAAATAAATTAGATATTTGGTGACATTTTGTGATAGAAAAGAACATGTGTAATAACCAAAAAAGTGGTTTGTCGCCTGCTGTCACGTTCTTGGCCTGTTCCCTCTCTGTCTTTGTGTCTAATGTGCTATTTCTGTATTAACTTTAAGTTCTGCCACAGTCCCGTGCTCCTCTACGTGCTCCTGTCTGTGTGCTTAGCTGTTCATTTGTAGCTCCGCCCCCTCGTTACCTGTCCTCATGTGTTTCCTGTTTCCTGTCCCCTTCTGTGTGTATAAATAGTTCCCTTTGGTCAAGTCTCACTGGTTAGGCATTTTTATGTCAATATACTCTGTGTCTCATGTTTTGTTTTGTTTCAGTTGTTTGTTTCTTTGTGCATTTAGTTCCTTGTTTTTTTATTTGTGTATAATTCAATAAATCTACATGCATTTGCATCCGCCTCCACGTCTCCTCCTTGCCCCAACCTGACAGAACCACGGACCAGTGAGACTGGAACAAAGGGAACTATTTATACACACAGAAGGGGACAGGAAACACCTGGAGACAGGTAACGAGGGGGCGGAGCTACAAATGACCAAAACTCACATGATCAAAATCTAATCCAACATACATTATGTTGATCAAGAGCTTTTCCAATAGCTTGACCACCTAAAACCTCAAATGGTTATGTGATTTTCTTCCATGTCTCAACAAGGGATGTACAGTTAATTACTTGAATCAATAACTACTTGGAATTACTTAGAATTAGCGCAAACCCTAAAATCTGTGTGGCAGTTGTACTCCAATACCAACATCCCCCTTCACAGCAAATATTACCACACTGAACCCCTCTGAATGACTCTGTGTACAACTTAACTTGAAAATTCCTGGAAACTACCCTTTCAAGGTAGTGCTTCCTTACCGTATTTTGGTGTAAATTCAGTAAATTCTGTGTAAAAATTCCAAACATGCGTACTTCTCAACATGTGTACATTAACAAAGTACGAAAAAAAAAACAGCTTGGGCTTCTTTTTTTGATGCTTTAAAGTCTTTAAATTAAGCACCCAGCATTCAGTATGCATGCTGCATGCTTCCATGCAGTCCATCAGAGCTTCTTCAGTTTCTAACCTGTAAGTTCCCTGTACAATAATTCCACCTTTCTGCTTCATCTCATCTAAGCTTTAAAGTGTTCTTCCTGCACTTTTACCAAAGCTTGGTCATGCCTCGTTCCTGATTGTTCATCAAATGTTCATGACTTCAGTCAAAGTCTAAAGCTTCATGCACCTTCCATTAGCTTCATGCATTGTAGTAGCAAGCAGCACTTGAGAAAAAGTTTATTTATCATTTGTTCAAGTTCCATCCTATTTGGTTATCCCACTCTCTGCTCTCTCATTCTGTTTTATACAAGGTTCATGGTCCAGAAACTCTTTCACAGCTTCTACTGGTCCCTCAAAGACCAGACACATTGGAAGGTCGTTGAAGGCCCCATTGAAACCGAACCTGAAGAGTCCATCAATCCACCAACGCTTGATGCGTTTATTTAGATGAGTTTCATGGTGAACCTGCCAGTCTCCATGCCACCGCCACCTCCATTCGCTGATGCCCCCGCACTGCGAGGGACAAAGTCAATGGTGGCAGTGTGCTTGATCTGGCCTTTGCTCTGGCTCCAGAAGAACATGAACACGAAGCAAATGGCCACCGAGCTCAGGAACGACAGAAATCCCATTGTGACAGCGATCACCAGTGTCTTCACGTCAAAAGGAAACGGCTGAGGACCCTGGGAACCGTTGACAGGCGTCTGGGTGGAAGAAAGGCTCCACCCCTCCAAGAAGAAGTGGGCGGAGCGATTCCGTGACGAAGCAGGAAAGCCTCGTACCCTTAAGTTGACGGAGATGCTGTCGTTTCCTGCTGCATTGGAGGCGAAGCAGCGGTAGTAGCCACTGTCCTGGACTTGAGCGTAACGCACCTCGAGGGTACCATTGGGAAGGACACGGATGCGTCCAGTGGTGGAGATGAGGGTGCGCTGGGGGCTCACCCAGATGACCGAGGGAATAGGGTCTCCATCCACTTGGCAGAAGAACAGAACCGTATGACCCTCGTCGGTGCGCACCTCCTGGGGTTTTCGGTTCAGAATGCGCGCCTGCCTGCAGGTGAACAAACCAGGCAGCTCGGCTTCAGTGAAGTCCTGGAATTTCCTGCCCTGCACCTGAACAGGCGATGTGCAACTGGGCGGCCGCCCGTCAAAGTCCAGGCGCAGGCGACGCCGCAGCACCCACAGCATCCGGCAGTCACAAGCCAACGGGTTCCCGTCGAGTCTGAGAACCTCCACGGTCCCCACCGAATGGAACACAGTGTCCTCCAGGGTCGAAAGTCGATTGTAGGAAACGTTGAGCAGGTGGAAGTGGATGAGGCCGCGGAAAGCTCCAGGCTCCACCTTCAGCAGACTCCCGCCCACCAGGTGGAACTCCTGCAGACGCAGAAGGTCCCCCAGCAGATTTGACTGGATGGTGGTGATTGGGTTGTAGGACAGGTCCAGGTAGCGCAGGTAGACCAGGTGGTGCAGAGGGGAGTAGGGCACTGAGCTCAGGTTGCAGTAGCTGAGAGTTAGGGAAGTGAGGTTGAGGCCAATCAGGCTGTTGGCGGCGATCGAGTCCAGACCAGGTGAGTGGGACACGGTCAGTTCTCTGAGACGATTTAACCTCCGGAAGGAGTTGTTGGGAAGGGTTGTGAAGCTGACCCGGCAGAACCTGGAACCAAAGACATATTTATTTAGTGATATGGAGAAATATAAGATCAGTGCAATAGCCCAGCATTACCTTAAAAACACTGATTTTCCAGAGCTCAATCATGAAATAAAAAAATATATATTTTTTATTCTAATGTTTTATATTATGATTCTTATGTTCTTAGTTCATTATTATTAATTTGGTCATTTCTCATCATTTTACTTTTCTTTTTACTATTACCATTTTATTTATTTTCTTTACTTTTTGTTTGTCAATTAGTTTTTATGGTCTTTCAGAATTTTCTATTTTACATACTGTACATATTTTATTTATATATATTAGATGTTGATTTAAAATTACTATTTCTTTTATTTATTATTTTTTACTATTCTATTCCTTATTATTTCTAATTTCTTATTTAATGTTTTCAACCCATTTTATATTGTAAATGCTCTGCAACATTGTAAATGAGGGTCACCTTCAATGTTTTCCAGAGTAAAAAATAAAGGTTAATTGACTGATTGATTAATTAGTCGATTAGTCAACGATTATTTCTGCAATGTCCTCCTGCCCATGAGGTTTAAATGTTCTCTCATGTAAACCTCATGTTCTGCTGTTTCTATCGTTTTTAGAGATGGCAGAAATAATTGTTGACTAATCGACTAATCGGAAAAATAATCGTCAGAGTAGTCGACTACCAAAATAATCATTAGCTGCAGCCCTAAACAGAACAGGGCATGTTTTTGCCTTGTTGACCAGCTTTTTTACCAGCTTGCACCATCTAAAACCAGCTTCCAACAAAAGCTGGCCTTACTTTTCCAGCAGGGTGCTCTGAAATATTTTCATCATGCACTTGTAAAATAATGTAAAATAAATCAAATAAATTTTATAACCTGAGTCGTGACAGTGCAGTGAGCTGCGACAGCGCCTCGCTTGGGATGGACGTGAGGTTACACCTGTCCAGATTGAGCTCCTGCAGATTGATGAGGCCGTTGAAGGCGCGGTTGGAGATGAACACCAGGTCGTTCTCGCTGGCCTCCAGCTTCTGCAGAGAGGCCATCTCTCGAAACGTGAAGTCCAGGAAGACCAGCAGCTCGTTCTCTCTGACGTCCAGCAGGCGGAGATTGGAAAGTCCTGAGAAGGCCCCGACCGGGATGATCTTGAGCTGGTTTCGATTCAATCGAAGCGTCAGCAGGTTCTGCAGCCCGAGGAAGGCCTCCACCTCGATCATTGTCAGCATGTTCTCACTCAGGTCCAGCTCTCGCAGCTGACTCAGACCGGCGAACTGCCGCCTCCCGAGCATCTTCAGGCGATTAGTGGAGAGGTTGAGGCGCTGGGCATTGCTGTGAATGCTGTCGGGTACAGTGGTCAGGTGCCGTGAAGAGCAGTTGACCAGGAGGAACTCGTGTAAACACTCACAGCGCTGAGGGCAGGGCCAAGGTGGGTCTCCTGCTGCTGCCACTCCCACTAACCACAGGAGAACAACCCACCAGTACACCCCCCGCCAATCAGTGACCTCCATACACATCTGTCCTGCCTGTGACAACAGAAGAGAAAGAAATAAAGCAATTATTGTACACAAAAAACTAAAAGAATTCTGCAAAAATTACATCGATTTTATTATTTTGTTTTATTTTATTATTATTATATTGTATTTATTTATATTTTACACAGGCTATGGAGAGCTAAAGTGTAACATATTTTCACACCTGCTTCTTTTCTATTTATATGCCAAATTTTTCGCACTATAAGGCGCAATTCAAATCCTTTAATTTTCCCCCAAAAATCGTTGGTGTGCCTTATGTATGAATTTTACCAGTCAGGTTGTAAGGAGCTGTAAAGCCACCCTGCCAAACTGCAGCGTTATTCAGGAGTATCAGTTTAGTTTAGCATTAGCATTAGCCCCTAACCACAATTTCCTCGTTCAGAGGTGAGTATTATCGTACTGTGGCCTGCTGCTAACCCCAGCTAGCACAGCTGGAGCAGCATTAGCATTATCCGCTAACCATGCTCGCTATTTCCCTGTTCAGAATCTAAGCTTACTGTAAATAAATGAAAGCGCTTTACTCACCCAAATAAACAGAGAAATTTGTGTTGATTAAGAACAATATATGATATTTCTTTTCAGTTTTTTTCACAAAATACTTTGACAATACTTAATTTTTTTTTGTTTTTAGATCATTTGCTTCCTTTAAAGGCCTTGGCAGTTTACTGCAACATTCTGTAGACTGGATCTTGTATTATTTGCACTTTTTTTATTAACTGGACCTGAGGAGTTTAAATAAAAAAAGAAAGGGAAAAACATGGTGGTGTACTAAAACCTTTAGATTCTTAAATATAAAGTTTCATTAGATTTTAACAATAAACGTCTTGGTGCCAGATATGAATTGGCCATCTGTCCTGGGTAAATGCTGTCATGCACGATGCAATCCTTCAGGTGGATGGTTGTTTTCGGTTGAGAGTATGCTGTGTGCTATTGGCTGCCTCTTCTCACTGGTGTGTGGATGAGTGCTTGAGTATGAATGGTTGTGTGTAAAAAGTGTAAACTGTAAAGTGTCCTTGGGTTTCTAGAAAGGCGCTATACAAGTTTAACTTTATTCATTAATTTTATCAATGCTGGATGAGTTGTTAGTGAGTTATAGCAGTGAGCAAATAAAGCCAGGAGCTACCAGAAATTCCCCAAAGTGTAAAAGGTTAAACAGACAAGGTCTCTAAATGGATTGCCTATAGTGAATTAGAGGCAAGGTAAGGGGAATTGCATTAAAAAGGTCAGGTCGAAAGCCTGTGGAGTGTGATCTGTTTAGGCACTTAATGTAAGAACCCCCACGGCTCCTTTTTAATCCCACGTTTGCCCTCATTTCTGTGGCACACTCTTAACACTGCCCACTTTGCTGTGACATATGTGCAAAACCGTGAACAGAAAGGCTCCATTAGGCCTAAGCCAGAATGACAGGCATCCCTAAGTGCTCGTTTTCACCACAGCGGCAGGGCAGGAGGGCTTGATGGCCTAAATGAGGGATCAGAACGGGGCAATCAAAGGACTTCATCACAACATTTATACTGGGGTTTCATTTGAGTTTAGTGAAACTCAGCAGAAGCTCAGTAAAAGCACGTTATCACTTATGTTGGTAAGTGGATTCTATAATAAGTAGCCATGGATGAGATGTCTGTAGGTCAGTGCTAATGCTAAATATGTGGATCCACACTCAATTTTGTTCCTTATTAGAAACTTTAAGAACTTTATTAGAGATGCAAGACTTGATTCTTGGTCTAAATGTTTTATGGGGGTTAAAAATGTATGACTATAAGTATTGGTCAATTTTTATTCTGTGTAATCATCTGCTTGTTGTATTTAAACACTAAAAATATTGCAGTAAGGGCCCTATCGTACACTGCGCAAGGTGCATTGACATGTTTATTGCTAACTTGCACCCTTGCCATTAAAATAGCTTTAGAGTTTAGGAATAAATTTAAACTGATAGGCATGGTGTTCTTCAAATCGACTCGACAATAAACAGAATAAAGAATAAAATAACATTACTGTTCCCTTAACTAAGCTGCTGGTGTTTCTTCACAGGTCAGTTTCCTCTGCTGAGACTCACAAAAGCGCTGCGCTGTTAAGATATGAACTCGCCAGAGCAAGTCAGAGCAAACCTGCCTCTTAAAGGGAAGTGAAACGCTGATTGGTTTATTTCACGTCATGCCCAAAACACACCCATGATTAATTAAGAGAATTAGTACACGCCTTTTGCACATTTCGATACGTGCAAGGTGTATTTTTTGTGCCTCCATGATACCAAAGACACACCAACGTGCCCTAAATCCACCCAATAGGGCCTCAGCAGTATGAGTATAATAGGTTACGCTGCTGATTGCTGTATCTACTGTAACTGTAGATTAACCCTTATTTATAAACAGAAATAACTGTTACACTGCACTCAAAGGGAGCTGGTTTATGCCAATGCGTCAGATTTGACACAACACCTGTAAATTCAACTCCAGAGTTTCCTATATCTTCTTGTCTTTTTTTGTCTCAACAACAATAGAGACAATAGAGTCACAGAGTTCAATGGGTTAAAGCAAGTAATAATAGGATAATTAGGAGGTGTGTGGTGGTGATAAAGTGGGGATTTCTCTGATTACCGGGCTGTGTAATTACACCATTAATGATCCAAACGTGCGTAAGACGTGGGGTCAGGTGTCTGTCAGGGAGGGGTTAGTCTGAAGAATAGAAGAGCCACTTTTAGTTCACTAAAGAATTGTGTTTGTGAAAGAGATTTGTGAACGTGATGAACCTTTTGCAGGACCTTGATGAAAAGGTTTTACACTAAATTATCTTTTTAACAAAATCATTTCTGTAAATATGGCCTCAATAAAAGAACAATTTAAAGCACATTCTATAGGTAAAAAAAATAAATAATTGAATAAAAAAAATAAACATTTCTTCAATGGTTCTTTAAAATGTTCAGAAATCCCTTTTTGTCTAAAATGGAATCATTAAAGAACCTTTTGTTGAACTATTATTATTTAGTGGTTAAAAGACCCCTAACTTGACCAATTTCTAAACCAATTTAAAGCCTCAGAAATGATTTTTTAGGTAAACAAAAGTCCATCTTCTACAGCATTGCTAAAATTAGCATTTGTAGTATTTTTTTTTTTTTTTAAGATTTAAAGAACCTTCATTTAATCAAACAATTAAACACCGGTATAACAAAAAATATACTTTTAGGTACTGAAAGATTGTTTACTTTCTAATGCAAAAATGCTAATAGTGATACGAGGGACACTAACAGCTCAGCGATATGTGCAGGACATCCTGCAGCCACATGTGTTGCCACTTATCTTAAGCAGGATTGTCAGGAGGTGTGCAGGAAGGAAGGACAAGGAGAGCGGACGCAAATGCAAATATTTATTAAAGAAACAAAAAGACTGAACCATACAAAGAAACATGGAGAACGTAGAACTGAGATACACAAAACACCTGAACTGGCGTAACACGTACAACACCGGATAAGGAATACAGGAACAAGGGGACTATATAAAGACACGGACAAACAGGAAACACCTGACGAAAAGGCAATGAGGGGCGGAGCTATAAATGGGCACAGGTGAGTGGAAAAACACCAGGGAAGAAATACAGAGGAGCCGGGTCACGTGAGAATAACAGACAGACATGAGAATAGACAGAAAACAGGCTAAAAATGTGACAAGGATGGTGTTTTGAGCCATTTTCACCTTCATTTGCAGCTGAGATACGAAGTTTATGTGATAAAGGTTTAAAAAAAACCTTAATTTGATCAAACGGTTCTACACCAGTATAACAAAATTGGTTATTTATGAAACGAAAAGTGGTTTATTACATACAGAACCCTTTGAAGCAGCTCATTTTAAAGAGTGTATTAGCCAAACACACATCACATCCCCAGAAACTCACCTACAGGCCAAGCTGCTGCGGCTTCACATACCCAGCAGCTTTCAGACAAACTCCTACAGGCCTTCACCTAACCAGCAGAGAGAGAGAGAGAGAGAAAGAGAGAGTTTATAAAAAAAAAATCCAATAAGACACACTGAAAGTCAGCCGGTCTGTTAGCCCCAGCCGACACTCCCCTCAGTCAGAGGGCGGATTAACTCAGAGTTCAGACGAAGATTACCCTCTGAATTATGACATGTGTGTGAGAGAGGGGGAATTGGAAGTTTGTGATTTTGTGTCGTCTTGTGTTGCTGTTGCTGTGCAGAGAAAATGAGAATCTTAAGAAAATATGTGTCATTAACTACAACTATACAAATATATAACTTATATCAAGTAAGATGGCTCTGTACTCATGCACTTGTAGAAAACGCATATCCATAAAGCTATATATACAGGGGTTGGACAATGAACCTGAAACACATGTTATTTTAGTGGGAGGTTTCATGGCTAAATTGGAGCAGCCTGGTGTTCAATCTTCATTAATTGCACATTGCACCAGTAAGAGCAGAGTGTGAAGGTTCAATTAGCAGGGTAAGAGCACAGTTCTGCTCAAAATATTGCAATGCACACAACATTATGGGTGACATACCAGAGTTCAAAAGAGGACAAATTGTTGGTGCACGTCTTGCTGGCGCATCTGTGACCAAGACAGCAAGTCTTTGTGATGTATCAAGAGCCACGGTATCCAGGGTAATGTCAGCATACCATCAAGAAGAAGGACGAACCACATCCAACAGGATTAACTGTGGACGCTGTAAGAGGAAGCTGTCTGAAAGGGATGTTCGGGTGCTAACCCAGATTGTATCCAAAAAACATAAAACCATGGCTGCTCAAATCACGGCAGAATTCAATGTGCACCTCAACTCTCCTGTTTCCACCAGAACTGTCCGTCACCACAATAAATTATTGTGGTCTAAAACCAGGTGTTTCAGTTTCATTGTCCAACCCCTGAAGGTCTGTCACAATAACAATTTTTGTGGACGCTATATTGTCCCAGAAATGATTTTAAAACAAATAAATGCCACTGATATATTGGTGATATAATAGCATAAAATATCAATTATAACCTTTTAAAGACAACACATTTGTATTTAATCATATATTTGGGAAACATAGACCCTGCCTAAGACTCCACTCAAGAGATACGCTGACGATGAGAGGAAGGCTGAGGCAACACGAACCTAAGAGACACTAAAGTTAAGCGACTAGAGCCACACTGGGCTCGTTTTTGGTGTTGATGGAGGCCATTCACACTTTAAATGTAGTGTTTTTTTATAATAAAAAAAAATCATTCAACCTATGATAGAAACTTAGGGAACTTAGTAAATAAAAGATGTTAAACCAACCAGAATATGTTTTATATTTTAGATACTTCAACATAGCACCTCTTGCATAGATGACAGTTGGCTGGATTTTCTCAGTCAGCTTAATGAGGTAGAGTCACCTGGAATTCAGGCTTTCAGTTAACAGCTGTGCTGAACTCATCAAGAGTTAATTACTTGAATTTCTTGTCTTTTAATGTGGATGTTTAAAAGCATCAGTTGTAAAGTAGTGAAGAGGTAGAGTTACAGGTATACAGTGAATAGTGAATATTTGAGTAATGTTCTAATCCAGATTATGAGAAGCAACAACTACTCAACTAAGTCAGTCAATCTTAAATATTTCAAGAACTTTGAAAGTATCCTCAAGTGCAGTCAGCACAAAGACTGTCAGAAACGTTGATAAATGATGAAACTGGCACTTATCAGGACCGCTCCAGAAAAGGAAGAGCAGGAGTTTCCTCTGTTGCAGCAGATAAGAGCACCTAAATGCTTCTTTACAGAGTATTTTGGTTTGTTTAACATTTTTAAGTTACTACATGATTCCTCATGTGTTGCTTCATAGTCTGAATCACTTCAGTATTCGTTTACTATGAAGGGAAAACAATATACATATAAAATACTGGTACTGTATATGCAAACTGTATTTAGTCTTTAACTGCGGTGCAGCACCGTCCAATAAAATAAATTAAAAGCCCAGTATAAATGTAGGCGAAAAACTCTTGCACTAAATGAAAGCCTGGTTAAACAGCTCTCACAGGCAGCACTCTCAATTAGACTAATGCTTTAACTCAGTGTCCTCAGTCTAGACTGCTCTCAGCCCTGCTGTTATAATTCTGCTCCTCTACCACTCTACAGCCTGACCTCTTTACAGGGTTAGATAAGGAAACGAGGGAAAGTTTAATGTGCTTTACAGGGCACGCCGCAAGGTTACGGACATAAAGCTCCACAGCGCACTGCGTATAAACATCAGCACATAATCCACCCCGTGTAGCGCAAACAGCTCCTCACACTGACCAGCCACTAAACGCTCACATTACACTCTGCTACCAGATGTTACTGCTGTTATTATAGCCTTTCTGAGGACCGGCCACTTCATTAAAGTTCAGCACTTCACTGCAGTGCTGAGGATAATAATAAAGTATACAGAGAAACAGATACAGAACTACAGCCTACTACAAAGTGTCACATATAGAACCTATAGGGGTTGGACAGTGAAACTGAAACACCTGTCATTTTAGTGTGGGAGGTTTCATGGCTAAATTGGAGCAGCCTGGTGTCCAATCTTCATTAATTACACCTTGCACCAGTAAGAGCAGAGTGTGAAGGTTCAATTAGCAGGGTAAGAGCACAGTTCTGCTCAAAATATTGCAATGCACACAACATTATGGGGGACATACCAGAGTTCAAAAGAGGACAAATTGTTGGTGCACGTCTTGCTGGAGCATCTGTGACCAAGACAGCAAGTCTTTATGATGCTTCAAGAGACACGGTATTCAGGGTAATGTCAGCCTACCACCAAGAAGGACCAACCACATCCAACAGGATTAACTGTGGATGCTGTAAGAGGAAGCTGTCTGAAAGGGATGTTCGGGTGCTAACCCAGATTGTATCCAAAAAAAACAAAACCACGGCTGATCAAATCACAGCAGAATTCAATGTGCACATCAACTGTCCTCAAGTTTCCACCAGAACTGTCCGTCACCACAATAACGTTTGTGGTCTAAAACCAGGTGTTTCAGATTCATTGTCCAACTCCTGTATATCAGAGAAGTGGATCAAATAGACGCATGAAACAAGGAGCTAGTTGAAATGAAATGGCTGGTCAATTAATTTGATGATGCGGCAAAAAAAAAAATATATATATATATATATGAAACTATGTATCATGAAAATTACATTAAACATATAATTTACTAATAAGCAGCCGAATGTAGTTTTGTCTGTTTTTTTAAAGCAATTTATTACAAACATTTAAAAGTTTTTTTTTGGCATATTTTTGGCATGTTTTGGATAAATATTTGTATAATAGTTTAATAGATTTATAGTGTTTTACACTGTTTTTTCAGAAAAAAAATCACATTTAAGGACACAATAAATAGGGCCATGTCTCATGACTTTTCTCATGTCAGTGCACAGCTTTTTTTTTTTGCAAATTCTGGTTCTTTGAAGGAATCACTCTTTATTTTTAAGAGTGTAAATGTAAAGGATTGGTTTATTTTTGTAATTGATTGTTTTATGATTGTTTTATCATGTAAATCCTTTCAATAATACCTCAATACAATGCTGAATTTTAATAAACATTTTAACAATAAACCTTCATGAAGAATCAGTCCAGTGCAGTCTACAGACAGCTGCTATAAAATCTCCCAGAAACACTTTAATCCCAGTATACCCTGAGTATACACAGTTAAGGTGTTTACTGGTTGTTCTGGGGGAGATTTAGCTGAAGACATGATGTCCTGTAGCTCTTATATTATGTTATGTCATGTACGCATTATCTTACGTACATTACCTTACGTAATGTTTCCGGCTACAGGATCTATACAATCATCTCTCTGCGGTGATTGGTTCACCTGGACCTTTTGTAATCCAATCTATTGTCTCCTGGCCTTTTTATGATTGGATATGATTTATTGTGGCTGAAATATGCAGCAGCTCTGAGCTCAGTGCATATGTAAATTCCAGTGATGTCAGGATCGAAAAGGATGCTAAATATAGATTTCCTTGATTCTCTGAATTTCATTTCATGAGATAATTAATAAAAAGTACACATCACTAGTCAGTAACTAGACTTATATTCTGACATTTTGAAAGGTCACTAGTTGGTTTTATTGGCTCTTTAAATTTAATAAATATTTTTTAGATTAAAAAACACAGAACAGACCTATATTTGTTTAATGACGACCAAAGACATGACAGGGTTTTTTGCAGGATCACTATTTATCACTATTATTTGGTGGAATAAGCTGTTTAACAATGGAGCAGAATCAGAAGTACCTTTTGGCCACAGCTACCTATGTATATGAATACTGTGATTTATCAGAGACTCACGACTTTTATCCCCATTAACAGTTTATTTTTCTGCCACACTGTTAGTTCTTTATATTTTTTAATAGAATATATTTTGTGTTTAACTGCCTATAAGCTTATTTTTTTCCCGTTTTTTGCTACAACCTTGTATTGCAAAGATTTACATTTTCACTGCTGTGCATTTACCTTTGTTTTAGATAGAATTAATGCAGTAAAGAATATCCTTTTTGCAAAATGTGTAATTTATTAAACTAATCAAAAATAAAAAATAACACTGCACAATACGACAAATTAGTGCAAAATAAAATACCTTTAAATTTAATGACTTTAAAATGCTGCCTGTGTTTAAAATACTGTACATATTAAAGTAAGAACCATATAAGATGTATTAACTGTAAAATTTTTGTAAACAGTCACGTAAAATATTCTTCCGTTGGGGCTTCCCGCAGATCTCCTATTGGCTGTTGCCATTTTTCATGTCACTATTTGCGTGAGCCGAGTCTCTAGACAGATATTAAACAAGGTTGATTTTATCTGAACAGAAAGACGAGAAAAAGACTGACTAAAACTTCCGGTCCTAACCATCTTACCATTGAGATGGCTCGATGTGACAGTGAAATCATACTTTAATACATATATACACTTATATACACTACAGGATCAGTCAAAAGTCACAGAACACCCTTTTATGTCAAAAATAAAATATGGAGGCTTTTAAAATAGCATCCATGTACTGGACATAACTCACCCTGTATATGGACAAAAGTATTGGGACACCTGCTCACTAATTTGGAGAAGAGTTTATCTTGCTTTTGTTTGGCTGTTTTTTATGCTTATTGCTATCTTACACCCTGACAACAGTCTATTTTCACACCTCCCACCTGTGTCATTTAAACAGCAACAGTGCTTGTGAATATATCTACACTGATTGGTGTGGTGGTCTGGAAATGAGATGTGTTCAGGGTAAATTTCTGGTGTATTGCTATCTTAGCAAAGAAAAACACAGGTGCTCCACTGACTGAAATAAACCTAGACAGACATGAACAGTCCGACTTATTTATACTG
The DNA here is from genome assembly GCF_023375975.1 of Astyanax mexicanus. NCBI lineage: Eukaryota > Metazoa > Chordata > Actinopteri > Characiformes > Acestrorhamphidae > Astyanax > Astyanax mexicanus. Next base: position 74,499,561 of record NC_064409.1, read on the forward strand.
CTGTCTTGGCAGTAAATTGTCAATAGCCGTCTTTAAAATCCTGTTTATTAATCTGCTTAATAAGATTTTTATATTTTCTGATTAAAAACAGCTTTTTCGCTTTCACCTAAAGGGGTGCTGGGACATATTTTAGGGGTGTTTGATCATTGAGTGTTAAGGAAGAATGCCTGTTTTTTGGCAGATTTTGATGGCTTCTTTTGCTCTAATTAAAGCTTAATAAGAATAAAAGGTTATTTTTTTCGGTGGTATAGCTCACTTTTTGTAATTTTAATAAAGTTTTGGGCGAAATTCAAATAATATACTAAATTAAAATGTAGAGAGTTGTTTTATCTTGTGGGGTAAAATGTGTTAACACTGATGATACCGTGCTACATATAGTTACACATATGACTCCAAATGATGAATTATCTTTAAAATTTTAACTCTTATGGTAGAGTTATTTTAACACTATAGTGAGTGGAACCATATGTTATCTAGGACAGTGTTAAATTCAACTCTTAAAGAGTTCATTTAACACTGTCAATTTTGCTGTGTAGATATCACTACCTTCCCATTAACAGACAAGGTTCGATTTCCTGGCTTTAATCTTCTACATGTGTCCCATAATTCTGATTATAAAGTGAGTCACTCTATAAAAAAGGAAATGCATAAGAGATAAAGAGTGTATTTAACGCAGCAAGTTTGGAAATGTTTCCAGGTCGAGAGAAGAAGAAGAAGAAGAAGAAGAAGAAGAAGAAGAAGAGGAGCAGAAGAAACAAAACTAGATTTTTGGGACACGACCAGAGGGACTCCTGTCCCCGTGCAGCATTCTCACACAGCCCAAACCACATTAACCATTCAGAAATTACACTACTTTAAACTTCCACAGTGCTGGAATGAGGAGACACTGCGTAAAAAATTGATTGTGAAGTGTTACCTAAGGGGATGGCTTTGGAACACCCACATCTGTATAAGTTGTGAGGTGATATCTTGTGAGTGTGGGGGAACAGTGGCCTGCTTGAATTCTGGGAATTGTACTGTATCAGCAGTCTGATGGTGGGTGCTGATAGATGAGGTGTTCTATTTGTGAAGTTTAAGTGCAGGGATTTTAAATTTAGTGTTATTATTTGTGTTCTTCTTCTTCTTCGTCTTATTTACCTCTTACTATTTTATTGATTTACATTGTAGCCCGTCCACTTATACTTTTATTCTGAATTATTTGATTTGTTCTTAATTATAAAGCAATAATAAAAATGAAATCTGTCCACAAGTAACTCCTGTGCAGCTTAAACCACCAACAATGGATGTCCTCAGGTGAACCACCAGCCTCTGAGTGTGTGTGTGTGTGTGTGTGTGTGTGTGTGTTTGTGTGTAGCGGATGGTGCAGCATCTCTGTGTGAAAGTCCGGGACTCCAACAGACGCTTCTGTGTAACTCTGTGTTTGGCAGGCAGTGCGTAAGTTATCTAACACACACACACATTCACACAAACACACACACACACACACACACACATTCACACAAACACAAGGTGAACCCAGGCCAACATGATACAGCACAAAAGTGTGCGTGCACTATGCACTAGTGTGTGTGTGTGTGAGTGTGTGTGTTGGTCTGAGTGTGTGTGTGTGTGTGTGTAAATTATTAATACTTGCACACACGAACATGGTGGTTGAGCAACTGATACTGACAGGTTTGAGCAGCTGTTTGGTAAGGTGTGTGTGTGTGTGTGTGTGTGTGTGTACTTCCATTATTATTTTATGTGAAATCAAATGCCTCCATAATGACAGGAAAGCAGGAAGAATATGATGATGATGGGGACTTTGATAAATAAACAAACAGAGCTGAAAGTTTTGTTAGTCGGTTGAAAGTTTCACTCAAATGGAAAAATAAGCACTAAGCTGTGGAGGAGTGGAGGAACTGTGTTCTCTGGAAAGAGAGCTCTATCCAATACTCTATCCAATACTTCTGGTATGAGTTGGGGTACTGAGGATAAGGTGTGGTGATGATCCAAAATTTACACTGCCTGGCCAAAAAAAGTCTCCACCTGGATTTAAGTAAGTAAGTGATGTGTGGTTGATGCTGCAGTTGGTCTGCAGGTTTAGGTTCAGCAACAGTATGTGCTGAAAGAATGAGGTCAGCTGACTACCTGAATATACTGAATATAGACCAGGTTATTCCATCAATGGATTTTATATTTCTTCCCTGATGAACACAAACATATTCCAAGATAACAGTATCAGGATTCATGGTGCTGGAATTGTGAAAGAGTTCAGGATTCAGGAAGCATGAGATCATCATTTTCACACATGGATTGAGAGAGTTCACCACAGAGTCCAGATCTTAACCTCATTGAGAATCTTTGGGATGTGCTGGATGGAGAAGAGCTGCTTTGTGCAGCGGTTGGTCAGACTCTACCATCATCAATGCTGCTGCAAGATCTTGGTGAAAAATTAATCCAGCAACACTCAAATAGAGTAATAATAATAGAGTAAAATAAATAACCTCAAATATTCACTATTCACTGTATACCTGTAACTCTACCTCTTCACAACTTTACAACTGATGCTCTCAAACACATTAAGAGGGTACTGTACAGTAATTTGCATTCAAAGCAGCGACTCATGAGCCTGCAGAAAAGGGAAAAACATCTAAAAGTAAAGTATTTCTATCAAACTACTCAAAAACTCGACTCTCCCAGAGGAAGAATCACACAGTTCACAGCTTTTACAGGGTCGGTTCAGATTCATTCCTTTTCCCACTGATATCTGTTACTCACTGATACCAATATGCCTCTCTATATCTCTATACACAACATTCACTTACCCAGGGGAAAGGGGCAGCAGTGCTGAGTCATATGACCTCAAATCAATATCACAAATAATTTAACATTTTAATAGCAATGCCCTGAAATTTTTTTTTTATATTTGGCTGAATACAGAGCATGTTTCTTGCTTTCCAAAAAAAAAATCAATATATTCAGCTATTAAACACATTTTTAACATCCAGGAATAGAAAGGAAAGGCGCATTATGTGACACTAGTAAGGAACAGGGGTGTTGCCATGTTTTCCTTCTAATTCAGCGGTTCTTGCCACTTGGTGGTAGTGGGGGGGAGGTTAACTAAGTTAAGTAAAGCTAAACTAAGTAAACAAAACTGTAATTCTTTAAAAAAAAAAAACAAGTGCTGGATGTTAATCTACACAGATGTTCTCCTGAAAACGGTTTATTTGGGTGAGTAAAGCGATTCCGTTTATTTACAGGGTGTAGCAGCATTTGCATTACCAGCTAACTGCTAGCACTGACAGCGCTACACTGAGAAACCCTGAGTTCTCTGGTAAGCCAGGGTGATATTAGCAATAAGCAGTTAATCACACATAGCTTGTTTTAACATGGTAAACATGCAGGCTAGAGTCTGATATACTCACCTCTGAAGAGAGAAAGATCAGGTGCTTAGCGCGGTTAGCGGCTAATGCTAATACTGCTTCAGACTCGGGATGTAGAACTAAACGGAAACTCTTTCATAATGCTGAACCTTAGCTGAGTGGCTTTATTACTCCTTAATACCTGACTGATAAAATTTACTTAAATGAAAGGATTTTAAGTGCGTCTTATAAAACGAAAAATACAGTTCTTTTAAATAAAAGCTACTCTAATAATACATTGACTTCAGTATTGCTCTTCTAATAATACATTTACATGTGAGTGACATTTACACAAAGAAAAAGCAGGTTGTCTTTTGATAGACAAATGCCAAAGCCAAGTTAGCTAGTTAGCTACCTCAGCTAATGTTACTATCCTAGCCCTGTACAGCATGAATCATTAAGCTCAGAAACAGTCTGTTAGTGAAGATAAAGTGAAGTTTATACTAAGCTGATACTAAACTGAAACTAAACTTAATCTAAATAAATGATGCTGAACACCTTATTTCATTTGATATGTTTGATAGAAGCGTAAAAACAAACTCAAACCTGTCGTTTGTTGGCTGCTGGCTTCCTGCTAAATAAAGACAGGGCCATTAAAGATGTATTCTTACTGCCCTTATCCTTGCTGCTGTCACAGCGACAACGCTTGTACCTGGAAAGATGCAGCTTATTCCCTGTTTTCAGAGAATGTTCAGTTCTATTGCACATTATTACAGCATCACAGACACTGCTGACACACTGATACAGGCCTGCTCTGTCTAAACACCTGGCAGTGTATTTCACAAAGCAGGATTTGTCGATTAGCCAGATAACTTAAGCCAAAAGTCAAGAACTGGTCAGGAAAGCTCGTATTGGACGTTATTCGCTTTCGGATCGGGTTATCCAACACAGGAGAAAATCCTGCTCTGTGAAATCCCCTCTCACTGACCGTTCTGATACCCAGTGAATACACTGCTGTATCAATTTAATTCAGTCTTCTCAGAAATTCTAAATAGTATGTAGTAAGTACAAAAAAATTTGTTCCAATGTGGGTTTACACTAAAGTGTCAAGTCTTTTATACACTATTTATTACACTATTACAGCCACAAAGCTTAACAGTGCTTCACTGTACTGTAAAGACCTGTATTAGTATAATGACAATAACGTTTTTTGTTTCTAAGATTGATTTTCAATTTTCTCCCATGTATCTCCCAAATTTAGCTAGCCAATTGTCCCACCCATTCAGCTGCTACTCAGATGTATATACCCATCACAGATGATGACACAACACAAGGAGGGTGAAGACTAGCAGCATATAAAGTCAGCAAACACCTTTTGTTAAGCTGCTGCTGATGCAGTATTGCTGAGTAGCATCACAGCGCACTCGGAGGAAAGCGTAGCAACTCGGTTTTGATACATCAGCTCACAGACCCCTTCTGCTGATTGACATCACCCTTTGGAGTGATGAGTGAAAAGAGGACCATCTACTGTACCCACCCAGAGGAAGCAAGGCCAATTGTGCTCTCTCAAGGCTCCGGCATCTGATGGCAAGCTGCATGACTGGGATTTAAACCAGCTATCTCCCGATTGCTCTCTCCCCTCATCACTCCTAGGGTGATGTGGATCAGCACGAGGCTGCGTCTGTGAGCTGATGTATCAGAACCGATTCGCTGCGCTGTGGCATCACCTGTGATGGGGGATATATATCTGAGTAGCAGCTAAATGGGTGGGACATTTGGCCTCGCTAAATTGGGAGAAAATGGGAAAAAATATAAATAAAATTATAAAAAAAAGATATAAGCTATACACAGAAGCAAATTTGTTGTGATTTGATGGATCAGGCTATCCATCTTCATTAAATACCCTCAGAAAAATGCATCAAACTGCACCTTATATGGTAGGAACAGCGTCACTGGGACGGCACAATTACAGGTATGTAATCAACAGGACTGTTGTGTAACTCTGTTGAGTGTACATGTCCTGTAGGGTCAAAAGGCCAAAACCCCACACATGCACACATGCTACACAATACACACTAACAAATACACCCAATTCCCAGAAACTGAGTGTTAATTACTGCAGCAGGTAAACACAGGTCTCCACAGTAACCACCACACAGGAAGTGATTACAGTACTCAGTTACACTCACTGAACCACAGCCAGGAGCAACTGTGTGTATTTTACATACTAAAGCTTAAAAAAATATAGCCTTTACCTCTATACACTCTTTAAACAGGGGTTCTTCAATTCTATTCAGGTCACTGCTGATAACTGTCTTATCTCTTTAGATTTTTTTTTATTTTTATCCCAATTTGCACAGCCTATTACGCAACCCACTCATAAGGACTCCCCCTATCACTAGTAATGCCCCAACTAGCACATGCCACCTGTATTGGAGGAAAGTGCATCGACTCGGTTTCAATACATCAGCTTACAGATAGATGCCTTGTGCTGATCAACATCACCCTTTGGAGTGATGTGGGGAGAAAGCGCCATCTACTGTACCCACCCAGAGAGAGCAAGGCCAATTGTGCTCTCTCAGGGCTCCGGTAGCCGATGGCAAACTGCATGAACAGGATTCAAACCAGCGATCTCCTGATCATAGTGGCAGCACTTTAGACTGCTGGACCACTCGGATTCCCTGTTAATAACTGTTTTATACCACTTTTTCATTTAATTACCTAAATCAGGGATTATTTACTTTTTTTGCTGTGCAATCCTATTTTAGGGCTCAAAGGATTTCAAAATACTGTATATAAAAATAAGAGGACAATAATTAGATAGATTTACTTACTTAATGTGATGATCTGTTCCTGTCTTATTTTCCTATCTGTATGCTTTCGTGTCTTCCCTGGTCTGATTGCTCTTCAGCATATGGCTGTTTTGTTGCTGTCTTGTCTCTGTCCTAGCCTTGTGTCTACATTGTTACCCCGCCCTCTCTTTATCTATTTAGTTTTTCAGATTAGTTTTTTGTGTATTTTGCATATTTTGGAGTGTTTGTTTTCTGTTTTGCTTTTGTTTATCTTGTTTCTTTATATTAAGTTTATTTTTCCTCATTAACGTCCATCCCCTCATCCTTCCTCTTGCCTTTAAAACCCTCTATAACCCACACCTGGAATTAGACATGATGCCAATGATACAGAAAATCCAATTCCATTGGCAAAACCTCCCTACAGTAGGCAGTATTGTGATTTTTCACTATATACTGAATTGTACCCCCTTTATTGTGATATGTATCATGTTGGCAGGTTCTATCTAACTCACAGTGCACAGTGGTTGTTTTTCTATCTTCATGTTCTCTGAATGAGTGCGGTGTAGAGTATGGTTTTATTCCGCTGGCAGATCAGCTAATTTGTTTGCAGTTTTTCATCAAAAACAGAGAGAAAGGTCCTTTAAGTCATGCAGAACAGCTGCTGAACATTAGCTTACGCCATCTGTCCATCAGAGGCTCTGCTTTAGACTGCCAGAGTCAGAGTGCCCTCAGTTCCTCTCACCACTGAGCTCCATCATCTCATTATTTAAGACCAAAAAAATCCAAAATAAGAGAGAAATGGAGTCTAGCAAACTGCAGGTATTGTGCTGACAGACAATACGCTCTTTTAAACAGACAAAAAGCTCTTTTTTACTTTAGCACACATAAAACCATCCAAAAATAGCACACAAAGACCAACAGCTATCAAATACAATGGTTTTAGCTGACTCCACCCTTTAGCTGAAATTTGAAAAAGTGTGTCTCTCTCTGATAGCGGTGAGATGCGGTTGGGGGTATTATTTATTGACTGATCTGCATATCCATGCCTATAGCAGAGTTAAACCTGAGAGGGCTCTGCAGAGGCAAAAACGACTACATTAAAAGAGTTTTTTAAAGGTTAGGAAATGTTTTTTAAAAAATAAGCAGGACTGGTATGTTTCATTACTTCGAAGGAACACATTTCAGCTATTAATGGAAAAATATACAGAACATATACAGTCACATACAGGACTATATGAGTCAAATACAGAACTCTTATTACGGTCTATGTAGTGCTATGTAAACCCATTTTCACTATGTACAACATTTCTAAACACTATGTAGAACTCCATTTGAATGCCTTTTTGAGTCATATTTAGAATGACTAACTTTGTGAAACTCTTTTTATCATGTAGAACTCCTTTTTAGTTCTATGCAGAGCAATTTTGAGTGCTATGTTGAACCGTTTTTGAATACTAAGTAGCTTTTGTAGTCCTTTTAAAATAATTTTGAGTACTATGTAAAACCTGTGTTGAGAACTATGTAAAACTCTTTTTGAGGCACACATAGAACTTTTATTATGTGCTATGTAGACACCCATTCGAATGCCAAATATCACTGTTTGAGTTCTTTGTTGAAATATATTTGAGAACTTTACACACTAAAAAAAAAAATAAGAAAAGATTTGTTCTTAAAAAAGTACAAAGCTTGACTGAGGTAACTGAGAAACTGAGGTATCACTAAAGATTATAAACATTTTAAACATTACCATCAACTGAAGATTTGTCAAGAATTTGATGATTCAAAATTGTCTGGCTTTCAAATAAAAAATGTATAATTAAAATATATATATTGTTTATTAGTACAGCGATACAGAATTGTGTTAATGTACTTACGGCTGTTTAAATGGTACAAATCTGTTCTTTCTGCTGTTTGAAAAGACTTCAAATCTGACCCTGTAAAGACCAATATTGTACCTTTGAGGGTTCAATTAGGAAAAGTGTACCTCTGAGTACAAGAAAGTTTTAATATCGTAATAAATCGTTAATATACCTCTGTTTTTAGTGTGTATAACACTATATTGAGTTTTATATTGTTATATTGATATATTGTTACATTGTTATGATTTATTTATTGTGTGTTTTGTGGAAATAAAGAACTTTGTAGTACTGCAATGAGGCAACAATCTGCTGTAGGCTATGTGTGCTGCGCTCTGTGGCACAGCAGTACTAGCAGAGCATCTATTTTTATAGGCATCTTTGGAGTGATATTAAAAACATGTTCAGTACTATGTATAACTCCTTTAAAGCAGTTTTATGTTGATTATTGGTGTTTTATTCTATAAACTATGGACAACATTTCTCCCAAATTCCAAATAAAAATATGGTCATTTAAAGCATTTATTTGCAGAAAATTAGAAATGGCTGAAATAACAAGAAAGATCTTTCAGACCTCAAATAATGCAAAGAAAATAAGTTCATATTCATAAGGTTTTAAGAGTTCAGAAATCAATTTTGTTGAATAACCCTGGTTTTAATCACAGTTTTCATGCATCTTGGCATGTTCTCCTCCACCAGTCTTACACACTGCTTTTGGATAAATTTATGCTACTCCTGTACAAGAATTCAAGCAGTTCAGCTTGGTTTGATGGCTTGTGATCATCCATCTTCCTCTTGATTATATTCCATTGGTTTTCAACTTGGTAAAATCAAATAAGCTCATCATTTTTAAGTGGTTTTAATTATAAAATATTTATATACATACATAATATTGTTAAAAGGCTAAAAGTCCGTATTTAAGTGCTGTATAGGAGAGAATAAGATTCTACTACTGCTATAAAATAAAAAAAAGTTATTAATAGTAGTTTATCTGGGAGTTTAGATGTAGTACAGCAGTTCTAGTGAGAGTTTAGAGTGTCTTTAACTTGTACAAAATCAGGGTATTATAGTTTAAACATAATAAAATAATAAAGTAATGTAAGTAAATGAATAAAACTCTTCTCTTACCCTGATCTCTGAGCTCTCAGCCCCCGCGGTCTCCGGTCTCCTCTGAATCCCTCGCTGCTCCACACCGCTCCAACATTCTTTACCTGTCTGTTTACCTGTTTATTTTTATCTTTTTTTCTGTTTATGTCTTTGTTTGTTTGTTTGTTGGTCTGTTGTCCTCTTCTGTTCCCCCGCGCGCCGTTACCGCACCTGGTTCACCTGCTCCACGCGCAGCTGCTCGCGCTCCAGCTCCAGCTTCACCGCGCGCGCGACCTCCCAGCGACTCCAGCCGTTCAAAACAGGCGTGTCCGCGCGCTGCTGAGCGGGGGAGCGCGTGCCTACGCGCGCCGCGGGGGATTTGCGTCATTTAAATATTTATTTATTTATGTCCCTAATAAACAGCGGCTGTGGATTCGGGCCAAGGACCCGTATTACTGCAGCCCGGGGGAGGAGCCTGACCCAGCCAAATCTCAGGATTTACACTCATACACAGTTAAAACACACACACACACAATAACACACACACACACACACTAACACACACATTCTCATTAAATGTTTTTATAATAATTTTCCTACATTGTAAATTAATACTACAGTGATCCAGACTATATGAAGGAACACATAAGGAATCATGTAGTAACTTTTATTCTTTCTTTGCTGGGACAGTCCTGATGAGTGCCGGTTTCATCATTTCGATTTTAAAGGTCTTTGCGACGACTGCACTTGAGGATACTTTCAAAGTACTTAAAATGTTTCAGATTGATCTTTATTTCTTTACTTAGTTGAGTAGTTTTTGCTTCTCATAATGTTGATTAAAACATTACTCAAATAGCGCTATTCACTGTATACCTGTAACTCTACCTCTTCACTACTTTACAACTGATGCTCTCAAACACATTAACATTAAAAGGCAAGACATTTAAGTAATTAGCTCTTGACGAGTTCAGCACAGCTGTTAACTGAATGCCTGAATTCCAGGTGACTCTACCTCAAAAAGCCGACTGAGAAAATCCAGCCAAGATGTGCAAAACTGTCTCTATCTAAACAAGAGGTGCTACTTTGACGAACCTAAAATATAAAACATATTCTGGTTTCCTAAATAATTTTATATTTTTCTGTTTGGATGATTTTAGTAGTAATCTACAATGGTGCTGTCCACACATTACTCTTACAGTAGCATACCATATACAGTTGCAAAAAAGTACGTGAACCCTTTGGGATTACTTGGATTTCAATAGACAAACAGTCTGCTTAAACTAATACCACACAAAAAATGATATGTTTGTTGTTTGAACACAACATGGAAAAAGTATATGGAAGTATAAGTATGTGGAAAAAGTACGAACCCCTCGGCTAATGACTTTTCCATGAACTAATCGGAGCCAGGATGTAATGAGATTGGATGTGTTGGTTAAAGCTGCCCTGAATTCCAGGTGACTCTACCTCATAAAGCTGAGACAATCCAGCCAAGATATGCAAAAACTGTCATCTAAACAAAAAGAATGTAAAATATAAAACATATTCTGGTTTGTTTAACACGTTTTTGGTTTACTAAATAATTGTGTATTTTTCTTCATAGTTTGGATGACTTTAGTATTTAGTAATCTACAATGCAAAACCACCAAATTGAAGGTGTCCAAAGTTTTATTTGGTGCTATTTACACACTACCCTTACAGTAACATACCATATGCACAAAAACAAACAACGAGACACACTAACATGCGCACACTTTGAAGGTGAAGCTCCAGCTCAATCTAAAGTTTTTTTGCAGCCTCCAACAGGTTTTCTTTCAGGACTGACCTGTATTTAGCTCCATCCATCTTCTGATCAACCCTGACCAGCATCTCCACCTAATGATACTGCCACCACCACGTTTCACATTTCAGCTTTAGACTTATCTGACCAGAGTAACTTTTTCCCCATGTTTGCTGTGTCTCCTCCATGGCTACTTTCTTCTTTCCACTCTGCAATAAAGGCCATAGTATTAAAGAGTGCACGACTAATAGTTGTCCTGTGGACAGATTTTCATTTAGAATAAACCCAAATAAACATAAATTCACTGGTCAGTGACCAGTAATTAACTCTATTAAACATTAAAATAAACCCAAATAAACATTAACTATAAAGCTTTTTATTCCTGAGCCCATTTCTTTTGGGGCTGTGGGTTGCCAGTTCCACTGTTCTCCCAGGTGTAACGCCCACCTGTATGTGTCTAAGTGTGTGCATGTTCATTTATGGAGTCTAGGGGGAACCTGAAAAGTACTAAATATACTCATTTAATCCATTTCCGAGCTGAATTTAACCTCAGCAGGATATTCCCCGGAGTAGCGTGAGTGCATTATGTAGAGCTGTAATTATCCTTCGCTTCAGTTCACACTCAGCCCCTCACAGACGTGAAGTTCTCTAGAGTTAATGCACTCTAAAACGTCCAGCATCTTTAAAACATCTCATGAGCTCTGCAGTGATGTATTTTTATGCTTCCATTAAATTCCTGTAAGGGTAGAGAAAAATTCAGGATTTCTTTTTATGTAAGATGACTCAGAACACACTGCACTAGACTGGCAGGACATGGGTGGGTGTGTATGCTCGGGAGGAAACTTCAGACTATTTTAGAGTGGACTTCTATAGTTCTTGGTTGTGTACTGGGAATTCTAATACATTTTTTATCCCTGTGTGCATCTGGTTTTACATAATTTGATGAGTTGATGAGTCTATAAGGGTTGAGTTAATCAGTAGGTTCTATAGAGTTATAGCGCAGCTAAATGGCAATAAGTGATTGACTACACTGTATGTCCGAATATTTGTGGACACCCTTTCTAATGAATGCATTCAGCTGCTTTAGTTTGCACCCATTACACCCATTGCCACAATGCCTAATGCCAGGAATGGGCTAGAGCGGTATAAAGCCCCCCAGTATTGAGCTGTGGAGCAGTGGAACTGGAATGATGGAGCTCCAACCAGTACTTTTGGGACGAGTTGGGGATTTATAGATAATATTTTAACATCCTGACCTCACTTTTGCTCTCTTAATACAATCAAATCCTCACAGCAATGCCTAAAACTAGTAGAAAGCATTTCTTAGACTTTAGAGTGAAAGACAACAAAAGCAGGAGCTTTTTATGCAGAGCTTTTACAGGAAACATAAAAACGATCAGACTGGAATACAAAAAAAAGCAAGAGAGAGAAAACTAATGAGAAAGAGGGAAAGAAAAAGAGAGAAAACAAATGGGAAAGAGAGAACAAAGTGAAAGTGGAAGAGAAAAAAGAGAGTTAAAAAGTGAAAGAGAATGAGAGAGAGCAAAAGAAAGAGAAAGAGAGAAGAAATGAAAAAAACAGAGAGAGCAAATGTAAAAGTGGAAAATAAAAAAGAGAGAAAAAGAACAAATGAAATTAGAGAAAGAACAAATGTGAAAGAGTGACAGAACAAAAGAGAGAATGAGAACAAATAATAGAGAGTGAGGGAAAGTGAGATAACAAATGAGAACAGAGAGAACAAATGTGAAAGAGACAGAGAAAAAAAGAGAGAAGGAACAAACAAGAGAGAAGAGAGGGAATTAACAAATGAGAAAGAAGAGGATGAGAAAAGAGAGAGAAATAGAGAATAAATAAAAGAGGACAAATGAAAAACAGTGAGACCAAATGTGAAAAAGGGAAATAAAAAAGAGAAAAAGAGAAGAAATGAGAGTGAGAGGGAGAAACAATAAGAACGATAAATAGAAAAATGAGAGAGAAAGAGAATAAATAAGAGAGAGAAGGAATGTGAGAGAGGGAAAGAAAAAAGAGAGAAAGAGAAGAAATGAGAAAGAGATAGAGAGAGAGAACAAATGAAGGAGAGTGAGAGAAAGAGAGAGAATAAATGAGAAATGGAGAGAACAACTGTGAAAGAGAGAAAAAGAGGGAAAGAGAACAAAGAAGAGAGAGGGAGAGAAAGTAGAAAGAACAAATAAGTAAGAGAATAGATAAAAAAACAGAGAACAAATAAGAAAGAGGACAAATAAGATATAGATTAGAAAGAAGGAGAAAAAAGAGAAAGAGAACAAACAAGAGAGTGGGAGAAAAAAACAAAGGAAAGAAATGAGAGATAAATATGAAAGAGAGTGATATAGAAAACAAATGAGAAAAAGAAAGAGTGACGACAAATCAACGAGAGAAAAAACAAAAAGTGATAACGGATAAAAAATAGAGATAAAGGAAAGAAAGAGAGAGAGAGAGAAAGAATGAAAGACATTAGCAAAAGGGAAACAGCATGAGAAAGACAATAAGTGAGAAATAGAGAGCGATAAAATGAACAAATGAGAGAGAAAAAGAAAAAAGAGATAAGAGGACAGGAGAGAGAGAGAAATAAACAATTGAGAGAACAAATGTGAAAGAGGGACAGAAACATAGAAAAAGAGAACAAAGGAGAGAGAACAAATGACAACAAAAAAGAACCATTAAGAAAGAGAACAAATTAAAAATAAAAAGAGAGAAATAAGTTAGCAAGATAAGAGTGCATAAGAAAGACAAGAGGTGAAAAAGGAGAGATAGAGGAAAGAAAAAGTAAAAGAGAAAGAGGGTGATAAGAATGAAGTAAGGATGGAGGGAGGGAGAAACAGATGGGAAGAGTGAGAAAGAAAGAAAGAATGAATGGCTGGGATTAGGAAAGAGAGAGAGAGGTGGAGAGGAGAAGTGAAGAAGTGTGGATTTTGGTCCGAGTGCTGAGGCTGTTGTTGCTTAAGAGTTTTTACATAATAAGCAAACACACACACACACACACACACACACACACACAATCGTTCCTGCTCAGACACACGTGCACACACGCACACACACACACACACACACACACACACTAATTACACCATCTGGAAGATTGGCTTACGCTCCTCAAATGTTGATTTTTTTCCTCTCAGTCACAGAAACACAGGAATACAGCAGTGTGTTTTACACCCAACACTGTAACTCCACCCCTCACCAACACACACCCCTCAGCTACAGTGTGTGTGTGTGTGTGTGTTCACCTGCACTACACTGTATACCTTAACTATACACACACGGTTCAGATTGTTTTATTGTTTTGTAAGTTATTGTCAGTGAGGTATTGGTTAGATTAGTTTTTTTCTGTTTTTGGGTGTTTTTCAAGTAAGGCTTATTTTAATTAGTTATAAAAATTACAGTACTGTATTTTTCACACTATAGGGGGCACTAGATTATGAGGGGCATTATGCGACACTAGTAGGGATGTAAAGCTAAGCTAAGTAAACAAAACTTCAATTCTTAAAAAAAGAGCACTGGACGATAATCTACACAGATTCATACCCTAAAAAATGTTTCTTTGGGTGAGTAAAGCGCTTCTGTTTATTTACAGTAAGCGTAGATTTCCAGATTTCCACTAAGGCTGGGTGCAGCAGTATTAGCATTAGCAACTAACTGCAAGTGCTAGCCACTGTTAGCGGATAAGACCACCTGACAGCGCTACACTGAGAAACCCTGAGTGTTCGGTAAGCCAGGGTGATATTAGCTAGCGGTTCGTCCCACGTAGCTTGATTTAACATGGAAAACGTGCAGACTACAGTCTGATATATTCACCTCTGAATGGCAAAAGAGCTAGTGCTGTGGTTAGCAGCTAATGCTAATACTGCTCCAGTCTCAGTGCTGGAGAACTAAACTGAAACTCCTATATAACTCTGTACTTCAGCAAAACGTCTTTACTGCTCCTTAATACCTGACTGGTAAAACTCATACATAAAATACACCGGATTAAAAGACACACTGATGATTTTTGGGAAAATGAAAGGATTTTAAGTGCACCTTAGAGTGCAAAAAACATGGTATATAAAAAGAAGAATAAAGGGCATTACTGCAATAAAAAAAGTTATTTGTTAATGCCCTTGTTTTATAAGAAACACTGGAGAAGCAGGTGTCCACAAACTTTTGGACATGAAGTGATTATTTCCTGATCACTGATTTGTACGTTCTCCGTGTTCTCTCTGGTTTTGCTGAATCAGCTGCTCTCCATCTGGTCCTGGTGTGTGGCGTGCTGGTATGTACTGTACCCGTGTGTGTGCCCGCGGGGAAGGAGGAAGACGGGTGCTTCCGTCATACTGTAACCAGGCTCACCTTTCCTGGCCTTCCCTCAGCCTGCATTATGTTGCGTTTTGCCCAGCGGGTTATTTTTATCCTCCTCCTCCTCCTGCAGCAGGTAGTTAGTTAGAGTTTCACAGGCAGTTCCTCGGCAGGAAGAACCCGCAGGTGTCTGCGTTAGTCTGCAGTAAAGCGATACCTGGAACCCAAACCTCTAGTCTAGTGAGTGACTTAACCAAACAGGAACTGAATGGATCAAATTCTTCGACACCTGCCAGCAAATATAAATAAATTAACTAATTTTTAAAAGTATTTTTCACTCTTAAAATCCTTTAATTTACTCGTCAGTGCGCCTTATGTATAAATTCTACCAGTCAGGTATTAAGGAGCAGTAAAGTCACTCTGCTGAAGTACAGAGTTATACAGAAGTTTCAGTTTAGTTCTCCAGCAATAATAGCATAACCCACTAACTATGCTAAGCGCTAGCTCTTTCGCCGTTCAGAGGTGATTATTACTGGCCTGTAGTCTGCTGCTAACCCTGGCTAGCACTGCTGGAGGAGCATTAGCATTACCCACTGACCATGCTAAGCGCTAGCTCTTTCGCTGTTCAGAGGTGAGTATTATTAGCCTGTAGCCTGCTGCTAACCCCGGCTAGCACTGCTGGAGCAGCATTAGCATTAGCCGCTAAACGTGCTTTCGCCGTTCAGAGGTGAGTATATCGGATTGTAGCGTAGACAAACCACTAGCTAATATCACCCTGGCTGACCGTAACACTCAGTGTAGCGCAGTCATCTGCATTTAGTAGCGCTAATTGCGGCAGGTGACAAAGGACATGGTGACATCCCTGTTCCTTACTAGTGTTGTATAATGCGCCTCATAATCCGGTGCACCTTATGTGTAAAAAAATACATCAGAAAATAGACATTTATTAAAAGTGCACCTTAGAATCCAATGTGCCTTATAGTGCAAAAAATACGGTAAAATAAGTGACATTTTTAAGGCATTTAAAAACAAATAAACACTCAAAGCCACTTGTTTTTACACAATAATTTACTATATGTAAGACTAACCGAGAAAGTTTTACACCTCTCCAACTCATAAAGTGACCTCCAAAACAACCGCATATTTCTACAGTTCTTCAGCAGTCTTCCATCCTATGAACTAATCTGTTCATACCTGTCAAGACTCCCGTTTTGGCTGGGAAACTACCGTATTTTACCCCTCGGCACTCCTTTGTTTTTTTTCCTCGTAAATTTCCCATATTATATTCTAATAAAAAAACATTCCTGTGCCTCTCCATACTGAAATGTCACTAACCTGCTGCAAGTGTGAGTTCTGGTGAGGAACAACAAATCAGAGAGATGGATGGATGCAAGAAGAGAGAGGGCATTCCTGCCTGAAAACAGAAAAGGTACTGGTGCTTATGCTAACAACTGCTAAATAATTACTTTATCAATATTTATGTAACTCTAATATTCTCAGAATAATGTGTGCGCATTGATGCTTGGCGGTTACTTATAAAACAGGGCCTGCCAGTAAAACTCTTTGCAACATTGTCATGTATAATGGAACGTTCTGTACTTATGGCGGAGAAGTGAGGGAGTCAGTCAAAGGTATAACAATAATAGCTTTAATAAAATGTGTGCTCAATATTTTCTAATAACTATCAGAGACACGCCGTGACTTAAAGTAGCACACTGCAAAAAATCTATTTGCAAAAACTAGACAAAATATATGCAAATTAAGACAAATATATGTATATTAAGCAAAAAAATCTGCCAATGGGGTAAGCAAAATTTTCTTGGTAAGATTTCTTACAAAAAGCAATGGCAAAGTCTCAAAATGAGTGAAGTAACACCTAAATCAAGCAACAAAAAAAAAAGTCACTGTTTTTGGACACAAGAATCAGAATAACTTGATTGCTGCTTGATTGTGCTTATTTTGAGTTTAAATTACTTAAAATATGGTACAAATTCTAAGTAAGAATGATTAAGATAATTATCGCTAAAATAAGCAAAATAATCTAACACTTAAACAATGCTTAGTAAGACAGAAAGTCTTATCAGAGAAAAAAATAAGATTTATTGCCTTAAATTTAGATAATTTCACTTGATAAGATTTAGTTTTTTGCAGTGCAGTAGCAGAAGTTTTATAACTTTTCAGTAAAAAGGCTCATTGTGTTTATGTAATTGGGTACTGAGTGTTCTACTAATGTAACAGGGGAGAATTCATCCGGCCGGAGCCACCAAGCTGATAACTCCTCTATTCAATTCTCAAAGTAACTTTTAGGCTGCAGCTGGGCGAGTAGATAACCATATTGTCATGGCAACAACACAAATTTGGGTTAAGCAATGCTAGCAAGATAACATATGTTTGATACAATTTTACACAAACAAGTATTAGTGACAAATCAGTTTAAACCAGCTCATGGTGTCTTCTCTTTTGTGAAGCAGTGGTTTTGACTTCACATGCTTGTGTCTGTGAAATATTCTTTGAACTCTTTCTTGCGTTTGGAAGATGTTCTCAGGGATCCCTGATTTAATAAGTTGTTATTTTGCTGAAGATCAAGTATCCTGTCTCTCTATACTCTATCTCTACTTCAGGCTTCCATTAAATTTAAATTAAATTTTAAAAATTAAATTATTTTTAAATCCAAAACTTGACAGGTATGCTACACATGTATATCCTATGTAACAGTAAACTGCATTACTGCATGTTGTGAGCTGCACACTCTTAAAATTAAACATTAGGCTCAAACAAACATTAAGGCAACATTTTTGCTTTTTTTTTTTAAACTGATTGGGTTTTTTTCCCTACACAGTGATTTACAGTGAGAGAGATTAGCCCTAAAAATCCCACCATGCAAAATGTTGTTGTCACTAAAATAAATGAAAGCTACATGTTTTATGCTTGTATATTTTTATGAAACACTACTTTAATTATGCCTCTTTACATATTGGCTTTTCGTATCATCACTGGGCTTAATACTTTGTCATTTTTTTAAAATGTGACTGATCCATATGTAAAATGTCAAAGGGTGCCATCTACTGGTCACAGTACAAAATGATCCGTTAATACATTGTTTGGATCAGCAATTTCAGTTAAATATATCATATAACAGACAATCACAGTAATATTATGAGAAGTGAAATTAAGTTTATAGGATTTACAGAAAGTGTGCAATAATTCTTTAAACTAAATTATTTGGGCACCCTTGTCATTTTGGGAGCCTCAAAACAAAACTCTCAAATCACCTGAAAACACAGATTGTTCAACATCATGATTTAGAGGAAAGATATAAAAGGCTTAATAATCTGAGATTTCAGCTTCAGTTTCCACTGTGAGAAACAGAGGGAGGAAATTGAAGAACCACAGAAAAAGTTCTAGATAAGACATGAAGTGGCTGAATATTATTGTAAATCTGTGGTGTGAATTAAGCGGCTGTTCATGATCAGAAACCTGAATCAAACCTGACTGAACTGGAGATGATTGTTTTGTAAAGAAGAATGATCCAAAATACCTTCAACCAGAAGCTTCAACCAGACTCTAACTGGAAGCTATAGGAAGAGTTTAGAAGCTGTTATTGCTGCGAAATGAGCATCTATTAAATATTGATGTAATTTTTATGTTTCTGGTGCCCAAATTTATACACTGCCTAATTTAGTTTAAAGAATTATTGCACACTTTCTGTAAATCCTATAAACTTCATTTCACTTCTCAAATATCACTGTGTTCATCCGATATATGATATATTTAACTGAAATTGCTGATCCAAACAACCAATGATTTATTAATGAAAATAACAATAAAAAAAATTATCAGGGGTGCCCTGATAACTTTTTCATGCGACTGTATGTATGTGCTAATGCTGATATATATATTTATCACTAACGGAGAGACTAGACTAGCTAACTTGTTCTTGCACAGACTGTGCACAGCTTTAAACACAATTTTTAATTAACAGATTAAATAAAACAAAAGATCTTTTTGGAACTAATACAAATAAATAAAACTGCATAACAGAGATAATTTGGGATGTCTGTTTTAATGATCTTAAGGAACGAGGGTGGCTGTTCTCAGGCCAGCTAATGAGTAGGGGTGTCACAATTTCAATATTTCACCGAAATCGATCGGAATTATGTCATGGTCTCAATCCTCGAAGTCAAAAAGAGGATAGACGGGCGCTAAATGGCGCAGAACGCTACGCAAATGGTGCAGCACACTGTAGCCGCATTGTGACTGCTCAGAGAGCAGCCCTTTCTCCAGAGAATGTGGACATTCTCATCTTCTTAAAGAAAAAAAAATAAATAACAGTTGTTTTGTCTAGCCTCAAATATGTTAATAGTTTTGGTACCTTAAGGAGCATCTTTCTCTCAGATAAAGTTAATAATATATCTTTGTTAAAGAAAAAAACTTCTCATTCTCAGGGAGAGTCTTATTTTTCATGTTTAACTGTTATAGTAGGATAGAGTTCAGTTTGTTAAGGCTCTAATTGTTCTATTATTTTGTACATGACTGTTCCTGTATTTTTTATTATTTATTTTGTAATGTTGCACCTTGCTGTTTTAATAGTGCACACTGCTGATACCAAAAACAACACTAGATGGCATTACATATATATATCTTAATTCAATTATTTAAATTTGACCATTGGTGCCTAATGTGGTGTATTACAGATCACTTGTATCACTTTGCATCACTTATATCAAGCCCACCTTTTAAATAAGCCTCTCTGCTGTTAAAAAAAAAGAAAAAAAAGAAAATCGAGAATCAAATCGAATCGTGACCCTAAAATCGGAAATAAAATCGAATCGAGGATTTAGAGAATCGTGACACCCCTACTAATGAGGCAAAGACACTTCATCACTTGATCAATTTACACCTGACCTGTGTTTTGTATGGCAGTGTACATGCACAGAGCGCACACACACAGTAAAAGAAGAGATTTCACACAATAAAAGAAGAGATTTCACACAACCGTCTGACATAAAAACAGCTTTATCTGAGATCTTCAGCCTTAAAAACAGGGTTTACATTTACATACTGTTGTAGCAAAAGCAGTCTAACCTTGTGTTTCCATCAGATACGAAAGAAAGGAAGAGAGAAAGTGCTCGTTTTTACAAAGTAGCAGGAAAAAACCAAACCACATGTAGCCGTTCTACAGTTCTAATTAACACTGATAAAGACTGGAGCAGAAAAGTGCGGGACAATACCGTTCAGTTTCATACTTCCCTTTAAAAATACAGAGAGAAATCTGATCTCCTCAGCTCAGAGATGACGGAGCAGATGACGGGGTGAGAGTGAGGTGCTGCTGATCGGTGAGTGGGGGATGATTCTATGCACGGCAGGATGCATTTTATTCACCACAACGTCAACACTGTACAGCCCGAAGCGCCTAGTGCACACCATCTGAAGAAGAAAGGACAGTGTAGAAGAATGCAGATAAATTATAGTAAGCTGTGTGGGTGAGGTGTGAAGTTCTCGTATCAGTGAAACTACAGTACGTCTTCTTTACTGTATCTCTATCTGTACATCTCTAAACAGCAGACCTCTTTCAGCACTGGGGGCATGGGACAGCAGGGCACAACCTAATGTGGGGTATAAAAAACACGGTGTTAATGATTAAGATTGTCAATGTCAGAAATAAAATATCCATATTTTGTATTTTACTTTAAAGGAGAGGAAATTATTCTCTATTCTCTATAAGGGCAATTATTCCACAGTTAGTTCCGACCCTGCAATGTGATTGGCTGAGAGGCGTTCTATGAGTACCATTATAAGCCGGTAATGCACTGTAACCGAAGCTCTCCATGTATTACTCATTACAAATGGAGCCACATACAGGTAACCTAGCAATGATGCAGCGCTTACAAGCCAAACAGTACACTATTTTAACTCGCAGAGTTTTTTTTTTAACCAAACAGATCGTATTTTCTCATACTCTTTAACTCAAAATCTTTCAATAAACAGCGATAAAAGAACTGTAGTATAATTGCAATAATACACCCAAGGTTTGTGCTATTCCTCTCATGTATTATTGCTTAATTATAAGGCAGTTATGTCTGTTATCATGCTAAAAAAAGAACACTTTTTTCATAAAAGTGTTTTTGATTAGTATGTAAACTATTCACAAGCAACCAAGCCAAGCAACACCATCGTTACGAGAAACCATTAAGAAAAACAATTAGAAGTTCATCTCTCCAGATATACTTCAAATAAAATTTGCACATTTTCATGTTCAGGTTTTGTCAGAAATGTAATAAAACATTAATGGAAATTTAATTTTATGGTGCTGATATCAGTCGTAGCAATCTCTTTCCAATAATAATGCAGTTTTTTTGTGCATTTAAGCATTAAACTACAGTGAATGTATAGTGTTTGTGCTGATTTATTCGACTTTATTTTAGATGTTACAACTCATCCCTCTGCCTTTTACCATAAGTCCTGCAAATAAATGGGGAAATTTGCTATTTTTGTTCACAAAACTAATTAAACAAGAGATTTTTAAGGTGCTTGAAAAGCTGGCTGTCTAATATGAGAGTGTTTATTGTTATTGTGATAAATGCCATTACAATATGCTTTATGTAGTAAACTGTGGATATTATCGGAGACCCATTATGCAGTGTGAAACATCCTGACATAGCTTGATTCTATTTATGCCATTTTTTCTGCCTACTGTATATAAGCCGCACCTAAAATCCTTAGATTTTTTTCCAAAAGACGCTAGTGTGCCTTATAATCTGGTGCACCTTATGTATGAATTCTACCAGTCAGGTATTAAGGAGCAGTAAAGCCACTCTGCTGAAGTACAGAGTTATAAGGGTGAGCTTTTGATGAAGTTTCTCCAGCACTAAGGCTGGGTGCAGCAGCATTAGCAATAGCCGCTAACCGCAGCACTAGCTCTTTCGCCGTTCAGAGGCTATCTGATAGCACCCTGACTTATGGTAAAACTCAGGGTTCCTCAGTGTAGCACTATTGGGCAGCATTTACATTCCGCTAGTGCTGCGGTTAGTGGCTAATGCTAATGCTGCTGCACCCAGCCTTAGTGCTGGAGAAACTTCACAAAAAACTCACTCTTAGCCAAAACATTAGAAATCTAAGCTTACTGTAAATAAACGGAATACGTTTTCAGAAGAGAAATCTGTGTGGATGAACATCCAGCGGTCACTTAAGTTTGAAATAATTATTATTTTTTTTGTTTTTAAGAATTACATTTTCGTTTACTTAGGCGCTTCTCCCAACTTCCCCATTAGAAGGGAAACATGGCGACACCCTTGCTCACTTCGATGTAGGCATCCTTACTCGTGTCACTTATGTATGAGAACAGACCAGGAAATAGACGTTCATTGATAATGCGCCTTAAAATCCGGTGCGCCTTATAGCCCGAAAAATACGGTATATTACAATATATTAATCTGGCTCAAATAATTTAGAAAATATTAAAATAAATAAATACATTAGGTTGTGTCCCACTCTGCCCATGTTCTTATATACTGTGGAATCCTTGTCTGCATTATCATTAATGCTGCTGATGGCACACATTTTGGTCCATGGACGAATGCAGGAACTCAGGGGGCCACTATTAAAATGAGAGGAGCTGATGAGGAGTCAGTCCGAGAGCTAGATGGCGCAGTGGAACATCTTTCATCATGTTGATCAGGCACACAGGAGAGACTCTACAGGAAGTAGTCTGGAGTACGGCGGGTGACGTGTGGCTCGCCTCTTCTTGGTGCAGGATCAAACTGCAAACTGGAGGGAAAAAAACGAATACAGAACACCATCAGTATTCTTTACTCAATAAATCACTAATATTAGAATAAATATAAATAACATTCTTATGAAAAGTGAAAAGTGGTGGTTTTACATCACCGTGTTTATTAAAACACCCCCAATGCTTTCCCTATGATGTGTAGTATTGTTTATAGTTCTTATCTATTTAGCATCTGGTTTGGTACTAAACTCTAAACCATATCTTTTTCATTAATAGCTGAAATGTGTTCCATACCAGTCCTGCTTAAAATTTTATAAACATTTCCTAACCTTTTAAAAAAACTTGGATTGTGGTAATTTCCACCTCCGCAGCGTCCTCACAGGTTCAACTGTGCTATAGACGTTGATGCAAATCGGTCAATCAATAGTAGCTGAATTTTTTTTCTTCTTCTAATTTTCTCCCATTTCTCTTCCCAATTTAGCCAGTCCGATTGTCCCACCCATTCAGCTGCTAGTCAGCTGTATATCCAAAAATTTACATAAGTGCATATAGTGCATGTCTATGCCCTCACGAGCCAAGCTGTTTAGGTTCCTTTTTTAGCTCATTTTCTACCCAAAGACAACCAATTACCACACCCACTCATTGGTTGCTTATAGAGCAAGGCCAGGCCAGATGCTCTCTCGGACTCCGGCTACTGATGGCGATCCGAGAATTGAACCAGTGATCCTCCAATCATATTGGAAGAATCTTAAGCCTTTGATGCACTACACAACATTTTAAAGTGGGAGCAGATTATGAACAGAATGGATGCCCTCACGAGCCTTCATCCCTATACTATACTCACAATGAATACTTGAGCGTGTCATCCAGTTCCATAATAGCCGCCTGATTTCCACAGCGATAGCAGTAATTTGGAGCACTGAAGATGGTAACGACGTTTCGCTCGTGACACCAGTTGTATCCCTAAAACAACAGTTTAGAAACATCATTATATCACCAGGTTTCCTACACATTTTAAATTTAAGGGTTCCATACTTTTCCAGACCCTAATTTTCAGACTTATCTATTAAAAAAAAATACACAGCTCTGGAAAAAATTAAGAGACCCATTTAGTTTCTTAATCAGTTTGTCTGATTTTGCCTATTTATAGATATATGTTTGAGTAAAATGAAAATTGTTGTTTTATTCTATAAACTACAGACAACATTTCTCCCAAATTCTAAATATAAATATTGTCATTTAGAGCATTTATATAACAAAAAAAGATGGTGAGCTTCCAGACCTCAAATAATGCAAAGAAAACAAACAAGTTCATATTCATACAGTTTTAAAAGTTCAGAAATCTATATTTGGTAGAATACCCCTGGTTTTTAATCACAGTTTTCATACATTGTAGCATGTTCTCCTACACCAGCCTTACACACTGCTTTTAGGTTACTTTATGCCTTTACTCCTGGTGCAAACATTTAAGCAGTTCAGTTTGGTTTGATGGCCTCTGATTATCCATCTTCCTCTTGGTTAGATTCCAGAGGTTTTGAATTTGTTAAAATTAAAGAAACTCATCATTTTTAAGTGGCCTCTTATTTTTTTCCCCAGAGCTGTATATGCCATTATGTCACCAAAAATACTCTCGGTACAGAGGACGGGGTGACTAGACACCGGATTTTTTTACTTGACATACAGTGTCTTCCGCCCCCATTGTTGAAGATGTCAACGATTTCACACATGTGAGCATAGTGCACAGTGGTCACCAGCTTTCTGCAGAGTCACTACATCACTACACACCTCCAAACTTCATGTAGCTTCAGAGTAGATCAAGAACAGTAGAGAGACTCATGGAGTTTCAATGGCCGAAGAGCTCAAATCCATCCAAGCCTCTCAACACCAAACAGCACAGGATACTTTTATAGGCAATAAAGTGTATTTTAGAGCTAATAGTGCCCCCTTGATTTTAACAGACCGACGGTTTACCTCCATTACTAGCTGGTGGGCTCGGGACACGAGGGTCAGGCAGTTAGCGTGATTGAAGGTTTCGGAGATGTCCTGTCCGAAGGTGTATCCGGCTCCTCTGGGAGAAATCCCCCAGCCGCCGCGGTCATCAGGGTCTGACCACAGCAGATCACACATAGGACCCTACAGAAAGAATACAATCAGACACGGTTATATATTTGTTTATTTCTCATACCTGGTGGATGAATTTAAAGCATAACATTGAAATGAACTGAATAAATCACTTGAAATCTTACATAAATGTTTAACTTTTAAATATATTAAATAAAAAAATAGTAGCTAACATAAAAAAAGAAATGTCAGATCATAACTCAAATCTGCCCGTGAATCCTGACAGTGTGGAGCAGTGTTTAAAAATTCACTATCAGCAACGGGTGTGGAAAGGCGGGATTACAGTGTGATGAGCATGATAACATGATAACAACCTCAGGGAAGCACCGCGTGCGCTCTCTACACAGAGACGTCTCGCTGTGCAATATAAGCTAGGCTACCGGTAGCGATGCCTCCATGACAAATTCTGGACTACTTTTCCCTTTTAGTATAATGACTTTACTCTCATGATATTATGTCTTGACATGTGACTTTTCCAGGTAGACTCATGAAAGATGAAAAATCTGTCAAAATCAATACGTTCTGCATAATATTTATATTACAAAAACATTATTATGGTATTTTAGCTGATGCTTTTATACAGAGCGACTTACAAAGTTATTTCTATTACAGAGGTGAACTAATGTATTGCCCAAGGACTCTTATTGGTATAAAACAGCATAGTCACCCAGACTGGGAATTGAACCCCAGTCTCCCACAATATGTGGTAGCTCAAAAGCAGGCGGTGGTGTTATCCACTGCACCTGGGTTCCAGAAACCAGACATCAGACACTGACCTCGTGTGGGACCTCCTGAATGCGGTCCAGCGCTCGGATATGATCCAGGGTATCAATGGACGGGGAAAGTCCTCCATGGAGACAGAAGATCTAGAAGACCAGACAGAGAATGATTTATATGTGTTAATGGGAATGGGTCTCTAATATAGCGTCAATCATCATATATTATCACTGATTAAATAATTAAACATTAATATCACTTTTTACATTAATCTCCAATAAAAATTGCCTTTCTTGTCTTTCTGACAGCAGTGATAAGCATTTATATGAAAGACATTTTTCCCACAGGATTTATGAGGAGGTAATTTAAACACAGTACACATTTATAACCATCAAGCAACAATTCAGCCGGTGGGTGTACCTGTGTGTCCACCAGGGCTGTGAGAGGAAGGTAGTCAAACAGGTCTGTGAAATATTTCCACACGTTAGCGTTGCCGTATTTCCTCAGACACTCGTCGTAGAAGCCGTAGACCTGCGTGATCTGCCGGCTCTCGTGATTCCCTCTGAGGATGGTGATTCTCTCTCTATAACGAACCTGTACGATTAAAAAACAGCTCTTTATGTACCGTATTTTTTGCACTATATAGCGCACTTAAAAATCTTTAATTTTCCCCAAAATCATCAGTGCGCCTTATAATCTGGTGGGTAAATTTATGAATGTGTGAATTTTACCAGTCAGGTTGTACAGGAGTTTCATTTTAGTTCTCCAGTAGTATTAGCATTAGCCACTAACTGTACTAAGTGCTATTAGCTTATTATCGTTAGCAGTTTGACGCTAATGCTAATGCCCCAGATTTAGTAGAAATCTGTAAATCTAAGCTTATTGTAAATAAATGAAAGTGCTTTACTCAACCAAATAAACAGTTTTCAGGAGAAAAAGAATTACAGTTTTGTTTACTTAACCTTAGCTTAGCTTTAGCTAAATAAGAAGGAAAACATTGCGTCACCCTTGTGCCTTAACAGAGTCGCATAAATGCACCTTATAGTCCGGTGAGCCTTATAGTGAGAAAAATACGATATTAGTTCTTAATTAATTTTTTTTAGAAAATTCTGACCATGTCTCCCAACCCACCACTTTACCTAGTAACATTTGTAAGAGGTTTCTTGTTTGTTTCTGCACAAACAGCAGCACAATCAACAACTGCACAAGATTGTGCACCTCCATGTTGGCTGTATCTAAATCTCCTAGGTAACACTGGTCACGTGCATGTTGTTGCGTGTGGTCAGAAATCTGGTGGTGTAGTGGATCATGCCCTGTCAGGTAGTGTGTGTCTATACTGGTTCATATTCTATAAAAATCAGTAAGAACCGTGGTGTAGTGTAATATATCCATTCTGTTTATAATCTGCTCCCACTTTAAAATGTGTAGTGCATCAAAGGCTTAAGATTCTTCCAATATGATTGGAGGATCACTGGTTCAATTCTCGGCTCGGCATCAGTGGTCGGAGTCCGAGAGAGCATCTGGCCTGGCCTTGCTCTACAAGCCACCAATGAGTGGATGTGGTAATTGGTTGTCTTTGGGTAGAAAATGAGCTAAAAAAGGAACCTAAACATGACGTTTTTTGGCTTAGAAACCCACATAAACATCATAAAAATGAAACGCAAGACCTTTACCTTTAAGGACACTAGCAGTGTGACAGTCTCTACAGAGTAATAGCCTCGGTCCACATAGTCTCCCATGAAGAGATAGTTGGTGTCTGGTGATTTTCCGCCGATCTTAAAGAGCTCCATGAGGTCGTGGAACTGGCCGTGGACATCTCCACACACTGTGACGGGGCAGCGCACCTCCTGAACGTTGGACTCCTTCGATAAAATTTCTTTCGCCTGAAAGATTGACAGAGAAACTCATAATCAGACTGAAACCAGGCCTGTGAGGATCATTTTCACTGAAATTATAACAAAGTGCTTCTTCTGTATCGTCCGTGGTGATACATTACATGCAGAAATAAAATGAAATAAAAACACATGTCAAGAACAATATACATCTAATAATAATGCAGTTATTTCATTGTACCAGGGGATCGCACCAATGGGATCGTTGGCTCTGTTTTGCGCTTGGAAAGGTTAGGGCTAAATTGCCCTTCACAGACTTCCCAAGTCTCCCAGAAGTCGCGAGAGTCTACCGCCACAAACGCAGAGAAAGCCACTCCCCTTTGTGTGCATATTCATGAAGCACATGCAAAACAGAGAGTGTCTGATTGGCTTGGCCGGTTCTCTGCAAAGAGTCTGTGAGTCAGCCAATCAGTTTTAGTGTGGGTGGGCAGTGTTTTTTTCCCCTCCTGGACGGGATGCATTCAGGAGCATCATGGCTCCCATCAAAACTCATTTCACCTCTGACTACTCTAAAGTATATCCATGTCTGATAAAAGTAGAAAACAATGAAAGTCTACCAGCTAGCTAGCTACCTAACTTTTTCCTTCCACCTTAAATGGTGCAACAGACAGCAGAGATAGCAGCATTTAAGGTGGAATGAAAAATAAAACAAAAAAAAGCTACTAAAAGCTAATTTAATTAAGGAATGAAAAATAATAATTCATCACTGCAGCACCTTCCCCCTGTCTGAAGACATACAATATAATAGGCCCTAAAGTTAACTAGCTAAGCAGCAACTAGGTTACTGAACTTTAGCGCTCCACTGCTTTAACGCTATATCTGTATCGGGTGCTTTTTAGGGGGATGATTTCACCCTTTCTTCCACTTATAACTCTGTTCCAAGGGGAAGAGTTACACTCGAAAACAAGGGATACAGGTACAAAAGAGAAATGGAATCGAGTCTTGCTTTAAAACACCATGTTCGTGTCTTTAACTGCTGGTACAGTATTGCTCATCATTTGGAGATGAGCCAGGACAGTCTGCAGTGTTTCTATTTCAGTCCCGGAGCGCCTCTGCTCTTCACACTAATCGTTTCCCTGCTCTTAACCAGCACATCTCCAGCACCACACAGAGAGCCTGTGTGCGGAAGCACTGTGGCCCAACATGACTGAGCTGAGTTTCTGTCAAATCGTGGACATCAGTAGTGCACTAGTGCAGATCAGATCTGAGACCAGGCCTAAAAGTATCAGTATCAGGTGTCCAGTCTAAGAACAAGAGCAAACAGATTATGATCAGCTTAATAAAATGACATTATATTATATTATTACTTATGCATGATATACATCTTTATTAATGGAATAAATTGATTGATTGAATATTGATAGATAAAACAGATATCTATACATCCATCAAAAAAAAAGGTTTACTGTTATTAACCGATTAAGCATCCAAATCTCAGTCTGGCTTTTATTCTAATTTATTTTATTAGCATTTTAACACTTTTACTATGCAATTAAATATAATACTAAACAATTGTGCTTTAAACGATGCATTAATCACTTTTGTAAATATATTTTCTATTTAAATAATAATTGACTGGTGTGATTGATGATCTGAGGAGCATTGCATAAGACAGCCAGTCACCAATAGTAGTGATATGAGGGACACTAACAGCTCAGCGATTTGTGCAGGACATCCTGCAGCCACCTATTGCCCCTCAGTACCTTTCAAAAGTTTGGACACACCTTCTTATTCAATGTTTTGTTTATTTCTTTATTTTATTTATTTTCTACATGGTAGATTAATATTAAATACATCAAAACAATTAAGGGACACAAATGGAATTATGTAGTAAACAGTAAAAAAGTGTTTGTCCTCCACCTGACCCAATCCCCTGATCTAAACCTGATGAACTGAGATGGTGATTTGAGGTGATTTAATTGGGATGAGCTGGAGCTTCACAGCGTAAAGGAAAAGCAGCAGCTATTGTTCAACACCTCCAGAAACTCCTTCCTTCAAGACACTGAGAAAACTATTCCAGGTGACTCTCTCTCATGAAAACACTGAGATTAAAATACAAAGAGTGAGCAGATCTGTCCTCAAAGATAAATATGATACATAGAAGGATCTAAAATATAAAACATAATCTGTTTTTTTTAAACACTTTTTGTTTAATAAATAATTCCATGTGTTACTGTCAGTCAAAGTTTGCACACACTTCGTCTGTGTTTTTACATATTTTCCCACACTGTAAACTAATACTGAAGTCATTCAGAATATGAACACATAAGGAATCATGTAGTAACTAAAAAGTGTTACAAAAAAACATATTGTGTATATTGTACTTTATTGTTTAGTTTATCTATTTTTTGGTACTGAGTGCCATCCTTGCTATCCTTTTGCCCTAATACTGTGAATTTCCTCACCGTGGGACTAATAAAGGATTATCTTATCTTAACTTGTGGTTTCTGTAGCTGATAACTCTGATAAACGTATCCTGTGCAAGAGAGGAAACTCTTGCTTTTCCTTTCCTGGGGCGGTTCTGATGAGGGCCAGTTCCATCACTGATGCATTTTGACCATTTTGATGGTCTTTGCGACTGCACTTGAGGATCCTTTCAGTTTCAAGTTGTAGAGCTGTTATGGATTTACTGACCTTCATTTTTTAAAGCATGTTTTACTCGGTTTTTTGCTATAATTTGCATTATAACTTTACCTAAATGGGTGTGTCCAGTATTGTTTTATAGTGAAGGGCCTGCCTTCTTCAACACTTTGTTTACTGTATAAAGTAGGTCACACAGTTCTGCTCTCTTAGTAGAGCAGACTTCAACTCTAAACCTCCTCTAAAACAATTATTTAACATATTATCACCTCGCCGTTGGGCCAAATTTTGAGTTTTTATGTTTTACAGAAGATATAGGCCAAGCTTTATATTTTCTACTACAGATCTGCCTGACAACGAGCGGCGCTTCTAAAGTAGGACGAGCTTGGGTTGCTAACCTCGCCAAACTGGCATCAGCCAATGGTGTGCGTTTACGGTAGGTCAGCAGCCAATCAGATTGCTCATCGCCTCAACAGGAAGGTCAGCGGTGCGCGGATAAACCAATCAGCGCGGACATCGCCGCCTCTTGTGACAACTGCAGCAGCAGCAGTAGTATTATTATTAGCTGTTAAATTGACTGTACCAGATTTGTGTCTACAGATTATACGCCAGTTTTTAACCAATTATACACATTAAAACACGCTCAGCACAAAACTAGCTTTAATAATAAAGCATCAATACATACAAATACAAAGGAAAAACTGTTAAAATTACACATATTTAACCATTAAATCTACTTACTTTTTCGCATAAGATTTTCACTTGGTTTTCTGAGAGCTGCTTGCACTCGTTCAGCTGCTCGATCCACTGATCCAGCTCCTTAGTGAACACCTTCTCGTCCATACTGTCGAAAATAACTGAATTAAAGGAATATTAAAGAGTATAAAACGCGTTTAAATCCACAGATCAGCCGTTTTCCTCAAACTAGGGCTCCTATCGTCTCGTCCGCGGATTCCAGTCTCAAAATTACAGGCTTAACAGCAGCGAATCCGGTCAGATAAATAAAGAAATAGACGGTTTAAACTGTGTAAATGGGTTTCTACAGGTCAGATTATGAGTTATTGCTGTAAATAATGTAATAATGAGGATTTAGGCAGGGCAGGACTGGGCCTGCTGCTCCGCGCTGTGCTGATTCGCCGCTGCCCGCAGGAGAAGAATGTGCGCAGCGTTCACCGCGCAGAGGCGCCGCTCACCGTTCAGCACTAGAATAATACAGGGGTATGGAGTGGTATGAAGTTTGGGCACCCCTGATCATTTTCATGATTTTTCTTTATAAATTATTATTTGTTCGGATCAGCAATTTCAGTAAAATATATATTTAGGGATTTAAGGGGACTTTGTCATTTCACATTACATGTGGTACACAAGTTGAAACGAAATTGTATTCCAAATTGTATTCTAGTTTACACCCAAGAGCAATTTGCAATAGATAAATATAAGGAGAAAAAAAATGTGGGGAGCCCCTAAGGTGACATCATGTAAAAATAAATAATAATACAGGCCCGTAGCCATGCCTGTTGCTCCTAAGGCCATAGATAAAATAACGTTACAGTATAGAGGTGTAAAAAAAGGGGTTAAATATTGACATGTTTTTAAACGTATTATTTTGCTGTATTTATTCAGTGGGTCAGCATTTGGAGGGTCCACTTATGGGGGAAAAAGATTCCCCCCTTCACAATGCTGGCTACGGGCCTGTAATAATGCGTGGCCACGCTTTATTAAGGTGTGTGGGAACGAGATAAATAAGGTGTGGGAATGCGATCATTAAGGCGTGGCCACGACTTAATTAAATGTAGCCATTAATTAAATCTCAGCCATTAAGGTGTGGCCAAATTGTCTTTTTGTTTCACAGCTAACAAAACGAGCATTTCTCAGGAGTTGTGTACAATATAAAGCCGAAGGAAGGCAAACAGGTCTGCATATTGTCAGCGTCTGAGCCAATCAGCTTTTACCCTGATAGCAGACTACTCCGATCCGGATCCGTTTTACCTCCGGCAGATCCGCGCTACAGTCAGGTCTGTTTAGTGGATCTGGTCCGGCTTCACTCCGGGTTCGGGTTATGATTGTGACTCACGTTCAGATCCCTTTTACTGACGGTAAATCCGCATAACAGTCCGTCTCATTTCACGCCTTCCATATGACTTCGGCACGGAGTCAGATACCAGATGTGAGTTCAGTGTCAGTTCAGTGTCGTTTTGCGGATCCGGGCCGCATCGGCGGAGCGGCACAGGAGCGGGAGAAATTCAAACTCAGCACGAGGACCAACTGACATCTGCTGAATCTACGCTTCAGGTGAGTTAACTAGCTAACTAGCTATCAGCGTCATTTAATTACATTTATTGCTCATTTTTAATCTTGTATATGCTAAAGTTGATTTATCACGTGTATGTTGGATAATATCAATTGTTTTTTTTTTGTGTATTTAATGTTAATTGTTGTCAATTTGTAGGCAAAATTGACAAAAAGCTTCAGTTAACGATACCAGTTAGTTATGCTAGTATTAGCTAGTATAACTAGCTAAGCTAACCAGGCTAACTAGCTGAAATAAACGCTGTTAACTCATTTTGCTCGAGTAACACACCTTTTTTTATTAAAATAAACAACTTTAGTTATTCTTAGAACCTTAAATAGTTGTGTTTGGGCTTAATTATAATAAAGCTCGTCAGACGTTTTCCTGCTCCACCTTAAATCGTGCAGCAATGGCTTACTGACATTGACATATTTAAGCACTGTTTAAGGTGGAGTGGGAAATACAAAGAAGCTGGCCAAAAGTAAAAAAAAAAAAAAAAAAAAAAAAAAGTAATTATACATTTTATAATTTGTTATAAACACAACTAAGTTACTGTCAATAAAAATATGAGGCTGCATTTAACTTATTATTTTCCAGCATAAACTTTTCCATTCCACCTTAAATTTATTCTCACGTCGTGGCGCACGAAGGAGCTGGCCAGTGTCCATATCAGCTAAATGTGAATCTTTAGAATAATAATTGGGTAATATTTGCTAGCCTAAATCAGCATATGTGTAGTAATATATTAAAAAATATCTGTTCTGATTTCAACTTAAAAACACCTGTTCAAAGTTACTACAATATATTAATTATATGCATTTGCTTAGTAGGGCTGCTGAGGGCTGGGGACCTGAGATAAGGTGAGATACAATTATTTTAGCTAATAAAATGTATGTTTACAGGTTGGATCCACCTAATGCATTTTATGTTTAATATTATGGTAGTCTTGTTTGTTATACAACATATATTATGTTAATAGTTTATTATATATTTTGCCTGCTGCATCAAAGACCAATTCTATAAATGACCATTTAAGGAAAATGTCATAATTGCCAGCACCATTACCCAATGAAGTTCATGTTTATTATTAAGCAGAAAATTTGCATTCTGTATCAGAGGCCAATTCTATAAATAAATATATGCAATAACAGTATTATCCTAAAAAACACGTTTTGAGCCGAACTTGCCTTAAAGGGCCTCTGTGCCCTCTACTGCTTTGTAGTGTAGTAATTTTCAGAAGTGCTAAATATGTGACAACAATGCTTTGAACATGGATCTTTCATGTATAGGTTGCTGCAACAGTGATTAATAGTTAGGTTTACAAAACTTATTGCCTCGTTTAGTTTAGTTTGTTCATTATTTGCAAATAAGTTTTTGGATAACTCAATCTGGATACATAAAGTCTGATGCAAATCTGATGTATGGTAAGTTAAAGTTCAGCCTTTATTTTAAAAAAGAAAATGCTTAACTTACAATACTGAATGTAATTTTGTTTTGTTTGTTTTTTAGGTGTAATCATTTACCCATCAAATCACCTAACAAGGTAATTAATTCTATTTTCCAGCAGTTCTGTAATTAATTTTGACTTTAAGTCTGTTGATACACGTTTGATTTGATATGTTTGCTCTTAATGTAGCATTTATCCACTTTCTTATTTTAATTTTGTTGTGCCACTGCACTAAAAACTTTAAGGGACACTGTAAGATTTTCTTGATTAATTTATATACATTTTAAAGAAGTAAATTTACAACCATAAAAATTAGTGTTCCACTCCATTGAGCTGTAATATACAGAATAAAAGTCCTCTCATGTCTGATCTGGGCTCCACTGTGTTAAAACAAGGCTATGTAAGTATTTGCGTGCCCTGCTATCAGAACTTTCTCAGCCTCGTTTCAACACCGTGGAGGTCAGATCAGACATGAGAGGAATATTATTCAGTGTATTACACCTCAATGGAGTGAAACAGTGATTTTGAAGTTCAGAATAGCTTTTAAGTTTGTGTTTTGTTTTCTAAGTCGTATTTTTGAGAACTTTGCAAGTTCTCTCACTTATAAATCATTGAGGGGTCTGAAATTTTCATCTTTGGTGCATGTCCACCGTGAGAGACATAATAAAAATCCGGAAATCACAATTTATGATTTTTTTAAAATAATTTATTTAATTTACAACTTTCTCAGCAGGATTTGGTATCCGCAAAATGGTTCGAGGTCCTCAGCCCTCGCCTCCCCCAGCACAGAGGAAAACTACCAAGGGCGGTACTCTCATTATAGGAGATTCAATTGTTAGACATTTAAAAGTATCTAAGAGTAATGGCACAATTTCATGTCTTCCAGATGCTTGCATGCTGGTAGTCGGCAAGCGGCTCCCTGGGGCGCATTGCCAAAGCAGGAACCCCGGCACCA
The DNA here is from genome assembly GCF_023375975.1 of Astyanax mexicanus. Classification (NCBI taxonomy): domain Eukaryota; kingdom Metazoa; phylum Chordata; class Actinopteri; order Characiformes; family Acestrorhamphidae; genus Astyanax; species Astyanax mexicanus. Next base: position 74,534,437 of record NC_064409.1, read on the forward strand.
TCGCCCTCCATGTGGGGATGAGCTTTCGGGAGCGACCGGCCCCGTTCCACAGAGACAGGCTTCTCTCTGTGAACATCGAGGCGGTGCTACGCTGAGACTGACTGTCTCTACCCAGTCACACCAGCCAAGTAGGTTTGTTTGCTGGTATTTCTGCTTGTACTATTTGTATGTCAATTCTTCATAATAGTGTAAATAAAACACGTTATCAAAATAGCTGGAAAATCTGTTAACAACTCCATTAGAATTAATACAAACTCGTCTGTCCTCCTGAGTTACAGCAACAACCACATTAAATCGGGGCTGTTAAATATAAGATCGCTGGCACCTAAATCAGTTACTGTAGGTTAAATTATCATTGACAATGCACTCTCTATGAGACATGGGTTAAAACTGATGGATATTTAGCTCTAAATGAGTCCACTCCCCCCAGGTTCTAGCTATTTCATCTACCCATGCAGGACTGGTCAGGGTGGTGGTGTAGTTGTCAGTTATAGGAATAAATCAAAATACAGAGTTTGAAGCTAAGTCATTTGAACTGTTTAACCTTATAGTCGCAGGCCCATCTACTGCCACCAAAACCCAACATTCATTCCTGCTGATAACTATGTACCGTCCTCCAGGACCATATGCAAAATTCACTAAGAAATTCAGTATATTTTTTAGCTGCAGTAGCTCTCAACTCTGACAGAGTTATCATTGTTGGTGACTTTAATATCTATTTTGAAAAGAAACAGGGCCCACTGAGAATAGCATTTAAATCAATTTTGGATGCATTAGCCTTCAATGAGAATGTAATGGGCCCACCTACTGATGTACTGACTCAACTTTTTTTTCATTTGGTGATCGTTTTGGCTATGTTGCAGCCAGGGGAATGCATTTTTGCAGAAAACCTGCTTTTTCATAAAATTTTTGAAATCTAATGTCTTTTACTCTCACGTCATTCATACTCTCTGGACGCATTTTGCACTCTCTGGACATGTTCATGGCAAAAATGTTCACACACCTACAAATTGCTCTTAAATCATTATACATCAATATTGTTTTGCTTTTTTTTTTCATAAATCAGGATTTTAACCATTTAAATAACTGTTAAATAATTTTATACAGTAATTACAGTGAGATAAAAAAATGTGTTTTCAATGGAAGTCAATGGGGCATTTTTGGCCACAAAGGTGTTCAGAGGGAGTATTTGACACTACATAAAAAAATTCTACCAATGCCCCATACATCTAATATTTATTATATGAGAAATAGTACAACTTTTGTGGGGGTTTTTAATGAATAATTAATCATGAATGTAATTAAACTGTCAATTAAAGGGTTAAAATCCTGGAATGTATTAAATATTTGATCATTTTGATCAGGGCTGGATTTGATTAAGTGATTTATGAAAAAATAGCAAAAAAAAATGTATTTTATTATTTAGTATTTTATTGCTGATTTTGTGCATGTACATTTTTGGCAACAAAGGTGTCCAGAGGGTGCAAAATTTAAATCTGGCACTACGTAAAAAAATAATAATGCAATCAAATCAATTTTGTTGCTAATCTTTTACATGTCCAAGACTCTAATAGTCACCAATGCCTCATTTGTCTGCTGTTTGTTTTGTGGAAAATAATTTTTGTGTTTTTTTTTTTTTGTTTTTTTTTTTTGCCAAAATACAACAATAGTTAAAATATTTAAACTGTCATTTAAAGGGTTAAAATCCTGAAAATTATTTAATGTTTGGTAGTTTTGGGTAGAACGGAAGTTGATTAAGTGATTTTATGAAAAAAAAAGTTTATTTATGTAAAAAAAAAAATATATATATTGATGTATAATGATTTAAGAGCATTTTTTAGGTGCTTGTACATTTTTACCACAAACGTGTCCAGAGGGTGCAAAATTTGAAGGGGCTTGAGGGTTAACCTGAACATTTATTACCTGGCCGCTTTATTAGCAAAAACACAATTACAACTGCAACAACAAATGCATTTATCAAAAACCGCTGACTTATATTCTATTGTAAATAAAATACAATATAATTTTAAGTACGAGTTAACAAAGTTCTTAGCCTTACAAAGCTTTTGGGAAATGCACCCCAAAGCTATAAGTGCACTTTTTATTTATCTTTCTTTTAATTTTGGGTGCATAATTCCAGTAAAATGGTAATTATTTATTATGTGAAATGGTATAAATGAAAATTAGCTAGCCCCTATTAAATACAGCTGTGACATTTATATATCTTTTAGAAATTTGGTCAAATGAAAAACACTTGTCATTTTAGTACGCTATATTCATTTCTAGCCACTTCTTTTCTGCTGTTTCTGAAATAAAATATTTTCTTATTTTGTCTTTTTTATAGGCTGCACTGTAGTGGTGTTAAGTGTCCAAGAATGCTCTCATCAGTGGAGGCACAGCTGGCTGCAAAAAACGTCTGTGTCTGCATGTTTATATTATGTGAATTAAAAATGGTTTTATTATTAAAATAATTGTATTAACGCCTGTTGATTTATAAATTGTTTAATTGAAATCAAAATTTATTTAAGTAGCTTAATTAAGTATTGCATTTATAAGTGATGGTATTTTATTTTAATTAGCTTAAGTATTGCATTTATAAGTGATGGTATTTTATTGAATTAGCTTAATTAATATTGCATTTATAAGTGATGATATTTTATATAATTAGCTTAATTAAGTATTGCATTTATAACTGATGGTATTTTATTTAATTAGCTTAATTAAGTATTGCATTTATAACTGATGGTACTTTCATTAATTAGCTTAATTAAGTATTGCATATATAAGTTATGGTATTTTATTTAATTAGCTTAATTAAGTATTGCTTTTATAATTATTGTATTTCATTTAGCTAACCTAATTAAGGATTGCATTTACAACTAATGTTTTTTTATTATATTATTTAAATATTGCATTTGTAATTTAATGTACTGTATTAAACTCTTTTAATTTATCAATGTAAAAAGAAGTCAAATAGCTTAGTGCTCTTTCTTTACTACTTTTATTTTGAAATATGTCATTATAATCAGTAATAAGTAGGCTGGGGAACGTGAAAAGGCCGTGGCTTGGCCGTAGCTAATACGGAACTAATCCGGGGCTGATCCAGATCTGGTCCAGATCTGTAACGGACCTGTTCCAGCGAGTGTAACGGTAAGCGGATCCGGCGCGGATCCGGCCCATATTCGGTCTAAAGGAACACCTGAAACGCTTGGTCTGGACTGGTGCTGGCCCAGTATCTTTTTGACTCCGTAAAACGGATCCGTGACGGTTTTGGCCCGTTGTGCATCTGGACCCCGGCCCAGAACCGTTTTACGGATCCGGCGCGGAACTTGTGATAGACTCGGCCCGGATCCGGCCAGAATGCTTTTTGCTATCTGGGTAGTATGAGAATTAAGCGTCTTCTACTTAGAATTACACCATGTCTCACTACCAGAGACTCCAAAATATCACCATAATTCATTTAGAGTTAAAAAAAAACAATTTCTTACAAAAAATTATTCTTGGATTAAAGGAGCTTTAATGTAATATTCAGTTTCTTCATGGGTATCCATTTACAGAAAAGCAAGCTTTTTTATTCTCCAGCTAGATTCTTTTTATATGTAATTTTATTTAAAATTGTTCCCATTTTCTCCCCAATTTACATGGCCAATTACCCAACCCACTCATTAGGGCTCACTAGTAATGCCCCAACACATCAGGAGAGTAAAGACTAGCACATGCCTCCTCCGATACATGTGAAGTCAGCCACCACTTCTTTTCGAGCTGCTGCTGATGAACATCACCCTAGGAGTAATGTGGGGAGAGAGCGCCATCTAAGCAGCATGATGATTATGAATGGATATCAGTAACATGAAAGTGATAAAGTGTCTCAGTGCGAGTAAAGTGACAGTGTTGTTTTTAATATGTATCGTTCTTATAAAGTATCAGTGCAGTGTGTTGTCTAGGTGGAGTTCAAGAGTCTTACAGCTTCTGGAATTAAGCTGTTTCTCAGTCTTGTTGCTCTGCAGACTCCTGTCTGAGAAGCGGGGAAAAAAGTGCGTGTGCTGGGTGGGTTGGATCCTTCCTGATGCAGGTGGCTCTTTTCCTGCATCTGGATGTGTAGATGTCTGTGGTGACTCCTGCAATTCTCTGTGCAGCCTTCACCACCCTCTGCAGAGCTTTCCTGTTTGCAGCAGAGCAGCTTCACTGCCACACTGAACTCTATATCATACAGCAGATGAACACAGTGATATTTGAGAAGTGAAATGAACTTTATAGGATTTAAAAAAAAAATGTTCAATAATATATTTAAACTAAATTAGACAGGTGCGTAAACTTGGGATCCCAACAGAAAAATGACATCAATATTTAGTAGATCCTCCTTTTGCAGAAATAACAGCCTCTAATCTCTTCCTATAGCTTCTAATGAGAGTCTGGCTTCTGTTTGAAGGTGATATAGACAGTCAGTGAAAAAAATCAACAATTGTACTGTTGAATTTATCGTTAATTTATATCGTTAGCTTTATAAAAGAGCGTTCTTTTATAAAGCTCCCCAACTTTGGAATAGCCTCCCTATTAATATACGGGACTCAGACACACTCCCAATCTTTAAATCTAGACTCAAAACATTTCTATTTGCTCAAGCTTTTGAGTAATGTCTCATTACAATTTTCTTCCTCTTACAGCTTATCCAGCATATATAAACCCTGTCCTAATCATCTGCTTTCTCTTTCTCTCCCCATGTCCTGAGCTGCTGCTGCCAAGTCACCTTGTTGCTCTCTGTTCTCTCTCTCTATCTTTCTCAAATGTGCTGAGATGCCTGGCTGGCCGGTCTCCCTGGATGTGTCCGTCTATGGTTCCAGCTTTCAGGAATCAGCCCTGTCCTTCTACTCATCAGAATTATTACACAACCCTTCTAACTTCTGTTTTTTGTTTCTCTTCCTTTCCTTTCTGTTTTCTCTATCTATCTCTTTTACATGTATGGAGATGCCCTGTTCCTGATGTTCCCAGCCTGGCTCTCCACTGCCCGCTGTGTTGTACTCCAGCTCTGCAACCCTGCACTGATTACCATTAACACACTCAGTATCTGTTTCTGTATTAGCCATAGCTCTATAGTTTGTGCCCATCACATTTTTATATTCATAAATTAGTACCTGTGGTATTACCCATAGTTCACATTAATTCTCTGTACTGTTTTGTTCTGTTATTTGTTTGTTGTTTGTTATTTGTTTGTACTGAGCGGGTCAACCCGAGTAGGATGGGTTTCTCGGACTGAGTCTTGGTTCCTTCCAAGGTTTCTTCTTCTTATAGGGAGTTTTTCCTTGCCACTGTGTCACCATAAAATTGGCATCTCTGTGGTGCTGCTCATAAGAGGCGTGGACCTGTTTTTTCCTGTAAAGCGGCTTTGTGACAACCTTTGTTGTAAAAAGCGCTATATAAATAAAATTGAATTGAATTGAATAACCTGTGTTCATAAAAGTTCCAGTAATTAAAGAATCACCCCTAAATTAAAGGTTTGAATTAAATATAACTGTTATTAACTGTTATTAACTACTTGACCCATGAGAAATAAGGTTCTCCCGGTTTGTGGATTGCTTTGCTTCAGACGGATGACCTGTATGAACAAACCACACAGACACAGGAACCCAGTGTGGCCACCTACAGCACAGTACAGTCTAGTACAGTCCAGCACATCCACTATTACTCTCAGACTAGCCCTGTCTGAGGCCAGTCTCTGCTCTGTACAAACACCAATGACTATATTCATAATAAAATGACCTATGAGAACAATGATAAATATGCACTGATATGCAAATGTAGTAGCCACCCTGGGGAGAATCTCTGTTACTGTGAATAAGTCTGTGAGTAGATGAAACATACTTTTTAACATGAAAAAAAAGATTGTATTATTTATACATTTATGGATAAGTGATAAGAAGCACCATGCATTAGTACTTTATACAGTGGCATAAAAAAGGTATTTGCCCCCTTACAGATTTCTTTTGTTTTTGCATTTTTACATAATTACATTTTACATTTTAGATTATCAAACAAACTTTAATATCAGACAAACACATTATTTGAAAAAGGTTACAAAGTAATTTCTAACGTTTTGAAATCAAGTGCACTACAGTGAGAGCTATTATTCACAAATGGAAAAAAGGGAACACTGGTGAACTTTCCCAGGAGTGGCCGTCCAATCGAATTTACTTCAAAAGGGCATGAACAACTCATCCAGGAGCTAACAAAAAACATAAGGACATTATCTATAAAAAAAACTGCAGGCCTCACTTGCCTTAGTTCAAGATAATGTGAATGATTCAATAATAAGAAAGAGACTTGCACACGGTCCAAGCTGCTTGAGGTCTAGTGTAAAGTTTCCACAATCAGTGATGGTTTGGAGAGCCATGTCATCTGCTGGTGCTGGTGAAAACCTCTGGAAAATAATCAAGAGGAAGCTGGATGATCACAAGCCATCAAACCAAGCTGAACTGCTTTGCTGAATTTTTGCACCAGGAGTAAAGGCATAAAGCTATCCAAAAGCAGTGTGCAAGACTGGTGGAGGAGAACATGCCAAGATACATGAAAACTGTTATTAAAAAACAGGGTTATTCCACCAAATATTGATTCTGAGCTCTTAAAATGGTATGAATATGAACTTGTTTTCTTTGCATTATTTGAGGTTTCTCATTTTCTGCAAACAAATGCTCTAAATGAAAATATTTTTATATGGAATTTGGGAGAAAAGTTGTCTGTAGTTTATAGAATAAAAACACAATGCTAATTTTACTCAAACATAAACCTATAGAAAAAATAGAAAAATCAGAAAAACTGATTCAGAAACCGAAGTGGACTCTTATTTTTTTCCAGAGCTGTGTATATATATATATATATATATATATATATATATATATATATATATATATATATATATATATATATATATATAGTGTGTGTGTGTTTACTGTACACATGGCAGCACAGCAGGGCAGAGAGTGTGTGTGTGTGTGTGTGTGTGTGTGTGTGTGTGTGCGTGCGTGTGTGTGTCCTTTCTGCTCTGCGCATGCGCACTCCGCCCTCCTCCAATATTGTGGGTTTTTTGGAGTGAAAATGGCTGCCCTACAGATTTAATCCTCAGCGCTACAGGAGCGGAAATTTCCCCGCCGGACCTCCAGAACCGCGACCCGCTGCCCAGAACCGGTCCCCGGGCCGCCGGGACGGCCTTCCCCCGCGCTGAGGAGAGCTGTGGAGCGGTTTGAGGGATGGGAGATGTGTCTGTTTCACAGTTAACCCTTCACAGCCCCACATCCAGATGAGGTAAAGGAGCGTCTTTATCCGGGCTGAGCTCTTCTCTATAGCGCCATATTTCCCCGGTTTACCCGCGGATTCCTCTCCTCCCCGGCCAGCGGAGGGGCTGTGTGCGGGGGGAGACGGGTTCCGGGGTTTTTAGGGGGGGTGAAAACGAAATAAAACGCACACAGCGGCGCGTCTGGGCTGGAAAGCTCTGGTGCTCTTTGTACGGGTTTTTGTGTGACAAGTGCATAGCTAATGCATGTATGTGTGTGTGTACAGTAGCTGTGTGTGTGTGTGGTTTAACTTAGCTGCTGCTGCTGTTCCTCCTTTTTCTCTTATTGCTAAAATCCATGGCCTCAGTTTTAGTCCTTCCTCTGTCTATCAATGCAGAGTAACGTCGTTGTGTAGGAAGTTCCCTAAAGCCCTATTCAGACGAGATTGTTTTCTCCTTTATGGAGGGTCTTTTGTGATTTTATTGCCATCCAGAACGACCATGTACGTGTTTTTCTCAGACATCCTTTGAGACGGGCTGTACAAGCTGAATTATCTACCGTTTTTCTCTGAACTCCATGGTCGCCTTCGTCACCTCGTGTTTAATAAAATAGCTATTTGTCCACTGCCATGCACAGTAGTTGCACTTTGGGCGCAGGTTTGCATGGAGATCCACGTAAACACAACAGTGAGTGGAAATGGAGGAGCTACTGAACACAATGTCATGTGACCGAGAAAGCCAAAAAACTCACTGGTCCTCCTGTTTTTTCAATTGCAGTCCAGATGCAGGAGTTTTATCACTCTAGTAGAAAGCCTTATCCGGACGGGATTAGTTTCTGAGGGGGAATTCTGTTTTACACTTCTACTTAATGATAAAACTCTTGCATTCGAACTGTCACTTTCATACAATCTGAATTCATGCGTCTTTTTTAGGCTTTTACGCATGCGCTGCATGCTTCTCTCTCGTACCCACACATCTCTTGGTGCAGCTGTGCATCTATAGCCACAAAAACAGCAAAAGCAAGCCGCCTGGCCTTTTTTCACCTCCTCGAGCTGAGCATGTACTTCAGACCAGCTGTTTACTCTCCACTCCAGCAAAAGATGCTTCACAAATGAGCTGCTAACGCATTCATTTCCCTTTATAAAGATACAAGTCGTCTCTCAAATATGATGCTTTTTGTTGTTGGTGAAGAAGGTGACATTTGTTCTCTGATTTTTTTTTGGTCAGTGTAAAGAAAACATTCAATGGGAAGAGTACTTGTACTGTACATACAGAAATGGAGCATGCCTGCAAAAGATTGACCTTTTGAACTGACCCAGTGTATGAAATAATGTTACACAACAGAAGACAGAGAGAGAGACTACTGAATGATAGATTGATGCACTGTATGCACAAAATAGTCAATTTGGCCACTTAAACAGTTTCTAAATAATTAAACAATTATAATGTTAACAAAAGTCTACAGAGTGGTTTGGTCTGTAATTTTTCATTGTACAAATGCTCCAGGGTGAGAGCAACATGACCAGAACCAAGGGGTCATAATGGGTGAACTCAATTATTGCAGTTTTATTTACTGTCCAAACCCACAAGTAAACCAAAAAACCAACAATATACATTAATCTAGAACAGCACTTCTGTACTGATTGCTGTTTTAGGGGTTGCCTTAAAACCTAAATCAGAGCTTAATTAAACGTTTGGCTGAATGTTTTCATTCATTTTGCTACTTTGTTCACCATTGCATTGCAATTAAAATAAATTAAGAACATTTAATAAACAGAGTACCATCATACCATCTCTCTGAACAATGAATGTGAAATCTTGTTTGCTGAATTGTACCATAACCAATTACTTCTTTCATTTCTCTTTAAGGTAAAACAGGTAAAAGCTATAATTATTTATAATAGAATATAGCATTATAGCTTTACAAGAACATAAGGTCACCATGCCCAATGCTGAACATTGCCGAAAGGTGTATAAATAAACCTCCCAGCATTTGAAGGGCTTTGGAGCAGTAGAGCTGCGTTCTCTGGAGTGATGGCACTTTATCCAATGTATCCGATATCTTTTTGTAGCAGGTGTTTGAGTGGCATAAATGATTAACTGTTAGGGCTGAATACATTCAAATCCTCCATACAGCAGGTTCCAAAATCCAGTGTAAAGACTGCCCCGAACATAAGACACCTCAATTTCAAAGAAAATCTCAGATGTCTACAAACATTTGGGTGTACAGGTTTCTTAAAGTTGTTGAAAATCTGTAATTTTCTGTGTCTGACATTCTGTTTTCCACCCCTTTTTACAGAAAATGATGCATCAGGTAGCCGGCAACAGTAACGACTACGGCTTGGGCGGCCTAGCCGAAGATGGCCAGCACCCGAGCAGTCATTTCGAGTTGTGCACCTCGCAGTCCAGCAAGTTCTACCCATCCGCTCCACCTCCACCTCTGCAGCTGCCGCTTCCCAACCTGCCACCCCTGCCTCAGAGCATGATCAAGCCTATGTCCTGCCAGATGCAGGACACCCAGAACGATTTTCACCCCCAGCCTGTTCGGATGAGAGCTGTGGAAGCTCCAGAGGGATCCAAGAAAAAGAAAGGACTTGGCAAGTCCGGGAGACGGGGTAGGCCCGCAGGCACCACCAAATCAGCGGGGTATCGGACGAGCACCGGCCGACCCCCAGGCACCACTAGGGCGGCTGGGTTCAAAACCAGCCCCGGGAGGCCTTTGGGTACCACTAAAGCTGCCGGCTACAAGGTCAGCCCTGGCAGGCCTCCGGGAAGTATCAAAACGCTGGCAAAGCTCAACAAACTGGACTATAGTGCCTGCAATGGAGCGCCGTTCCCTTACTCCCTCATGCAGAAGCGAGGCCTGTGTGAGACCACAGGCAAAGAGAAGAACGCTGGCGAATGAGGGCTTTTCTATTTATTCACGAGGATGGGAGGGTGCATGTCCGAAACTGTTGTGAATCGGCGTCCACAACAAGGCTTGCAGAGACTCTTGAGAGGCAGGGGAAAGGGGGGGGGGACAAACAAACAAACAAACAAACAAACAAAAATTATAATATTTGAATTTTGATACCTAGGCTTAACACTTAGTATGTGTTACATTGTTATGATCATTTTGTGTATCTATATCCAAAGAGCATTATCACTCTATCTCAGTCTTAAAGGAGCAATAAGTAGATTTTTTTCGTGATTAAAAATAACACATAACAAGTAACAAATGTTCAGAAAAGTGAAACGTACTTGATGTTAGTACTGTATGTGTGAACTGTAATATATAGCAATTAAAGGTGCGGCGGACCTTTATTTTCTACTTGCCTTTCCTAGTGTCAAGGAGTCAAAAGTAGTATGATTGAAAGATGGATCCCTAGCATAAAATACTGCTTATTGCTCCTTTAAACCTTATATTAACCTGCTGTACATATGTGCATGATGGTAGTCTTGTGAAATAAAAAACACAGTATCGAAACTGATATTATATTAGAATTTTTGGCCGAGTAGTCTTTAATCGAGTGAACGTTTAAGGAGAGAAAAATGCTTTTTGTGTTTGTTTTTAATCTTTGTTACTTCACTTTTGATAATGTGACTGCTAGGAACAAGGTCTTTTGCTGTTCTGTAGCACATCTGATTTTCTCATTCTGATTTTAAAATGCTTAACCACAGGCACAATTATACCTATTCCTTTTTCTCTGCTGTGTATGTTAATGTGCTATGCTTGTATTGCCCTTGGTATGATCTCACTTTTATTTGTATTTATGGAAAATGTGGTGCTCTTTTATGACATAGTGAGTAACTTTGAATAATCTCATTTTATTTGGGGGGTATAGCATCAGTGTAATGCTTTGACACCAATTTTGTAACTGTACTGTGAGTCCATAGCTTAGTGTAACCCATAGTGTTCTGCTTTTCACAAGGATTGTGAAAAAATATGTTGACCACAATCTGCAACGCCGGGTTGGTTCAGTTTTTGTTTTCGACTAATGGACAAATTAGTGTTGTGTAAGCAAATACATTCAGTCTGATACAAAAAAATAAATAAATAAATAAACAAACAAGTATCACTTTTAAAGCCATGGTACTTCCCTGGAAATCCCTGATAAATGGGTCCTGGTTACAGTGGACATCTCTCTCAGCTAATTGCAGTGTATGTGGTAGCTTAAGAGCTCAGAATGATTATGAATCAATACAAAGGTGTTTATGTGAGTGTGTGATAGAGATGAATGTTCTGTAAGTGCAAGGTGGTGAAAGCATTGAATGATTTCTAAAAATACTCCAGCAGTGGTGTTCTGGGCCAAATCTGACTCAACCAGCTCAATGTGAAACAGAGAGGCCCTAACGACAGGTTAAGAAATATGCAAACAAAGCAACCATCAACAAGGATCTGGCAGTTTGACAATATATTATCATGTTGTGATAAATTTTTTTATTATGATATACTGTATTACTTTGTGTGCATGTTGTGGACACTGACCAACTGACCCATATTTAATTACAAGGAGTGTAATTAGTTGTGTTGAATTAAATGAAGTGCAGCACACTTTGAATCGGGGTGGGCTGAAGGTTTTAAATTTGGTTTAAACACAGTAGCACATTTATAAAACACATATTTAATTGTGATCACTTGTCATACACACTGTTTGTATATACACCAGTGAGTAGGCTAATAATGTACTATTTAAGGCGGACCGGCCTATGGCTCCAACACTCTTTCGTCAAATGGTTTAAAATTTTGTTTAATCCCATCAACTTTAATAAACCACAGATATTATGTGGTCATGTTTGAAATTATTTTAAGACACTAAAACAAAAGAACAATGTAGCATCTCAAAATAATGGCTTGGCCTCTTGAAATAATGAGACATTTTTAAAAAATAATGTATCTCAGAATGAGCTAGCATCTCAAGATAAAGAGCTAGCATCTCAAATTAATGAGACAGCATCTCAATGACTAAGTATCTCAAAATAACTAGTATTTAGCATCGAAAAATAATGACGTATCTTGAAATAATGAGATAGTATCTCAAAATAACAACTTAGCATCTCAAAATAATGACTTAGTATCTCAAAATAAAGGATTAGCATCTAAAAATATTTACATATTTTAAAATAATGAGCTAACATTTCAAGATAATGAGCTAGCATCTCAAGATAATGGTTTAGCATTATCTTGAGATGCTTAAAATAATGGATTAACATCTAAAAATATTGACGTATCTTGAAATAATGAGCTAGCATCTCAAGATAATGGTATAGCATCTTGAAATAATGAGGTAGCATCTCAAAATAACTAAGTATCTCAAAATATTGACTTAGTATGTCAAAATAATGAGATATCATCTCAAAATAATGACTTAGCATCTAAAATTGACATATTTTGAAATAATAAGATAGCATCTCAAGATAATGAGCTAGCATTTCAAGATAATGGCCTAGCTCTCAAAATAATGACTTAGTGTCTCAAAATAATGAACTATCTCAAAACAAAAATTTAGCATCTCATAATAATGATGTCATTTCTCAAAATAATGAGATAGCATTTCAAAATAATGACTTAAGGAGATGGCATCTAAAAATACTAACTTAGTATCTCAAAATAGACTACGACTTAGCATTTAAAAATAATGACATATCTTAAAATGATTAATTAGTATCTCCAAATAATGACATATCTCAAAATATTGACTATGTCAAAATAATGAGATAGCATCTCAAAATAACGAATTAGCATCTAAAAATAATGACGTATCTTAAAATAATGAGATCGCATCTCACAATAACGACATAGCATCTCAAAATAACAAGATATTATCTTAAAATAATGACTTAGTATCTCAAAATAACGACACAATGACCTTGAAATAATGAGATAGCATCGCAAAATAACAACTTAGCATCTCATAATTGAGAAACATGTCAAAATAATGATAACATGAGAAAGCAGCCCAAAACATAAAAAAAAAATACTGCCTTAGTATCTCAAACTAATGACTAAACAAATTCACTTTATTACATTATAATCACACTGTTATAAATCACATTGTTTAAAGTGGAGGAAATTGGCTTTTATACAGGTCGATGAGTGTGTTATTTTAGCTATAGTTTAGGTTAGTTATAAACTAGGCCATTAGCTAGCCGGCTAACCTAACCTATATCTTAATTAGGCTTCTTGGTCGATAAAGGCAGAGATTTCTGGCCTACGTTAAAGCAGGGGCCTATCTTGGTGAAGCGGGGAAGAACGATAAAAGGCTAAAATGTGCGGAAATGTGGTGAATGGGGCTGTATCGGAGCGGGTGATCGTGTGAAACGTGTTTGAGGGAAGCAGGAGAGCGGCCGGGTGGCTGTACTCTCCGGCTGGCAGCGCTGTGTGTGTAAAATGGAGGAAGTTAGCTAGGTTAACGTTCGCCTTTGTTTAGGACGAATGGCCGAGGGGCTTCAGAAACGTCCCGGCGGTTGTTCTGTAGGGCTCGGGCGCAGTTGTGCGGGGTTTGGGGATGTGTTGAGGCTGTCCCTGGTACGGTGTGGGGGTTATTTGGTGGGGTTTGTGGAGATTTGTGGCCTGGTGTGTGTCTGTATTAGTAGTAGGCTAGCTATGCTTATATACTGGGTATATATATACAGGGGGGTTGGGTAGTAGATAGGTAGGTTAGCTAGCTAGCTAGCTTACTAGCTAGCTGCTGCTCTCTCTCTCACTCTCTCTTTCTTTCTCTCTGTGTCTGTCTCTCTCTCTTCCTAGCACGCACACACACACACACACTCTCTCCCTCTCTCTCTCTGTCTCTCTCTCTCTCGCACACACACACACACACACACACACACTCTCAGCCACCAGGGCTTTCTGCTTTAACATGACCAGGGCAGCAGAAGAAGCCAGCCAGCAGCCAATGTTAGTTAGTTAACCTAGCTAAGCTAATGTTTGCCCATACTAAGCTAAGCGAGGTTGGCACACAGCTAGCCGAGTGTTTGGGTCCATTTTAACTCATTTTTAATGGACTCAGCTAATGAATTGATGTGTTTTCTGGCGGAGAGGCGATAGACAGAGAAGGGAAGGATGAGTGCTGAGGCCGGGCCTAAGCACAGATCTCCCGCTGGCCTTTCACAAACCGACAAAAAAGTGGCTGGACGTGTCCGAGTCTGAAAGGATTGTGCGGTTTGGGACCGAGCCTTAAATGGTAAGATTCCGGCGAGATTTTACTACTAACGTCGTGTTTTTTGGTTCTAATTCTTCGACATGCCTTGGGTTTTTGTGTGTGTGCATCTGTGGGTCTGTATATATGTGTGTGTGTGCATGTGAACTAACCTAACATAGGTTAGCTAGCTACAGCTAGCCCTCTGCTTTTATACTACACATATTACACATAAACACAAACACTGAAACAGTGGACCAGTGGAGTGATTGACTGGATGACCATGGCCTTCCTTATTGTGGTCAGTTTCAGGTAATATTTGGTGGTACACAGTTGCTTGAAGCTTTGCACATTATTAGCACATCTAATTGTGTTCTTCCTTTAGTGAATAGACTCGTTTTCATCTATCTAAGACACACGTTAATACAATGTCTTGCTTGTTTACAGCTACTACTAGTAGTAATAGTAGTACTAATAATAGTAAGGAGTCAGAAAACGTAAATATGTGGATATCTGCAAGGCTCCAAGCAACTGTGCTTCTCCAAATATTACCTGAAACTGATCACAATAAGACAGACCGTGGTCATCCAGTGTTGGACTAAATTAGCTAGGTAACTTCACTAGTATTTCTACTAGTAGCAGTAAACAGACCAGACAGGTTATTAACGTGTATTAGATAGATGAAAATAAGACCACACACTATACAAGAAAATATATAATTACACAGGCTAATGTATAAAGAAAAGATAATGTGAACATGTGCATATGTGCAGGGCTCCAAGCAACGGTGTACCTCTAAAAAGTTACCTGAAACTGCTTACAATAAAACAGGCCATGGTCATCCAGTGTTGGACTGGCTAAATTACTAATATTAGTAGTAACAGTAGAACTAGTAAAGAGTCAGAAAATGTGAATATGTGCATATGTGCAAGGCTCTTAAGTGTGTAAGTTGCTTGGGTGTCTGAGAGAAGTTATAAGCATGGACTAGCTAATTTACTACTGCTAGTAACTACTAGCCCTCTGCTTTTACACCACACAAATACACAAACACTAAAACACTGGGGTGGTTGACTGGATGACCAGGCCTGTCTTATTGTGATCAGTTTCAGGTAATATTTGGTGGCATACAGTTGCTTGGAGTCTTGCATATTATTAGCACGTCTAATTTTATCCTTACAGTCTTATTTTCATCTATCTAATATCTAATATCTGGCTTGTTTACTGCCACTATTATTAATAATAGTAGTATTAGTAGTTACCTTGCTAATCCAAAACTGGATTACCAGGCCTGCCTTATTGTGGTCAGTTTCAGGTTATATTTGGTGGCATACAGTTGCTTGGAATCTTGCATATATGCACATATTCACATTTTCTTACTTCTTATACATTAGCCTGTATAATTATAGGTTTTCTTTAGTGTATAGTCTTATTTCCATCCATCTAATATACATGTTATTAGCTACTAGTAGTAGTTACTAGTAGTAGTAACCTAGCTATTCCATGCTTCTAACCTCTCTTGAACACTGAAGTAACTTAGAGACACTTAGAGCCTTGCACAGATTCACATTGTATGATTCCTTATTAGTTATACTGATACAACTAGTATTAACATGTATTATATAGATGAAAACAAGACTATACACTAAAGGAAATATATAATTAGACATGCTAATAATGTGCAAGGCTCCAAGAAACTGTTTATCTCAAAATATTAGCATTATTAGCATGTCTAATTTTATCTTTCCTTTAGTGTATAGTCTTATTTTCATCTATCTAATACACTTTATTACCCTGCGTGGTCTGTTTATTTCTACTAGTGGTGATTACTAGTAGTAGTAATTTAGCTAATCCACACTTATAACCTCTTTTAAACACCCAAGCAACTTAGACACTTAGAACCTTGCACATATGCACATATTCTCATTTTCTGACTCTTTACATTTTGGCACATCAAATTTTGTCTTTGCCTAAGTGTATTAGTGTTATGTTCATCTATGTAATACACATGTTAATACCTGGCCTCTGTAGTTTAACATACTTAGCAAAATAAAAAAGTGATTTTTGATTCTGATTAGGAATCTCAGCATGTGCAGCCTGGCTTCAGGTTCCCAGTTTGAAGCTGTCTTTGTCTGGCCTGATGGCTGTTCTTGACATGACAGCCTAAAACTAAGGAGCCTGCCGGCAGTCTCTAAACAACATGTGCAATCAGTGTGCATGGCTGTAAGCTGGTGAAGGTTAACCAGGGATTGATTTAGGGATGCACCGAAATGAATATATTTTTTCAAGTGAACAAAATTAAGCATTTCACTTTTTATTATTGCATAAATAAAATGGTCTAAGTTTATTTTTGTCTTGCTTTTCAAGGCAAATCCGAAAGCGCTTTTTGTTTTTTCCTAGGTGCATAGTCCCTCTTATTAGAGAAGAACACAATACATATAAAGATAAAAGCTTAAAGACTATGGATACATGTATTGCACTGTTTGAGTGTACTGGTATTAGTACACAAACTATAAATATACAGAAGTTCATATTACTGTTTATGTATTTATGCTTTGGCTAATGCGTGAATCCAAACCTGAGACATCAGTGCATCCCTTTTGTGTTTAATCTTTAATGTGGGTTTGTTTCATATGATCAGAATCAAATCTGAATCGCTTTATAGGCTGCCAGGTGCAAGAGCTAGCATAGCTTGAATTGGTGCATGCACAAATAGGCATTGCAGTATACAAACAGTAGCCTAACAAAGAGGTTTTAGGCACCTACACACAATATTATAAAGCATTTCTCTCATTAAGAAGAAGATGCAGATGTAAGAAAACAGATGCAGGTAAACACACCAGTACAGTAGAAAGAAAGTAGGTGAAATCCTGTGAGCTAGTTTGCTAACCTGATTTAACATCATTAAGCACTGATTTACCAAACCAGGTATTGATATGATGATAATTATAAGCAATACTAGATTTCATGAGGCAGACTATGGAGATGTTTTAATATTCACAGTGGTGTAAAACCCACCCTATCCGGACGGGATTTGTTTCTCAGGGGGTCCTGGAATAATTTTCTCTTTTATGGAGGGGGGTCCTCTGTGATTTCATTTCCATCTTGAACAACCCTGTACGCGTTTTTCTCAGATGTTTTGGTAATTTATATATATAAATAAACACATATATTCAAATATATCTTCATTAAATATATTTACAACCAATATGGAGTCAGATAATCTGTGTAATAAATGTATGATAACTGTAGTTCTGTAGTAAGAGCAGTGTTTAAAGTAGATCGGATCCGTTATTGTATTTATTTATCTGCTTTGTTCTCCTCAGGAGGCTCAAAATGTCCAGCATACATTTGGTGACCCTCAGACACAGCTAATAATGCATATATCTAATGTCTGAGCTGTTTAAGGTGTTGCTTAAGCAGGAAAAACACCAGGCTGTATAGTTGGGCGCTCCTGGCCAACAGGTTTTGATTCATTGAACTGGTGCAATAGGTGTCTGTCTATCAATCACCAACCATAGTTACCTAACTGTTAGTAAAAGTTCAGATTGTTATACTTTAATATATCAGAGTGCTCTCCCACTGTTTTCACTTGTAGAGCATGTGATACAACACAACAAAGGAGTGCTGCATGGCAACAGCGTGGACAAACACTGCAGTGACTTGTGTGAATGTATGAATGAATTAATGAAGTTGTATCTAGACACTCAGGGACGATTTACAATCACTTTTTACACGTGTTCCACACATACACTAATCGCAAAAAGCAGCCCCCAATAGCGTGCAGTGCACTCTTAACCGGAAACAACTGTCCACTTAGAGGATCGGGCACTGAAGAGTGGACCCCCCCCCACACACACACACACACACACACACACACACAAATTCCAGCAAGAACATAGCAGACTTATGTAGTCTAGTATGAAGATGATCCGTGCAGAGACTCGAGAACTCCAGACAAATTCCTGTCCAACTAGGCTTTAACTTTAATATATATTTTTTATATTTTATATGGAACAGCCTAGTGCATCCCAAATTTATCAAAATTAACATTTTAATAATATAATATTAAAGTCATTATGACTTTTAGATAGTAAAAATAATTGTCTCTGTGTTTCTGGCAGGACGGAGCCATGACAACATGAATCAGTCGTACAAAGTGGCTGCCAGGGATGGCCCGGGAAGTCTTCCTGACCTGCAGGACCCGCAGGCCCACGATAGCCGCGTCGCTTCCTGCGGGCTCCACCACGGTGCTGCAAAGCGGCAGGCGGACCAGCCGTCGACGGTTCGGCTGCAGACCCCTATCTGCAAGCACTCAACGCTGTACTACAATCAGAGAGAGTCCACGTCCAACTACAGTCCACTCAGGAAGCTCCAAGACTTGACCAGCATGGTCAGCAGGCCTGACCTGAGCCTGCAGGACAAGGACTATAATGGGCGGAGCAAAGCACACGTGGTGGGCTCCGAGTTCAGCCTTGGCCTGGTCCGCTCCCCTCTGTCTCACGGACATGGTGCGGACGAGACTCCGTACAGGAACGTCCAGGACCTGGACAAAAACGGGTTTTCCCCCGTCAGCTCGGACAGCCTGGAACACTTCTCGCCCATTCCCAACGGATTCCTGCATTTCGAGTCCAGCCTGTTTGACAGCGGGGACAGCAAGGACGGCCATGAGGAGGATGAGGAGGAGGATGAAGACGAGGTGGTGTTCAAACCTTCTTCCAGAAAAGGGCAGAAAAAGGATTTTCTGAATGCGAAAAGCTCCTACTCTTCAGGACTGGACCTGAGCTCCAACTCCACCCGACACGAACCCTTTAATCCACTTCCCAAAAACACTTCACGTCCAGAACCCCCCGCCAGCCCCCCTCAGCTGCCCGTGGAGGTCATGCTGGAGGATTTTGACAGTATGGATGATAGCTCGGATAGCGATTGTGATCTACCCAGCACTGAAAACTGCGCAGCGATGTTCAACACCAGCCTGTCCCGAAGGCCGAGCTCGCCCAGCGGCACGCTCTCCAGTCCTGTAAGCACTTTTCACATTATATTTATTTTTGCACTATATTTATCATTTTCATTAACTTATTTAAACACTTATTTAAAATCACAAGGCATCTTATGATATGATATTATGATACATTTCCCTCAATAAAGACGATTCTACAATACTCGATATATCACAAGACAGTTCTCTACGATGCCTTACGCCATTTGTGTAAGTGAAGAGGATAAAATACTTGTAAATAAGCAAATACCAGGAGTTATGTATTTATTGGTCTCAGTTCTTTACTTCAGGTTTACCTTATTCATTTGATTATAGCACCACCACATAGAGTAAAGGAGCAGTTAAGTAAGTCTAATTTGGAGGCAAGTCATAGGTTGTTTAGGGCTTAGGAAGTTTAAATTTTAATAAATAAATCCACATTTGATGCCACTTATTGATGCAGTACATTATCACAATATCGATATAATGCCCTCTAATTTAAACCATGAAAGTTTATTGTTTAGATTTAGATCTAATTTGGATTAGTCAGGTGTGTCTGAACAAAAAAAATCCAAAACTGACAAAATAAAAGTACAGGCGAAAAAAATTGGGTCATTCTTTCATATTAAAGGAAATATTAAACCTAACCTGATTGCTCCATCTCTACCAATCATCAGAGGAAAGTTAGGGGGATAAGAGCTCATTGTATCTTTCAGTAGTAGCTTTGTCATTTAGAGCATTTTTTTTGCGGAAAATGAGAAATGGCTGAAATAACAAAAAAGATGCAGAGCTTTCAGACCTCAAATAATGCAAAGAAAACAAGTTCATATTCCTAAAGTTTTAGGAGTACAGAAATCAATATTTGGTAATTACAGTTTTCATCTTGGCATGTTCTCCTCCACCAGTCTTACACACTGCTTTTGGATAACTTTATGTCTTTACTTCTGGTGCAGAAATTCAAGCAGTTCAGTTTGGTTTGATGGCTTGTGATCATCTATCTTCCTCTTGATTATATTCCAGAGGTTTTCAATTTGGTAAAATCAAAGAAACTCATTATTTTTGAGTGGTCTCTTATTTTTTCCAGAGTTTCATAGTATGTGTGATCAATGGACCAAAAATTCTACACTCTGCAGTTTTGATTTAAGTTTTAGTTCTCTCTTTAAACTTGTTATTTTGGAGAGACAAGGGGCAAGACAATATTTAAACATGCAACAAATATACACAAATATGTAGTTCAAATATCTGTAGAATTTAGATTTACTTGTACCAGAAACAGCACAGAAGCATCGTGATTGTACTGAAAGATGAACTCCTTTCAATACTGAAGTGGCATCTCCTGCTATGAAGAGCTGTTCCCACAGTGTTACACAATTCCCAGAGTTTGGATGACCATTGGCTGCTGTGTGCTACTTTCAATGGTTAAAAAAACAACTGCCTTGTGTTTGACACAGGACTGGGTAGAAATTCATTATCAATATATAACACTGCAGTGCGGGTTTTCTCAAACTGCACACTTCATCACTTATCCCTGTTTACTACACAAACAAATGCTCTTTAAATTATTGCACCCATTGACCTGCAGAATTAAGTTGGCTTGTGTATGGTTTGGGATGCAGCCTCTGGAAAATCTGTCACGTGGCACTAAACTTATGTGTAAATATATTTTCCTTTTCACCCACCATACTGCAAAAAACTTATCCTGCTTAAACATACATCTCATCCTTATGTCTTGACACTGTATAGAGCTTCACGATACACTGTTTCAGCATTGATATCGCAATATGTACACATGTGCAATAGTGACACCGCAGGACATGCAATGTTTTGTGTGATGCCATATTACCGTTTTTTTATTATTTATTTATTTAATTTAATTTCTTTTTTCTATTTTTCTTTTTTTTTCATTTTCTCCCCAGTTTACATGGCCAAATACCCAACCCACTCATTAGAACTCCCCCATCACTAGTAATGCTCCAACACACCAGAAAGGTGAAGACTAGCACATGCCTCCTCCAATACATGTGAAGTCAGACTCTGCCTCTTTTTGAACTGCTGCTAATGCAGCTTTGCTGAGTAGCATCACAGCGCTAACACTCGGAGGAAAGTGCAACGACTTGGTTCTGATACATCAGCTCACCCTGTGCTGATCAACATCACCCTAGGAGTGATGAGGAAAAAGCACGCCATCTACCCACCCAGAGAAAGCAAGGCCAATTGTGCTTTCTCAGGGCTCCGGTAGCCGATAGCCAGCTGCATGAACGGGATTCGAACCAGCAATCTCCTGATCATAGTGGCAGCGCTTAGCCCATTGGACCACTTGGAGCCTCCCCCCCACCGGTTAGTTTTTTAAAAACTGCTAGGATTAAAAAAAAAATCTCACTTTTTTATTTTACATGACCGTATCTAACAGATTACTGACTATATCTTGTCATCGCATGTTGGATCATTGACTTTGACAAAATTCCTGTGTTTTAACTAATGAAAATAAATAAGAATTTAAGAATAAAAAAAATGATTTTAAAAGTAGCATGGCCAGTGTCGGCCCGTGGAAGTAGCACGGCAGCATCGCCTGGTCTTTTTCTAGCATACAATAAATACACCAGCAAGTATCGGTCTGAAATATCAACATATTTATAGCAATTATCGGCTAATACTGATATAATTCCGATATCACTGCGTTTCCATGGTGGATGGTTATGCCTTCTGTTGTATTCCCGGAACACACTGTAGATTGAGGAAATTGAGGAACGTTAAATTCCATCACAGTTTTGGGAATTAAACCACCTCAACCACATGCACCCACTACTATCAGGCCTGTTACTGGAATGCAAAGAAAATCCCAGTGATGTGTATGATTCATATCACTCCTTTGCAATCACTCAGCTTACTGGTTTCAGTTCTGTCAGCAGCCAATAAAGTTTCGTTTGTCATAAATTATGTATAAATGAATAATGCTGCTTTCCATTTACGCTGGAAGTGTCTGAGCTGGGATTAATCTCACACCAACTTTACTGTGGTCCAGTTTAAGCTGTTTTCTTCAGTAGAGCTGTGTGAAGTCTATGTAAGGAACGGTTGGTATATCGGCATTAACATTGGCAGATGTGCACACGTGGAAATATCGGGTATCGACATCGTACCTGAATTACCACATCTGTGCATCGCTAAAAGTGTGATAATTCTACACTGGAAAGAGAGACATCTTTTCAGATGCTACATTTCACACTTGTTCATCGTGTATGTTACAAAATAAATATTAAAAAAGAAGGGAAATGTCCTTAAATGCACTTCAAACCACAAAGAGTTTTAAATTTTTGTGTTTGTATAAGTTTTAGACCTACTGTGATAAATTTGTCCTAAAAATGTCAGATTTTGTGTGTTTTTTGCTGCACACTGCTTGAGAAACAACACATCCATGTCACATATGACATAAAAGATTAGATTTGGACCACATTTACTGAATTTGTTTAAAGCAGATTAAAGACATAAATCAGATGCGGGGGTGCAAATAAAGCACTTTAATGTGAAAATACTACCACCAAAAACGAAACCATTCTCCACGTGGAGCTTCCACACGGGAGAGTCCCCATGACTGACAGCCGGTAGTTCAGAGAGTGAGTAAGAGTTCAAAGACTAACCAACCAAAAAAACATCTGATGCAAGCTGTCATCACCCAAGTTAAAAATCCATGGCATACACAGCTGCATCTCAAAAAAAATTAATATCATTGAAAAGTTTATTTATTTCAGTAATTCAGTTCAAAATGTGAAACTCTTATGTTATATAGATGTATTACACACTGATTTTGGAAACTTCACACTAGACCTCAGCAGTTTGGACTGTGTGTCTCTCCACTCTTCCTCCAGACTCTGCTCCCTTGATTTACAAATGAAATGTAAAATTTGATCAGAGATGGTTTGGAGAGTCATGTCATCTGCTGGTGTTGATCCACTGTGTTTAGCACTATCTGGACGGGATTAGTTTTTTCAGGGGGTCCTGGGGTAATTTTCTCTTTTATAGGATGTCCTCTGTGATTTTATTCCTGTCTGGAACGACCATGTACGTGTTTTTCTTTAAAAGAAAATTACAGGCTGAATTATCTACTGTTTTTCGCTGAACTCTGTGGCCGTAAGGTAATTTTAGTCCCGTCCGGATGCACATTTCTGAGTTTTGTCTCCTCGCATTTAATAAAATAGCTATTTGTCCACTGCCACGTACCGTAATTACACTTTGGGCGCACGTTTCCACTGAGATCCATGTAAACAAAACAGTGAGTGGAAATTGAGGAGCTACTGAACATGATGGCATGTAACCTAAAAAGCCAAAAAACTCACTGGTCCTCCTGTTTTTTCAATTGTAGTCCGGATGCAAGAGTCTGATTTTTCACAGATGTCACCCTGAGAAACTGTTCCTGTCCGAATAGGGCTTTATATCAAGTCCAAAGTCAGTGCAGCTTTTATAAGGAGATTTTACAGCACTTTTACAGCACATGCTCATCATCATCATCACTTCTTTGCCACATCAAAAAAAAACACCTCGCCC
Source organism: Astyanax mexicanus (assembly GCF_023375975.1). Taxonomy (NCBI): domain Eukaryota; kingdom Metazoa; phylum Chordata; class Actinopteri; order Characiformes; family Acestrorhamphidae; genus Astyanax; species Astyanax mexicanus. The sequence goes on from NC_064409.1 coordinate 74,558,336, forward strand.
AGAGTCTTCAGGAATCAACTATAAAATAAAATATTCTTAAAATTGTGCACAGTAACTATACATTATTATCAGTTATATTTTTTCTGACATTTATAAGAATTTATATTTATGTTCAGTACAAAGAATTAATATTTTTAGCTTAATGTAGCAGATAAAAGCATTCGAGAATTTGACAGATGCTCATACTCACTCATTCATTCTCACATTCTGCAGTTTTTGCTTGAATGAATGGGTAAAAATAATCAATATCTAAAATAAAACGTATTTTTATGTTTCATTTCAGTGTAACAGCCCAAAGAAGAAGCCTCTCCCCGGAGTGAAGTATGCAGTTGGAGATGTTGTGTGGGCAAAGTTCAACCGTAGACCCTGGTGGCCCTGCCGGGTGTCTATAGAGCCCCTGAGCGAGAGCCACACCAGAATGAAAGGTAACAGTAACTTTCTATTCACAAAGTTCTTTAAATTAAACAAAAATAAAGCAATATCTGAATTCTAATTGTCATGTTATGGGATGTTTCAGAGCCCAGTCGGAGGCCGTGCCGTCTGTATTTTGTCCGGACGTTTGGGGAGATCATTGACCAGGCATGGGTTTCAGGGAAAGCCACGTACCCTTTTGAAGGAGGCCATCAGTTTGAGAAACTCCCTGTGCTGAGACGACGAGGCAGACAACGAGAGAAGAGCTACAAATACACGGTATTGCCTGACATTATCTTTCTGTTTATTACATTATCTACTTACTCATTGCTTATTGAGTGACTAACCAGTCAGTCACTTTAACTAGGCCTGTCACAATAACTTGTTTTGTGAACAATATACCGTCCCAGAAGTTATTGTGATCTTTTTTTCTGTTCATTATTTTTTTTTGTTGGAAATGTAAAACAATACAAATTACAAACTAGTCACAATTTAATATTTCCATTTTTTTATTTTTGTGATCTTTGAAATTATTGTCATTTTAAAACCATTTGAATGGCACCAATATAATGATAATAGAAAAGCATCATTTTAATTAATTATATTTTGGGAAGTATATTATTTTTTTCTTTACCTACTGCAGTCCATAATGTGTGAATGGAGTCACAGGTTTTGAAGCATTGGCCTGGTCTTGCATGACTGAATAAAGTACTGTTTACTGTTAAATCTGTGAACAAACACAGATACAGTTAAACACAGTAGACGATAGACAGATAACACGATTATCAAATATTATAGCTCTGAAAAAAAAGAGACAATTTCTGTTTCTAAATCAGTTTCTCTGATTTTGCTATTTATAGGTATATGTTTGACAACATATAAAAATATTGTCATTTAGAGCATTTATTTGCCAAAAAGGAGAAATGGCTTAAATAACAAAAAAGATGCAGAGCTTTCAGACCTCAAATTCATAATATTCAAATATTTATAAAGTTTTAAGAGTTCTGAAATCAATATTTGATTAAATAACCCTGGTTTTTAATCACAGTTTTCATCAAGCATCTTGGCATGTTCTCTTCCACCAGTCTTACACACTGCTTTTGGATAAGTTTATGCCAATTCTGGTGAAAAATCAAGCAGCAAACTTATTATCATCCTTTTTCTCTTGATTATATTTAAGAGGTTTTCAGTTTGGTAAAATCTAAGAAACTCATCATTTTTAAGTGATCTCTTATTTTTTTCTAGAGCTGTACTGAGGTTGTGTCCATTTTTTGTGTGATACGTCAATAATGTATTTACTTTATGACAGGACTAACTGTAACTAACTGTAACAGGCCTAACTGATTTATTTTTCTTTGTTGAAGGTTCCTAAGCGTCTGATGCCCCAGTGGAAAGCCGGCGTAGAGGAGGCAGAGGCAGCTATGCCGGTGCCTCTCAGCAATAAACATCCACCTACCCCTGTCAGAGAGGTACACTCCCCTGTTATGGAGACGAGGACACCCTCCCCTCCAGCTTGCTCTACCATCCATCGTCTGCACTCACCCAGTCCCATTTTCTTCAATGGACACGACCTTTCCTCCCCGAGCCCACCCAAAGCCAAAGAGGCACGGAAAAAGAAACTGTCGGTTAAGAAGAAAAACTGCCCACTGTTGAGAAGTCCTATGAAACTGAAAGATGGATTGTTCTCCAAACTGATGTCCAACCCCGCGGCGGACATCCCTAAACCACCCGCACACGATTTTGAATCGGACGCCAGGGACTGTCCATATTTGGACATCGATTCGGTTCCAAGGATATTATGTCCAAAACGCTCCGAGGAGCTGCCGGACGCAGTGCTGGACAAAGAGCCCATCCCTGAACCGAAGGTAGTGTGTGAAAAACCTTTGAGAAAGAAAACAAGAAAGGTCCAGAAGATGGAGAAAACCACTGCATCTGCCTCAAAACGCTCGCCAGACAAAAAGGCGACAAACTGCAAGCGATTAGGAAGCACATCCCCAAGCTTGTCGGATGGGATGTTCGAGATGCACTCTTTCTACTTGCCAGCCAGCTGTGGGCTTATGTCCAGGGCCCTGGCAGCCTCTGATGAACCTGAAAACCAAGACGGTCCAAACTCTAGCCATGAATCCCTGTCTCCACCTCCTCCTGCAAACGACCCCGACTCGTTTTCTCCAATCGCGGACGTGCAGGAGAGTGCAGACCAGCATTGGCAGGTTAAAACAGACTCTTTAGAGGACCCTACAAACCCAGCCTTCTCTAATCACAGAGGAAGTTCTCCAAACCCCACTCTCCTGAAACTGACCAGAGTTCGGTCAGACAAGAAGCGTACCCAGAACGGACCTCATTCAAAAGCTAAAGAGCCCAAGTCAGAGCCTTCGGAAGATTTGGTCAGCGTCGTCAAAACAGAGAAAGAAGCAATCATCTCCTGCTCATCTTCCTCTTCTTTCACCCCCTCTCCTTCAAGTTCACCCATGGGGGCCTCATTCCGTGATGCCCAGGAGTTGTCCTTTAAGTCCCTGGTGAAGGAGGAGCACGTCTCGGACGAGCCCCCGTTGCGTGCCGACTCCAACTACAAGTTCAGCACTTTTCTCATGCTGCTGAAGGACCTGCACGACAGCCGGGAGAAAGAGGGAAGGCCGCTGACTCTTCCTCCCTCCTCACCTTCTGAGCTCATCAAGCAGGAGCCTGCAATGATCCCTGCTCCACCCCCTGAGCCCTCCTCTACTCCTGAGGACATCAGGGTTGATGAGAAGGACGAGAAGGCGACTACCCCTGTTCAGAACGGACCACAGGGAAAAGCAGCACCCGTCAACGGTTCCAGACAGAGCAAATCCAAAACAAAGTCTGCAGGGAAAAAGGAAGCTCAGAAGGATAGCGGAAGCAACATGCTTTCTCAGGTTTTGGACTCCAGCAAGGAACTTAAGCAGCAGAACTTGCCTGAAGCACTTGAAGCGAAAGCGACTGTAACGGAGGAGCTTTTGAACTGCCACTCCGAGCCTGCTGCCCCCGAGACACCAGGCACCAGGGGTACCGTCTCCACTGTGGCACCAAAGAAGCGCTGGCAGACGTTTGAGGCTGAGGCTGGAAAGAGCTCCAAGCCAAAGAGCGATCAGGGCAGTGTTCTGGAACAGGACGGGGACAGGCTACCCTCCAAGCTAAATGGAGTATTCGAGGAGAGTGTCAGAAGCCCCCAGTCCAGTGCTCAAGAGAAGAAAGACAGCTCTGGTGAGTGTTACGTTTGTATGGGTGTTAAAAGGTCATGCTACAGTACATGTGTTGTCTATATTTTTATGACTATTTATATTGTAGATTCCCACTGAAGGCTTCAAAACTATGAATGAACACGTGGAGTTTTTGTACTTGTGAAATGGTGAAATAATATAAAACATGTTTTATATTGTAGTTTCTTCAAAATAGACACCCTTTGCTCTGATTACTGCTTTGCACACTCTTGGCATCATTCTCTCAATGAGCTTCAAGAGGTGGCCACCTGAAATGGTTTTCCAACAGTCTTGAAGGAAGGAGTTCCCAGAGGTGTTTATTAGCACTTGTTGCCCCTTTGCCTTCTTCACTCTGTGGTTCAGCTCACCCCAAACCATCTGGATTGGGTTGAGGTCCGGTGACTGTGGAGGCCGGGTCATTTTTTGTTAACTACATAAAACTCCCCCCCCTCCCCCCTCCCCCTCAATTTCAAGGTGGCTTCACGATGTCATGCATTTTCTCAAACTAGATAAGATAAGGCTCACTCTGAAAGGCAATACTGGTGCGTTTTACTCCAAGTGGGACAGCTTCCTTCTTTATTTTTGAGTTATTTCGGACTATGCCAGTTGACTGACCCCCCCCCCCCCCCCCCCCTATTTTTTTTGTATCTTTGCGTTCAGTATCTACTTGCTATTTCTATTTTATTTATGTATTATTATTTAATTATTTTTTATTTTATTTTATACATATATATTTTTTTGTTTTGTTTGTTTCCTTATTCTTTTTGGGCTTACTGTGTGGGTGCCATTAGGGCTAATGGAAATGGGGTAACATAAAAGGAGGGAGGGTAATAAGGGAGGTGGAAGTGTGGGTGGGTAAAGAAAGTGGGGTAAAAAGGGAAAAAAGGGTTAAAACTAGTGAAAATGGAAACGTGATAATCGGTCTTGTTCCTTTTCATTTATTGGTTTCTTGTTTGTTATCTCTGTGACCTAACACCATATGATGTTAAGGCATTTTGTACAGGATTTGTTGTTTCCTTAATAAAAATAAAGATAAAAAAAAGTACATAAAACTCCACGTGTTCATTCATAGTTTTGATGCCTTCAGTGAAAATTCTACAATCTAAATAGTCATGAAATTAAAGAAAACGCATTGAATGAAAAGGTGTGTCGAAACTTTTGGCCTGTACTGTATATTAAAGATCTGAGGAGACTGACTGGTCAAACATGCAGTGAATTTATGCAATAAGACAAATTAATGCATTGCTTTCAGTGGCATCCTAGATTTCCCACAGGTTTAAGCTGAAGCAAGATGCGGTGCTAAGGATCGGGGCTGAGATCCTGTGATGATACTGTTGTTGTTGCATAGCGCATGTCAATAATATTCTGCTAGTTTTGTTTTGTCGCTCATTAATTACAGCAGTTAATAGATTACCTGAAAACTACCTGGATACCACCTGCTTTGGGATCAGTCATCTGGGACCTGTCTAACAATGCAGGATTGTGTGTTTTTATTTATTTATTTATTATTATTTTTTTTTATTCAACATTTTTTTACAGTTATTCAGTGTAATCAATAGGGGTGGGATTTTTTAAAAAATTGTTTTCGTTTGCGAAACATCAGAATGTGGCATCAAATATCGATATCTTTAATGAAACATTATAACATTTTAAACATAGGCCCCTAACAATCTGACTTAATAACGTTACTGCTTCATAACTCCACAAATCAAATGAATAGGGTAAACCTGCAATGAAGAATATTTGGCTACATTCACATTTACCAGGCTGAAGTGACTCAAATCTGATTTTTTTGCTCAATGTGGCTCAGATCTGATTTTTTCTTGGCTGTGTAAATGTGTCAAATTCGTATTTTTTCAAATCAGATTTGAGTCATTTTCATATGTGGTCCTAAGTCGAATACTTATCCGATCCATGGACATGCGATATGAATGTAAACGGTCAAATCAGAATTCATGCCTTCATGTCTTTTTGCTTTTACACATTAGCATTAGTGCTACGTGCTTCTCTCTCGTACCCCACAAACACATCTCTTGGTGCAGCTGTGCAGCTATAGCTGCAAAAACAGCAAAAGCAATGAACTTCAGACCAGCTGTTTACTCTCCACTGCAGCAAAAGATGCTCCACATATGAGCTGCTAACTCATCCATTTCCCTTTATAAAGCTACAATACTTCTTTCAAATATGAGTTTTTTGTTGTTGGTAAAGAATGAGACGTTTATACACGAATCAATGTGAGCATGTGAGGCAGCGTTTCAGGGACAAATTCGTTCACATTACACACAGATACAGATCACTTACATTTGTACAGTAAATGTGAACTGTCAAGATTGTCAAATCTGATCTGAGCAAAAAAAAAAACGGATTTGAGCGATGTGGCTTGTAAGTTGTGAATGTCTTTCAATCTGACACCAATAAATCCAGTATTCCTGGAATTTGCTTTTTTAGGAGTATTTTATCCTCTTCAGTAATCGTAGAAAATTGAATAGTAGAGAATTGAGATACATCAAGTATCACAGAATTGCAGTGACATTGTGATATCTTTGTTATTATGGGCGAAATATTGTTATAATATCGTATCGTAACAGATTTCCACCCCTACTAATCATAGATTTTGTATAGAGGGCTGATCTTCAGCGAAGAAACCATATTACATAGTCAGAAAGACTATGTTAAAAGTCTGTTATTACTCCACTAAGCACTAATTAGGTGGCAGTGGCTTCAGCATTGTTGACAGCTTCAGATGATTGACTGTTTGTCATGAGCGTCACACAAAATCTCAACCCAGTTTAACAGAGAAAGTTGATATATGCCCTTGTAAAAACAGGTTTACCACAGATTGTGAAGCTGACACTTGGGCTGGAACTTTAAGATAAATGTCTTTTGAGACAGTGACTCTGATTCTGGACATGAAACTAGTTCTGTTCCAATTTGAGAACCTGCTTTTGAACCAATTGTCAGGGGAAGTATGGTATAAATATTATACTATAATATTAACTGTCACAATTATTTTCAAGATACATGATATTTATGGCAATACACAAGATGAACATGGACCAGTAGCAACCGATTCTTATCTTTAAATGTTTTATACTTTCGATTCTTCTAAGTAGCACATTTATCTTTGAGGACAGATCTGCAAACTCTTGGTATTTTAATCTCAGTGTCTTCATGAGGGAGAGTCACCTGGAATAGTTTTCTCAGCGTCTTAAAGGAAGGAGTTTCTGGAGGTGCTGAACAATAGTTGCTGCTTTTCCTTAATGCTGTGAAGCTCCAGCTCATCCCAATTAAATCACCTCAAATCACCATCTCAGTTCATCAGGTTTAGATCAGGGGATTGGGTCAGGTGGAGGACAAACACTTTCTTGACTATTTACTACATAATTCCATATGTGTCCCTTAATTGTTTTCATGTGTTTAATAGAAATCTACAATATAGAAATTAAATGAAGAAATAAAGAAAACCAAATTGACATAAAATTGACAGTTTGTTAGTGTTATTTAAGGTCTGAAATGTATGTTGTGTCGCACACTAATGATAAAAATGTATCAGGATGTAATAAAATCAGCATATCACCAATCTCTGCATTTAGCACCACCATTTTCACCAAAAACAGATTATTTAAGGAACCCAAAAAATCTTTAATCTAGTCTATTAAAAAAGTCAGTCCTGCTTTTATTGTGGTAACTGTCTGTATTGTCCAAGTAATTTTTACTATTATATTTCACAGCATTGCTGTGAGAATTTGATTGCATTTAGCAACAGGAGCAATGCATTAGTGAGGTCAGGATGTCATACTTGATGGATCACCATCATTCCAGAGAAAAAACAGTTCCTCCACTGCTTTACAGCTCAGTACTGGGGGCTTTATACTCCTCTAGCTCATGCCTGACATTAGGCATGGGTGCCAATATGTTTATATACATGTTTATCTTCTTCAGAGGGTCCTATTTTATTGAAAGAGTTTACTGGCAGAAGGGATGTTCACATACATTTGCACACATTGTACAATTTGTTCAAAAAGATCATGGCTAATGTAAAATTGATTTTTAATGTTGTATGTTTTTTCTTTGTTTTATTGTCCTGCTGTGAATCCTAGAGTGCAAAAGGCTTCGAAAGCCGAGTAAGAGGCTGATCGAGTGCGGAGAGGAGTACGAGCAGATCTTTTCTCCAAAGAAGAAAACGAGGAAAACCCCAGAGTCCTCTAAAACAGTAAGATTAATGCCTTACAATGCCTATGCCTTACAAAACAGCTGTTCTTTAACACCACAAAGCCTTCCTCCTGTTTTGTTCTTAATTCATAAAGCAGGATTTTATGAACTGACTGATTAAGCAGCTTTGGTCTACACTAATCTGGTCTCTCACTTTCTTGCAGGGGGCTTCGATTAATAACACTAATTTTGACCAGACGCCTTCAGAACCTCAGCCGGCAGACTGTGTGAGCTCAGCGGTGGATCAGCAGTCTGAGGATTCAACAACAGAACCGGCTCAGCAGCCTCAACAACAGCAGCCTGCTCCAGAAGAGCCTGATAACACACCTCCATTACCTCCCTTATCCACTCCTCCTGAAGCTCGATCACCAGAAGCAGAACTTCCCGAGAAGAAACCTGGTGAGTCTTGGGCTTTTATGTGGTCCGTATTCGCTCTTTACTTGGTTTTGTCTCAAAAATCACGTCCGCTGATGTTTGTAACTGGGTCTTGATCTTGCAGCATCTTTAGAAAGGAGGAAACCAAGGAAGCCCACCCATAAAGTACTGCAGTGTGCCATCGAAGTGGAGAAACTCAGGATCCCAAAGAAGAAGGTGAAAGCTGTTGTTGCAAATCGATACAGATTGAGAATGTGTTAATTCAATTTAATATAATAACAATTCAGTATAATTTGACTCAATTTACTATTTATTCTTTTAGAAATATTTCATTTACAATAAAAGGTTTTGTTTGAATATATAAAGAGGATTTGAGGCCCTATTTTAGCAATCTTTATCTATTTAGAGCGTCAGTGCGTCTTTGCTATTGTAGCGACAGGAAAAGTACACCTTGCGTGGTTCGAATTGTGCTATATGCATGTACTATTTCTTTTAATTAAATATGGTTTGGATTTGGGTGTAACATAAAATAAACCAATCAGTGTGTCACTTTACATTCCCTTTAAGAGCCAGTTGCGCTCTGACTTTGGCGGATTGCTATTTTAACGGCGCAGCGCTTCTGCCCTTCTCAGCAGTGGAAAGTGATCTGGTTGTTCACGCTGTGAAGGGGCAATGAATGTCTGATCATTGACTGTTGTCTCTGTTGTATTCAGTCAGTGGTGCACCTGTGTTTTTCAGTGCTAAAATAGCAATATGCCAGAAATTTACCTGAACACACCTCACTTGCAGACCACATAGCGTGAACATAGACTGTTGGCGGATGTAAGATAGTAATAAGCATCACGATACACCTTATGCCCTCTGTGTATTGTCTGTACTAAGGTATCTACCAAACCAGGATGTACATGCAGTGCTCTATTATAACCCCTACTAAATATTTTTTTTAATTTTGGTAAAATGTCTGTAACTTAAATGTTTTTTAAAACTCACTCTAAGCGCACATCATCTGTTTTTTTTTTTTTTTTTTCCCGGTGCAATGAGCAGTTAAAGCAACAGGGTAGCTGGCCAGAGGAAACCAATGACAAAGAATCTCAGAAAAATGAAGTGCCTGGAACCACTCTGTCCAGCCCACCTTCTGTGGCAGGTAATTCACACATTTTAATAAGAATGTAGTTTAGAATTGTTCTATATTTGTTGCACTGTCTAATTAATTTATAATTCATTGTGTCTTTTTGTATTGTGTGTAAAGGTGTCACGTCTGGACCACGTAATGCACAGATGCCCGCTTCCAATCAGCCTGTAGCACCCAGCGTTCCCCGGAGCCGCGAGACCAGACACAGCCGCACTCTAGCAGAGCCCAAAACGGCAGAGCAGAGCCAGCCTGAAATCTTGAGACCATCAAACACGGAGGTCAGAAACTTTCCTCAACCATCCAGGCCATGATGTTTAGTCTTGCCTTGTTTGGTTCGGACTTTTTAAACTTTTCAGTTTGGGTCTGAACCAATGTAGCAGAGTCCCAGAGTTTAGTCTGAATAATAGAGGTGTTCTCGGTCTGGATCTTCTGAAACATGGTCCAGATCACACCAATTACTGGAAATTGAGTTAGACTTTAAACAAACCAGAGGAAAAAAAGAGTTGGTGTTGTGCAGAAATCCGACTCATTTTGGTGTGCAGTGCATTAGGCAGCAGTATGAACACAAAATATCTTAAATTGTGATTATTTTCAATCTATTAAACCCTAAAACTGTATTAGTGGTCAACATATCTATCAAATATAATTGTAAACGTCTTTCCAGATAAAATATTCCAAGGATTCTCTTAAATGCAAAAAAAAAAAAATATATATATATATATATATATATATATATTGTAACTATGAGCCCAAAGACTCTACGGACTACAGACGCGGTTTCTCTGGAAGAGCAGGCTGCATCTTCATACACACATTCGAAGGCTATTGGCTAATTCAAATTGCAGCTCCTGTGATTGAAAAATCACATTCAATAAAATTGCGATTTTATTAAAAAACGATTAATATATAATTAATATTGTAAGTCGCTTTGGACAAAAGCGTCTGCCAAATGTAGCGTAATGTAATGTTATAATATATTATTTATAAGCATAAATAAAAGAAAGCTGAGGATAATCTTTTACACTCATTCTGCTGCAGGGAAAAAGCATGTATGCAAAGGGGAGTCGGATTCTGACAGAGCTAGAAATCAGCACGACACCTGAAAGCAACTCGACGAATTCTTAACAAACATTCTCTAAACCAATTAATATGCAGTATATACAGAAAACCAAAAACCAATAACCCTGTCTGCTCCCCAGGCACCACATTGAATGCAGCTTACTGCTCCAGGCATATGTGCTTATTGGTGAATGTGGTAACAGTAACAAAAACTGGTACTAAAAACAAGATGAATAGTTAGTTTACTGAGTAATCAGTTCAGTTAAGATGAATCATATAATCACTTAGTATGGAGAACATAAATTATTGTTGTATGACTGTAATGATGAAAACATGATGATGTATTTTATTCTCTTTGTCCAGGCTGCACTGAATGAGGCTCTAATCCCAGTCAGAGACTCACTGACTACTGATACAGGGCTGTCCAACGGCAGGAAACTATCAGAGAAAGGAGGAGCCGCTTCACTGAAAGAGAATGTTTGTCAGGTAAGTGGTCTGTCTATTACAGGTGTATCTCAAAAAATTAGAACATCTTTGATAAGTTACTTTATTTCAGTAATTCAGTTCAAAATGTGAAAGTCCTGCTGGAAAATGAATTCTGCATTTCTATAAAAGTTGTCAGCAGAGAGAAGCATGAAGTGCTGTAAGATTTTGTGGGAAAACAGAACTGCACTGACTTTAGACTTGATAATAAAACACAGTGGATCAACACCAGCAGATGATCAGCATGTCTCTCCAAACCATCACTGATCATCAGTAAATTTTACATTTCATTTGTAAATGAAGGGAGCAGAGTCTGGAGGAAGAGTGGAGAGACACACAGTCCAAACTGCTTCAGGTCTAGTGTGAAGTTTCCACCAATCAGTGATGGTTTGGAGAGACATGTCATCTGCTGGTGTTGATCCACTGTGTTTTATTATCAAGTCTAAAGTCAGTGCAGTTTTGTTTTCCCAAAAAATCTTACAGCACTATATGTCATGTAGATTTCTTTTTCCAGCAGGACTTGGCACACTGCCCACACTACCAAAAATACCTGTTGGTCTAATTCTAATTTTCTGAGACACTGATTTTGGGTTTTTATTGGCTGTAAGTCGTAATCATCAATAAAAGAAATAAACGCTTAAAATAGACCACTCTGTGTTTAATACATCTATATAATATATGAGTTTCACATTTTGAAATGAATTACTGAAATAAAGTAACTTTTTAATACAATTCTAATGTTTTGACACCGGATTAAACTTCTTTTAATTGAAATTCTAATGAGTGTATACCTGTGTTTTCTTCAGGTGTGTGAGCAGCCAGGGGAGCTGCTGCTGTGTGAGGGTCATTGCTGTGGAGCTTTTCATCTGCAGTGTATCGGCCTCAGTGAGATGCCCAGAGGACGCTTCGTCTGCAAGGAGTGCAAGTCTGGTAAGCTTTTACCCTCTCATCCTTCAGAGGGAGCTATGTATTAAAGATTCCTATGACTTCCAGGGTAAGATAAGAATGTATCTGATTTAGTGCTTTTAATAGATGGCAACAGCATGGTGGGGGTTATTTTTGCTCTCTGTCTGTAAAGCAGGTGGAAGTTAATTTGGATGGTTGTTTCCGGTTGAGAGTATGTTGTGCGCTATTGGCTGCCACTTCTCACTGGTGTGGATGAGTGCTGAGTATGAATGGTTGTGTGTGAAATATGTAAATTGTAAAGAGTTCAAGGGTTTTTAGAAAGGTGCTATGTAAGTGTAACTTTATTCATTTATTCATCAAACTGGATCACATTCTCACCACAATTGAACCTCTCCAGCTTTCTTTTGGAACTGGGCAGAGACCTCCACTGTGATGCTTCTCAGTGTTGTACTTATTCACTGATTCCAACCAATACCAGTATGACCTCTCCAGAAGTTGTGATAATTCAGGTGATAAATGTAGCAGTGGTCATTTCTAAAGTGCTGAATTGTAACCTGTGTGTTTGTGTGTTCTTCTCTTCCAGGTTTGCACACGTGTTTTGTGTGTAAGCAGTCCGGGGAGGACGTCAGGCGGTGTATGGTTCCTGTGTGTGGGAAGTTTTATCATGCGGAGTGTATTCTAAAATACGCCCCCACGGCCCCTCAGAACAGAGGCTTCCGGTGCTCGCTCCATGTCTGCCTGGCCTGCTACATCACCAACCCCAACAACCCCTCCATCTCCAAGGGTGAGAGAGAGGCTAATGCTTAGGTCTTCTTAGCTTTCAATGGAAGTTAATTTGATATATATATTTTTTCGGTTTTGTGGCATTTCTATTGAAATTTTAAGGCAGTTTAAGGAACAGCTCTGTCTGTGCATGTGTGCACCACAGGTCGTCTGACCCGCTGTGTGCGCTGTCCAGTGGCTTACCACGCTAACGACTACTGCATGGCTGCTGGCAGCGTCCCGCTGGCCAACAACAGCATCCTGTGTCCAAACCACTTCACCCCCCGCAAAGGCTGCAAGAACCACGAACACATCAACGTCAGCTGGTGCTTCGTCTGCTCTGAAGGTATCAACCCACTTCTGGTTCTATCTGAGACAAACTGAGCCTTGCTAAAGTTTTGAAACCTCTGGAAATTTATGAAAGTTATGAAGTTTGTGTATCTTTAACAGATGATTCATGTTTTATTATGGAATTAGTTTCAGAGGGGGTCCTGGGGTAATTTTCTCTTTTATGGGGGGTCCTCTGTGATTTTATTCCCATCAGGAACGATCATGTATGCGTTTTTCTCTGACATCTTCTAAGAAAATTACAGGCTGAATTATATACTGTTTTTTGCTAAACTCCGTGGTCCTCCGGTAATTTTATTCACGTCCGGATTTACATCTCTCAGTTTCGTCACCTCTGTATCTCTCAGCTTGTCCACAAATGCATGTGTATCGCTGTCTCTTCACAAAGAGACAAACAAGGCGTAATTTGTGTTTACTGCAGTGGAGTAAAACTGAATTACACTCCCCAGCTGTAGGGGGAGCCCAGGAGATTTAGGTGCTCTTATCTGGGAAGCTGGTAACTTACAGTTTCTGAGGCTGGTAACTCTGATGAGCTTATCCTGTACAACAGAGGAAACTTTTGCTCTTCCTTTCCTGGGGCAGTCCTAATGAGTGCCAGTTTCATCATAACATTTTTGATAGTCTTTGTCACTGCACTTGAGGATACATTAAAAGTTCTTGAAATTTTTCACATTGACTGACTTTTATTTCTTAAAGTATTTTTTTCTTTAATTAGTTGAGTAGTTTTTGTCTCTCAAAGTATGGATTAAAACGATACTCGAACCAACTCTACCTCTTCTCAACTTTATAACTGATGCTCTCAAACACATTAAGACACAATAAATTCAAGTAATTAACTCTTGCGTTCAGCACAGCTGTTAACTGAAAGCCTGAATTCCAGGTCACTCTACCTCATAAAGCTGACTGAGAAAATTGCAGCCAACCCTAACCCTAGCAAGAGGAGCTACTGTGAAGAATCTAAAATAAATAAAACATATTCTGGGTTTAACACTTTTTATGTTTAGTAAATAATTTCATTCGTTTTTCTTCATAGTTTGAATGACTTTAGTATTAATCTACAATGCAGAATTCTTTTTAATGTTAAAAAATGCATATGTATGTAACGTGTAGGGGGCAGTCTGCTGTGCTGTGAGTCCTGCCCTGCTGCTTTCCACCGCGAGTGTCTGAACATCGAAATGCCTCAAGACAGCTGGTACTGCAACGACTGCCGAGCTGGCAAGAAGCCCCAGTATAAAGACATCCTGTGGGTGAAAGTGGGCCGCTACAGGTCGGTACTTAGTTCAAGTAATTTTCTAAACAAATGCATGTCTGTCTTTCTGACATTCAAATGCTGTGATTTCTGTTCAAACTTGCGGCCGTTGTTTGTGCTGTGCAGGTGGTGGCCTGCTGAGGTCACTCTTCCCAAAAACGTTCCTGAGAACATCCTCCGCATGAAGCATGAAGTGGGCGAGTTCCCCGTGCACTTCTTCGGCTCCAAAGACTACGTATGGACCTACCAGGCCCGCTGCTTCCCCTACATGGAGGGGGACGCTAGCAACATCGAGAAGATGGGGAAGGGCACAGACGCCGTCTACAAGAAAGGTGCGGAAGCTTGTGGTCTTTATATTGGGAGGGGTTTCTTATACCAGCCTGTTGGTCCCAGTCCTGCTCTGCACTGGGATTTACCAGCTCAAGCTACCATATATTTTTCGGACTATAAGGTGCACTGAATAATAAGGCGCATTATTAAAGAACATCTACGTTCTAGTCTATTTTCATACAGAAGGTGCATTAGATTTTTCTAGTAGAGAAAGGGTCTGAGCAGAGAACACGCTGATCTTGATTACTAGTGTTATTTGTGATTGAGCAGAAGAATGATGCTGTGTGTGTTTTTTCCTTTTGTTCAGCTTTAAATGAGGCAGCTGAGCGGTTCAGAGAGCTGCAGGCTGAGAAGGAGATGAGGCAGCTTCAGGAGGACAGAAAGAACGACAAGAAACCCCCACCATACAAACACATAAAGGTATGTCACACACTCCTAAAATGACCAAAGCCCAATTCCACTTCCACTTTTGGTCTCATTCTCAGCTGTTTCTATTTAGCCCTGCTTTTGTTTACTGAATAAACGGTTTCTGAAAAAGAACAGGATTTTGTCTCTTGCCTATGAATATTTATACATGCAAATACATCACCTCTGATTGGCTAACATCACTGCAGATAAGAACGTGACCTGCCTTCCCCCACAATCAATTTTACAGCTCTAAAACTCAAAGGACTAAATGTTTTCAGAGATACAGCCTTAGTTATAAAGATGTAACACTGAGTGCTAGAAAAAATTAACCCTTAAACTTAACTTAACGTCAAACTCTCAGCGGCTCATCCCCCACACTGAAAATCTTACCTGGATATACTTAGTGGGAATACTAATATATGTTGAGATATAATATGATGAAAACTTGACTAAATTAAAGTATCATCAGTTAAAGTATCATCAACACACAGCCGTCTTATTTATACCTATAGATAATATGATTATTTGCAATTATTTGCATGAGTCTGTACTCTGTTGAGTGTCATCCCTCTGAATTGCTCATGTTCTTTAAAAAAAAACTGCATAGTATATGTGATATTACAATATGGTAATTTTTTACATTTCTAAAATGTAAATATATGTGTATTTACGACACATTGTCTCCAGGTCTGATATTAGTACAGATTTTACTGCTTTTAATTAGAATAAGGCTTTTCTTTGTTACATTCAATGTGTAATTCAGGGTGATCCATATTTTAAACTCTGTCTTATAAAATTAGGGATATTAACCTGCTGCTGTTGGTTGTTTGTTTTTCTTCAGGTGAACCGGCCGATAGGGAAGGTGCAGATCCTGACTGCAGACCTGTCGGAGATTCCGCGCTGTAACTGCAAGGCTACTGACGAGACCCCGTGTGGCATGGACTCGGAGTGCATCAATCGTATGTTGATGTACGAGTGCAACCCACAGGTGTGTGCGGCTGGAGAGCGCTGTCAGAACCAGTGCTTCACTAAGCGCGAGTACAGCCCGGTGGAGATCTTCCGCACTCTGTCCCGGGGCTGGGGGCTTCGCAGCGTCTCCGAAATCAAAAAGGTGAGTAGCGGATTTCTTTGTTAATTTTTTTTTACTTCGAGTCTTGTTCTGCACAGGAAGAGATGAAATATTTTATATACCAGCCAACATGTACGCGTTTCATGTAGCAGGCACACACTACATGTGAAGTCAGCCACCGCCTCTTTTAAAACTGCTGTTACAGCAGTGGCAAGTAGCCAGCGCGCTCGGAGGAAAGCGCAGCGACTCGGTTGCGATACATTAGCTTACATAGCACTTTTCCACCATTGTGAAACCAGCACATTCTGGTTCGCGAACCTAATTTTTAATCTGTTTCCACCAACAAAAGTAGGTTCTGGAACCAGGAACGTTTGTTAGGACACAAGATTTAGAACACCCCTATTTTTCCCCTTTATTTGTTTTTTGCCTTTTAAGCTCTTCAGGTCCAGCCAATAACTGGAAATGGTACAAAATCCAAATAGCAATGTAAAAAAATAGCTTTAAAAATAGATTGTAAACATGTGAATTTCCAAAGCCTTTGTCTGTAGTAAAGCAGTGCTGGAACAAATTGTGTTACTGCTGTAACTCTCTACTGCAGCATTTACACACTTACACACACACAGCACATTCACACTTTCATCATAATAACTAGAAAAAGCAACACAGAGAACCCTGTAACTATTAAAAGTAGAGGTCTTTTCTTTAGAAAAATTACAGATAAAGGGTTGAGTACTGATTCCTGCACCTTCAAAAGACTAGAGAAAACTGCTACAGAATAATGCCTGGCTGACCCACATGGAAACAACAGCTTTAGCCTTTAGCTCAGCTTAACATGATTGAACTAAGTTCAATCTCAGTTTTAGCTGTGAAGAGAAGAATTAGAGCTCTGACAGGTGAAGTGCAGTAATAAAGTTAATTTTAAGATGAGACAATTAAAAAAAGGAGCTTGTCTTAGTTATACAGCACTGCTACTGGACTGTTTAACAATAGGGGTGTTTTAAATGCTATGACTGATAGTGTATAAAAATCAGTGTCTGACCATTTTCCAACCACAAACCCTGGGTTAATACTGTTGTCCAGGCTAAACTAAGCGCTCGGACTATTCTAGCACAGCTGTGGTGACCTGGTAGCCTACATAAATGCCAGACTATGACCTTCAGAGGACCACCAGACTGTCCAATCCTTCTGACTAATATTTATTTTAAGTACAGATCAACACACGGTTCTCTATCGTCTGTAAATTTAGTGTGTTATTATGGTGTTATTCTGTTGTAGAGAAGTAAGCGCAGTCTCACCACTAGCATTTTACATTGCTCAATACACTAACATTTATAAATGAGACTCAGACATGTTTGGCTGTTGTGTGTTTACTCTCTGCTGCCCCCCACAGGGTGCCTTTGTGAGTGAGTATGTGGGTGAAATGATTGATGAAGAGGAGTGTAGGGCCAGGATAAAACACGCACAAGACAACGACATCAGCAACTTCTACATGCTTACGCTGGACAAGGCAAGTCTCTCTGATCCACCTCTGTTTTTCAGTCTTATGAAAACCAGGGGCTGGGCTCACACAACTTTTTCAAAATAAAAGAAAAAAAAATAAGAGATCACTTCAGTTTCTGAATCAGTTTCTCTGATTTTGCTATTTATAGGTTTATGTTTGTGTAAAATGAGCATTGTTGTTTTATTCAATAAACTACAGACAACATTTCTCCCAAATTCCAACTAAAATCTTGTTATTTAGAGCATTTATTTGCAGAAAATGAGAAATGACTGAAATAACAAAAAAAGACGCAGAGCTTTCAGACCTCAAATAATGCAAAGAAAACAAGTTCATATTCATAAAGTTTTAAGAGTTCAGAAATCAATATTTGGTGGAATAACCCTGATTTTTAATCAATTAATTTCTCCTCCACCAGTCTTACACACTGCTTTTGGATAACTTTATGCTGCTTTACTCCTGGTGCAAAAATTCAAGCAGTTCAGTTTGGTTTGATGGCTCGTGATCATCCATCTTCCTCCTGATTATATTCCAGAGGTTTTCAATTTGGTAAAATCAAAGAAACTCATCATTTTTTCAGTGTTCTCTTATTTTTTCCAGAGCTGTATATGCATATATACTTATAAATACAGCACAATCAGTAAGGAAATTTGTGTTTGGTAGATTACTTATTTTTGTTAATTTCTCTTTTAAATGTGGCCACACTTGTAAGGAACATGCATTTGTGGGCTGCAGCCATGGGAAAAAAATAGTAATTGAGTAATCCAGAATAGGATTGATACCATTATTTATCACAAAATTATTTTAGGGAATACATTCATTTTTAAAAGACAAAAAAAAATCTTTTTTTTTTTTTCTTAACTTTAAAATGAAATTTGACTATGTCTGAATGCAGTTTAGCTTTTCAAGTGTTCAAGTGAAGTCTAATGCAATTTAAACAAGCAATTTACAGCATCATCATATTATTCTTCACAGCCTCTTTTAAATATAAACCTTCAGTTTGCTGTCTTTACTACACATTTTAATGCATTAATAACACAAACACACAGCTCCCTCAGCCTCTGTACCCCTCTCTAAATCTTCATTATTGAAGTGCTGCTCTCTGTAGGGATCTATATCTGAATGTTTTATGGCTCGGTGGGGGCTTGCTGACTCTCCCACCCTCTGTCTTTTTCCTCCTGCTGAGTTGTGCTCTTTTCCCGCCGACAGGATCGCATCATCGACGCGGGACCGAAAGGGAACGAGGCGCGCTTCATGAACCACTGCTGCCAGCCAAACTGCGAGACGCAGAAGTGGACGGTGAACGGGGACACGCGAGTGGGGCTGTTCGCTCTGGAGGATATCGGTGCAGGTGGGAGTCAAACCCTATACAGAACCTTAAGATCGCAGCAAATGAAAATCAGTACAGTTAGAGACAAAACAAGATATTTTTAATATCAATTATAAAAAAATGCCTGTAATACCATATAAACCACCATGCAGCATTCTAGTAAAACAAATTCATAGAAATCACCTAACAACACCATATTAGCCACCTGGAATACCACAGTGATCACCTGTGACCCCAGAGCACAGTTATCTCTTTCATGTCATGAGGAATCACACAACACCATAGCAACCATCTTGCAATAAATACTATAACGCACGCATCCAGCAATTACTTGGCAACCCCAGAGCAACCACCTGTGTTACCATAGCATCACACTAGCTACCACCTGTGATACCATAGCATCACTCGGGCTACTGCCTATTAGGGGTGCGAATCTCTCAGGGTCTGGTGATTTGATTCGATTCAAAAATGATTTTCGATTCCAGAACAATTTTTCAATTCAAGTGATCTATAAATTTTGTTTAAATTATGCGATTGACAAGACGAAATGACAATTTAAATAAATAGAAAATTTATTTAAAACAATCATTTTAGGTTCTTTACTGTATCAATTTTTTTCTGCAACATACAGAACCTTAAATATTAAATATACAACTGAGTCCAAGAGTCACACGCAAGTGCTAGTCTTAATCGGCATTAATCAGAGCTTCTCCCACTTTACTCTTAGTTTCAGCAGGGTTGGAAATATAATCTAAACACATTTTAAATCAATTTCGGGTCATTTTGTATCGATTCAAAATCGCCAGGACTAGGAATCACGATCCTTTACTTTTTTTTTTTTTTCAGCACCCCTACCGCCTATGAACACCATAGCAACACTAAGAACCAACCCAAACCCCCCCCCTCCCCCCCAAAAAAAATCACCTAGCAACCCCACTGCAGCCACCTATGATACAAAAGCAGTGCCCTAACTACCACCAATTAACACCGTACCAAGCAGTTACCATGCAGCACAACATAGCAATCACCTTTGATATCATTGCTTTGATTGAGCATCCATAGAAGGAGGAATTGCATAATTGTTATTAAGACATAATAGTTTACATATTAATGATGTAAAGCAGATATCAGTACTGGTGCATTTCTGGTTTAATGGTGCTTCTGGTTGTGTTTTGCAGGAGTGGAGCTCACATTCAACTATAACCTAGAATGTCTAGGGAATGGGAAGACTGTGTGTAAATGCGGAGCTCCCAACTGCAGCGGCTTCCTGGGGGTGCGACCTAAGGTACGTGATGATTAATTATAGATTGTTGATTGACACATGCAGGGTGGGGGCTTTATAGGTGGGAAATTCTTTTTAGAATCATGTTATATATTAAGCACAGAGAATTTCTCCTGGTGAAAATAGAAATTGATCTTTTTTTAATCTGTATTTATCCACCTCAGAACCAGCCGCCATCAGAAGACAAGGGCCGCAAGCTGAAGAAGAGGGTCTCTGGGAAGAGGAAGAGTCAGTCAGAGGTGATTAAGGAGCGAGAGGACGAGTGTTTTTACTGTGGTGATAGCGGACAAATCATCTCCTGTAAGAAGCCTGGATGTCCAAAGGTGTATCACGCAGACTGCCTGAACCTGAACAAGAGACCAGCAGGTGAGTGAAGCCTGATCATACCAAGCAGGACATTTTATAATGAATGGACCAATAGAAATGCTTTGAGCTTTGACCCAAACAGTAAACACTAACCCATTTAAAAAACCCACCCACTAGGTCCTGAGCCACCCAGAAAACCATACCTACCCAATAAATTACCTAACCCACATAGTAACTCACCAAATAAGCCCTACCCCGCTCCGAAACACACCCAGTAAGGCCTATTCCAAACAGTAAACCCCTCAATTCCCAGTAGCCAACCCTCAGTAACCCACCCTTAACTTAATAAACCCAGTGTAAACACAGAACTCTGCGTTCACACTGGCAAGAATTTGTTCGGCCAATCGGTGTAGAATGTCACTTCACTGTCATAATTAATTTGCATGAAGTTGAGAAAATCTCAACTCCATTTGTCGCTTGCCACTGTATCGCGACTACAAATCGTACCCTCCCATAGGAAATAAATAAGTCCTAAGACACTCAGTAACCTAACCATTATGCATAATAATGGCATTATGCATACATAACCATCCCAGTAACTCACCCACTATGCCCCAATCCACTTAATAAAGCACCCATTTATATACTAAAATATAACAATATATATATATATATATATATATATGTATACACAGCTCTGGAAAAAAAATGAAGAGATCACTTCAGTTTTTAAATCAGTTTCTCTGATTTTGCTATTTATAGGTTTATGTTTGAGTAAAATGAACATTGTTGTTTTATTACTAGGGACTAGGGACAACATTTCTCCCAAATTCCAAATAAAATATTGTCATTTAGAGCATTTATTTGCAGAAAATGAGAAATGGCTGAAATAACAAAAAAAGATGCAGAGCTTTCAGACCTCAAATAATGCAAAGAAAACAAGTTCATATTCATAAAGTTTTAAGGGTTCAGAAATCAATATTTGGTGGAATAATCCTGTTTTTAATCACAGTTTTCATGCATCATGGCATCATGTTCTCCTCCACCAGTCTTACACACTGCTTTTGGATAACTTTATGCCACTCCTGGTGCAAAAAATCAAGCAGTTCAGTTTGGTTTGATGGCTTGTGATCATCCATCTTCCTCTTGATTATATTCTAGAGGTTCCCAATTTGGTAAAATCAAAAAAACTCATCATTTTTAAGTGGTCTCTTATTTTTTTCCGGAGCTGTATATTAGTTTAAGTTTACTGTGTTTCTGTAATAAAGCAGTATTTTCAGCTGGTGTGTGTTTGCTCGGTGTGTGTGTGTGCAGGTCGCTGGGAGTGCCCGTGGCATCAGTGTAACGAGTGTGGCCGGGAGGCGGCATCTTTTTGCGAGATGTGTCCCAACTCCTACTGCAAGCAGCACCGCGACGGCATGCTCTTCATCTCCAAGCTGGACGGAAAACTGTCCTGCAGCGAGCACGACCCGTGCGGCCCGGACCCGCTGGAGCCGGGCGAGATCCGCGAGTACGTGCCCGGTACCTCCCTCCTGCGCCCGCCGCCCAATCTAGGGGGCCCAGGACTCTCCATATCCAGGTTACCACAGTCTGCGCTGGCGAACGCTGCTCCACTGTACATCCCTGCCCCCAGCAGACCGGGATTCGGGGGGCAGCCCGGAGCGTTCGAGGATGAAGTGGTGATGGACAGTGCGGTGCTTCCTGCTCCTCTCGTCTCCTCTCGTCGTCGGAAAGAGGTGAAGGGAGACGACTTCGGCCGTGAGGAAGGAGAGGTGGTGGAAGGAATGATCGGGGACGAGGTTGAGGATGAGGAACTGGAGATTATAGGCGACGAGGACGATGATGATGAGGAGGATGAGGATGATGACGATGATGAGGAGGAGGATGAGGATGAGGAGGGGGATGGTGTGGACTATGGAGACCTGGGCTTTGAGGAGGAGGAGGAGGAGGATGGAGAGGGGTTTGAGGAAGACTGGGGGGAAGACGGGTGCGTAGATGAAGACTTTGATGCTGACGGCTTAGGAGAAGTGGAAATGGAGCCGGAAGCGTCGTAGGAGGAAACGAAAGCCCTTTCTTTCTAAAATCCATCCATCAGGTCACAAGCTCTTCAGTTCTGACTAGACGTCAGCCCAGTGCTGCGTGAGAGCAGCGTGAGCGAGGAGCTGGAACAGTGCTGGAGCCTGTGTTCATATTTGAGAATCTCGTGAGAGTGCTGGAGCTCAGCGCTCATACTGTGGAGGTGCTTAGTGAATCCAGGCTCTGAAGATTGTCTAATTTAGTTCTCGACTGAATGCAAAGCAACTCTTTTTAATTCTAATGTGTGACGGACATGTGCAACATGCGGTCGATTACGGGGATCAGCTTGCCTTCTCTACCCAGGTCCTCTTTAACAGCTCCATAAAGGGGGGACTGGACGTGGTGCTGTGGGCCTTTGACTGTTTTTTCCTCAGTCAGAGAAGTCCAGTAGTGGGTGTAAAGTTACTGTCTGGTGCTCTTTTGTGTTTGCTTTGTTTTTTTCTTTCCACCGACTTGTTTACATGGTTCTCTTTGGCAAAACATGATGGCGAAGGGTGGCGTCCGGTGCAGCGCGTGGTCACGCAGGGGGCAGCAAACACACTTAATACAGTATCTTAAGATGCAAAACTCTTAACGGTATTTGTGATGCACTTTTAGACCTTGATCATGCTATCATCCAGCTGGTAGGTGGGCTGTGTGCACGCCCTGTTTGGGCACAAACATTGACTGAATATAAAAAAAAAAGCAGTGGGTTACTTATCAATCCAGTTATTTCAATCCAAAGCCTTTAAGGTGGAAATATTAATTATCAAAGGTGGATGGCAGGGACTTCATAAAACCATCCTAAAACATAGTATAATAACAAATATGTGTATTAAACATCTCATCATCATTATTGTTGTGGAAACCACATCTTAAGACCACCTAACTATCTGAATTTGTTAGATAAACGCCTGATTAGTCCAAAATGTTCATTATATCAAACTACAACTATTAAAATTCAAATCTTGGGTCTAACTCACACACTGTATTCACACTGGCAGATGATGGCATAGCTGTGTAGCATGCTGGCTAATGTAGCAAGCTATCAAGTTGTCCACTCTCTATTTTTCTTTCTCTATTTTTAATTTAAAAATAGACTTTCTCTATTTTTAATTTAAATTATTCCTGCATTTGTGGAAAAAATAGACGTTTTAAGATTTTTCCACACTGCTGAAAAGAATTGGAACCAATAGTTTAGAAAGCAGAAGCTGCGGAGACATTATAGGGCCCGAGAATCGGCAAATCAAATTCGTCTAGTCTGTTTACAGTATTGCTTTATTTTCATAAAGTTTAACTCAAATAAATAAAATAGTCATAGTCATTGTCACTCTGTCACCTGCTAGTGTGAACACAGGTTAAAAAAAGGCCACCATACAAATAAAGCTATAATTATTATAGTTGTAATCATGATTATTATG
Organism: Astyanax mexicanus; assembly: GCF_023375975.1. NCBI lineage: Eukaryota > Metazoa > Chordata > Actinopteri > Characiformes > Acestrorhamphidae > Astyanax > Astyanax mexicanus. The sequence continues at coordinate 74,582,190 of NC_064409.1, forward strand.
TAACACTGATTCTGCAAATCTACAGGGAAAGACCTGTAGTTACTGTGATCTCGCAACATTCCCAGTATTTTCAGGTTTTATGTCCGCAGTGAACTTTGAGCCGTGTCTGATCTGCACCTCGGTTACCTTTCAGTGAGGTATTGCATCACCGTGAGTCAGCTAGTCAGAGCCAGTCAGGATTAGTGAAAGCGGCTCCATGGACGTACAGTAGTTTTAGCTCATGTTAAGAGTTTACTGTTGCTCTGATCAATCAGCTCTTTAGCCATTAACTTATGGCATGTTTTGAACTAGCAAACCTTTAAATTTGTGTTTACAGATGCAAAAATTTAAATTTCTGATTTATTTCCTGAAATTCAGATTCAGAAATTCAGAATATTTGGAAATATGGTTCCACTTTAAAACAAGGCTCCTTCAGAATAGGTTAATAAATAGTTTATAAAGTAGTTTATTAATGGTTATAAATTTAAGTTGCAAAAAATGAATAAGCACTTTTTGAATATATCTAATAAATTAATATAAAAAAGTCAATTTAGTCAGTTTAATATGTTATTATAGCTGAATAAAGAACGTTATTAACAGAAATGTTAATGATGACTGGTAGAAAAGACAAAGTAAGATTTAATAAGCATCTAATAAGATCAGAGATTTAACAATATAAATAATATGGAATCACTATGTGGTAAGGGCCAGGCCACTGATGCCTGTTCTATGTATGTATTGTAACTGCTTATTATGGTTTATAACCTTATTAATAATTATTAATAAACTATATTATAAACCCTTTATAAAGGAGCCTTATTTTAAAGTGGTATTCACTGTATTAAATAAAAAAATAACAATGTTTTAACATTTTGAAATTTTTAAAAATTACATTTTACTTAAGATTTTCTATATTTGAAATTAGCCTTAAAGGTCAGAAAGTTGAAGTGATAAATTAAACTAGAAGTAAAATATTAAACTGATCCTCACGGACTCTCATGTTGTAGTTTTTATCTCTACAGAGCTGTTAAAGAGCTGCATTTTGGGACCTCACAGATATATGCACCACTACCACTGTTCACCATTTCATCCTAAGTGAATCCTTATATTCCACCCCAACTAACTGGAATCAGAATCAGAGCGCCCCCTTCCATGTGGAAAGTCCAGTATCCAGAAATCTGTATGTTTTATTTGTGTTTTATACTGTATGTGCACATCTTCTGGTTTGGAAACTTGTCTCACAATTAAATTTGCTCTTGACCAGTTAAAAGAGAGAGAGAGAGCGAGAGAGTGAGAGACTTCTGACTTAAATGAAGGAGAGGCATCACAAATTTTTATATGTTCAGATGTTTTTGAACGATGAGTTTGAATGCATTTTTGGATTACAATCAGTCTATTTTGATAACGACGACCCCCGTTTGATGCAATGTGAAACACCTTAACCACCACTTTTTACTTTCTTTTTTTTTACGTTATTTTCTTCTTTTTTTAAATCTTTGCAATGACCATCTTTGTTACTTGCTTTCTTCGTCTTCTGTGTATCCTTTTACAGCACAAGCGTTTGCAGCCTTTTCCTTTAGTCTCTTCATATTTATGGACTCGTAGACTCTGTTTTTCCACTTGTGTACCTGTTTGTTTTTTACTCTTGGGTTGTGGCCGTGTTCGTGTGATGTTCGTCGCTGTGCCCCGGCCTCCTCTGGCCCCTCGCTGCCGTGAAGAAAACGAAACACAAATCAGATGCTCTGGGGTGATCTGGGCGAAACGTTTGCTGCCATTTTAGAAGACTCTTGAACCGTACTGTACTCCTTTGTGTATATTAAATATTATAAGTAAAATTTTACAGTAGAAACAGACCTTTCCACTGGACCACATCTGCTCCTTCTTTTTTTCTGATGATGTATTGTCTTTGTTTCACATTTTTTTCACAGGATAAAGAATTTATGTATTTGGGGCTGGACAATAATTCAATATCAATATTTATTGCGGCAGAAAATATTTCAGTTTTTCTTAGAACTTTCATTACTGAAAATCACAGTAACACACAAACAGTATAAACAGTATATCAGTATATTAACATCATTCAGGCTGTTAGCTATCATTGAGCTAATTGCTGCATTCTGGACTAAGTAATTATTAATAAATAATTTACTATAGCCAAAATCCACAATACACTGTATTATCAATATGAGTGGGCGATATGGCCCTAAAATATTTTTACGATATTTCATTGTATTTTCGCGATAATAATACTCTATAATACGCTATGTGTAACACTGAGAAAAAAAAAAAAAAATATATATATATATATATATATATATATATATATGTTAAGAATACACTACTGCAACAAAATAAAATAACATTGTATTATTGCATACAATATGATATGGCACAACCCTAACTGAGATATGAAAAAAATACAAGAATTTTTATCAGACTTGTAATAGATCTACACTCTAAATATCTCCATATATCCAGGATTAAAGTAAAATAAATTATACTGAACATATATAATCTGTAGTCTCTAGTAGATATATAATGGGGAATGAGAACAGTGTGATTTTTTTCTTTCTAAAAACAGTAAAAAAGTAGTACCTTGATGTGGTAATTAGGAGTGGGTGATATTGCACGATATTTCAGGGTATAATATCGTACACGATATTCAAAAATGTTGGTGATATTGATATATAATGGCTAAAAGTATCCGTTTGGCTGCAGAGTGTGATTTAAGTGATGTAAGGAGAGAGTGCCATCTACCTACCCAGAGAAAAAAAACAGCATGGCCAATTGTGCTCTCTCAGACTTCGGCTGCTGATGCCGAAGCAGCATGACCCAAGATTCAAACACGCGGCCCTCCAAAGCCCCAATTCAACTAGTGAGACAGATGTTATATTATATTGTAACTGGGAAAGAGCCACAGTAAGTGAGGTCCTAAAATAGCCCTGGCCCAAATCTAAAAGCGTAGGCAGGCCAGTCACAATAATCAGGTTATTGATTTATCGTACAATAAACAAACATGATGTCGATAGAAGAGGGAGACACAGGGCAGTTTTACTGCTGCTGTAGTCTTTCACGCAGTTTAATCAAACCATACACAGACATCTTTAACTTTAGGTGCATGACAAACCAAAACTGCCAGAAGTATCCGTTGCCTAGTGCTTGGTGATGTGAGGCATGGATAAACGTGCTCGACCATGGAAACGCATTCCATGAGTCTCTCTACGCTTTACTGTTGTTGATCTAATCTGAAGCTACATGAAGTTTGGAGGTCTGTAGTGAGGAAAATTATTTGAATGGGTGACTGAATATAGTGTATTGTATCAAATCACAAAATTAGAGATTAATTCAGCTCGGAAAACTGTATCGCCAGTTAGTTAGTGGGCTTGGGTTTGCATATTTTTTTATTATAGAGCAACATATTTCAGTTATTAATGTTATGTCTTTAAAATGCAGTTACTCATTAAGACATTATTAAGTAGCCTAAAATATCCTAAAAATAACATCCATCATGTGTGATGGTCTCCTATCAGTTCTTATTGTACAGTTTACTGCATTCAAGCTGAGCACAAAGGGCAGAACACTGTAGACTACTGTAGCCAGCCAATGTCTGTGTGTAAATACATACATTCAGACTGTCTTAGCAAGTTCAGCCCAGGATCGACCACAAGATGCTTAAAGAAGTCTCCATCAGTCCTACAATATTGTCACAGGACTACAGGTAACTCTCACCACAGCTGAAGTCAATGTAAGTTAAAGCATTTACCATCAGCACAAGAACAAACACTGGGGTCTAATTTTTTTATAATACTGAAAGCACTGAAATCTTAAGACATTTAGATATTATTATTTAAACACTGACATGATGACAAATATCCAGTATATAGGAGGAGCTGATCTTTACCCTGAGTAATTCTAGGATTTCCTGGAATATCATTAAGTAAATCACATCTGCTGCACATTATATAAAAATATGAATTAAAATCTTACCTTGCTCTTTATTAGGAACACTTACATAGAAACACCAGTTACCTGTACGTTCACTCTGTGGCCACTTTATAAGCAACACATACCACCTTGTATTGCCACTTTATTAGAAACATACAGTGTATGTGGAAAGTATTCAGACCCCTTTGAGTATTCAGACTCTTTGTTTCATTGCAGCCATTTGCTAAAATAAAGAAGGTTTTTTTTTTTTTGATTTGCAAATTTATTAAAAAAGAAAAACTGAACTATCACAATCCTGGACAGCCATTTTCAGGTCTCTCCAGAAATGCTCAATTGGGTTTAAGACAGGGCTCTGGCTGGGCCAGTCAAGAATGGTCACAGAGATTTTCCAAAACCACTCCTTTGTTATTTTAGCTGTGTCCTTAGGGTCATTATCTTGTTGGAAGGTGAACCTGACGTCCAGAGCACTCTGGAAGAGTTTTTTTTATCTCTGTACTTGGCCACATTCATCTTTCCTTTAATTGCAACCAGTCTTTCTGTCCCTGCAGCTGAAAAACACCCCTATAGCATGATGCTGCCACCACCATGTTTCACTGTTGGGATTGTATTGGGCAGCTGATAAGCAGTTCCTGGTTTTCTCCCCACATACCGCTTAGAATTAACACAAAAAGTTCAATCTTCGTCACATCAGACCAGAGAATCCTTATGACCGTGTGCTATTTCATTTTTCTTTTTAAATAAATTCACAAAAGAGTCTACATCTCTGTTTTTTTCTGTCGAAATGGGGTGCTGAGTGTACTTTAATGAAAAATAAAATTCTTTAGCAAATGGCTGCAATGAAAAAAGTGAAAAAATTAAAGGGGTCTAATACCTTCCATACCCATTGTACACTATCTTGTATTGCCACTTTATTAGAAACACCTAACTTACTACCTTTTATTGGCACTTTATTAGAGACACCTACTGCCTTGTATTGCCACTTTATTAGAAACAGCTACTACCTTGTATTGCCACTTTATTAGAAACAGCTACTACCTTGTATTGCCACTTTAATATGAACACCTAATGCCTTGTATTGCCACTTTATTAGAAACAGCTACTGCCTGTATTGCCACTTTATTAGAAACACCTAACTTACTACCTTTTATTGGCACTTTATTAGAGACACCTACTGCCTTGTATTGCCACTTTATTAGAAACAGCTACTACCTTGTATTGCCACTTTATTAGAAACAGCTACTACCTTGTATTGCCACTTTAATATGAACACCTAATGCCTTGTATTGCCACTTTATTAGAAACAGCTACTGCCTGTATTGCCACTTTATTAGAAACACCTACTGCCTTGTATTGCCACTTTATTAGAAACAGCTACTGCCTGTATTGCCACTTTATTAGAAACACCTACTGCCTTGTATTGCCAGTTTATTAGAAACACCTACTGCCTTGTATTGCCAGTTTATTAGGCACACCTACTGCCTTTTATTGCCAATTTATTAGAAACACCTACTGCCTTGTATTGCCACTTTATTAGAAACGCCTACTGCCTTGTTTTGCCACTTTATTGGAAACACCTATTGCCTTGTATTGCCACTTTATTAGAAACACCTACTGCCTTGTATTGCCAGTTTATTAGGCACACCTACTGCCTTTTGTTGCCACTTTATTAGAAACACATTCTACCTTGTATTGTCAGTTTATTAGGAACACCTACTGCCTTTTGTTGCCAAATTATTAGAAACAGCTAGTACTCTGTATTGCCACTATATTTGGAACAACTACTACCTTGTATTGACACTTTATTAGGAACACTTGAGACTAACTTGAAAAACCATAATAATTTGAGTAAGTGGAAGCAGGGTTGGTGTTTCTAATAAAGTGGCCAGAGAGTAAAAGCCCAGGGCGTGTGTATATAATATTATTATCAGTAAAATAGAGTATAATTGGTGTATAAAAGGTTAATATTGAAGAAGTAAACACGGCTTTTACACTCCAGTGTTGTAGAGGGCGCCCTCCGCTCTGAACACGGACACTGCCCGGCCGGAGAGTTCCTACAGCAGGCGAGTATACACTGCGATTTATTCCGATTTTACTGTTACAGAAGCCTCCTAAATTCACTTTCAGCGGCACATTTTGAAGATTACGGTCTCGTGTAGTGAATGGTGTCGATAATTGGATTTTTAAAGCAGAGGATTTGTTAATTAAAAGTGTAGAAAGGCCGAGCTGCTGCCTGTTCTCCGTCCTTCTGTCTGCAGTTAGGCTGTTAGCCTGTTAGCTTAGCTAAGGTTAGCTTAGCTTAGCTTAGCATAGCTTAGCTGTTTGTTTTCCCCTTTCAGCTTCTGCCTGCTGTAATGTTTTGGTTGTTTTAATATCAAATTTTAGCTTTTCACACCAAAATGAGTGTTATTTTATTAAAGCTATGTTTTAGCTGAGTTCGTTTGGAAGTTTTTAATGTTAGCTTGAATGTGCTAGCTCTTTATTTTGTCTGATAAAGCCAAAACATTAAGGTCTGTTTCAGTGGTAAATTTTTTGTTTTGAACTAGCTAGGTTAAAGATTCAGTTTTAAAAGGATTATGCTTTTAGAAAAAAACTGGGTAAAATAAGCTAAACTAATGAATGAAGCACTGAAATTAAGTTAATTCTTTTAATAATGCTGGGAACTAGGGGTGGGTGATATGGCTCTAAAATAATATCACGATATTTCAGGCTATTTTTGCAATAACGATATACTTGGCGATATAGGAAAACAGAAAAATAATTAATTCATCTCAGGAATAAAGTATAACAGTATAATCATAATGTGGCAAAATAAATAATATAGCATTAAATAATATAACGCAGCAATAAATACTGCAGAATATTTAGTGCATGCATATAAACTGCAAACTAAAACAATTATACAATAAATACACCTAAAGCTTCACAGTAAATAATAGACTAGTTTTAAGACAGAACAGCCCTATTATCACGATATGGATTTTTAATATCATGATATTTCTGTGTCACAATATATTGTATACGATATAATATTGCCCACCCCTACTTGGAACATTAAAAACACAGTTACACCAGCTATTAGTTAAATAGATAAATTAGTTAACTAAGATTGGGTCACAACTAACAGTCAATAAGTATTGTTAACCTAGTTAGATAAGAGTTATTTAAGTTACCGGCTGGATTAACTCAGGCTCCAATTTCCCAAAAAAATGTCGTATTTATATTACTAGTGCTCAGTTCAATAGCTAATTAGCTGCATTTGTCAACATACTAAGAATAAGAGTTAAGTAATACATGATAGTAATAAAATGTGAGTGTGCCCAGAGTCTGTTTAATAAAGTAAATTATTTAGCGTTGTCTTAGTTCACATACTGTGTACCCTCTCATATAGTGTTTTTCTTTCTTTCTTTCTTTCTTTCTTTCTTTCTTTCTTTCTTTTTTTGTACATTGTGGATAAAAGCTGGGCAATATTTTAATATTCTGTCGTATTGTGATACATTTTCTTACTGTACTGACAATATGCTTTAGTAAACATATAAAAAATGTCTGACCCAACTTGAGATTTCATTAGGAAGCATTGCAGGGAAGTTACTCAAATTAATTTAATAAATTGAATTACTGTTTTAATGCGATTTTAAAAATGGTTAATCAATATCATACGTCTTTTAGAGCTGGGCGATATGCATAAAACTCTCAAAATCTCAATATTTTTTAGCTAAAAGACAATATAATATATGTAATATTTTTTTTAATTCCATAAGGTGTTAACAAAAAGATACTTCCGAGACAAAACTACGTGTTCCAATATTTTACACAGGCACTTTTATAAACATTCAGCTGTAGATGAAGATATATGTGTGAATATTATGGATGGGCGATATGTAATAAATAATAATATGATATGTTATGGTATTTTCACAATAACGATACTCTTGGCGATATGACAAAACACTGACTGTAAAATACTAAAATAATTGAGAATACACTACTGTAACAAAATTAACATTACATTTAATCATTGCATTCGATATGTTATGGCACAGCCCTTACTGAGAACTTTTATCAGATTTGTAACAGAAGTCAATGATTCAGAATGTCATGATACTAATAATGCACTCCAAATATCTTAATGTGCTGGAAGCAGGAAGGAGAGGTAAAGGAGACCTGCACAGTATTTGACAGGCAGTTTTAATGTTGTGGCTGGTTAGTGTATATACAGTGGCATGCTGGAAAGTCATGTGACAGCAGTGTGTAAACTGATCATGAAGTTTTCCCTTAGGGGACGGTTTGGAAACACCCAAACCTGTATAAGATGTGAGGTGTTATTAGTGCTGGGTGATATGTTAAAAGTGAGGGATGTATGATAGATGAAAATATTATAATATTTCAGGGTAGTTTTGTGATGACAATATTCTTGGCGATATGACAAACTTTTAAATTATTATTTTTTTTATTTATTTCAAGAATTAACCACTGCAAAAATGTTTTATTTATTAAGTTGTGTACATTCAGTAGAAACATTTGTTTTGTGTAAAATAATACTTGTGTAACCTACTAAAAATAAGTCCATGTAAACTGCAAACAATAATATATATTGTAAGAGCTCCGAGTAGTCTAAAGCGCTGCCACTATGATCAGGAGATCACTGGTTCGAATTTCGTTTATGTAGCTTGCCATCAGCTGTCGGAGCCCCGAGAAAGCACAATTGGCCTTGATGTCTCTTGGTGGGTACAGTAGATGGTGCTCTTTCCCCTCATCCCTCCTAGGGTGATGTTGATCAGCACGAGGCGTCTGTGAGCTGATGTATGAGAACCGAGTCGCTGCACTTTCCTCAGAGTGCGCTGTGATGCTACTCGGCAATGCTGCATCAGCAACAGTTCAAAAAGAGGCGGAGTCTAATTTCACATGTGTCGGAGGAGGCGTGTGTTAGTCTTTACCCTCCTGGTGTGCTTGGGCATCACTAGTGATAGGGGAAGTCCTAATGAGTTGGTTGGGTAATTGGCTGTGTAAATATATATATATAAATATATATAAATATATATATATATATATATATATATATATATTGTATATAAGTAGACACTGTAAATAGCAAAACAAATACACAATAGACAGCTTCACAATATGGAGTTTTTCAGATATTTGCACGGTGATATTGGAATAATGTTGGTATTTAGTCATATTAGTCATTGATTGTTATCCATTATTTATTACAATATATTCACATTTTCAGGTGAACACCTTAAGTGCTTTTTTTGGCCAAATAATATCAGTTGTGAAATATTCAGTTCATTGCCACTTTATGTAATGTCCAAAAATTGCCATGTCCAAGCACTGTGTTAAACACTTTTCAGTGTTTCATACTCTTGTGCGCTTTTATTCATTAGTGTACAGGACCTGAGAGAGAGCTACACAGTGTGTGATTTTCTGGGTGATTCTGATTGTCTTAAATGAATAGTGCACTCTATCAGAGTCGGCAGTGTTGGATGTTTCTTTAGCGCAGAGTATCAGCTCTCAGGATGCACAGGTTCATAACCGTATTAATGCATATATACATATACTCTTGATATGTTAGTGTTTGGAAACTGTTGGTGTAAAACTGAATCATTATGGCAGTGCTGGAGAGCTGTGATCTACTGTACACTATGTTTTAATATTATGTATTTAGCTCATGATCTACACCTGGTCCTTTAACCTTAAAATGGTTCAATATAGCACCAACATATAATTTATATATCATTTATAACATGCAGCTCTGGAAAAAAATAAGACAACTTTAAAGTTAATTTTCTCTGATTTTGTTTTTTCATTGTTGTTTTATTCTATAAACTACAGACCAAATCAAATAAAAACATTGTCATTAAGAGCATTTATTTGCAGAAAATGAGAAATGGCTGAAATAACAAAATGGATGCAGAGCTTTTAGAACTCAAATTACAAAAAAAAAAAAAAACAACAATACTAATGTTTTAAACAACAATATAAAAATAAGTTTAAAACCTCTGGAATATAATTAAGAGGAAGATGGATGATCACAAGCCATCAAACCAAACTGAACTGCTTCAGTTTTTGCACCAGGAGTGGCATAAAATTATCCAAAAGCAGTGTGTAAAACTGGTGGAGGAGAGCAGGTGTATATACAGGTGCTGGTCAACGAATTAGAATAATTTGAAATAGTGCAATCATGAAATTCTTTGAATGCATTTGTGCAATCAGAATGAAATAGTGCAATCAGACTTCAGGCAGTCATACAAGCCAAGGGGGCAGCCACAAAATACTGAGAAAGTGATGATTGTAATTATAATAAAAATTATTCTAATTCAATGAAACGGTTTCTCCATTATTCTAATTCAATAAAACAACAGTGTCACAGTTAAATGGCCTAAATGGGCCTTTTGGAAAGCTCAGCTGAGCAATTTTTTTTCCAGGTAACGAGTTCTGTGATTAGTCTAACGAGTAGGACAGGTGCGGTGAACACCTGATTTGCTTTCTGCACAAAAAATGCATTCAAAGAATTTCATGATTGCACTATTTCAAATTATTCTAATTCGTTGACCAGCACCTGTGTATATATATATATATATATATATATATATATATATACGACCAAATATTGATTTCTGAACATTAAATATAAGTATCGTTTTGCATTATTTGTGGTCTGAAAGCACTGCTTCTCTTATTTGACCATTTTTCATTTTCTTTGCAAATAAATACTGTAAATTTCATTTATAGTAAAATAGGAGAAACTGACTTGTGTACTGTGAACTACTTTAAGCTGCATCTGTTGCTGATGCAAATGTGCAGATGCGCACACACAGCATATATACTTAGTATATAATATATAAGTACTGCCAGTAAAATAGGAACCTATGGAGCAGATACACATAATGTATTGTAATGTAATTAATTTAATATTGACATAATTTCATTTTGTGATAATAGTCAAATTTGTATTGTTTTGCTATTTACTGTGACACATTTAGGTTTTTTTTTGTACGATTATTAATGTTTATTTGCATACTTTAATCATTCTGCACTTTAGTTTTTTATGATATTACTTTATCTGGTTTGGTGTATAGTATTTTCAAGTCCCTATCTTTTTCAAGTTTTTTATGTTCTCTTTCTTTATGAAGTTTATGTGAATAAACATATGGAGTGAATACTCTAAATTACACCATAAGATGTATTAATTTGTATGTGTACATGTAGTTAATATGATATTAATACATGAAGTGTGATGTTTAACTGTAGTGTTCCTGTGCCTCTTCTGCAGGTGCTGGTGGCGGTGCTGCTGCTGAGTGAGTGTGAGTGTGTGTGAAAGAGAGAGAGAGAGAGAGAGAGAGAGAGAGAGAGGTAGTCCCGCAGTACAGTGATGGAGCAGTGTGCGTGTGTGGAGCGAGAGTTGGAGAAAGTGCTGCACAGGTTTGTGACGTATGGGCATCAGTCCGAGGAGCGCCTGGACGAGCTGCTGAGGAACGTGTGTGAGCTGCGCAGCCAGCTGGTCACCTTCGGTAAGCCCTGTACAAAGTGTTTTTGTGATATTTGACCTTTTCTTCTTGTTCTGGTTCTCTTCCTCCTCTTCGTTCCTGCCCTTCACCAATGCCACTCTGTTGAGTCACGCTCTGACAAAATAAAATCTCAAAAATCCCAACCTGTAGAATTTATAAGCTTTAGGAATCTTCTTTTTCTTCTCTTTGTTCTGTTATTCTTTTAATAGTTTGTGTAGCTGTGTCCATAGGAATAGCCCCTCCTCCTCCCTGCCCACTAAATTGGTGGCATTTATCTGACAGTCTTGTACATAGTTTAATGCATTAGAATTAGGGATGCACCAATGCATCTTTTTTAAGTTTGTGAATTAGTCCATATTTAATACTGGTCCAGTTAAGGCTGGGAGGTTAATCATATTCAATTTATTAATCAAATAAACTCAGGGTTCCTCAGTGTAGCACTGTCAGGTGGCATAAGCCGCTAACCACGGCTAGCCTTAGTGGAAATATAAGCTTTACTCACTCAAAAAACGTTTTTCAGGACAGAAATATGTGTAGATTAACATCCTGTGCTTGTTTGGCGTGAAAAAAACATTTTCTTTTAAAGTCACTTAGCGGCGAGACCTGCAGAATTAGAAGGGAAACATGGCAACACCCCTGTTCCTTACTAGTGTTTCATATTGTGCCTTAAAATCCAGTGCGAATGTACAAGATCTAAAAGACATTGTGTGGTGGTCTCACTTAGCTGTTGAAACAAACCCTAGTCTGCCACACTTAAAACTGATGTCCATAAGTTTTGGGATTTATAGTGTCCTCTCTGGTGAGAATGGGTAATTGCACAGAGCATGCATGTGATGCGGTCTCCTTTTAGAGAGCGGATGAATCCGATTCCAGCTTATGTTCAGTTAGAGAGAGCGCGTTTCTCAGTCAGAAATGTCCGTCGTTTCTTTGTTTTTACTATGAGTGATGAGCTACTGACCTCTGAGTTTCCTCTTCTGAAGTCTCCAATGCTCCACCAGCCACTCGCGTTTAGTACAATTTAGCCGGATCCTCTTTTAGAGGCTGAAAGTGTGACGTAAGTACGGAAAGACAGGGATGGTAATTTCAGCGCAATGGTACCATTAAACACAATATTTTATCCATATTCTTCTCCACTCAGAAATGTTTCTTCTTTCAGTTTATAAACTAAATAATACGGACTGCCACTTTAAGGTGGTGTTAATAATTGCTAAACTACCAACCACCTACCAAACACCCACTCTGATGGATGATCCTAGATGCCCTCAGTAGAGGCTGAGGGGTGTGTCAGCGATGCAGTTTTAAATATCGGGTTTAATATCGTGTTACAGTACTGAAGTCGTTACCTCTGGAGGGCCTGGAGGAGTGTGTTTACGTCTGATTAGTACTGCTGTGGGGTTTGTGAGGAGCAGCGTAGAGTAGATAAAGAGTAGATAACTTGGCATTGAAGAAAGGTCAGAGGATGACCCGCACAGGAAAAACAACAGGCTACGACGCAGATAAATCAGGTGCATTGTTTGTGCCAGTAGGCAGTACGGCCCACCTTGTGGAAAAGGAGAAAACATGAGTTCCAGTGTTCCATGATCTCCTGGACCTCGTGCCCACTCACAACAGCTGCTTACATAAGTGTAGCTTTGTTTTGTGCAGATGATTCACACTGCTGTGTTAATAGCTGGGCATGAATTCTCTCTTTCTCTCCTCCCCTCTCTCTCTCTCACTCGCTCTCTCTCTCTCTCTTTCTCTCTCTCAGGTGTACAGGATGCAGATCTGTCCGTGCTCTCTCAGACGATGGCGCAGTGCTGTAAAGAAATTAAAGAAACTGTGCAGATGCTCGCCTCTCGCCACAAGGACATCCACGGCAGCGTGTCCAAAGTTGGCAAAGCTATCGACCGGGTGAGTGACAGGAGTGTTTGTCTTGAAGCCAATTTATGCCCTGCTTCAAGTGTACTCTGTATCCTGAAGCACAGCTCCCCAGAAATGTAACAAAGCACCACAGCAACCTGCCATGCATCGTATACCCGCCCTTACCTTTCTGCCTGTGCTGAGAAATACTGTTTTGCCTGGGTAATTACAGAGGGTTGGAGACACACCAGTGTACAAGTATACAGTCTTACAGCGGTGTAAAACACTTGACCAGGCCATGCTGTAGACCTGAGTCCACACAGAAGAAGTTCATTTTAGGGTTGCGCCCAAATGAAACTTTTTGACCAAATCCTGAAATTTGAATTTTGAACATTTTCTAATTTATTTGTTTTGTAACTTTTTCTAACAAAGACTGAACAGATTTTCTTTTTTTTATTTAACCATTTTCAGTTGTAAAAAACTTTTTGTTGTCACATATTTGGTGCATTCCTAGTTAACTGCATTCACTTATAAGCAGGATTCCTGCAGGGTCTTTAGAAGTATTAAAATGTCTGAAATTCGAAAAAGTCTAAAAAAAAAAAAAAAAAAAAAAGTAAAAAGACCTGTGATGTTAGTAATGCATTACATAGTAATGTGCAACTCTAATCTGATCATTTTTTCCAGTAATAAGTAACATTTTACTATTTCCAATCCAGTGATCAGATTAAAATTACTTACCTATGTCACTGTAGGTTATTTTTAGTAATTTTCCTTAGTAAAAAGATATTGTAGCATCTGCCTGGATTTGTTGAAAGGATAGATGAGAAAGATGTTTACAGTCGTGGCTTTATTGCTGGAATTTACAATGGTTACTGTCGGCCGCAACCACAGGCTAAAAGGCTAAAACAAGCTGAACACACTTCAGACAGCGAGCACCCCTCTCTCTGCACATCTCACACACACACACACACACACACACACACACACACACACACACACACACACACACACACACACACAGACCCCTCGCTTTCTCACCCCTCTACGCTGTACATTCTCTACAGTATATTTTCTTCTTCGTCTTCTTGCATCTCTGGGAGTGGTTTCTGGCCTATGCGACACACATGTAACACATGCAGTAAGACAAACGCTGAATTCAGACACTATTCTGAGTTTGAATCAGCTAAAGATGATAAATATCAAGGTTGGTTATTCACTTTGTGCTGGAAACAAAGTGCTTCCTAGCTTCAAAAACACAATGAAAAATCTGAAGAAATGTTTGGAGTCGCAGCAGCACACTTGCTGACCAATCTCAAAGGTGGAGCGAAGCTTCCAATAAAGTGAGTTTTGGCGAAACTGTTCTATTGAGGCAACTTTATCCCCAGATCATCCCTTCCAAAAGTATTGAATCATTCCATTACTCCATTATTCCAGAGAACACAGTTCCTCCACTGCTCAACAGCTTAATACTGGGGGCTTTATACCCCTCTAGGCCTCTAGTGCTTTTTGGTGGGATGTTAGCTTTCCTTATTTGATGGCTACATTAGTTAGTCTCTCACCTGTTCCAGAATGTGTGTAATAATGATGTGCTGTTCTGTATAGAACTTTGATGCGGAGGTGAGTGCGGTGGTGGCTGAGACTGTGTGGGACTCACCTGAGAAGCAGAGGAACCTCAGTGAGACCATCGTTGAGCACCTGTACCGGCAGGGCATGCTGAGTGTGGCTGAAGATCTGTGTCAGGTATGCTTCATCATAGCTGTCTTTAATTATGCTGATTTTGTCATGTATTTTCATGTATGGAAGTCATTACATTACCATATATATTTTTTAATGATAAGGCACACTGGATTATAAGGCAAATACTAGTAAGGAACATGGGTGTCACCATCTTTTTCTTTTAATTCAGCAGAGACCTGTAAAGCTAAGCTAAGTAAACATAACTGCAATTCTTAAAAAAAATATATATATTTTAAAGTAAAACGAGCACTGTCCTGAAAGCTGTTTATTTGAGTAAATTGAGTAAAGTGTAAACTTCCAAATTTTCACTAATCCCAACAGACAGCACTACACTGAGGAACCCTGAGTGCTCCAGTAGGCCAGGACAATATTAGCTAGGGGTTTGTCCCATGTAGCTTATTTTAACATGGAAAACACGCAGACTGATATACTCACCTCTGAACTGCAAAAGAGCTAGCGCTTAGTGTGATTAACTGCTAATGCTAATGCCGCTCCAGTCTCGGTGCTGGAGAACTCCTGTATAACTCTGTGCTTCAGTGGAGTGACTTTATTGCTCCTTAATACCTCACTGGTAACATAAAGCGCACCTGATTATAATTCGAGAAAATGAAAGGATTTACAGTGCGCCCTATAGTGCGGAAAAAATACGGTACATAGCCTTCAGCGGATGCTTTTATCCAAAGCGAATAAGAGGATATAGAAGTCCAAGGCAAAACATCGAAGAAAGCCTAGGAAGAATATTGGTATAGAGGAGGAAAGAAGGGGGAGCAGAAAAAGAGGTTAGAAGTAGTTAGTTTGTAAGAGATGTTGGGTGTAGGCTCTTGGTAGAGCTCTGTCTTCAGGAGTTTCTTAAAAAAATCCTTATGATATGTATGTAGGTGTAGGCTTAAGGTGGAGTAGATATAGCTCCTCTAGTAGTTTCATTGCACCCTAATAGAAACCCATCAGAACAATAGGGCTGTGAGTAATGGTAGTGGCTAAAGGAGGGGAACCTGCACTGAAGCAGGTAATGATTTAATCACTAAAGTTCGATTAGATTAAATTAATTACCTTAGGAAAATAAGGATTGTGTGGTTTGTAGTTGTAAAACTGCAGCAGATGTTCAGTTTAAAGGTGATTGATTACATTTGCCTCTTCACTGATCTGTGTGTTTGTGTTGTTTGTTTTCCCGTTGTAGGAATCCGGGGTGGTTATCGACATGAGCATGAAGCAGCCGTTCCTGGAGCTCAACCGTATTCTGGAAGCTTTAAGAATGCAGGACCTCAGGCCAGCACTGGAGTACGTAGAATTAGTCTCTCAAATGCGTCTGGGGCCAGTGGACAGAATGATTGTACAAAAACACATAAAAAAGCCCAAATACTTAATGATTCACTCCTGTGTTTAATCGACGGAGAAATATATTATATTAATCAAATTCTGCATGTTTTTTTTTCTCTCCACATTGCAGCATTAATTTGTCCTTCTACTCACTTAGTTGTTCACACTAGTAATAGTAGTAATACAAATAAATGCAACTGTGAAAATATAAATATAATTTATACATCTATGACAACTTGCAGTGTATCTACACTTGTTATTAAAATGCTTAAAATAGATCACCGTGTGTAGTACATCTGTATAATGAGTTTCACATTTTAAACTGAATTAATACAAATTAAATTAATAAAAAAAGTAAATTTTCAATTATATAAATTTTTTTGAGATGCACTAGTACAGTGCTGTAAGAAACCCTGTGATACAGTATTGCAAAACATATCACGTTATTTTGATATATCTGTTTCATAGACATCGTTTGCTTATTACTTATTCAAACTTAGGCAATTAAAGAGAAAGAAATTATGTTAATGAAAAAAAAAATAATTTATGTTTTTTTCTGTGTCCTGTGTGCTAGGTGGGCTGTGACAAATCGACAGAGGCTGCTGGATCTGAACAGCAGTCTGGAGTTCAAGCTGCACAGGCTTTACTTCATCAGTCTGCTAAACGGGGGCGTAGACAACCAGCTGGAGGCGCTGCACTACGCCCGTCACTTTCAGCCATTCGCTGCTCAGCATCAGAGAGGTGAGACTGGTGGATTACACTAAGCAATGTGGATTCAGGCTATTTTAAGAGCTTTAGATTTCAGTTTGTATGTGAATCAGTGGTTGAAAAGCAGGAAAGAACATGTTTTGAACTTTTTGAAGTTTTTATTTTAGATATATGGGTGATGGTGGATTTATGGTTGTAAATGTTTGTGTTGTTTGACAAGGTCATTTTGTATCAGTTAAAAAAAGACACACATCAGTCTCATATCTCTTGCCATTAAGTTCAATGAAATCAGCAGACACTAACACATGACCTTGTATAAAATAAACACCATGTTACAAAAAAAAAAAAAACAGGTGGAGCACAGTATGAGCCAAAAGAAGTATAGACGTCCTTTAGATTTGAACCAAAATTACATACAAGTCAGTGGATGCTATCAGCTCAAATCAGAGTATTACGTACATTTCTTATTCAGTTGTGAATTTAAAATCTGAAAGTTAATGTTGTTGCACTTATGTGGACATATTATACCTCTATTTAAGAAAAGGTTTAGAAATCTCACCAGCTCTATTCTTACCAGTTTCAGTCCTGTTCAGAAGGAGCTGTGTAAAGACTGTCATGTTTATGCATGAGTGTTTACCACACAAGCAAACTAGTTCAACTGCGATAGAATCACAGAACTCATTATTTAAAAGATACTCCCTATCTCTCTTCTGCTGACTTGCCATGGACAGTAGGTACAGATCCCTCCCTCAGAAGAAGTCTGCTGGCTAATCTTGCTGTGTACTGTCTGAAGTTCTTGACCAAAATTACCTTATCTTAGAACTTATCTAGTGGGTGGGATTGGGTGGGGGTTGATGGGTGAGGGTGGTGCCATGGTTGTTCTATGCTTGTTTGGGGCCATCCAAATGGCTCATTGAAGCATATCTTTCTGATACCTCACACCTTAGCTTCTGCTACTTGCCAGGCTGTTATTGCAAATTAGAACATGTTCTTGATGACATGCCTGGTTAAATTAAAGATGACATAAAAAGAAATAAATAAATAAACCTAGATTTCAGAAGAAGTCCTGACTAGAACTCTGTAGAAACTCTTTGGTGGGATTTGAAGAAGGTAGATGCAGTAGTAAACCCAATAATTTAAGTGATCTGGAAGCCACTGTTTATTAGAAACAAGCTAAGATTTTTTATAAAGGCCACCAGAAGTTGCTATCTGACTCCATGTCACAGTTGCAGCAAGTTATAACAGCAACAGCATTCTCTGTTAATTTCAGAATGTACTAAGTGGTCTGCAGTGGTCATTAAAACTGGCATTGTGTGTTGAATTTAGAGAAACCACTTGTTATATTAGTTGTCTTGGGCTGTTAAATTAGTTTTTCTTTGGTTGGTTTATTGCAAACAGCTGAAAATGCATACATTTTGCTAATAAACCTTATTTCTAATGGGGTTGATTTTTTTAAAAAAAAATTTTTATTGTTTTTATAATTACTTGTTTTCCAAGATCCCTGTCAACTCCAAGAGTTTATAGACTTTAGAGAATTGTCTGGATTTAGCTAATAAGTTTTGTTGTTGTTCCTGTGCAGATATTCAGGTGCTAATGGGAAGCTTGGTTTACCTTCGTAACGGCATTGAAAACTCGCCCTACCGCAGCCTGCTGGAGACCAATCAGTGGGCAGAAATCTGCAACATCTTCACCCGGGACGCCTGCGCTCTTCTTGGCCTGTCTGTAGAGTCTCCCCTCAGTGTCAGGTCAGTTCATGGAGCTAGAAGTGTGAAAGAGTTCAGGGTTTAGGGAGCATGAGATCATCATTTTCACACATGGATTGAGAGAGAGTTCACCACATCTTAACCTCATTGAGAATCTTTGGGATGTGCTGGATGGGGAAGAGCTGCTTTGTGCAGCGGTTGGTCAGACTCTACCATCATCAATGCTGCTGCAAGATCTTGGTGAAAAATTAATCCAGCAACACTGGATTGAAATAAAGTTTGTGACATTGCAGAAAATTATTGAAACAATACCACAGTGAATGCGTCAAAGATATCAAAGTTAAAGATGCTTTAACCAAATATTAGAGTATATTACCTTTTTTTTATTGGCCAGGCAGTGTATATAACAATTATCACAAATGCTGAAATAAAAGAAAGTTGTCTTTATTGTTAATAGCGTGGTCATGCATGCAATAATTATTTTTAAAATACTGTATACATTTACATTTTTTGCACTGTAAGGAGCTCCTAAAATCCTTTAATTTTTACCAAAAATGGTCAGTGCACCTCATGTATGAATTTTACCAGTCAGGTTGTAATGGAGCAGTAAAGCCACTCTGCTGAAGTACAGAATTATAAAAGAGTTTTAATTTAGTTTCCTAGCAGTATTAGCATTAGCTGCTAAGCGCTAGTGCTTTGTTGTTCTGAGGTGAGTATTATCAGACAGTAGCCTGCTTGTTGCTAACCCTGGCAAGCACTGAAAATAGAAAATAGACCAGAAAATAGACTTTATTGATAATGCACCTTATAATCTGCTGCAACTTATAGTGCGAAAAATAGGGTGTGAAACCGTGTTTTTAACTTCTCTAGTTCTGTTTGTCAGGATCATTATTTTTTTTATGCATTATATTCCCAAAAGTGGTCTTTTGGAAAGCCTTCGTTGAGATTCTGTATTTTATAAATCAGGGAAATAACAGGTATAAATAACAAAATATAGGCACTTTCAGTAGACCTTGAAATATTTTATCAAGGCTTAATTATTCAAATATATGGTAAAGTATATTTATGTAACAATAGGCTACAGATAGCTGTTACATGTCCTCAGGAGGAAGGTCTTTTAAACATGCTTAATGTATTTGCTAAACTGAAGGCCAGCAGCGATGTTGAGTCCAGGGTAGTAGGCAGTTGGTTACATCACATGACCCACTCCTCCGCTTGTGTTCAAAAACATGTAAACGGTGCCGCCCACCACCCTGTTTAGTGTCTGTCTCATTTCCGACCCTCTGCTGAGAGCTGCATGTGTTTCCTCCTGCAGCTGAGAAATTAGGGGGATATCATGGGGAAATGGGTGGATATTAACAGAGACTCTCTGTGGATGTTGCTTTTGAGTAAACACAGAGAAAATAACATTTTTATATATACACAGTACATAAAATTTAATAGAAAAAACAAAAACACATAATACATTTATTAGAATTAATATTTTAATAAGTGATTTTATATTTGCAGTACCAGTCAAAAGTTTGGTTACACCTCATTCAAGTTTTTTCCCCCCTACATTGTACATATGCACAGAAGTGATCCAGACTATGAAGAAACACATAAGGAATCATGTAGTAACTTAAAATTGTTAAACAAACCAAAATACTCTGTGTTAACTTGCGGTTTCTAAATCTGGTAACTCTGATGAACTTCTCCTGTTCAACAGAGGAAACTCTTGCTCTTCCTTTGCTGGGGCGGTCCTGATGAGTGCCAGTTTCATCCTAACATTTTGATGGTCTTTGTTACTACACATAAGGCCACTTTTTAAGTTCTTGAAATGTTTTAGATTGACTGACCTTGATTTCTTAGTCATTTTTTCTTTACTGGTTAAGTAGTTTTTGCCATAATATGGTTTAGAACACTTAGAGCATTTTTTTGCCATAAGTTAGAGCTTAGATCGGGGCAAAAAAATCTTAAAACACAGTTTTAATTTGTTACTTTACTATATTGTAATTATCATGCCATAGCTTTATATAAAATAATAATAGCATTAAAAAAACAGATGTCTATGTCACAGACTTTTTTTTTTTTTTGAGCTCGTCATGGCCCGAGGAAAGTGCTGGGAAATCTCGGCCTGAGTTTGGATTGGGCTTTGGGTCGGGTTCGGGCAGAGAATCTAAGCTCTATTCCAAGTGTTTGTGGAAGCAGCTTATCGGAGTGTGGTACTTGTATTTATTTTTTGTATTTAGTTTGTGTTCTGTTCTTCTTTCAGTTTTGCATCAGGATGCATGGCGCTACCTGTGCTGATGAACATTAAGCAGGTGATCGAGCAGAGGCAGTGCAGTGGTGTCTGGACACACAAAGATGAGCTGCCGGTAAGACTGTCTTGCTCTCTCTGCATTTCAATACCTCCTCAGGATGTATGTCTATTTCTTTATATGTAGTGTTGAACTGTATATGTGTTGTTGTGTATACTTATGTAATAGTATGTCCCATGTACAGTACAAGTGTCTATATTAAAAAATACTCTTAGCTGTGTTACTGTGTATAATAAGTACTCACTTTCCAGGCTCAAAGAAGCACTTTTTAGAGGGGTATCCAGTTGATGATGTTAATTCTTTACTTTGCTTTCTCCACAAGGCACGTTAGTTTAACACATTCTACGAATATGTGAGATGCTGAAACTGATATAGAGCTGATTGTTTTTCCTATCTCTATAAGATTTGATGAAGAACGTCTTTAGAGTTGGACTTTGTCTGGTGTTCATTGTTTTTCAAGTCTTTTGCACAAACTCTTCTTTTTCACTTAATTGTCTGGTCCTCCTCATCCACCTGATTAGGAGTTAGAAACCATCTAATATTTAAGCTGCCTAGAAATTGAATTAATTTGCTAAAATGCCCAAATATCTGATGTGCGTTTCCCGTAAACACACACACAAACGCACACTGCAGTTTTGTTAATCAGAGCCAGCAGTACGGCCACTCTTGTTCTTCTATTCTTTGTTTATCGTGGTTTCTCCCTTCTGCTCACTCCTTCATTGGGCAATCTGAATTTGGAGGCAGTCCAGACCCCAAAGGTGTCTTTAGAAGACTGCTGAGGCAGCAACACTGCCCCACACCGCCTTTAGAGAAAAAGAAGGCTGCTGTCATGCATTATAAATACCCAAAAATCTATTTCTGGCATACTTCTGTTCTACTGCATTATTACTGGGTTGTGCATAGCTCTATACAAATGTGTGTTTTGGCTATAAAATCCCCTGATGGTGTGAATTTTCTTATTTCTATAAAATAAATGTAATGTTGCTTATTATGGCTGTTTACTTGATAAAGGCTGGTGGTTTGTGTATTTTCGTGTGCAGATTGAGATAGACCTGGGGAAGAAGTGCTGGTATCACTCAGTGTTTGCGTGTCCCATCCTGAGGCAGCAGACGTCAGAGAGTAACCCACCCATGAAGCTCATCTGTGGGCACGTCATCTCCAGAGATGCCCTCAACAAACTCACCAACGCTGGAAAGTAAGTGACTTTTCTCCCTTTCTCTCTAAAAAAAAAATTACTTTTGCTATGCCGATTATTCTACTGATCATAATGGCTTGGATGTAGCATCACTGCCTCTTTGCACTGGGGCTTTGAGCCCTGGGGTTCAAGGCCTTAACTGGTGTCCTCCCATTGCTTAAAATCATGAAGATCCAGTGAATTGGCTACTTTATATTGTCCAGCAATTGGTTGTCTGTGTGCCCAGATTTGAATCAGCACTCCGCAAAAGGTACTATGAAAGTGTAATAAAAAAAAAAAAAAAAAAAAAATATATATATATATATATATATATATATATATATATATATATATATATATATATATATATATTTGTATGCTTACCAGAGAGGAAGAAACAAATGCTAGGAGTTAACACACTGGTGTTAAAAGAAAGTATAAAGCAGAATAATACACTTGAATAGTTAACTGTTATTGTTATCTACCAGCTGGACAGTACAGTTAATAGTTTTTCTACTATCCTATGGTGTGTAGTTAGTTCTGTTTAGTTATGTTTAGTTTAGGTTTGGTTATTTCCCTACTCGAACATCCCTTCACTGTTAAATATATACATTTCTTAAAGAACTGTGATGTGTTCTCCATGGATCCATTTTTTTTTTTACTTTTGGGGACCCTTTAAAGTTATTTGAGGAACCTTCTTAAAAAGGGTTTTAGAATAAAATGTTCACTTAAACACCTGAAAGCACTTTTAAGGGTTCTTGGGTCTTGTTCTGGATCTGTGGTTGGATACTGGCCTGCCAAGCCTGGATTTGAAATTCGGTTAAAATTCATAAGATAAAATTTATCGGGTGCTGAGTGGTCCAGCTTTCTAAAGGATCCCTTGCCACTCCGATCAGGAAATCGGGTTCGAATCCCAGTGATGCCGCTTACCCTCAGCTGCTGGAGCCCCGAGAGAGGCCTTGCTCTCTTTGGGTGGGTAAATGGCGCTCTTTTCCCTCATCACTTCAAAGGGTGATGTTGATCAGCACAAGATAGATAGATAGATAGATAGATACTTTATTGATACAAGGCTGTGTCTGTGAGCTGATGTATCAGAACTGAGTCGCAGCACTTTCCTCCAAGTGGGCTGTTATACTACTCGGTAATGCTGCATCAGCTGCAGTTCACATGTGTCAAAAGAGGCATGTGCTAGTCTTTACTCTCCTTGCGTTGTGTCATCACAAGTGATAAGGGATAAACAGCTAAGTGACAGCTGATTTTGTGTCACTACAATGTTGTGTTGTTCTCCAGTTCTAATAACTTTTTATACTTTCTCACCCCCTTCAGGCTGAAGTGCCCGTACTGCCCAATGGAGCAGAACCCGTCGGACGCTAAGCAGATCTACTTCTGACTTGGGAGGAGAGCGGATTAAAGCGGCGGAGGCTCTGAGGTGTCGGAGGCTCGCTGGAGTGGACTGAACTGGCTGAGTTGGAATGATCCACGTTCATGGGCACGGCGAGGCCCCGCGTGGCGGCTCGAACCGTGGAGCCGCTTCCTCCCTTCCCCCCCCTCCCAAGCTTTTAGTTGGCAGAGGCCGGTGGTCATGACTACATCACACACCTGTAGATCCGAGTCAGTAAGTGATAAACGTCACACGGACAGATATCGGCGGATCATTTGTTCATACGCACTCATTCACGACAGACTCACAGGCTTTTATAAGTATATGTGTGTGTGTGCTGATTTGTTTCGTTTTTTTTCCCTCCTTATTAATTTGACTTTAATTTGAACCCCTTACCCTAGTTTTTTTCCTCCACCTCTTATTGAAGAAGAGAGTGGGCTGTATGCTTGTGAACAGGTGTGTGACCTCTTGCATAGTATGTTGCTTCTTTCCAGATATTTAAACGACTATATATGGGGCGTTCTGCCTGTGTACATGACAGAAGTGGCTTTTTAGCAAGTATATTCACAGAGAGATTCACAGAGAGTATTGAAATAAGGTCATGAGTTGATTGGTGGAGGGCTTGTTGGTGACGTTTTGAGCCTGTGGTGAAAGCAGGATGCTGATTGTAACCGAATAGCGCCGCTCTTCCTGATGGTGTAATGATATAATAAAAGCGTGATTGGACTGGCTGATTTTTAATTTTAAAGTTTTTTTTTTTATTATTATTTTTATTGTTTAATGTGTCTGATTGAAGAATTGTCTGAGGTTTAATTTCCGGAGAGGAAAATCAGAATCGTCTCTCGTTCCTCAAAAGAGTACCAGCTATGTATCTTGCTTTGTGTACATATTTAAGAACTATTTAAAAAGTAAAAAGAAAAAAAAAGTATTGATGTGAACTGTGATTTTTAATTTAACATCCATTAGTGATTTAATGAGTTCCAAGAGACACTGGTGTTTAGAGAAGCTCAATCTCATCACTTAACATCACTTAACATTCCGTTTCCTAAAGTAATTATGTACCATATTTTTCGCACTCTAAGACCACTATAATACAGTATTATAAGGCGCACTATCAATGAACGTCTATTTTCTGGTCTATTTTCATACATAAGGCTCACGGGATTATAAGGCACATATTTAGAGACACTATAAGGAGCTTGTAATTCAGCAGGTCTCTCTGCTGGATGGTGGTGTGGGGGGGTTAGCTAAGTAAAGTAAAGCTAAGTAAAAAAAACGTAATAAAAAAGCATTTTTTTTTTTTTTTAGTCAAACGAGGGATGGATGTTAATCTACACACATTTCATCTTCTTAAAATGTGTGTTTACTTGGGTGAGTAAAGCTCTTCTGTTTATTAACAGTAAGCCTAGATTCCAGAATTTCCCCAGCACGAAGGCTAGAGCATTAGCGTTAGCGGCTACCCACCTGACAGTGCTACACTGAGTAACCCAGAGTGCTCCAGTAAGCCATGGCGATATTAGCGAGCGGTTCATCCTACGTAGCTTGTATTAACACTGTAAACTTGCAGGCTACTGGCTGATTATACTCGCCTCTGAACGGTGAAAAAGCTAGCATTTATGTGGTTAGCGGGTAATGCTAATGCTACTCCAACAGTGCTAGCTGGGGTTAGGAGCAGGCTACAGGCGATAATACTCACCTCTGAACTGGGAAATAGAGGTTAGCGTCTGATGCTAATGCTACTCCAGCTTCTGTGCTGGAGAACTAAACTGAAACTAATACATAAGGTGCATTTGGCTTTTCTTTTTTTTTTTTTTTTTTTTTTTTTTTTTGAAAAGTAAAGGATTTTAAGGGCAATTTATAGTGCGAAAAATATGGTAAGGGGTTTCAACATGGATCCTCATCAGCTACACCTGATCTGGTGTATCAGTGTTTTCCAGATAACTTTAAACATTAAAATCTGCCTTCTGTACCATTTGTTACTGCACCACCTAAAGTTCCACTATGCAGTTATTTCTTTTTCCATCCAAGACCAGCCTACTATGTGTTTGAATAGGGAGGGGCCAAAATAATGGAAACTGAAGGTCAGATTGCTATTTCACACATAGAGATATTAAAACATTTTGTAGCTTTTGGCTCAATATTGCACAAAAAAGCTTGATTGATTGATTGTCTTGTATTACCTGCTGTGCTTGCGCAGATCTCCACATCGATGGGGAAATCACCACTAGAGCTCTGATCCTCCTCCACTCTCAACACAACCAGCAAGCTGATTGGCTTATTTATAGGAGGGCGGGGTTTTATTTCTAAACAGGCACCATGATGAGCTTTACAAGAAATCCTATTCATATAGCAGTTATTAGCTGGTCTTCTTATTAATCATTACTGCACCACCTAAAGTTCCACTATGAGAAAGTTTCAAGATTCAGTTTTAAAGTCTTTAAATGATAAATTGATGAATTCCCCCAGTGTAAGTTCAAATGCTACAGCTTTTTTCCAGCAAGAAAATCCCATTGCTCAATAATCTTGATTTGTTTTATATATTTTTTCATTATAAAGGTATTATGAGCAGTGTGTATGAGTGAATGTGGATGGCTGTAATTAGATGATGATGATGATGATGGTGGTAATAATGATAAACTGTTAAATTATAAACCACCACATTCATTCTGTCACATATATTAATTCTGCTTAGTGGTGGAGAATGTACCAAGTGAGGTGGCAAATCCAGGTCTGGAAAATAAAATCCGTTGCCGGATTTTGTTCTGAACGTAGAAGTCTGCATTCCCGTGAACTTGTGGATCCCTGTTTAATATCTTGTAGCATATGACTGAATTTTAAGGTCATGTAATGTAATATTCAATCCCACATATTTATAAGTAATCCATATTAAATTACAATCACTCGTTAAATACAGTGTTTAATTATTCTTATTCTAAATATTTCCAAAACAACCAATCACATGAACATGAACACATGAATCCTCTAGACAAAGCTATATTATTTCAGTTGGAATTCATTCATTTTTAAGGGAAAAACTGAGCCAAAATGTCTACGTTGCACAAAATCCTATGGTGTCTTTTTACTAGCTAGACCTGGATTTGCCACTTTCATATACCAGCATAGATAACCAGCCTGACAAAAGTATATACCTGCTATTAATTACAGGTGCTTCTCAAAAATTAGAATACCATTGAAATTTTACTTTATTTCAGTAAATCAGTTCGATTTACAGCCAATTAAAACCCAAAAAAACAGTGTCTCAGAAAATTAGAAAATTAAAAAAGATCAATTCGAACTTATTTGTCAGTGTGGGCAGTGTGCCAAGTCCTGCTGGAAAATGAAATCCGCATCTCCATAAAAGTTGTCAGTAGCAGAGGGAAGCATGAAGTGCTGTAAGATTTTGTGAGAAAACAAAACTGCACTGACTTTAGACTTGATAATAAAACACAGTGGATCAACACCAGCAGATGATCAGCATGTCTCTCCAAACCATCACTGATCATCAGTAAATTTTTAACTTTTATGGAGATGTGGATTTCATTTTCCAGCAGGACTTGGCACACTGCCCACACTGACAAAAGTAGCAGGTTGTCTTAAAAATATTCTAATTTTCTGAGACACTGATTTTTGGGTTTTCATTGGCGGTAAGCCATAATCATTAACTATTAAAAATAAATAAACTACTAAAATAGATCACTCTGTGTGTAATACATCTATATAATATATGTTTCACATTTTGAACTGAATTACTGAATATAGTAACTTTTCAATGATATTCAAGTTTTTTTAGATACACCTGTATTAACAAAACCTTTTATTTTCAAATGCAGCAATTAACCGCAAGCTCAAAGTACTGTACCATTTGAAAACTGGCGCAAGTAATTGTTTTATGTTTCCCATTTATCGTCCACCAGGGGGCGTTGCTGTGTGTTCTACACCTTTCTCTATATTAGACAATCATTTGTTTCCTCTCTGAGCACTATGGGCCACCCACACTAAGGCCACCAGAGGTCAGCGCTTCTTCTTTGCCTGTGTTTCCTTGGGCATGTTTGGGAACAGTGCAGGCAGGCAGTGTTGGCAGCAAGTGAAGAACAAGTGTGGTATTTGAGACAAGCCTTCTACTTGTTTGAACAGGGGAGACCCAAATACTGGAAACTGAATGTCAGATTACTTTTTCAGAAACTAATTTAAATCACTGATTTAAATTTACATTTTGTAGCATTTGGCTCGAACTGCAAAAAAAAAGCTTGCTTGATTGTCTCACTTGTTTCGGCTGCTGCGCTTGCACAGATCTCCACATTAAGAGGGAGATTCGACCATTAGAACTCTGACCCTCCTCCACTCTCAATACAACCAAAATCAACCTTATAAATGCACTAATGGGCGCCAAGTGGTCTAGCGGTTTAAAGCGCTGCCACTATGATTGGGAGGTCACTGGTTCAAATCCAGGTCATGCAGCTTGTCATCAGCTGCTGGAGCCCCGAGAGAGCACAACTGGTCTTGCTCTCTCTCTGGGTGGGGACAGTAGATGGCGCTCTTTCCCCTCATCAGTCCTAGGATGATGTCGATCAGCACAAGGCTGCGTCTGTGAGCTGATGTATCAGAACCGAGTCACTGCGCTTTCCTCCGAGTGGGCTGTGATGCTAATATCTGAATGACTTTCCTCTAATCTAATATAATTTAACATGGTTTAAGAATAGAAAAAGTGTGTAATACAGACAAGTGGAGTGTGCACTGCTCACTTCTGCAACTTTTTAAAAACAGTTTGATTTATTACTTTGCTACGCTGGGATTATCATGCCGTAAGTTTATATAAAAAAAATAGCATTAACAGACGCCTACATCACAGACTATTTTCTTGAGCCCGACTCGAAAGTGATGGGAAATCTCGGGCAGGTTCTGGTTGGGTTCGGGCAGAGAATCTAAGCTGTAACTGGAAGTTAGGAATGCCTGTCTGCACTGCTCTAAAATTAAAAGGGCGTCAGGGAGAAAATGGCCTTTAGGTGTGGTTCTGGTTGTGCAATTTAATCTGCTTTTCCTGCTTTTTGCATTTTTAATGCAACGTCTGTTGTAAATATTCATCTTCTATCGTTACAGTATGTTTATTATACCTGCATCTAAAATAAAAACAAAATAAAAAATGTTTATACTCAGTTTCAGCGTTTCATATGTCATAAAATGTGCTGCTTTATTTGATTTATTAATATTTCTTTATTTTATTTACTAATATTTGCCAATTTAACCCAACCACCCACTCACTAGGAATACCTTTATCAGTTGCAACGCTTCAGACAGAAAGATGATTAGGGCGTCTTAGGACGCCTCTTTTTTCAACCTGCCACCATTCAGTGCAGCATCACTATTCAGCATCAGAACGACCTCGGAGGGAAGTTCTGGATTCTCAGCTCTGATACATCAGCTCACATCAGGAGAGATGAGGGACAGAGGAGCATCATCTACCCACCAAGAGAGAAACAGCATGGCCAGCTGTACTCTCTCTGACTCTGGCTGCTGATGCCGAAGCAGCATGACCTGATATTCAAACTCACAATCCTCCTGCCATAGTGTCGGTGTCATATCTGATTTAGGACCACATATGAAAGGCTACATTCACATTACCAGTCTGAAGTGACGAAAATCTGATTTTTGCTTAATGTGGCTCAGATCTGATTTTTTCATGGTTGTGTGAACATGCCAAATCCGATTGTTTCACTTTCACTTTCATGTGCGGCCCTAATTCGAATACATATCCAATCCATGGACATGCAGCATGAATGTGAACAGTCAAATCAGAATTCATGCGTCTTTTTTTAAGCTTTTACACATTAGCATTAGCGCTACGTGCTTCTCTCTCATACCCAGCTGTGCAGCTATAACTGCAAAAACAGCAAAAGCAAACAGCCTGGCCTTTTTTTTTACCTCCTCAACCTGAGCATGTGCTTCAGACCAGCTGTTTGCTCTCCACTGCAGCAAAAGATGCTCCACATATGATCTGCTAACTCATCCATTTCCCTTTATAAAACTACGAGTCGTCTCTCTAATATGAGTTTTTTTGTTGTTGAAGGTAAAGAAGGTAAAGATGTTTATACACGTATCAATGTGAGCATGTGCGGCGTTGTTTTAGGGACAGATTCGTTCACATTACACACAGAAACAGATCACTTACTCATTTGTGAATGTGAACCGTCAAGATAGCCAAATCCGATATGAGCAAAAAAATCGGATTTGAGCAAGGTGGCATGTAATGTGAACGTAGCCCAAGTTGATTTTTGAGAACTGGACTCTTTTTATCAGGTGTGTTTGGTTTCTACAGCCCATTGTGACACAAGGTGAGAGAGATGACCCTTCTTCACCACTAGAGGGCAGCGATACCACACAGCATAATTAGGGTCAGAGCCCTTTGGCATTTTGCAGTACCAACACACAAACCCTGCTAAAATACATAACAATCATATGTAACTGTGATGTTTTCTGATTATTTTAGGCCTCAGAGTCCAGTCTGAAATAAAAGTAGCCCACAGCTGCCCCGCCCCCTCTGATTATCAGGTGTGTTATATAATGGGCTCCTCATCTTAATTCAAAAACACTTGAAAAAATATAAGCGGATGTGTCAACAGCAGCCAACTAAGTGTGCAGCAGCACACACACTCACACACACACACACACCTCTCTAGTCCCTTCAAGTGTTGTCTTACGTAAAGCTGTATTTATGAAGAGGCAGAAGTTTATGTAATTCTTATATAAATTTAACACCGAGCCGCCCCTCAGACCTCACACTGCTGCTGCTGCTGATAACAGCATGACTGATCTTTCAAAGATGTCCAAACAGGTGTAGGGTTTCTATCTAAGCTGGAACCTCATAGACTTAAGAACAGATTGATTTTTGCAAGATACAGTTGTGGTCAAAAGTTTACATACACTTGTAAAAAAACATAATGTTATGGCTGTCTTGAGTTTTCAATAAGTTCTACAACTCTTATTTTTCTGTGATAGAGTGATCGGAACACATACATGTTTGTCACAAAAAACAGTCATAAAATTTGGTTCTTTCATAAATTTATTATGGGTCTGCTGAAAATGTCACCAAATCTGCTGGGTCAAAAATATACATACAGCAACAAAATTTGTCAATTTTGGTGATGTAGCGAGTTGTGTCAATCAAATTAGCTTCATGTCATGGCCTCTTCACTTCTTGTAAGTGATTCTGATTGACTACAGCTGTTGACTTCTCATGAGCCCATTTAAATAGGGCTCATTTGACCCAGTGATTAGACTCAGCTACAAAAGCTACAATGGGAAAGTCAAAGGAACTCAGTGTGGATCTGAAAAAGCGAATTATTGACTTGAACAAGTCAGGGAAGTCACTTGGAGCCATTTCAAAGCAGCTACAGGTCCCAAGAGCAACTGTGCAGACAATTATACGCAAGTATAAAGTGCATGGAACAGTTGTGTCACTGCCACGATCAGGAAGAAAACGCAAGCTATCACATGCTGCCGAGAGGAGATTGGTCAGGATGGTCAAGAGTCAACCAAGAATCACCAAGAAGCAGGTCTGCAAGGATTTGGAAGCTGATGGAACACAGGTGTCAGTCTCCACAGTCAAGCGTGTTTTACATTGCCATGGACTGAGAGGCTGCCGTGCAAGAAAGAAGCCCTTGCTCCAGAAAAGGCACCTTAAGACTCGGCTGAAGTTTGCTGCTGATCACATGGACAAAGATAAAACCTTCTGGAGGAAAGTTCTCTGGTCAGACGAAACAAAAATTGAGCTGTTTGGCCACAACACCCAGCAATATGTTTGGAGGAGAAAAGGTGAGGCCTTTAATCCCAGGAACACCATGCCTACTGTCAAGCATGGTGGTGGTAGTATTATGCTCTGGGGATGTTTTGCTGCCAGTGGAACTGGTTCTTTGCAGAAAGTAAATGGGATAATGAAGAAGGAGGATTACCTCCAAATTCTGCAGGAAAACTTAAAACCATCAGCCCGAAGGTTGGGTCTTGGGCGCAGTTGGGTGTTCCAACAAGACAATGACCCAAAACACACATCAAAAGTGGTAAAGGAATGGCTAAACCAGGCTAGAATTAAGGTTTTAGAATGGCCTTCCCAAAGTTCTGACTTAAACCCCATTGAGAACATGTGGACAGTGCTAAAGAAACGGGTTCATGCAAGAAAACCATCACATTTAGCTGAACTGCACCAATTCTGTCAAGAAGAGTGGTCAAACATTCGACCTGAAGCTTGCCAGGAGCTTGTGGATGGCTACCAAAAGCGCCTAGTTGCCGTGAAAATGGCCAAGGGACATGTAACCAAATACTAATGTTGCTGTATGTATATTTTTGACCCAGCAGATTTGGTGACATTTTCAGCAGACCCATAATAAATTTATGAAAGAACCAAATTTTATGACTGTTTTTTGTGACAAACATGTATGTGTTCCGATCACTCTATCACAGAAAAATAAGAGTTGTAGAACTTATTGAAAACTCAAGACAGCCATAACATTATGTTTTTTTTACAAGTGTATGTAAACTTTTGACCACAACTGTATCAAAAAAGCACAACTATCTTCCCTGTTAAGACCATACATATACAGCTCAGTTTTTCTGATTTTGCTATAGGTTTATGTTTGAGTAAAATTAACAATGCTGTTTTTTCTATAAACTACAGACAACATTTCTCCCAAATGCCAAATAAAAATATTGTCATTTAGAGCATTTATCTGAAAAAAATGAGAAATTACTGAAATAACAACAAAGAGATGCAGAGCTTTCAGACCTCAAATAATGCAAAAAAAAAACAAAAAAAGCTTTATTATATTCATTATATTCAGAAATTAATATTTGGTGGAATAACCCTAGATTTTAATCACAGTTTTCATGCATCTTGGCATGTTCTCCTCCACAAGTCTTACACACTGCTTTTGGATAACTTTATGCTGCTTTACTCCTGGTGCAAAAATTCAAGCAGTTCAGTTTGGTTTGATGGCTTGTGATCATCCATCTTCCACTTGTTTATATATTTCAGAGGTTTTTGATATTTGATATTCCCATCATTTTTAAGTGGTCTCTTATTTTTTTTTCCCAGAGCTGAATACATTAAGTAGTGCATCTTAAACAAAAAGAATATCATTGAAAATGTAAAACTCATATATTATATAGATGTATTAAACACAGAGTGATCTATTTTAAACGTTTATTTATTTTATTGTTATTGATTATGCCTTACAGCCAATGAAAACCCAAAAATCAGTGTATCAGAAAATTAGATTATAATATAAGACCAATTGGTACTTTTGACAGTGTGGGCAGTGTGCCAAGTCCTGCTGGGAAATGAAATCCTCATCTCCATAAAAGTTGTCAGTAGCAGAGGGAAGCATGAAGTGCTGTAAGATTTTGTGTTAAAACACTGCACTGACTTTAGACTTGATAATAAAACACAGTGGATCAACACCAGCAGTCTTTAACAGGTTGTAAATGTAATTTATGTGAAAAGTATTCCATATATTTTATGTATTTATAATAATACTCAATTCAAATACAAACCTCTCAATATACAGCTCTACAGACTACTTCAGTTTTTAAATCTGTTTCTCTGATTTTGCTATTTATAGGTTTATGTTTGAGTAAAATGAACATTTTTGTTTTATTCTATAAACTACGGACAACATTTCTCCCAAATTCCAAATAAAATAGTGTCATTTACAGCATTTATTTGTAGAAAATGAAAAATGTCTGAAATAACAAAAAAGATGCAGAGCTTTCAGACCTCAAATAATGCGAAGAAAACAATATTCATAAAGTTTTAAGAGTTCAGAAATCAATATTTGGTGGAATAACCCTGTTTTTTAAATCACAGTTTTCATGCATCTTGGCATGTTCTCCTCCACAAGTCTTACACACTGCTTTTGGATAACTTTTTGTCTTTACTCCTGGTGCAAAAATTCAAGCAGTTCAGCTTGGATCTTCTTGATTATATTCCAGAGGTTTTCAATTTGGTAAAATCAAAGAAACTCATTATTTTTAAATGGTCTCTTTTTTTTTTCCAGAGCTGTATTTTTATACAAGCTTATGTGATTTGACCTACTTCAGTTACAGCAGTCTGAAATGGGAAATACTGGCACCAAATGTTTCATATGGAGTTCACAGTTTCTATTGGAGTGCTATAGTTTCATGATTTACTGGACATGGTAAGGTCAAGTAGACACTCATACAAATTATACAGTGGATCTTTTTCGATGGGCAGAACCCCACAGGTCCACCTATGTTCTTATGCAATTTCATATAAATGAAGAAAAAAGGTACAGCTTTTAATAACTAACATTAAGAGTAAAGAGACAGAAGTAACGGGACAGAGGACAGATACTGAACTTTATTACATAAGAAAACTGAAGGTCGGTCAGGTGATTTGAGAGTTGTGTGCTGAGCTGATCCGCACAGCTATATACAGTAATATTTACACATACAGTCAACACTTAACCCTGTACAGAGTCCAGTAGTGATGAACACAGCAGCTACAGTCCAACAACCTACAGTCCAACAACATAACAGGAGGGGGTTTAATATCCAATCATATTAGACCTAATTATTCCAAGCCTTTGGGTCAATCATCATGAAATATTAAAACAATGTAAAAAAAAAAAGATGTATTTATATAATTTCAAAAACAACTGATTTAGAGTACCTGTCAAAAGTTTGAACACACCCCTTCTCATTTAATGTATTTTCCCTTTATTTTTATTATTTTCCACATTATAGATTAATACTGAAGAATTCAAAACTATGAAGAAACACATTTACAATCATGAAGTAAAACAAAAAATGTTAAACAAGCCAAACTATGTTTCATTTACTGTATTTTTTGCACTATAAGGCGCAGTTAAAATCCTTTAATTTTCCCAAAAATCATCAGTGCGCCTTATGTATGAATTTTACCAGTCAGGTATTAAGGAGCAGTAAAGTCAGTCCACTGAAGTACAGAGTTATACAGGAATTTCAGTTTAGTTCTCCAGCACTGAGGTGGCAGCAGTATTAGCATTAGCTGCTAACTGCGCTAAGTGCTAGCTCTTCCGTCGCTCAGAGGTGAGTATTATCGATCTGTAGTCTGCTGCTAACCCTGGCTAGCACTGCTGGAGCAGCATAAGCATTAGCCACTAACCATGCTAAGCGTAGCTCTTTCGCCACTCAGTTGCGAGTATATTGGGCTGTAGTTTGTGTGTTTGATGTGTTAAAACAAGCTATGTGGGACGAACCGCTAGCTAATATCACCCTAGCTTACCGGAACACTCAGTGTAGCACTCAGTGTAGCGCTGTCGGGTGACATTTACTAGCGCTAACCGCGGCTAGCAGTTAGCTGCAAATGCTAATGCTACTGCACTTGGCCTTAGTGGAAATCTGAAAATCTAAGCACTTTACTCACCCAAATCAAGAGTTTTCAAGAGAGAAATGCGTGTATTTTAAAATCCAGCACTTTAAAGAGTTTACTTCAGACTTTTATCTACTACCGAACTGCATGTGTTCCTTCATAGTATTTTTAAGTCTTTAATATTAATCTACAATGCAGTAAATCATACAAATGAATAACAAATATTAATGACAATGTGTATCCAAACTTTTGACTGGTACTTTACATCCTAAAACAATGTGTAATAATGTGTATTGTTGTGGAAAAGTCATGATTTTTGCATATACTCCAAACAATCATTCAGAGTGGGTGTTTGGTTTGGAACATACTATTCAGTGTACTATTTACTCACAGTTTACTTTTATTAACTATCCAAATTCCAACAGTGAAGCTACCACCACCATGTGTTACAGTATCTGAGCTTTATAAGGAATCCTTATATGGATATTTAGCTTCTTTGGGACGTGCCAAAGTCATGGAATACTGG
Source organism: Astyanax mexicanus (assembly GCF_023375975.1). NCBI lineage: Eukaryota > Metazoa > Chordata > Actinopteri > Characiformes > Acestrorhamphidae > Astyanax > Astyanax mexicanus. The sequence continues at coordinate 74,617,666 of NC_064409.1, forward strand.
AAACAACTGTATAGGTCTGGACTGGTAACTTTTTCTTACACCAAACCCACTCTGTGTAACTTTGCTCACATTTTACCCCTTTAATTAGGCTGAAATCTGGAATATTTGGACGAATTACCCTTTACAGGACGGCTCAGTAGGAAAGCACAGAGACTCTGAACCATAAGCAACAAAAAAAAAGCACTAAACCAACTTCCATCAGAGACAGAACTACAGTAATTCACCTGTGTGTGATGATTTCCAGTTGTGTTCTTTAAAGTGCAGCATGCCTGTTATGGAAGGCTATTGAAAGACCCCTTATCCTTTTATATCTCACCTCTCCGTCACTGCGAATGGAGAATGAATAAATGAATAATCAGCATGTAGATATCCTGCAGTCCTTACATCAGATCTTACATCAGTCTCACACAGCCGTGAATCAATCAAACAGGATACAAAGACATCCAGTAAAAACCTTTGTCTTATTGAACATAATACATTTATGTGGATGATTTTTTTTACTTTAAATAGTACTGAGAGATGGTGCTTTATATAACTAAAAATAGGGCTCTGAGTGGTCCCGCAGACTAAGACGGGCGATTGCTGGTTCGAATCCCGGTCATGCAGCTTGCCATCAGCTGCCAGTGCCCTAATGGCGTGCTTTTCCCTCATCACTCCTAGGGTGATGTCGATCAGCACAAGGCGTCTGTGAGCTGATGTATCAGAACCGAGTTGCGCTTTCCTCCGAGCGTTAGCGCTGTGCAGGCCAGTGGATACTTTTACAGGCAATAAAGTGTACATATAAAGATCAATTAGCCCATATGTGTAAATATGTTTAAAAAAAGGCAAAGGCTTTCACAGAGTGTCCTAATTTTCTAAATGTTCATATGACTGTATGAGTTTGAATTCACTTCATCATGAATATCTAAACACACACTTTACAGTATTGAAGCAAAGGAAACGTGTCTAATAAAACAGATTTTTAACAGGTCTGTGCAAATGGGATGGACTCTTAGAAAAAAAATCCAGCAGGACAAATTCCCTTTAATGAAAATAATATCCCTTTAAATCCGACCGGAACACGGAATAATCTCTCAGCTGTTCTTATGCATTCGCTTTACAGGATCAGACGAAATATAATATATTCATTCACACAGAAATGAAAGTGGGACACTCTTAGCGTCCGCCAGCATCGTCTTTCAGTGTCAGATCACTCCTTTTGAGTCTGTCCAGTTTCAGTAATAGAGTCCAGGGCTGTCCAGTTCTGGTCCCAGAGAGTTCAGCACAGTTTTTGGTTAGAGTTCCTTGTCCGAACACTTGTACTGAATTTAATTCACTCATTCTGCAGTGGAGCAAGATGCCTTATATTCACTTTCTATGGAAACAGGCAGCAGGACTGTGGGAAGAAAGCAGGCATTGTGTTGTGTCACAGCTAGAGCTGGGTAATGTTCTCAATACCTGCTTTTAAACCCTTAGTGACCCTATCAATCATCTGTTAACTAATTAATCAGCAGGTCAACCTGGAGCTTACTGTGAGCACTATCCAATTTTTTTATTAAAAAAAAAAAAAAATTAGCCAAATTGAGATGTACTTCGAAATAGGGGTGGGCAATATTATATCGTATACAATATATCGTGACACAGAAATATCATGATATTAAAAATCCATATTGTGATAATAGGGCTGTTCTGTCTTAAAAGTAGTCTATTATTTACTGTGAAGCTTTAGGTGTATTTATTGTATAATTGTTTTAGTTTGCAGTTTATATGCATGCACTAAATATTCTGCAATAGTTTTTGCTGCATTATATTATTTTATGCTATATTATTTATTTTGCCACATTATGTTTATGCTGTTATACTCTTAGACTATATTCCTGAAATTAATTAATTATTTCTCTGTTTTTTCTATATCGCCAAGTATATCGTTATCGCAAAAATACCCTGAAATATCGTGATATTATTTTAGAGCCATATCGCCCACCCCTACTTTGAAATTAAAGTACAGTGGTATTAAAAATGTTGGTACCCCTGATAGCTGTCATGATTTTTCTTTATAAATTACTGGTTGTTCAGATCAGCAATTTCAATCACATATATCATATAGCAGATAAACACAGTGATATTTAAGAAGAGAAATGCAATAATTCTTTAAACTAAATTAGGCAGGTGCATAAATTTGGGCACCCTACAAGCTTCCTATAGCTTCCAATGAAAGTCTGGCTTCTGGTTGAAGGTATTTTGCATAATTCTTCTTTACAAAACATCTCCAGTTCAGTCAGGTTTGATGGTTTCTGAGCAAGAAAAGCCAGCTTTAAATCACACCACAGGTTTTCAATAATATTCATATCATATGACTGACTGTTCTCACCATCCTTCAGAAATCTCTGAAAGCATTTTTATCCTTCCTCTAAACCATGGTGTTGAACAATCTTTGTTTTCAGATCATTTGAGAGTTGTGATTTGAGGATCCCATTTTGCCGCTCTTATGAGGACTAGTAAGGCCCTCATAATAAGGGCTAACGTTTCGGTGGCACTCCATCAATGTCCATCAAACACCTGGGAGTGCAAACCCACTAGACAGTTCTGGAAGAGCAGTGCAGAGCAGCTTTGGATTCAGCATTTCAGAATATTGGCTCTGAAAAGCTATAGTGTAGAACAGTCTGACTCCCTCAGATGTATTATCTCTGTTTATAAATAAGGGTTAATCTACAGTTACAGTAGATACAGAAGTATCAGCACAGTAATCAGATATACTTATACTGCTGTATGAGATGCCAATTGAAGAGGAGTTGAATTTTGACACAACACCTGTTCTTTTTCTTCTTCTATTGTTTAAAAGGTTACAATAGCCTGCCTCAAAAGTCAGAACAAAAAATCTGCAAAACAGTGCTTTCACACTGCAAATGAACCAGACCATGGATTAATTGACCTGGATAAATTCACTGAGACCAAATTGTAAAAAAAACAACTGTGGTTCACAGCAAGTTTCACACCTGCTTTAATGGATAAAAAAAACTAAAATGTCTAAAGGTCCAGGAAAATAACTTTTGCCATGCCTAATGTAGAGATGTAGGCATGGGGCACCATCATGTAGGCATGTGCAGTGATTCAATGCTGAACAAGGGTTTCTGAGCAAGAACTCACACCAAACTGTGCTGTGCTGATCAGTAATGCACTGGATTAACTTGATACAAATGATGTATTACACATATTACACCAAACATGTAATTATTAAGCAGTTATATAATTTATTATTATTATAGAACTGTAGAAATGATGAGCAGAATCCAGTGCATCACTTTTCCTCTGGAAATCCACCTTCACACATACTGTACACATTCAGATCTCTGAGGACTCAATCCTTTCGATCCAGGGAAGACCCGAAGGCTGTTTCTCCTCTTCCTCTGAAGCCCCGCCCCCATTCGCATCCGCTCCGCCCACGCCCCCTCTGAGCAGCATCAGTTCTCTCTCCAGGCTCTCGTTCTTGTGGTACATCTCCAGGTAGCTGGCCTGCAGCTCTCTCTGGTAGCGAATCACCTTCTCCTTCTCCAGCTGCCAGGTGTTCCTCTCCGCCTCGAAGGCGGAGGCCTGGGCCTCGCTCTGCCGCCGCTCCAGCAGCAGCTCCGCCCTCAGACGCTCCTCCGTGGCTCTGGACTGCTGGCTCTCCTGGGTTGGCTGGCCGTCGTCGAACGCGCCGCCCTTGCGGCGCTCGGACTGCAGGGCCAGCTGCAGCAGATCCAGCTGTCGGTCCCTGTCCTTCACCTCGCCCCGACTCTCCCTCAGCTGAGTCTTCAGCAGGAAGATCTCACTCAGCTTCTGCGTCACCTCGGCCTGAGAGTCCCTCAGCTGCTGCTTCAGCAGGGAGATCTCGCCCGTCTTCTGACACACCTGCAGGAGACGCGGGATACAAAACAGTGGGGATGAGTAATTATTTTTCGGACGACTTTTTACTTCTACTTCTTACATTTTCACCCAATTATCTGAACTTTCCACTCCTTACATTTTAAAAACAGCCTTGTTACTCCTATTTCATTTCAGTATGTTTTCATTACAGCTTCTCATCATTCAATAAAACCCCTATCCAGATAAATCTCTCCATCCAGATAGAGTAAATCTGATTGTGATTGGATGTAGAGAAGTATAAACATATACCATTCCGACACCCTATTGGTTTATACACACCTGCACACGTCACACCACCGCCCCTACTCCAGCAAGAACAAAGCAGACGTATGTAGATGAAGTATGAAGATGATCCGTGCAGAGACTCAAGAGAACTCCAGACAAACTCCAGCCCAACTGAGCTCACACTATAAGGTGCACTGGATTATAAGGCGCATTATGCGACACTAGTAAGGAACAGGGGTGTCGCCATATTCTCCCTCTAATTAAGCACCTATAAAGTTAAGCTAAGCTATATAAACAAAACTGTAATTAAAAAATATATTTTAAAGTCAAAAATACACTGGGTGTTAATCTACAAGGATTTCTCTCCTGAAAACTGTTATTTGGGTTAGTAAATCCCTTCTGTTTATTTACAGTTTACTTAAATTTCCAGATTTCCACTATTGTCACCTGACAGCGCTACACTCAGGAACCCTGAGTGTTCTGGTAAGCCAGGGCTAGCAGTCCGTAGTTTGTTTTAACATGGTAAACGTGCCGGCTATAGTCTATACAGGACATACTCACTTCTGAATAGTAAAAGAGCTAGCTCTTAGGGCAGTTAGTGGCTAATGCTAATGCTTCTCCAGCAGTGCTAGCCTGGGTTAGCTGCAGGCTACAGGTCGATAAAACTCAACTCTGAATGGCGAAAGAGCTAGTGCTTAGTGCAGTTAGCAGCTTATGCTAATACTGCTCCAGTCTTGGTGCTGGAGAACTAAACTGAAACTCCTGTATAACTCTGTACTTCAGCAGAGTGACTTTACTGCTCCTTAATACCTGACTGGTAAAATTCAGATTATAAGGCACACTGACGATTTTTGGGAAAATAAAAAGGATTTTAATGCACCTTATAGTGTGAAAAATACAATATATTTACAATGTACTAAAATACATTCATTTTCACTGTGCGTATAGGCAGCTGAAACAGGGAGCACAGTAAAGCAGATTAGCTGTGATGCTAACAGCTGGCCTTAGAAGATTTGGGGCAGTTTAGCTGTGTGAACCAAGTGATTGTGGATAAATATGAACAATCGGATTTGGTCTGAAATGTTGGTACTAGTGTAACATGTAAGGGCATGCCACAAGTTATGGGACAGGAACTAATATTGTGTGAATAAGTCATTAGGTATTATTGCTATCTAGCATTGCATCTGTGCTTGCTTTCTAAGCAGAGGTCTTTTTCATGGACGTCTTTATAATCTAAAAATCTAATAATAACCATCAGTAATAGAACTGTAAATAGATTAAAAAAACTCAAGGTGAACAAATACACTGTAAATCCTGAGCTCACACACCTCCCACTGTGTCTCCTCCAGCTCTGGGTGGAGCTCGTGGCTGCTGGCTGCAGCTCCGTTCTTCTTCAGGCTCTGGCACTCGAGTCGCAGGGCCTGGAGCTCGTCCTGCAGCCGGCTGCGCTCCTGCTGCACCTTGTACATCTGCAGCTGCAGCGTGCGCTGAGCACGCTGAGACTGCTGAGAGACCTGCCGCAGTTTAGTGGCGTACAGCTGCTTCAGCTCCGTCACCTCCTTCTCCCACAGACGCTGCTTCCCCTCAAACACCTGCAGAACACACACACACACACACACACACACACACAGGTTAGTCCAGGTGTGGATGAGAATAATACAAACCTATGCTCTCTATACATACCATGTTTCTACACCCAATATTTACGTTTTTAGCTCCTCTGATCATAGACACTCTGTAAGTCCATAATTACAGACTGTAGGTTACATTACATTACAGTACATTACATTTGGCAGATGCTTTTGTCCAAAGCGACTTGTCAAGTACAAAAATAATAGAAGTTAAAGGTAAAACATTTTTAGATAGGGCCTAAAGGAGGTCAAAGGGAAATAATGGGATAGAGGAGTGAAGGAAGGGAAGAAGGAAATGAGGTTAGAATTAGTTAGTTTGTTAGAGGTGCTAGGAGAGTAAGTGCTCTTTGAAGAGCTCTGTCTTCAGGAGTTTATTAAAGATAGTGAGAGATTCTCCTGATCTGGTAGTAGAAGGTAGTTAGTTAGAGGTGTTAGGAGAGTAAGTGCTCTTTAAAGAGCTCTGTCTTCAGGAGTTTATTAAAGATAGTGAGAGATTCTCCTGATCTGGTAGTGGAAGGTAGTTAGTTAGAGGTGTTAGGAGAGTAAGTGCTATTTGAAGAGCTCTGTCTTCAGGAGTTTATTAAAGATAGTGAGAGATTCTTCTGATTTGTAGGCGAGATGTTCTTTTTGTGAAATGTGGTGATACTTTCACACCAGATGTACTGGGACACACACCTTCCAAACATTTGAGCTTTTGTCTTGTCAGTCCACAGAGTTTTTACCCAGAAGTCTTTGGGATCTCCACAAGGTTTTCTGGTAAAATTACAAGCCTTAATGTTGTTTTTGGTCAGCACTGTTTTTTGTGTTGGCACTCTGCCTTGCAAACCATTTCACCCAGTTTCTTTCTCATGGTGGAGTCATTAATGCTAACCATAAGTGTGGCAAGTGATTCTTGCAGTTCTTTGGATGTTGTTGTGGGTTGTTTTGTGACCTCTTGGATGAGTCGTCACTGCGCTCTTGGAGTAATTTTGGTTGGGCAGCCGGCCACTACTGGGCAGGTTCACCACTGTTCCATGTTTTTGTCATTTGTGGATAAGTTCTCTCTCAGTGTGGTTCGTAAAAGTCCCAAAACTTTAGAAATGGCTTCATAACCTTTTTCAGACTGATAGATCTCAAATACTGTCTTTTTAATTTCTTCCTGAATGTCTTTGGTCCTATCTAAGTGATTTCTTGATTGAGAACAGGTGTGGCAGAAATCAGGCCTGGCTGTGGCTAGAGAAATTAAACTCAGGTTTGATAAACCACAGTTTAGATTCATGTTTTTCACACAGGGCCATGTAAGTTTGATTTTTTTTTTCTCCTTTAATAATAAAAACTTTAGCATTAGTCTTTGATTAATCTTTAAATTAGTTTGATGATCTGAAATATTTAAGAGTGACAGAGCTTGAAGGGGCAAACACTTTTTCACAACACTGCTTATCACAGGACAGCACTTTCTAAAAGAGCTACTATGGGGTTATATATGAATTCAGACCTGTGCGATGGCGTCCTCGCTCTCGTCCAGGTTCCTCCTCATCTGCCGCAGCTCGTGCTCCTTCTCCTGCAGACGCTCCTCCAGCTCCCTCACCACCTCCTCCAGAGAGTGCGACAGCTCGTAAGGGGGCGGAGCCTCGCTGCCGGTGCTGTAGCACTGTAATCGGCCCAGCGTGGCCATGCTGCGCCCCGCCGGCCCGCCGCCGCCCCCCGAGCCCAGCGAGGCCCGGTCCAGGGAGCCGATGTGGTCGATGTGGCCCATGGAGGCGCTGATGTGGGACAGGTGGGGGCGGTAAGGGGGGCGGTACGGGGGCAGGCTGCTCATGGAGTTGTGTCCCGAGTCGGACGCCGTCTCCTCGCCCTCCTGGCTCAGGGCCCGGGGGGTCGCCAGGACCCCTTTGTTGGCGCTGGTGGCCCCGCGGGACGGGGACGAGGAGGAGGAGGACGTGGACAGTGACTTGGTGGCCGTCTTGCTGCTGCTCCCCAGATCCTCAGGTTTGGACGGGTAGAGGTTCTGGACGGAGCTGAAGTTCTTTGGAGTGACAGGTTTAAACGCAGACGGCCTGAGACGAGGCTGGTGGAGGAGAGAGCAGACAGACAGGTCATTATTTAGATGATTTGTATTTATAATTAGTCATATGAAATAACCAGGACACCCCATAAAATCCCTTTGTAACATATTTAAACATATGGATATTTGATTTGATTTGTTTTGTAACATGTAATCTATAAAAAATACAGTTTCCTTATGAGGAAAAAGTTATTATTATTATTATTATTATTATTACTTTAAAAGCCAGCCTTTTGATTCAATATAAGGGAAAAAAAGTTATTTATTCATTTTTTTCAATATGAAACTTCTTCTGCTTGCCTTAACCCCTTAACAGGCCAGGATTTTTGTCAACTTTCTTTCCGACATTACACCCCTAAATCTTGAGGATTTCTTCTTCAACTGTCAAAATATAATGAATAAAATCATAAAATTGGCTATTTCCTAAACTTAACTTTTTGATATCAATACAAATCCTGAATACAGATGAAACAGTTAATCTCCCTCAAACCTCTAGTTTCGTAAGGTTTGTCTAGTTTTTGCCTCAATTGTCATTTTTAGAAAGGCTTTGTTGAAAAAATGTAAAAGTTTAGAAGGAATGATCAGAGACTGTAAAAAAGATTTATTCAATGAAAATGAAGCCAAAATCTTCAGCCATGTTGGCGATCCTGAAACCCGAGTCTGTAGAGCGCAGTAGAGACCAGAGGAGGGAGAAAGACTGTGGAGAGACCGCCTACTCATTTAAATAACCCCGCCCCTGAGGGCTGCCTCGAGGTCACAGGCTGCAGAGCGGGGCGGAGCTGACGGCCTGTTATTGGTCCCGCCCATAACCAGCCCTTTTTTGAATAGAGCAGAATAACGTTTTAAAACCGAATTCTGTGGGGATATAAAAATGTAACAATATAAGCAGAGGTTACACTAGCTGCTGCATTTAAATAATGGAGGTAGAATTACAGTATATTAGAAAAAAAACGTGATTGAAAGTTGTCTGTTTTGCCATTGAAACCTATGGGGATGTGTGGAGTTACACAGCTTTCTGAAACCGAACAGCAGGGGGCGTCCGACCTGTGGTGGCTTCACTTTTGAGAGACCATGCTCTGTCCAGCTATACACAGTATATGGGAATGATAATTAACCTTGTCGGAGCATCTTAAGTACATTAGGTGAAACGTTCTATAAAAAAATCATTTCATTTATTTTATTTAAGTCTTTCATTCCCTTACTGACTATTATTAATCCGCCTAAACATTATCTTGTAGTAATGCAAGAATGAACACTGCATAATTCTGCAGAACTACAGGTTATAGTCACACTCAACAGTACAGAACATGGTAACTTGCTCTTATAACCTACAACACTGGAGTCAGATAGTTAACTGTTTTAAAACAGAATGTACAGAAGGCAGCCTGGGGGAATGACTACAGACTGATGGTGAGTAAGGGAGCCAGGAGCCAATGGAAAAACTGTGAGCTTTCAAACAGGATGTATTGCACATGCAAAACCCACTATACATTACTGCTGCCTCAGTTACTGAACTTTAATATAACAGATGACTAAACTGCTTTATTAAAAATTGACTCAAATCAAAGATCAGATTTGACTCTGGTAAATGATGATAAAACACATGTTTACCCAACTCAAACTAGCTGGGTAATATATGAGATACAGCTTAAATTAAGATACGACTTTAGTTTCTGAATAAGTTTCTCTGATTTTGCTATTTATAGGTTTATGTTTGAATAAAATGAACATTGTTGTTTTATTTGATAAATTTCACACATTTATCCCAAAATTTTAATAAAAATATTGTCATTTAGAGCATTTTTTTTATTTGCAGAAAATGAGAAATGTCTGAAATAACAAAAAAAGGTGCAGAGCTTTCAGACCTCAAACAATGCAAAGAAAACAAGTTCATATTCATAAAGTTTTAAATCAAATATTTGGTGGAATAACCTTGTTTTTAATCACAGTTTTTTTTTAATTCATGCATCTTGGCATCATGTTCTCCTCCACCAGTCTTACACACTGCTTTTGGATAACTTTATGCTGCTTTACTCCTGGTGCAAAAATTCCAGCAGTTCAGTTTGGTATAATGGGTTGTGATCATTCATCTTCCATTATATTCCAGAGGATTTCAATTTGGTAAAATCAAAGAAACTACATTTTTAAGTGGTCTCATTCCATTAATCTGGATAAAGAGACCAGTGGTGCACAAACCAAGCATATGGCCAAGCTTGAAAAGAAATATGCATCATAAATATTGTAATATAACGTGTGAATTTATTGATTGATGCAATTAATTATCTCCGACATCTGCACAGTGACAATACTTTCATTTTCACACAATTCAATTAGATTCATTCAGAAATGCCTCGCAACACTTACGCCTTGAGCCCTCGCCAAATGGGATAAATTAAATTAACTCAGACCACTTCCTCCTCATCTACATTTCCCTCTTTATTCCACACGGCTCCATAAATCCACTACAGTCCAGTCATATTTGATTACAGCGCTGAATTTATTCCTGCAGTGTATCAGTCTGTAGAGGCTGCTGAGATTGTGTGATTTACTCCAGAGACAGAAAGAAAGAGAGAGAGACAGGACGGCGCCGCCCACCGAGCAATAAACCCAACTCACCTCAGAACAGAAACGCTGCGTTTAGATTGAACATACTGTCACAATGACTGTTTCATTTACAACCTCCAGAAACTACAGTGGAGAAAGCATTCATCTCCCTTAAAGAGGCATTACTCACTGAGATCCTCAGAGAAACAGAGGATCTACAGTACGTGTCCTGAAAGACAACTTATAGTGCATAGAAATAACAATATATACTGTATATCGTCGCTGTCCAATGAAAAACACTTATCTCCATTTTTGTCGATTTTTAGTTTACTACATAATTTGAACAGACAAACTGTCTCTTACACTCTGCCAAAATTTCTTGATGAATGGACCAATAGAAACTCTTCAAAATGACCTGAAATAAACTCTTCTTACATTGACTTCCACTTAAAGTTTACAAGGTTTTTTCTCTCTTCTGTAAAGTTGCTGTTTTGGAGATATATGTTTTCATTGGACAGCAACGATATACTGTATATACACCAATAAGCCATAACATTAAAACCATCTGGCTTATAGAGTGTAGGCCTCCCTTGTACCACAAACCAGCTCTGACCAACATCCAACATTTAAAACTTTAATATAGAACAAAATAACTACCGTATTTTTCATACAACAAGGCGAACAATTACTAAACGTCTATTTTCTGGTCTATTATTTTTTATTCATAAGGCGCACCGTATTATAAGGCACATTATGCAACACTAATAAGGAACAGGGGTGTCGCCATGTTTTCTATCTAATTCAGCAGGTCTCACTGCTGGGTGGTGATGGGTGAAGTAACTAAGTTAAGTAAAGCTAAGCTACGTAAACAAAACTGTAATTCTTAAAAATAAAAATATTTTTAAGTGGATGTTAATCTACACAGATTTCTCTCCTTAAAACTCCTGTTTACTTGAGTGAGTAAAGCACTTCCATTTATTTACAGTAAGATTAGATTTCCATTAAGGCTGGGTGCAGCATCATTAGCATTAGCGGCTAACTGCTAGCGCTAGTCGCTTTTAGTGCTAGTAAATGCCGCCAAACAGCGCTACACTGAGGAACCCTGAGTGTTCCGGTAAGCCAGGGTGATATAAGCTAGCGGTTCGCCCCACGTAGCTTGTTGTGACACGATATTCTCACCTCTGAACGGTAAAAGGGCTATTGCTTAGCGCGGTTAGCGGCTAATGCTAATACTGCTCCAGCAATGCTAGCCAGGGTTAGCTGCAGGCTACAGGCCAATAATACTAACCTGTGAACAGCGAAAGAGCATACACTTAGCGCGGTTAGCAGCTAATTCTAATGCTGCTCCAGCAATGCTAGCCAGGGTCAGCAGCAGGCTAGAATCCAATAATATTCGCCTCTGAACTGTGAAAGAGCTAGTGCTTAGTGCAGTTAGTGGCTAATGCTAATGCTGCTCCAGTAGTGGTAGTAGACAACTAAACTGAAACTCCTGTATTGCGTTATGGGTGAACCACTGCTTTTTTGGCAGTTTTTGATGGCCCCTCTTATTCTAAATAAAGCTTAGATAGGATAAAAAAGTAATTTATTCTGTGGAATAGCTCACATTTTTAATGTTTTATAGATACTCTCATAGTTTATCACTGAGGGTTGTTAGAGAAACTCTCAGAGAGTTAAAACATGTTTACTCTATAATTTTAACACTGCAGATTTTACTGTGTTCACTCATTCAACCATTCTCTCTTACCTTGTCAAACTTGCCACCGATGGGGAGCGAGTTCTTGCCCACGTCCACCTCCCGCCCGTCTTTATGGTAGACCTTGGCGTAGACGCTCTCCTCCTCGCTGGAGTGCTCCCTCTTGATGGAGGAGGTGCCAGAGATGATGTGCTTGCCTGCTTTAGACTCTTTCTTGGTGATGTTGAGGTAATTCAGCAGCTCTCTCTGGTTGAAGCCCTTCTTCAGCAGCCCGTTGCTCGGACGCTCCGGCACCTGAGGGACCGCTCGGTTGCTTTTGGTGGGAGAAACGTCTGGAGATTCGATCAAACTGCCCACACTACCCATGATACAGTCGGACGAAGCCAAAGAGGATGCTGGGTAAAGGGAGCTGATGCTCTTGCTGGGGTCTCGACTCAGCGGTAGGGCTTGGACTGTTGCCATTGGTCACAGGATCGAGTGGCTCCACCGGGAGATCTGAAATAATAGATAAAGGAGAGAGAAGGTGATGAGGGATTTCTTCAAAATCAATCATTAATCAGAGCCTGCATGCACATTTTGGTTACTACCATACCAACACCAACACTGTAAACTCACAATGTGTTAGAATTCAAATAAATTAAGCTTTATGTAAAACTGGATATTTCCAATCATTACTCAACTCTACTTTTAGTTTGGTGAAAACTTGCGGCAGCATTTGCATTCAAACTGAGATATTTGAGTAATTTAATTATTTGAGTTAGTAATTAATTTAGTCTATTGCCACTGAATGCATCTTTTCTATTGGCTTTTGGAACAATCTATTTGCATACTGGCTGTGTCCCCCAGTTTCTGACCCCAACCATCAGTGTGTAGTCATTCTCCCCAGCCTACATAAGATAAATGTTCTTTTTCTATCCTTTTCTTTGTCCACCTAATTATACATGAGTATTTAAAATCTATACCACACCACCAAGTATTTATGTGCAATAAAAAAATAATAAATTCAAAGTATTAATGTGCAAAGCAATTGAAATAACAAGAAAAAACATAATAAAAAAAATACAATTTAGGCATAATAACAAAAAGACCACCAACCTGGCCTCTATGAGATAAGCCTTTATCTTTAAAAGATATGACTTCAGATCTTTAGACTTCAGAGGCTTTAACTCAGCTACTATCTTTGGGGTTAATTTGATTTTATTTAATATTTAAAGTCTCTGGAAAAAATGTCTGACATTAGTTTTTTGATTCAGATTCATTGTGTTTTCTTAATTGAATGAAGACAACAAGTAAAAATAACATTAACTTAATAGTATATATTCAATGTCTGTTTTACTGAGGCTGTTCTATCTGTAGAAAAAATATATATCAATATTTTACACATATTTGTGTGGTAATAATGTTGAGGTCACTATGACATTTAGTTTTATCATCTTCCTCTAAACTTTAGACCCTAATTTAACAGCACAATACTTATAATACTTACATAATACTAATATAATACTTACAATAATGCCAGAACCGCTGATAATTCATCAAAGAAACATAAATTAACTGGTGAATAAACTTTGCTATGATGTTTAAATGCTGGTACTGTATTGACCCCAAGAATAAAGAGTGTTAGTCAATCTGAGAATAGCAGGATAGATAAATAGATGTTGAACAAGAAGATCTTACTGAAACAAGCAAACAACAGGATGCACCCAGATGTTCAGTTCTGATCAAAGAACAATATAATTGTCTTCACCAATTCCACCTGCAAAAAGCATGTGACAGAGAACACCTGAGCCCAGGTCTGTGGGTGGGCCTTATCTACACCTGGGCAGCTGCCGCAGTTCAGCCAGAGAAGAAAGGATCTGCCTACAACTACAGCGTTTCCTGAGGCCAAATCTACCTACACACCTAAAACAACACATAGTAAACATGATACACAGTGAACAGGAGATTTCCACATCCAGCATAGGGTCACGGCTACTAGTGGTGTAAAGAATACAGCATTAATATATCAAAATATTGTAATATTATATTTTTGCAAAGAGAAAGATCTTTCTTTCTTGCTTTTTTTATTCTGATTGGATGAAATGTAACCTTAACTTTAACTTCATGCATTAAAATTAGATTAAAAAGATCTCAGTATATTGCCTTGCTTACAGTATTACAATATATGGCATCCATAACATCTGTATTGTGATATGTATTGTAGTATCAGGTTCTTGAAAAATACACAGCCCTAAGAGCTTAAGGCTAAATAAGTCCATCATGTTTTTCTCTCTGCGGGAACTACTTTCCTATTGGTTGTATTAAAAATTTAAACAGGTACACTAAAGAAAGTAATAAGTCAGTAATAAATGAGATAGATTGTGTGAAATGGCTATGTATAGATTGCAATGTACAAAATATATCAAAGTATATCTCTGCTATGCTAGTGATGGTGATAAATAAACCTAGCTATGTTCAGCAACCTTACTGAAGCTTGGTGATTACTTGTTCAGCAGAAAAATAGCTACAGCCTGTTACCACGGCTGCAGCACACTATTTGCATGCTATTGTGTTCTATACCTGGCAACCCGGGATGTTGAAATGGGACTGGGGGAATTGCGGTAGGCAGAATCAGAGGCTAAATCTCACACATTTACATAGAACAAGTACATTCTGGCCAAAGCTTTGCTGACAAGAGCTGCCAGGGCTTTTCCTTAATATCTGTATAATACTATGAATTACTACATAAAATATAATCCTTATTGCTCCTATTAGTTGACCTGTTTTGTGTCAAACCATTCAAATTCTGGACCACATCGTTTTTTTCTATTCTGGCCCCAAAACTGGTCCATTTTTAAGTGGACGTGGTCAAGTGGTCGAAGCAGAAAATAGGACTAATAAACCAACAGTTATTCTCCCACAGAGATTCTCAAATAATATAACAAATCAGCTCATCTTAGATCTTAGGAATGTTTAGGAGTGTGTGTTATATAAGCACATGAGTCAAACTCCCCCCCACACACACACCCACACACCCACACACACACACACACATCCTGTAAACCCACTGTAAGACCCAGCACACACGCCTGGGGAGCTCCATCAACCCGAGTGAGATACAACAGCTCTAATTGAAGTGTAACACTGATCACTAATCCACTGCTCCTTCTCTCTCTCTGTCTCTCTACATATATATCTCTCTTCTCTCTCCCTTCATCTCTTTCTCTCTCAGCAGGGAGCTGCTCTGATAAAGAGAACTTTCTTTCTCTCTCTTAACCCTTTCATCTTTCCTTTTGCCTTCTCTCTCTCTTTCTCTTTCCTCCACAACCCCTTTTTCTCTTTCACCGCTCTCTCCACTTTTTTCACTTATTTTTTCTCTTTTCCTTCTCCTTCCTCCTCTTTCTTTCTTACTCTAACCTCTCCATTGTTGCTCTAATAAAGAGAACTTTCTCTCCCTTTCCCTTTTTTATCTTTCCTTTTGCCTTCTCTCTCTCTCTCTCCTCCACAAACTTTTTTCTCTTCATTATTCCTCCTTTTTTATGCTCCTCTTCCTATTTTTTCATGCTCTTCTCTCTCCTTTTCTTTTCTACACCTTTCACTCTCTATGCCCTTTTTCTCAACTGTTTTTTAATCTTTTTCTCTGTTACACTTTTTTCCCTTTATTTCTGCGCTCCCTCCACTTTTTTCACTTATTTGTTCTCTTTTCCTTCTCCTTCCTCCTCTTTCTTTCTTACTCTAACCTCTCCATTGTTGCTTTCCTTCATTCTTTTCTCTGCTCTAATTCTCTCACTTCCTCTTAACTTTTTTCTTCTTCCACTCTCTCTCTCTTTCTTTCTTTCTCTCTGTCTCTCTACATATATATCTCTTTTCTCTCTCTCTTCATCTCTCTCTCTCTCAGCGGGGAGCTTCTCTGATAAAGAGAACTTTCTTTCTCTCCTTTTCCTCTTTGATCTTTCCTTTTGCCTTCTCTCGCTCTCTCTCTATCTCTCTCCTCCACAACCCCCTTTTCTCTTTCTCCGCTCCCTTCACTTTTTTCACTAATTTTATCTCTTTTTCTTCCTCCTCTTTCTTTCTTATTCTAACCTCTCCATTGTTGCTTTTCTTTCTTTCTTTTCTCTGCTCTAATTCTCTCACTCCCTCTAAACTTTTTTCTTCTCTCTCTCTCTCTCTCTCTCTCTCTCAGCAGGGAGCTGCTCTGATAAAGAGAACTTTCTTTCTCTCCCTTTCCTCTTTCATCTTTTCTTTTGCCTTCTCCCTCTCTCCTCCACATACCTTTTTTCTCTTCACTATTCCTCCTTTACTTATGCTCCTCTTCCTCTTTTCTTCATGCTCTTCTCTTCTCTTTCCTTTTCTTTTCCACCCCTTTCACTCTCTATGCCCTTTTTCTCAACTGTGTTCTATCTTTTTCTCTGTTACACTTTTTTCCCTTTCTTTCTCCGCTCCCTCCACTTTTTTCACTTATTTTTTCTCTTTTCCTTCTCCTTCCTCCTCTTTCTTTCTTACTCTAACCTCTCCATTGTTGCTTTCCTTTTTTCCTTTTCTCTGTTCTAATTATCTCACTCCCTCTAAACTTTTTTCTTCTCTATCTCTTTCTCTCTAGATATATATATATATTCTCTCTCCCTTCATTTCTCTCTCTCTCTCTCTCTCTCTCTCTCTCTCTCAGCAGGGAGCTGCTCTGATAAAGAAACCTTTCTTTTTCTCCCTTTCCTCTTTCATCTTTCCTTTTGCCTTCTCTCTCTGTCTCTCTCTCTCTCCTCCACATACCTTTTTTCCTTCTTCACCTTTCCTCCTTTAATTTACGCTCCTCCTCCTGTTTTCTTCATTCTCTTCTCTTTCCTTTTCCACCCCTTTCACTCTCTATGCCCTATTTCTTTATTTTTCCTCAGTTTTTCATTTTAGTTTCTCCATTTTCCTGCTTCTTCTCCATACTTCTTTCTCTCTCTTTTTCTGTTCAGTTTTCCTCCTTCTTTTTCCTTCCCTTCCTTCCACTTCATTTTTTCTGTTCCTACTCTTCTGTTCTTTTTCTTTATAGTTTTCTCTCCTTATTTATATTCCCTCCTCTAATTCTCTAGCTCCCTCTAAACTTTTTTTTCTCTTTCTCTCTCTCTTCCCACTACACATCCTCTCCTACTCCAGTTCTTTTCCCGGCTGCCTCATTAAAAGTATAGTGTGTATTGATTTCTCTCTCTCACTCTTTTTCTTTGTGGTATAAATATACTCTTCATACTACCTCTAAACCACTAAAAACACTACACACACACCCTACCTCTCTCTCTCTCTCTCTCTCTCTCTCTCTCTCTCTCTATCTATAAACATCTATCTCTAACCATTTCCAAACCATCACTGATTGGTGGAAACTTCACACTAGACCTCGAGCAGTTTGGACTGTGTGTCTCTCTACTCTTCCTCCAGACTCTGCTCCCTTCATTTCCAAATGAAATGTAAAATGTACTGATGATCAGTGATGGTTTGGAGAGACATGCTGATCATCTGCTGGTGTTGATCCACTGTGTTTTATTATCAAGTCTAAAGTCAGTGCAGTTTTGTTTTCTCACAAAATCTTACAGCACTTCATGCTTCCCTCTGCTGACAACTTTTATGGAGATGTGGATTTCATTTTCCAGCAGGACTTGGCACACTGCCCACACTGCTAAAAGTGGCAATTGGTCTTATATAATATTCTAATTTTCTGAGACACTGATTTTTGGGTTTCATTAGCTGTAAGCCATAATCATCAACAATAAAAGAAATAAACGCTTAAAATAGATCACTATGTGTTTAATACATCTTTATAATATATGAGTTTCAGATTTTGAACCAAATCTCCTCCACCAATCTTACACACTGCTTTTGGATAACTTTATGCCTTTACTCCTGGTGCAAAAATTCAAGCAGTTCAGCTTGGTTTGTGATCATCCATCTTCCTCTTGATTATATTCAAGTCTCTTATTTTTTCAAGAGCTCTTTATTTATATATAGAAAGAGAGAGAGAGTGAAAGAGAGAGTGTGATGTATCTGCTCATGAATAAAGCATGTGGTCTCTGGAGCTCGCTGGCTCTCCGGCTCCTCGTTCTGGTTGTGGGTCACAGCTAAGCTGATTCTGAGCTAGCTGAAGTGGATCTGTTCTCAGGACAGTAATGGCGAGTCCAGCGTGGCACTCTGCCCGTCCCTCTCTTCTGACCCGTCCCTCACTGCAGTTATAGCTGCTGCTGCTCCGGTCCGACTCCACCATCTGTGCCTGTGGCTTTATTAGCCCCGTTCTGGATGAGCACTGAGCATCAGATTGGTCTAATCAAAACCTAATCAATTAATCAGGGCTCTGACCTGAGAGACATGGGTATTTCTAGATCTAGGATCTAGATCTAATCTGAAGCTACATGAGGTTTGGAGGTGTGTAGTGATGATCTAATCTGAAGCTACATGAAGTTTGGAGGTGTGTAGTGATGAACTCATCTGAAGCTACATGAAGTTTGGTGGTGTGTAGTGATGAACTCTGAAGCTACATGAAGTTTGGAGGTGTGTAGTGATGAACTCTGAAGGTACATGAAGTTTGGAGGTGTAGTGATTAACTAATCTGAAGCTACATGAAGTTTGGAGGTGTGTAGTGATGATGAACTCTGAAACTACATGAAGTTTGGAGGTGCGTAGTGATGAACTAATCTGAAGCTACATGAAGTTTGGAGGTGTGTAGTGATGAACTCTGAAACTACATGAAGTTTGGAGGTGTGTAGTGATGAACTAATCTGAAGCTACATGAAGTTTGGAGGTGTGTAGTGATGAACTAATCTGAAGCTACATGAAGTTTGGAGGTGTGTAGTGATGAACTCTGAAGCTACATGAAGTTTAGAGGTGTGTAGTGATGAACTAATCTGAAGCTACATGAAGTTTGGAGGTGTGTAGTGATGAACTAATCTGAAGCTACATGAAGTTTGGAGGTGTGTAGTGATGAACTCTGAAGCTACATGAAGTTTGGAGGTGTGTAGTGATGAACTCTGAAGCTACATGAAGTTTAGAGGTGTGTAGTGATGAACTAATCTGAAGCTACATGAAGTATGGAGGTGTGTAGTGATGATGAACTCTGAAGCTACATGTAGTTTGGAGGTGTGTAGTGATGAACTAATCTGAAGCTACATGAAGTTTGGAGGTGTGTAGTGATGAACTCTGAAGCTACATTAAGTTTGGAGGTGTGTAGTGATGAACTCTAAAGCTACATGAAGTTTGGAGGTGTGTAGTGATGAACTCTGAAGCTACATGAAGTTTGGAGGTGTGTAGTGATGAACTCTGTTGTGAGGTGCTTTCTTGTGAGTGGGGTTGAAGAACCCTGGCCATTGTGCTCATGGCAAGGCAACATGGATTGTTGGAGTTGGAGTGAGGACTGATAGAGTCACAGAGTCACATGTGAACTGGGAATACACCAAAGAAGGCTAATATTATCACCCAAAGTGCACAGTAGAGCAGTGGGTGGTGATGATTGTGACTGTTGGCATCTGGCTAAAACTGCCCATGTGAACATCCACATTCGATAATGCAGGAGAGACTGGCCACATATTCACAGTTCAGTGCAAAATTCATAAGCTTCTATGTGAGACGGCAATAGTCATGGGACGCCATCAATGATTTTTTTTAATAAAGGACTGATTTGTAGATTCCTGTTTTTTGTTAAATGACTTAAAATTAGAGAAGTAACTTAAACAAATTACTTACAGTATAGCTCTATCTTAAAATACCAGTTATTATATATTATTACTAATCATTTATCACTGCAGTAGAAAAAAATGTTAATAATGTCGATTATGGGTATTGGACCTGAATTCTCAAAGGGGCGTGTCCCAAAAGCATTATCGTTTTAATGTTCCCTGCTGGAGCTGGAGCTCTCTTACAATCTGGAGAGATCACACAGACTCCTCATGCTTTTATTCATGAGATAACGGGAATCTCTCTCTCTGTTCTACAGCCTGGAGAACCAGAGAACCCGTCCCGTAAGCAGCAGGACACCAACGCACTGCAGCACTGCAGCATTTACACACACCCCCCCAATTACAGATCCAAC
Organism: Astyanax mexicanus; assembly: GCF_023375975.1. Lineage (NCBI taxonomy): Eukaryota > Metazoa > Chordata > Actinopteri > Characiformes > Acestrorhamphidae > Astyanax > Astyanax mexicanus. The sequence continues at coordinate 74,637,720 of NC_064409.1, forward strand.
CACACTGATCAGAGATCAGCCCTAAATATGAGAACCTGATTATCACACTGAAACAGCTGTGAGAGAGAGAGAGAGAGAGAGAGAGAGAGAGAGAGAGAGAGAGTTAGATTAAGGACTGGAGACCAAAGTTTATTACTTTTAGGACACCAACTATTAAAGCAGTACTAATTACAGTACATAAATAATCTCATTAGATCACTGAGTCATTTATAATAGATGCTGAGCCATTTATTGTAGAATATTTATAATCAATACAAAATCATTTGTCTTATTTTTATCTTATTGCTATTATTTTAGATTATAGATACTAAATAATTTCTAAAAGACACTGAAATATTTATTCTAGATACTAAATAATGTTTTGTAGATACCTGAATTTATCTTATTTTCAATTTATTACTATTATTTTAGATTATAGATACTAAATAATTTCTTAAAGATACTGAAATATCTATTGTAGATACTAAATATTTTTTGTAGATACCTGAATATTTAGAATCAATACTAAATCATTTATCTTATATAATGTCTTATTTATACTACTACTTACTGAATCTTTGATTATAGACACAGCTTTAATGTTGATACTGAATCATTTGTAAAAGATACTGAATCTTTTTAATACCCATTCTAGTGTAGACACTGAATCATTTGGAACAGACTTTGAATCATTTGTTGTAGATACTAAATCATTTCTAAAATATACTGTATTATTGATTGTAGAAACTGAATAAATCATAATAGACACTGAATCATTTCTTATAGACACTGAATAATTGATTGTAGATACAGAATCATTTATTGTTGATATTAAATAATCATAATACATACTGAATCATTTAAACTAGACACAGAATCATTTTTATAGACACTGAATTATTTAAACTAGACAATTATTTCTTATAGATAATTAATTATATATTGTAGATACCATATATTCATATAAGACACTGAATCATTTATAATTTCAGATTGTGCATAATTTCTACTAAATATTAAATTATTTATTAAAGACACTAAATAATTTATTGTAGACAAAGTTCCATTTATTGTAGATACAATATTATTTATAGTAATATATATATATATATATATATATATATAAAATCGTTCATATACACACTCATTTATTATAAATGAATGTGGTATTATCATTTATAATAGTATATATATATATATGTATATATTGTAGTTAAAGCATCATTTATACGAGACATTGAACCATTTATTATAGGTGCTGGATTATTTATTATAGATATCAAATTAATTGTAGATAATGAATCATTTATTGCTAATAATGAATAATTTGTAATAGAAACCTTTTAATGAAATGTAAGGTATGTACTTTACACTTTAATTGTAGATAGATAGAGTAGAAAGAGTTTAATATTTTATTTATAAAACAAACTAAAACATTTGGGAAAGTTACAAACTAATTATTAGAAGTTACTAAATGACTTCAGGATTGCAGAGTTCAAAGGGTTAAAAAAGTGGAAACGAAAGAGGGGGGAAGGTCGTAAATTAGGTCAGTGAAGATTAACAGCTTCAGGCTTTTAGTGTTGATCAGACTCCTTTAAAAGCTTCAGGTGTCGTAAATCTACAGCCGCTCTCAGTTAAACAGGGCAGCAGGACTCAGGACTCCACTCCCCGCTCTGCTCTGGTACCGCGGTTCTGCGCTCTGAGAGAAGAGTACAGAACTGATAACACGGAGCCTGAAGCTCTCAGACGACCGGGGGGCTTTTATAGAGGGGCCGCAAATCTCTCTCAGCATCCAGTATGAGCTTAGGTCTGATTTACACGGCTGAGAACCCCCACCACAACACACACATACAAAACACACACACACAAAACACACACACACACTATGTTCCTAAAAAATGCTATGTTTTGTGGAAACAGGGGCTGCACGATATTGGAAGAATTTGACATCGCAAATGCTCTTTTTTCAACAATATATTTTGCAATATTAAACAATGCAAGGACCATGATGTCACCAGCCCCGCCCCCAACCGCGTGCTGTCTCACATCTGGACCAATCAAGAGCTGAGTCAGCGTCGAGCTCTCAAAACCTGAGCAAAACAGCAAAACAACAGTAATCGGCCCTTTAATCAAGCATTTAAATGTTTTTTAAAGGGTAAATAAGAGCGTTTTTCTGGTCTTTAAAGAGTGAATTCAGCTGTAACTGGAAATATCTGCCCCCCAAAACTGTGCTGGACGGAGATGCACAGCTTTCTACACGTGCTCGTGTTTATCATTTATTTGTTATTTGTTATTTATTTATTAATTGACTTCTGTTACAAATCTGATAAAATTCTTGTATTTTTTAATATCTCAATTAGAGGTGTGTCATTATATCGTATGCAATAATAAAATTTAATTTTCATTCTGTTGCAGTTGCGTATTTTTAAAATTATTTTTTTAAAGCAATGTTTTGTCATATCACCAAAAAGAGTATCAATATTGCGAAAATACCTTGAAATATTGTGATTTTATTTTAGGGCCCCCCGCAGAACAGTTCTGATTACTTAGCTAGGTAGTCCAGGTCCAGAAAGTAAAAATCCACCCCTGGGCGGCTCTGCTGCAGCTCAGCCAACAAAACCCCGGTGTTTAAATAGGATCTCCGGTGGATTTCATGTTTTACAGAGACTCTAAGTCAGTGTCTGAACTGCACTTAGCAGGGCATTTCATGTGTTGTAAACTGTTATTAGAGTAAAAATGTCTTTAATGTAAATTTTTTTTAACTTTTGTCTGTCTCACTGCCTCCTGGTGTAGCAGCGCTGTTAGCCAATCAGAGGCGATATGTTTGCATGTATAAATATTCATGAGCAAGAGCCGAAATATTATCGTTTCTCCCTTCCCACTCTGCCACCGGACTAAAGCAGAGTTATACCGGATCACCGGATCACTTTTTTTTACATAAAACAACTCACATGGCATTCATTCATACTAGAGACCACAACTAGACATTTAGTTGCATGCATTTGGAGATGTGGTTGCATGCAATCAAATCCTCACAGCAATCCTTACAGTTGCCTTCAGCAACAGTATCGGTAGGATAAACTCTTTTTAATATCCTTGATTTCAGATTTCAGAAGAAACATTAAAAAAACAGTTTTCCAACATATCCAAGTACCCATGCTTTAATTAAAGCCCTGCTGTTTCAGTGGTATTTAGAGTGCACCTGAACTCACCTGTAGACAAATCCCTGAGTGACCCCGAGAGCTAATGCAAGACCAAAGCTCTTCACTTGCAAATTGGGTCACTAGGGTGAGGCGTGAGAAGTGACTTTACCTCTAAAGGCATGCATGCTGTAAGCTCCTAGAGAAGCTCTGTAAAGAGGTTTTATACAGCAGTTTTGCAGAAACGGTACAGATTCTGTATGTATAGCACTAATATTTCACATGCTTTTAAATGCCAGTTCTGTATCTCTCAGCTTGTCCAGAAATGCATGTGTAAAACAAAACCTTTAGGGCTGTTGTAAACATAAAATCCACTTCTTTACTGTAAACAAAAATGAAAATACAAATGAACACTATATAGTATATACTAGGGCCAGTTGCAATAATTGCAATTAATTATTGTCTTGTCATACATAAGTTAACATGAAGTTGATCGTTTTTGACAACTTTGATTTTACATAATAATGCAGAGTACAGTTTTACTGCTGCTGTAGTCTTTTACACTATTTTTACATCAAGCCATATACAGATATTTGTAGCTAATATTTCAATTTAACTTTGTGAATGCTTTTATTTTATTTGTGTCTTACTTGTGTGATCTCAGTGTCTTAATGAGGAAAAGTCACCTGGAATAGTTTTTCTAGCATCTTAAAAAAAAAAAAACACTGATCGAGAAGGTGTCCAAACTTTTGATTTTTTTATAGTCAATTTTCAGTGTCTGAAGAAACGTATATTGTTCTTTAAAAGAGTGTAACTGCATTTTTTTTATTAGAATTCATTTTATTTGCTAATATTCACAATGGAAATTATTTAATTATTTATAGTTTAATATGATTAATTACTGTGTTAAACAATAGTACTGTAACTTTTAAGATAATTTTTGCCACCAATTTAATGATAATTAATTATATTAGTGCCACAAAAAAAATTAACAACATTGTTTATTCCAATATTTCCTAGTATACATAATAAGCTAATCTTAATAGTGCAACATTAATGTTTAAACCTATTTTATAGGTTATTACCATCCATACAGTAAATATATATATATATATATATATATATATATATATATATATATATATATATATATATATATAATTACAGTCAAAAACATCTTTCTTTTTTATTTTCTTTTTTTCTTTCTTTCTTTTTTATTTATACTGTAAGAATGTTGAAGCGTACCTTAATTTGTTATATAGGACAGGTATAATTATAATCTTTTTGCTTTTGCCTGTGCCTTTTCAGTCACTATTTTGTTGACAATCTTTGTGTTGTTGACAGTTATTGTATTAGGTAATGAATAAACAAATTTATAAAACAAATCTATTGTGGATATTTGAGTATATTCAACTTTCATACTTTCATCTATATTCAATATTACATACTCTAAAACTAGCTAATATTAGTGATAATTATGCAGTTCGGGACACACCCTAGCGTATTTTCAAAGCCAAATGCTCTATAAGTGACTTCAAATATTTTTATTGCATCAAATCTAATCCTATTAAACCTCTGGCTGGAATTCCACAGCTGTGGGAGAAGCAGGTAAAGCTCAGATACGCATGAAGTCAATCAAATTCCAAACATACTTTCCTAACAGCAAGTCAAGTCCTGCCCGTCCACCTGACACAGCACAGGACTACAGCAGGGCGCAAATTCTCCTATAAATACCCCTCTCTTCACTTCCAGCTCTCAGATCTGACTCTCATAAATCCTCTTCCTTCCTTGTTGCATATTTCTAAAAGGCGAGTTCAACAGAAACTCAGCTTTAATCCCCCTGACGCTCCTGACGCCTCCCTCTACTGCTCTGAGTGATGGCTTTGATTAGAACAGAGACTAAGGTTAGACCAGGGGTGTCCAAAATACGGAGGTATTTTAGAAATAGAATGAAAGTTGGCCCGCTGTTAAGCAGGTTTTTATAATGTGAGATTCAAAGTTTGAAAGCTAGGTGTCAGAAACGGGCCAAAGAGTCTAAAAGCGGAGAGGGTGCACATTTCTAGCGCAAAAAAAGGGCCAAAGAGTCTAAAAGCGGAGAGGGTGCGAATTTCTAGCGCAGAAAAACGGGCCAAAGAGTCTAAAAGTGGAGAGAGTGCGCATTTCTAGCACAGAAAAACGGGCCAAAGAGTCTAAAAGCGGAGAGAGTGCGCAGTTCTAGCAAAGAAAAACGGGCCAAAGAGTCTAAAAGCGGAGAGAGTGCGCATTTCTAGCGCAAAAACCGGACCAAAGAGTCTAAAAGCGGAGAGAGTGCGCATTTCTAGTGAAAAAAAACGGGCCAAAGAGTCTAAAAGCGAAGAGAGTGCGCAGTTGTACTGCAGAAAAACGGGCCAAAGAGTCTAAAAGCGGAGAGAGTGCGCAGTTACAGCAAAATTTATATTGGATTATATTTCTTAAATGGATGCAATATAACCTCTGCCTGTGGTGTACGTAATCACATAGAGACCATTGGCAGGCTAAAGTAGACTACAGTGTTCTGCCCTTTGTGCTCAGCTTGAATGCAGTAAACTGATATAACGAACATCAGTCAGTAAAAGATGCTGTACAATTTTTATAGTTTGATTCACCTTTATTTACCAAATTACAAAACATTAATAGAAGATGGCCACACATATATAACCCAGAGGTTATTTTCAGTAGACTCTAGGCTACTCAAATACATCTTAAAGAGTAAAAAACACTATAGAGTGACTACACTTTTTGCATGAATAGCTCAAATGTGTTGCAATAATAATAAACTATACCAGCCCTAAATTTAAAATGCTTACTAATTAAACGCAAATATTACCAGAATGTTCTTATACATCTGAACAATTTTGCTAAAAGTTCACTTAGTAAAATCCAAATAATTACAATTACAATGAATTACAATAAAATAAAAATGTTCTATACAGTATTTAGTATACCTTAACATTTTTAATTAATACGATCTGGCCTGAGGACTCTTATTATGAAGCCAATAGTAGCTGATTAGCCATGATGGAGCTGGCTATCAGCTAACTAGCAATGCTTACTGTTTTCTGAGTTAAATTAATGGCTGGTGTCTGATGACAGATAGACGGTTCTGTGCTGGTTAGATTAGGTTAGTGGTTTATTATGATATATGGTGATATATACTTTTTTACTTTTGTGATTATATTTTTTAAATTTTTCAGATTATCAAACAAACTTTAATATCAGAACAATATAACCTGAGTAAATATAAAAAGCACTTTTTTATTATTTTCATTTATTAAGGGAAAAAAAAAACAATTTAAAACAATCTAGCCCTTTGTGAAAACGTGTTAAGTTAAGTGTGATTAATTACACTTTTTGGAAAGCTGAGTTCAATTTCACTACTAACCACAACCAGGCCTGATTACTGCCAGACCTGTAGAATCAAGAAATCACTCAAATAGAACCTGTCTGACAACATGAAGCAGATAAAAGATCTCAAAAAGCAACACATTATTATACCCTGATCTAAATAAATTCAAAAACAGATGGAAAAGGTTATAAGTCATTTCTAAAGCTTTGGGACTCCAGAGAACCACAGTGATTCACTATTATTCACTAATGGGGAAAACATGGAACACTGGTGAACCTGCCCAGGAGTGACCGGCCGACCTTAAGAAATTACTCCAAAAGGGCACGAACAACTCATCCAGGAGATCCCAAAAGAACCCAGAACAACATTTAAAGAACTGCAGGATCTCACTCTCCTCAGTTAAGATCAGTGTTAATGATTCAATAATAAGAAAGAGACTGGGTGAAAATGGTATTAATGGGAGAATTCCAAGATAAAAAACACTGCTGACCAAAAAAAAAGAACACAACGGCCTCAATGGTTAGATATGGTAAGTTCTGGTGTTTGTTATGAAAGGTGTATGATGTCTGTTTGTTACTCTGGACTTCGGTTTTTAGCCATTTCATTCGCCTCTCAGTATGTAGTTTTTCTACGCTATGCGGAGTCTAAAAACTTTAGTTTTAATAAGCTTCTTGTGCACTTTTTAAGTTATTAATGCCTCGTTTTAAATGTCAGGGCTCTCCAGATTCTAGCAAAGAGGTGTGGAGCTACTTTGAGCTGGATAACGGTGGAAAAATCGATTTATCAGGGCAAATTATGCCCCGTATCACCCAGTCTGAAGGGTGTTTGAACAAACTTTTAAAATATCTGGATCTTGGAACGCTGTGGGAGAGCGGAGATGTGCTATTCATCAAAGGTAAAATTCCGTAAAATCCTTAAATCGCTCTAGTTTTTTGGTCGTATTGGCAAGAATATTATGGGGGGTGATGAGGGATGGGCCGTATCTGTATCTGTCATAGATGTTTCAGCCTGCAGTTCTTCAGGGGTTACTTTACCCTCATGCTGGAGGTCTAACCCGCCGCCTCCTCCTCACTGTAGCAAACAGCACGCTGTCCATCAGCTGCCAGCTCCAGCCTGGTCCATCTGCTGACCCTCAGCAATAAAACCTGCAGCTATCGATCAGCTGTAGTGTGTCGAGGCTCACGAACACAGGGTTTCCTCAGCTGCGCAGGAACGCAGACGCTGCAAAGCCAAGGCTTCCTGTGCCAACGAAGCACCAAACGCCTGATTGATGTCGCGGGCGAGTTTGTGCCATGAGCTGGAGCCAAAAACCCTTTCAGACACAAAACTTCAATAATCATTCCCCAGAGCAGCGAGGCAGCGAGGAAGTGAGGCAGCAAGGGGTAATAAGTAAGGAGCGCTAGCTTCAGGCGACACGTTACACACAAATGAGCTTCTCAGTGTTAACAGGTTACCAATCACGGAAACACGCAGATCCAACCCACTGATAATACAAACTCTAGGAGTGTGGAAATAAGATAATACAAGACTATATTAAACCTATACAGAAACACATGCTGAATTTTTCTGTAAAGAGAAAAAAATCACATGTATCTTTGAGGACAGATCTGCACACTCTTGATATTTTAATCCTATTGTCTTCATGAGGGAGAGTCACCTGGAATAGTTTTCTCAGCGTCTTGAAGGAAGGAGTTCCTGGAGGTGCTGAACAATAGTTGCTGTTTTCCTTCACGCTGTGAAGCTCCAGATCATCCCAATTAAATCACCTTAAATCACCCCAATCTCAGTTTATCAGATTAAGATCAGGGGATTGGGTCAGGTGGAGGACAAACACTTTTAATTTTTTTACTGTTTACTATGTAATCCAATATGAGTCCCTTAATTGTTTTTATGTCTTTAATATTAATTGGCATTGTAGAAAAGAAATTTAAAAAATAAATAAAGAAAGAAAAATGTGAACGAGAATATGTGTCCAAACTTTTGACTGGTACTGTATATACGTTATATTTAAAGCACCAATGCAACCCCATGCATTGGTGTCTGTAAGTTTTGGGATTTAGTGCCCTCTCTGGTGAGTATAGGTAATTGCACCAAGCATGCCCACTGGGTGGGTGTGATCCGGTCTCCTTTCAGAGAGCGGATGAATCTGATTCCAGGTTATGTTTAGTCAGAGAGAGAGAGCGAGAGAGAGAGAGAGAGAGAGAGAGAGAGATCAGTCAGAAACTTCACTCCTTCGTTTCTTTGGTTTTACTATGAGCGAATGAGTTACGCTACTGAGCTCTGAAGCTCTTCTGAAGTCTCCATTGCTCCACCAGCTGCTCGCTTTCAGTAAAACTGAGCCGGATCCTCTTTTAGAGGTTTTAGTGTGACGTAATATGTAAAGACGTGTGACGTGGCCAGAAGAACTCCTGCGAAAAGCAACCCGACACCCCAATGTTTAGAATTAATATGTTAGGCTTAGCAGGGATGGTAGTTCCAGCACACTGGTACCATTAAACACAATATTTTATCCCTATTCTTCTCCACTCGGAAAGGCTTCTGCTTTCAGTTTAGAAACAAAATAACACAAACTGGCACTTTAAATATGTTTGTATAACAGCTACTGTATGTGAGGGAGATAAAAACATTTTAAAATCTTTAATTTGTTATATTGTTCAGTTTATTTTCTTTATCAATTTAATGTCTCTTCACATTCACACATTCATTACAAACATGCTTCACGATTCAAATTTTGTTTTTAAAAGTCACTCATGGCCGACAGGCAGACGCAGGGCACAACAGTATGCAAATAAAACTGATTTTTTCAGGTCTACCACTATTTGACTATTCAAACTCATAAGCCATTTTGGTTCATAAACAAAAACAGGTTCTCAATTCTAACACAGTAAGCATGTTGTAGTTTTCTTTTTTAATCTTTTATTACACAGTGTTGCTTTCAGGCAACAAACCAACAATTTGGTTATTACACCATACTGTAATTTCTATTTCTATATAATTCTATGATTCTAATTTTTATCCCATTTTCTCCCCAATTTACAAGGTCAATTACCCAACCCACTCATTAGGAAAGCCCCTGTTACTAGTAATGCCCCAACACCAGGCTAGCACATGCCTCCTCCGATACATGTGAGGTCAGACTCCGCCTCTTTTTGAACTGCATTACCGAGTAGTATCACAGCGCACTCGGAGGAAAGCGCAGCGACTCGGTTTTGATACAGCAGCTCACAGACGCAGCCTTGTGCTGACCCTTTGGAGCGATGAGGAGAAAGAGCGTCATCTAATGTACCCACCCAGAAAAAGCAAGGCCAATTTTGCTCTCTCAGGTCTCCGGCAGCTGATGCCAAGCTGCATGACCGGGATTCAAACGACAATCAAGGTATTTTTTATGCTTACTTGCTCTAAAACATTTAATTCAAACTGTGTTTTTGTTATCAAAGATTATGATTTTCTCCAAAAAATATATATAATTCATGCCATAGAGAGTTAATATCACTCCAAATAATCCAAATCACTTTGTTTACCTTTCAAACACTGAATTACTCAAGTCCAGTTTCAGACTCTTAGTGGAACACAGTGTGCTGTTCAAACAGCAGGTCTATATATATATAAATAACTTTAATCTCACACACACACACCCTAGTTTGAACCAGGAAAAAGCTTCTAATCAGAAAACAAATCTACTGCTGGGGTTTTTACCCCGGCAAAAAGGTTGTTTGTGTTTCTGAATCACCCACGCATCACCCCTGTCTTTAAATACCACTCACTATAGACTGGTTATCACTCTGACGTCAGCCTGAGTGTCCACAGAAAAACACTGAAAACAGAGATCTCAAATATATATCCACTCATCCAATATCAAACTTCATTTGAACTGATTTCAGTCACCCATCACACCCTTACATTTTACCAATGTTTATCAAGGTCTTATTCCACTGTTTTTTCATTTATTTTAAAATGTCTAATTATGGTCTCTAGTATGAATGAAAGCCCTGTGAGCTGATTTTTGTAAAAGTTAAAAAAACGGCTCCGGTAATCCGGTAAAGCGCTGCTTTAGTCCTGTGGAGGAGTGGAGGAGAACCGGCAGGAGTTCGACTCTTGCTTATGAATATTCATACATGCAAACATAGCGCCTCTGATTGGCTAACAGCACTGCAGCACCAGGAGGCAGCAAGACGGACAACAGTTAAAATGTTTTAAAATAAAGACATTTTTACACTAATAACAGTCTTTACAATGTCATAGGTTACTTTACAAAACATGTAATGCCCTGCAAAGTGCAGTTCACAATGGGTGCCATTTGCTTGTTGTAACTCTTACAAATTAAACTTATTTTTTAATCTTTTTTTTAACTCTAATAACACATATATTTAACTATTTAAAACATGTACTAATCAATCTCAAGCAGCTTTACTTAATTTTTATCAAGGTTTCTAAGCTGAAAATGGTTACAAAATACATGTGACATTTAAAAAGCATGTTTAAAAGCAAGTCCACTAATTCCTTTGGTTTTCTCTCAAGAAAGTCTTTATTTTAAAGAAATGTTTGACTGCATGTTCAAATAACTGATATTTGAACTAAACAATCATTCCTGTTAATGGCACTCACTCCTGTTACTGGAACTCATTCCGGTTACTGGCACACACTCCTGTTACTGGAACCCACTCCTGTTACTGGCACTCATTCCTGTTACTGGAACCCACTCCTGTTACTGGCACTCATTCCTGTTACTGGCACTCACTCCTGTTACTGGCACTCATTCCTGTTACTGGAACCCACTCCTGTTACTGGCACTCATTCCTGTTACTGGAACCCACTCCTGTTACTGGCACTCATTCCTGTTACTGGCACTCACTCCTGTTACTGGAACCCACTCCTGTTACTGGCACACACTCCTGTTACTGGAACCCACTCCTGTTACTGGCACTCATTCCTGTTACTGGAACCCACTCCTGTTACTGGCACTCATTCCTGTTACTGGCACTCACTCCTGTTACTGGCACTCATTCCTGTTACTGGAACCCACTCCTGTTACTGGAACTCACTCCTGTAACTAGCACTTATTCCTGTTACTGGAACTCACTCCTGTTACTGCCACTCATTTCTGTTACTGGAACCCACTCCTGTTACTGGAACCCACTCCTGTTACTGGCACTCATTTCTGTTACTGGCACTCACTCCTGTTACTTTTTATGTTTTGAGTGACAAGAACGAAAGTAAAAGGAAGGAGGATAAAATGAGGAAAACATGAAAAATAGATATGTAATGAAAAAGGCGGCTATGCTAATAGCATGAGGACACTGAGCACATTCTAGTGATTTTCCCAAAATTTGCATTTTATAAATAAACAAATAATAAGATCTAAGAATTAATTTAGGTAACATGACAGAGTGTTGAGGTTGAGCTTCTCAGTCATCGTTACAATAAGATCAAATATAAAAAAAAACAAATAAGGGAACTTGATTTCATGGTAAAGTTAGTTTTGTATAGTTAGAGAGTGGGGACAGGTAACAAATGCTATTTTTTCAGTGTTCTAATTATTTTTTATTAATGTCTTTAATTGCATATCTTACTTTTGCAATTAGGTCAATGTACAAGACAATATGCTTACTAATAACATGTATTTTAAAGTTATTTTGTTGTGTGCACATTTATACTATCTGACACCTTTATGAACCCTTATGCTTTTTTTGTGGCTTATTTGGTCCCAAATGACCAGTTTATGAGTGGTTCACAGTCACCAATTCATAGACCGACCCACGAGTGACCAAGCAGAATATGCTTCTCCATAAACAGAGTAAATTAGGCTGGGGCCAGGTCATTAAGTCCAGAGGCCATGGCTCCACTGTTTCCCCAACACTGGTCTGTTTTACTGGAGACCAGTCATTTCTCCAGTAGAGTCCTTCAGGATTTCACACAGACACGTCTTTCACACGCCGCGCTCCGGCACACAGGGGCTATTCTGCCTCTCAGACAGCGGGGGCAGGGCTTATTTAAATGGTCAAAGGGCTCTTAGTGAGGTCAACCATCTAGAACAGGGCTAGCACCAAACAGGTAAGCCAAGCAGGTAAACTAAAATAAAAAAATAATTGCAAAATGGGTCACAAATGTCACAAAATCACATTTACAAAACTTGTGGCTTTTACAAAACATATGGCTTTTAACTTGAATCAATGGACACAATAGAATAGAAGCAAACAAAAACAGGGAGAAGACAGAAAGGTAGACTAAACTATGCAAAGTTAAGTTAGTTTTTATGCTTAAAGAAAAAAGAACACTTGCAATATAATGTAAAATGGCACTGTTTAGGCCCAACAACATTCTGCTCAAATGGGACATATTATTATTATTATTATTATTATTATACCTATTTTATGCAACTAAAAATTAGAGTAGGTCTATAGGCAATACAAAACATGTTCTCGCATGAAAGAGATCTTTACCACCAGCTCTATTCTTGTCAGTTTCAGTTCCTTTATTTAGGAACGAGCCATTTAAGGGCTCTGTCACTTTAAAGCATATAAGCTGTTGCTGGCAATGCCATGTATACAAGGAGTAGGGGTGTGTTTAATAAATCGATTTTTCGATTTTAAATTGATCTTCATTTAAATGATCCGATAACGATTTATATAAACCCAAGATTGATCTTTAGAGTTAGCCCATTTTCCCTGTATATGCCTACAGTTTTAACATCCTTTTTTCGAGCCGCCCTTAGGCTGGGGTGATCAGTTCAACATGGCTGGAGCACGAGTGACGGCGCCCAGGAGTTTCTGTACAAATGTAGCCTAAGTACTTTTCTTCCATATTTCCACTCACTGCTGTATGTGTTGATCAAACACATACAGCAGTTTAATACTGTTTTAATTGCTTTCCAGTGTTGTTTTTGCCTGTACTTAATTTAAAGTAAGACCTGACCGGGTGAAGCTATCATTAGCTTAGCGTGTTAGCCATTTCACCGGTTAAGCTAAACACGTTAGCCGGCTTTCCAAGTACCAAACTCGGCTGGCACGCTAAACTAACCCCCGCTAGCATGCTAAGCTAAACCCGCAGGAGCACCAGCAGGATCTGGGTGCCAGGGTGGTTCAATGCAGGTTTTCATAATGTGACATACCAATAAGGGAGCATCCAATTGGCTAATAGAAGCTGCGCATGATTCCTGACACCAAACTCTTTCAGCTAATTTAGAGAAATGAATGGATAGATTTATTTGTTCATGCTTGGAGTGTTTTTAGGGGTTATAGGGGCAGTCGAGACCCAAGTGGAAATACAAAAATGCAAAAAGTGAGTTTAAAGCCATATCGAGAGGACACACATCCAGACTTGATCATATGTGGCTTTTGGTAAACCAATGCTAAGGTTGTTAGCTCAGTTAAAAGTTACTATCCTAGTTCTGTTCGGCTCATATCTTTCAGCTGGAGAAAAGACAGTGTTTAAAGAGGTAGTAAACTGAGGAACCAAATGTATATCAGCTCTCGTTGCTGGACATGTACTGTATATAGCAGTAATATCATATGCTATTTGATTATACTAATAATAAAAAGAAGAAGAAGGAGATGAAAATGAATAATGCACTATGTAACTTTGCGTAACTGAAGTTAGCAGGATTGACTTGTCATTTTTTTATCACGTGAACAAATTAGTTCCTAAAACAGCCACTGTACAGTTCTCAAAAATGAGCAATTTTCTACCAATCCACCATATAATCCTCTATTAACATCTAAACCACTGAATTACACACAGCTTTCAAACTGTCAATGGAATTTCCCCTCATTACAACACAGGCGGCAAACGTGCACGGTCAGGTTTCATGATGTCCGGTCATTCTGATTAGATCTAACACACTTATGATGGCGATACCCAGCCAGCATTACAGTGATAACAGTGCCAGCCTAATCCCGATACCAGCTCTGTTACACCTCCATCTCTCACACTCCACCCAAAACACTGACGCAACAAAAAACACGCTGAGCAGAAAAACGCTCTGATATGTTCTTCATTGTAGATTAATATTAAAGTCATCCAAACTGTAAAGAAAAATATATGGAATCATTTAGTAAACAAAAAAAGTGTTAAACAAACAAGAATTTGACAGTTTTATGAGGTAGAATCACCTGAAATTCAGGCTTTCAGTTAACAGCTGTGCTGAACCTGGCAAGTAGGGGTGTGCCATATTGTATCCCATGCAATTATATCGCTTTTTAACTATGGTGAATGATATTATACCCTGAAATATTATACCCTGAAATATCGTGCCAGATATCACATCAGGATACTACTTTTTTGCTGTTTTAGAAAAATAAAAATTCACACTGTTCTCATTTCCCATTATACTGTATATATCTACTAGAGGCAGATTATATCTGTCCCGTATCATTTATTTTACTTTAATCCTGGATATATGAAGATATTTGGAGTGCATTATTATTAGGATCAGACATTTTGGATCATTGACTTTTGTTACAAATCTGATAAAATTCTTGCATTTTTAATATCTCAGTTAGTAGTGTGTAATTATATATTTTTTTCATTTGGTTGCAGTAGTGTATTCTTTAAATATTTTTTTTTATTCTGTATTTTGTCATATCGCCAGGAGTATCATTATCTTGAAAATACCACAAAATATTGTGATATTATTTTAGGGCCATATTGCCCACCCCTGTTGTCAAGATATAATTACTTGAATTTCTTGTCTCTTAATGTTAATGTCTGAGAGCATCAGTTGTAAAGTTGTGAAGAGGTAGAGTTACAGGTATACAGTGAATAGATCTGTTTATAGAGTATGTTCAAATTCATATTATGAAAAGCAAGAACTACTCAACTAATCAAGAAAATAATGCTTTAAGAAGAAATCTGAAACATTTTAAGAACTTTGAACGTATCCTCAAGTGCAGTCGCCACAAAGACCATCAAAAAACATAATGATGAAACTGGCACTCATCAGGACCACCCCAGGAAAGGAAGAGCAAGAGTTTCCCTTTGCATACCTGTCAAGTTTTAGATTTAAAAATAAGGGATATTTTCCTCTGTCCGCTTAAAGCTGTCCCACCAGCCCAACGAAGGTTCAGTATCCCTTACATTTTAAGGCAGGTTTACAAAAAATCTAAAATAACCACAAGTGAACCACTTACACACTACAATTAGATTATCAGAATCTGAAATGTTGTGGACATTCCTACATATGTCATTCTTTTAATACAGCCAAATTAAAAACCCTTTTCTATATATTTAAAAAAAAATAAGATTTCATGTCTTTTTTGTAATAAATGCACTCTTTTATATGATATATTTTTTATTTATTTAATGGATTTAAAATTGAACAAAGGGTGCACAAATTCTGCAAAATTACTGTTGGTGACCTAAAAATAGTATCATGAGCTTTTACTAAAAGGACATGGACCAGATATTTTCCATCAGTAAAAATTAGTCCTAAGGGGCCTACACAATAAATTTTAATTAATACTTCTTCCTTTTGATCACTCCACCCCTGATTAGTTCAGTTAATTTCGGTCCTCTCCACATTTCTAGTTAAACTGAGTCACAAGCTGTAATTTTTTTATTTTAAAAGGTTTAATCTGTGTGTTTTATTTTGGAGACGAGTATTTTTAAGCAGCTATCAGAAAAATATCATCACAGTTTACATGATTAGCCTACCCTTACCTTTCTTTAAAAAAAATCGCTGAATATCCAGATATGTTTTAACATCAGCTGCTCCGACTAGCTGCCTGAACTCACAGCGACACTGACCCTCCTTTGCAAGCTGATTGGCTGTTTCTCCTGAAAGGCGGGACTTTCTCCTTGAATCGGCTCCACGATTGGTTAAGAGACACAGAGCGGTCAGTGCCCTTTCTCCTCAATAATATATATTTTTTTATTTTAATAGAATACGGGAAATTTACGGGAAAATAATAATACGGGAGGACGGCGGGAAAGAGGAGTAAAATACGGTAGTTTCCCGGCCAAAACGGGAGACTTGACAGGTATGCCTTTGTCGTACAGGATAAGTTCATCAGAGTCATCAGCCTCAGAAACTACAATTTAACAGCTCCCCAGATAAGAGCACCTAGTATTTTGGTTGGTTTAACACTTTTAAGTTACTACATGATTCCTTATGAGAATAAATAAATCAATATAAAACATTGAATAAAAGGGGGTGTGTCCAAACTTTTGACTGGTACTGTATATCAGACTGCAGCATCTAACCTAGTGGCTTTTTACTGAACCTGAACAGTTTACAGGAACTCCCACATGGACTGTAGTTTATAAAACAAGAATCTGCTCTTTCCATTGGCTTCCAGTTAAATGACTCTTTTATAGTTGGCTCCAGGAGTCTGCAGTCAGGTGTAATTACACTGTCAAGCTAAAAGACTGTGAGGCCTGACTCTGACTTTATTTATTAAGATCTGACTGAAATATTGGTCCAATATTTTTTTCATTTGTACTGGTGTCAAGTGATAAAAAAAAAACAGATTAATGACAACAGTATTGCAATTTTTCCTCTGAAGACTTCAGCTTAAAAGAGTGGATATTTAAATGCATATACAGTAAAACAATCCATGTTTTTGGAAACAATTGATAAAGTGGAATCAAACATTAAGCAACGTTTTGAAAAGGTTCCAGGAAGATTAGCCTGGTGCTGTGTGATATGATGATAAAAATTGTGGGGGCGATAGAAAAGTGTCTATCGTGCTACTTACCTTCTAGCGTCCCTAACGTTTCTACAGTAATTTCATCAATTATTCATGCAAATATATAAAGTAGGCTACGATGAAATGTATTGGTGTGGTCACTTTACATAAACTCTGTTTATTCTTCGCAAAAAAAGCTTCATAATGTGGTTTTGTGACATGACTCTGCTTTACGTTATTTGTCGGACACTTTAAAAACAATTTAATTGAGTTTATTTAGATAAGTCAATTTTAATACCTGTATAATTTAGAAAAAAATGAGCTACTGCATCTACCTCATCTGTTTTCATTTGATATATATATATATATATATATATATATATATATATATATATATTGCTGCACTAAAAGGTAGTAATTCTCATTCGTGAAAGTTTGATTTAATGTCACTTTGAAATAAAGTTGGAAAAAACTTAAGTAAGCAATGATATTATTTTGTCATATTTTTCGAAGAATAACTGAAAACATACTCAAATGTGGTATATCATGATATATATCGTTATCTTGATATAAAAAATTCCATGTCTTGATATATGATTTTTCCCGTAGAGCCCAGCACTAGATTAGCCTGTAACATACAGAAATAATGCTGCTGTCCTTCTGAAAATACATAATAATTACGTAATAATGGCTTGTATCACAATGTCCCCAGACAGAGGTATACTAACATTATGAAAATATGTACAAGAAACATTCTCAAAACAGTTAAAAGTGTCATCAGAACATTTAAAAATGTTAAATAAAAACGTTATTAAAAGAAAAACCCAGAAAACTTCTAACCAAAAACACAGATTCTTCTAACCAAACATTGTTAACGGGGATTATATTGCATAAAATATTGCATTAAAAATTGTGTTTTAAAACTCTTAACGCATGAAAGTTTCCAGACTAAACATGAAGAATTAGAGCAAAATCATTTTGAGTTTATTAATGTTTTCTAGTTTTTATACTAAATTATATACTCATTTTCTCAACACAGAACATGTTAACATTAACAGCACTAGAAAGCACCAATGGTTGGTTTGCATAGTGGATAACAACACTAACCTGACCATAGACATAGACTAGAGTTCAGTTCCCTTGACTAGTCAAACACATCATTGTATACCAATAAGAGAAGAGAAGAAACAGATTTTTTTTTTTTGATTCTTATATGCACTCACCATAGTCAGACGCCAATTAGCATGCTGCTAACACTCATCATCATTATCTGTACATCGGTTACCACATGCTCTCAGTATGAAGCTCAGATGACTATAAACAGATAACTGTTTTTCTCAGACGTCCTCTAATAAAATTACAGGCTGAATTATCTACTGTTTTTCGCTGAACTCCGTGGTCCTCCGGTAATTTTAGTCCAGTCCAGACGCACATCTCTGAGTTTCGTGTCCTCACGTTTAATAAAATAGCTATTTGTCCACTGCTATGCACCGTAATTACACTTTGGTCGCACGTATTAATGGAGATCCACGTAAACACAACAGCAAGTGGAAATGGAGGAGCTACTGAACACTCACTAGTCTAGAAGTAGAAGTAGTTGCAGCCATTGCAGACAAAGATGCAACACACACAGCTTGTCTAGTCCATGTAGAGAGTGAAGTACTGCCAATAGAATAAGACTCTCTGGAACAGATAAACACAAACCATTGGCACCATGTCATGAAAATGGAGCTCCAAAATCCAAAATCTATTAGAAAGCCTTCTTCCCTGGACAGAGACTTAAGCCATATTGGATAGGATTAGTTTCTCAGGGGGTCCTCTGTGGTTTTATTCCCGTCCAGAACAACCATGTAAGTGTTTTTCTCAGATCTCCTATGAGAAAATTACAGGCTGAATTATCTACTGTTTATCGCTGAACTCCATGGTCCTCTGATAATTTTAATCCTGTCCGGGCTCACATCTCTGAGTTTCGTCTCCTCAGGTTTAATAAAATAGCTATTTGTCCACTGCCACGCACCATAATTACACTTTTGGCGCACGTTTCCATGGAGATCCACGTAAACACAACAGCGAGTGGAAATGGAGGAGCTACTGAACACGATGTCATGTGACCGAGAAAGCCTAAAACTCACTAGTCCTCCTGTTTTTTCAATTTCAGTCCGGACAGGGTTTTACTCCACCAAAAGCAGAATAAAATCTTTTTAACTCTACTGATTTTAGAAGAAACACTGTAGAAGCAGAAATACTTTTGTCTCGTTCATATATTGCATGTTTAAGTATTTAACTTTTACTTTTTAGAGTTTTTAGAGTTAAACCAGACATCAATAACCTTTTCAGATGCAGATATTTCTAAACTACAGAGCAGTTATTAAATAATTAACAAAATCTGTATTAACGTATTATTAAACGCTTTAAAAGTGGTAAGGCGTGTTTTTATGTAGTTCAGAGACCCATGCATAAAGATGAGGCTCCCTCAGAAGGGAGACTCCTCAGACTCCACAGCACCACTGGCTGGGACCTAGATTTCAGAACAGACATGCTGACCTAGAAACAGATTATATGAGATGTATTAGAATAAATATGCAAAAGAGGGCGGGCTGCTCTTAGATGCTTCATGAATAACAGTACAGATACTACAGAGAGTGTAAGTGAGGGAAATGTACTGTATGTGAAGAAATCACACAGTTTTGTTACTTGATATGATCAGATCTGATGTTCACAGAGCTGTTTGAACACAAAAATATAATCTTATAATATCAGATTCATTATCATTTCAAATAATTTCAAAGTTTATCTCTAATAATAAGGAGCTGAGAGTTATTTGGAGGATGGGTATCAGGGGGTAGTGCACTAAATAGGTCATGAAAATAGGCAAGCAGTGGTTTCTGTATTTAAACAGCACATTATGATTCCCACATTATGAATACGGTTGATTTCCAGAAAGTTTAAAGGTGTTTTTACACATGCATTGTTTGGTTCAGACTTTTGGACTTCTCAGTTTGGGTCTGATCCAAAGTAGCAGGTGTAAAAAGGGGTGTGAACCACAGTCTGGATCAAAAACTTTTCTAGATGGTTTAGACTTTCAGACCAATTACAGGAAAATGAATCGCTCTTTAAACAAACCAGAGGATAAATAAATGGTGCTGACTCCCCTTGGTAAAGTGCAGTATGAACTCAAATGCTTAGACTGGGAATTCGTTTATTTACAGTAGATTTACCCTTATTAATATAAACAGAAATAAAATGAATCTTTTACACTCATTCTGCTGCGGGGTGAAAGCATGTACCGTACACGAAGGGGAGTCTGATTCTGACAGAGAGCTAGAATTCAGCACAACACCTGAAAGCAACGCAACTCAAAGCCGAAATCTCTGCATTTTCCTTTCAATTCAAAATCTCTATTCAAAATTCTGTGCAGTCCAAGATTATTAGGACTTACTCCCTGTCTAGGAAACTGCATCTGTATGTCTAATGCCTTGTTCACACTACAAGTTTTTAGCCCAGTTTTCCAGTCGCCAACAGTTTTTCGTTAACTGCCGACAAAACCTCTGCTCAGGGGTAAATCGGAGATCACTCGGCACTCGGACTGATCGGCGTGAAGTCACAGACACCTGGCAAAT
Source organism: Astyanax mexicanus (assembly GCF_023375975.1). NCBI lineage: Eukaryota > Metazoa > Chordata > Actinopteri > Characiformes > Acestrorhamphidae > Astyanax > Astyanax mexicanus. The sequence goes on from NC_064409.1 coordinate 74,658,445, forward strand.
ATTCAACATTCAATATCTGACTCAGTCGGCGACTGGGAGTCGGGAGCAGCGGCTACATACAGCCAATGAGATAACAGAAAGAGAGAACCATGGGTCCAAACACACCAGAGCTGTTTACTGAGAGTCTGACCACTTTTTGTTCCCCTGTTATATCAGTAAAATGACTGTTAAACTGTAGAGGGAGCCTGTGAGTGAATCCTCTATGAATGGGGGTGAAAAACCCTAAAAACCTAAAACTTTAAAATAATGAGCTACTTGTTCTGAATATTTATTAAATTTTAGAAAGTATAATAATGTATTTTACTAAATTTTTAAAAAGTGTGCCTGTATATTTCAATTTATCTACAGAAAACACATTACTGCTACTGTGTGCTGATTGGATGGTAAGCTGATCCTGGAGATACAGGTAGAGCATGTTTAAAAGGCTTATGACTGGAGTTTAAAATGATAAAAATGTATGTCTGAGGTGCTAAAACATTTGATATAGTTCTGTGTTGAGGACATAAGTATGTATTTCAGTATAAAACTGATCAGACATTTTATTTAGTTGCTTCATATGAACTCGTTCATGTTGGACTCACTTTAAGTGCGTATTCTCCTCTATAGAGATTCTCTGGTTTGGTATCGCTAGTTCTCATGTGTTTAGTTGTGGAGTTTTCTCATGACGAAATCGTGTTTCAGGAGAGCAGCCAGGTGAGTCGGCCATGTCCCATAGTTAGAAATCGTGTAATTTGTGACCCTGTGTTTCAGATCAGTCATGTAGTGTAAAAGTCTCAACAACTGAAGGACTCAGGATTACAGCACAACCAGTCGTGTAGTGTGAACCACACAATGACTAAAGACTCAAAATGTTGTGTAGTGTGAAACAAAGAGAAAGACAAAGAGCCAGTCAGTTCAGATCTGAGCAACCAATCAGAACTGGGCAGTGAGATTGGTAAGGAAGGTTTAGTGAGGTAGACTCAGCAGGTGTGTGAGGTGTGAGTACAGGCGGAGGAGGTGAGGAGAGTCCACCCTGAGAGAGCTTTACACCTTATTACAGCTGAGTTCAGGAGCGTTGGTACTGTTTTAAAAGGCTAAAACTGAGTCCATGTACACACACACACACACACACACACACACACAGCACCCCACGCCTTACTGCAGATGGAGGACTTAGTGCATGTGCACTTTCCTAACTGAGTGTGAGAGAAATCTGGACGGGAGCAGCTTCACGTGTCCCATTACTCAGATGAAACTCAGAGCACTTATCTCCACAGCTTCACATCACACACACTCCAGCACAGAGTGCAGAACACTGCACAATCAGTCCAACTTACAAACCAACACAACTATACACAGTAAAAGTTAGATAAAATAATCCCATTCGAATATCTATAACAGGGGTATTTAATTAGAATTTAGTTCAGTCCAGTTAGAGAAAATTTCGCCAGGCCAAGGTCTGGACCATCGTCATTTTTAACTTGAGTTATGATTCAGTGTTTTATTCTGTACACTAAAGAAGCCTAGTAGTTCTGTCAGTGTTTTATATCATTAACAACTGAAAGACAAAACAAATTACACATACTATTCTGTATATTTCAACAATATGTATTGTTTTAAATAGGCCTGTCACAATAATTACGTTATTGACTTATCATACAATCAATGTAAACACCCTCAATCATATAACTTATCTAGTCTAATAACGTGACTCTGTATGTTAACTTTGTTTCAAAATGCTATATTTATTCTATTTTATTTTATTTATATTAGATTTGCGCCTGCCTGTCATGATATTATTACATGAGTGACGAATCATACAATATATGGGGAAATGTTTGCTGAACTTGGCCAAAATATCAGCTTTCTTTAAAACAGCAGTTTTATTTTATTTAATATTATTACTGTAGCAGACATTATTATGTTGTGGGTAAAACTGATGGGAGAAGTTGCCAATGCTTTTTGGCCCCTGGGGGCTGCCTTAGTTTTGAGGTAGGGTTGTTTTGGGAGCAAAGAAAATTACAGTTTTGTTTACCTAGCTTAGCTTAACTTTACAGATCGCCTGGTGAGACCTGCTGAATTAGAAGGAAAACATGGCAACATGCCTGTTCCTTACTAGTGAGTGTTGCATAATGTGCCTTATAATCTGGTGCGCCTTATTATTGACAGTGCGCCTTATAATTCAGTGCAAAAAATACAGTATTAATAAACATGTGTCTAAAATGTAAAGGCATTTCTAAATTTCTAGACTTTTTTTTTAATAATAATACATTTCATGGTGTTGTAACTTTTTTCCTCTATAGACAAAATGTAAAATGTACGTTTTATGTTTTTAATCATATTACTACTCATCTCTCAGTATTGTCTGAATGCAGATTAACGGTCCACATATATAATTAAATATTTCTTATAGATACTTAAGCCGCCCCAGCCTGTAACTCTAACCACCTCTGATCAATGCTCTCTGATCCTGCAGCATATGGTTATAACCTTCTGTCTCACACAGAGTATGTTACAAATCTCCACGTCCATCTGTGCTAATCCACTGACCTTTCAGATCTGGGCAATATTCAGAGATACATTATCATCTCTGTTAATCTCAGCAAACACTGGATCTACCGAACAATAACAGGAGATACAGACCAAACACTGAATAACAATCTCTCAGTGTTTCAGTGCAGCAAGACAAGTCAAGCTTTGAAGAAGAATAAATAAAGAAGGTTTTAACAATAGAGAAGCATTAGGTAAAGAGAATACTGGCCACATCCAATTGGAAAGTAGAAACAATATTCAGGTTAGAGGTGCCGGAAGTCTTCACTGACAGTATTTGTCTCACAATTATGGACATGTTGAGAAGTACTGGCTGTAGTCCACTGAGAAAGATTGAGAAACGACAGATTAGATGTTCTGACAGTACTAAAAGTGCTGTTAATATTCGATTAAAAAGTACTGACAATACTGACAGAAGTACTGAAATTACAGTACAGGCCAAAAGTTTGGACACACCTTCTCTTTTTCAGTGCGTTTTTTTTATTTTCATGACTATTTACATTGTAGATTCTCACTGAAGCATCAAAACTATGAGTGAACACATGTGGAGTTTTTTATGTACTTAACAAAAAATGAGCTGAACCTCCACAGTCACCGGACCTGAACCCAATCCAGATGGTTTGGGGTGAGCTGGAGCACAGAGTGAAGAAGGCAAAGGGGCAACAAGTGCTAATAAACACCTCTGGGAACTCCTTCCTTCAAGACTGTTGGAAAACCATTTCAGGTGGCCACCTCTTGAAGCTCATTGAGAGAATGATGCCAAGAGTGTGCAAAGCAGTAATCAGAGCAAAGGGTGGCTATTTTGAAGAAACTAGAATATATATATTTTTTAGTTTTTGTTAAGTATAAAACTCCACATGTGTTCATTCATAGTTTTGATGCCTTCAGTGAGAATCTACAATGTAAATAGTCATGAAAATAAAGAAAACACATTGAAAAAGAGAAGGTGTGTTAAACTTTTAGCCTGTACTGTACTAGAAAATGCTCAGTTGAAGAGAACTGACAGAACTCAACTCAGAAATACTGATATGGCTAAACTAAAAAGTACTGACAGTGATAAACTTAGACGTGATGACAGCACTCCTTTGGGTAGTATTGAGAATATTCAGTCTTAACAGTTCATTTAAACATATTAATTTAACAAGTATTAAAAGTACTCAATTAAGAACTTAAATACTGGATTGAGGGGTATTGAGAAGGCTCAGTTTAGACATATTCCCAATATTTCACTGACAGACATTGAGAATATTGTGTTGTGAAGCTTCGCAATTCTCAAATGATCAAAGATCCTCAATTAACACTTTTTTTCATAATTTATTTTCAGCCCATTTTGGAAGCCCAAATAACCCACAGTGGTTATGTTTATGTTTAATGAATTCATTCCGATTCTAGAATCTGACTAAGGTGTTTATATGTACATTGTCCCCAATTGTTATTGTGTCATTAAAATGAGCATCACGGTACTCAAAACCTAAAAAGTAACAGAAATTAGTGTATTTTAGAAAAATACAATGTGCATGCATATATATTGATTTTTTTTTGTCATAAATATCAATTATTTGATCATGCAGTCAACCATTACTTTAAAATAAAGACTTTCTTGAGAGAAAATATAAGGAATTAGTGAACTTGCTTTTAAACATGCTTTTTAAATGACACATTTGTTTTGGTTTTGGTAACAGGACTGAGAAAAATATAACCATCTTCGGCTTGGAAAACTTTTGAAAAAATTGAAGTAAAGCTGCCTGAGATTTACCAAAACATGTTTTGAATAGTTAAATATATGTGTTATTAGATTCAGAGTTGAAAAATATAAAAAATATAACAAGCGAATGGCACCCATTCGGTGGAATGGCCCAAATACTTGTTTTAGAGTTTATATACAGTAGTTCTGTTTGATAAGGCGAAAGCTCTAAAGTCTTCTAGCTTTTGTTCTTTTGTTGGCGTATTCTTGTAAATACAGGATTTTTTCTTCCTCCCTCCTTCCCTCCCTCCCTCCTTCTGCACTACTGTTCAACAGAGTGGAGGAGAACTGCATTCTTTATGGGCAGCGAGAGAAAGAGAGAGAGAGAGAGAGAGAGAGAGAGGGAGAGAGAGTGGAAAAAATAGCATTCCTCACATTGCAGTGCAGGTAATCATTAATATGAGGGGTAAGGTAATCTCGACGGGGTCACTGAGATAAGCAGGCCAGAGAAACACCAGGACGCAGCCTGGCACATTTATTACAGTCTGTACAGTTTATAATGATAATATTAATACCATCATTAATAATATTTACGTGTGGGCTGCAGAGATATAGTCACATTTCTGGGCTATAATGATAAGTGTTAAGTGATTAGGGTAATTCTTAACTGGTTGTTGTTGCCAGTACTGATACCAAATCAGCTTACCCTGATCAATTTACATTCTTTAAATGACTTTATTCAACAAATATTCTGGGCTTTTTTTAAGACCAGAGTCACGTGCAACAGTGTTGTTCAGCAGAAATAATATATTTTTTATATAATAATATCAAATAAAATCCATTTAAATAACAAGCATCCTTACAAACTGCACCAATCTTGATATGAATGCCTGTAGCTACACTCTAGCCAATAGTCTGTAGTAGGGGTGTCATGATTTTCCTCGATATTTAATCGAAATCGATCGAAATTATGTCATGGTCTCGAGCCTCGAAGTCAAAAAGATGATCGACGATCCCTCCCTCTAAGCTTTTTCTTAAAGAAAAACTTGAAAATATAAAAATAACAGTTGTTTTATTTATATATCTTAATTAAATTATTTAAATTTAAATTATTTAAATTAGTGCCTAACGTGGTGTATTACAGATCACTTGTATCACTTTGCATCACTTATATCAAGCCCACCTTTTGAAATAAGATATTGTAAATTTGATGAATCAAACCAATGACTGACCATAGACTAATCTAAAACTGGCATAGGCCTCTCTGCTGTAAAAAAAGAAAAAAGAAAATCAAGAATCAAATCTAATCGTGACCCTAAAATCGGAAATAAAAACGAATTGAGGATTTAGAGAATCGTGACACCCCATAGACACTGTAGACACTATTTAAAATAATTACATAGATAATTATAGGGAGTTGTTGTTTTTATCCTCATGAATTAACAACCCCTAGTCCTCTGCAAAAGCCTTACACACAATTCTTGAACTTTGCAGTAAGGATTTGATGGCATTCAGCCATAAAAGCATTAGAGAGGTAAGAAATTAATAATGGATGATATTATAGCTAGTAGATATAGTTATAAATAAGAAATCTAAATTATCCTATAAGCGCCAGTGGGTGATATGCAAAAAAAAAAAAGAAACAAGGAAAAAGGAAAAAGAGGTAACACTTTCTATCGATCCTGTATCCATAATGCATCATGAATAGAATTATAAAGTATTATATGGCATATATAGGTAATACCCTTTAATGTCCATCATAATATTGATGGTTTGTGTAATAAATCATGCTTATACAGACATACTAACACTTTATAAAGTACACTATGTCTATTCGTAAAGACTGATTTCATAATACCTTATATTAGTATGCACAATGACATTATAAAACCTTCCATACACTGTGTTCCAAATTATTATGCAAATAATATTTTCTCAGATTTTCCAAAATTACCTATATGAATTGCAGTTATTGTAATTTTCCAGTCATCAACTATTATAGTACAATTGAAAGATTTTTGAACAAACTGCCAATGATAACAGTATAATAAAAAAAAAATAATACACTCAAAATGCACTCAAAATGCATGTTCCAAATTATTATGCACAGCAGAGTTTTCAACCTTTTCATTTTTATGAAGAACAAAAAAATGGTCATTTGTGAAATTATAAGCAGTAGCAAGTTATTACAAATTGAAATCAAACAGTTTTCCAGTCAAAACTTTATTCTAGGTGATGTTACATTTGCACATAGGACCCCTTGTTCGAAAGGATCTTCTGAACTCTCTAGTTCATTGAATTTGTCAGGTTTTGGATGGTATCTGCTTCAATTGTCTTGCATGAGGACAGAATACCCTCCCAGAGCTGTTGCTTACATGTGAACTGCCTCACGCCATCCTAGACACTCCTTTTGATGATGCTCCAGAGGTTCTCAATGGGGTTGTGGTCAGGGGAGCATGGGGGCCACACCATAAGTTTGTCCCTTGTTATGCCTATAGCAGCCAGAGATGCAGATGTGTTCTTTGCAGCATGAGACGGTGCATTATCATGCATGAAAATGATCTTGCTGTGGAATGCACGGTTCTTCTTCTTGAACCATGACAGGAAGTGCTGTTTGAGAAACTCCACAAACATTATGGAGGTCATCTTTACCCCTTCAGGGATCCTAAAGGGCCCGACAATCTCTCTCCCCATGATTCCAGCCCAAAACATTACTCCACCTCCTCCGTAGCTTTGTTTGCATGGGGTGTCCATCAACCAGCCATCCACCACTCCATCCATCAGGATCATCGATTGTTGCACGGCACTCAACGGTGAACAAAACAGTTTTGAAGTCAGTCTTCATGTATTGTTTGGCCCACTGGAGCTGTTTCTGCTTGTGTGCAGTGGATAGAGGAGGTCGACAGGATGGCTTATGCACAGCTGCAAACCTCTGAAGGACCCTGCATCTTGTTGTTCGGGGGATGTTGGAGGCACCAGCAGCTTCAAAAACCTGTCTGCTGCTATGACAAGGCATTTTTGCAGCTGCTCTTTTAACCTGTTGTAATTGCCTGTTGGAAAGAGTCCTCAATTTTTCCTTATCAGCACGTACACGTGTGTGCTCTGAGTCAGCTACATACTTCTGGATTGTGCGATGATCATGATGAAGTGTCTTGGCAATGTTGATTGTAGTCATGCCTTGACAAAAACACTCCACAATTTGTTGCTTCTCAGCAGCCGACACATCCTTTTTCTTTTCCATTTTGGCTTAAAATGTAGGCTGCTTAATAATGTGGGACAGCCTTCTTAAGTAGTCTTGCTTTTAATTGGACACGCCTGCCAAACTTATTAGCACAGGTGTCTGCAATTGCTTTCAGTGATATAAAGAGCCCTGACACACATCACCATCAATGAGTTTAACTGACAAACAAAAAAAAATCTTACCTTATCACTCCTAAACACTTTTTGCATAATAATTTGGAACACAGTGTAAAAGTCTGCTGAAAACTTTTATGGAGATGCGGATTTAATTTTCCAGCAGGATTTAGCACACTGCCCACACTGACAAAAGTATCAATTGGTCTTATATAATATTCTAATTTTCTGAGACACTGATTTTTGCGTTTTCAATGGCTGTAAGCCGTAATCATCAACAATACAAGAAATAAACACTTAAAATAGATCATTCTGTGTTTAATACATCTATATAATATATGAGTTTCACATTTTAAACTGAATTAATGAAATAAAGTAACTTTTAAACGATAATCTATTTTTTTAAGATGCACTAGTATATGCATTTATAATGAATTATGAATTCAGAATTCATAAGTGATAAAATATTTTAAGACATATTTGCAAAAAACAATATTTATCATATTTTGACAAGTTAGTCAAATTTATCACAATACAATTAAACACTGATATATTGCCAATCACTACCCAAAGGTATTGACTATATAGAGCTTAAGCAATCTGGAGAGAATACAGTTCCAAGTTCTAAATGAGTTAATGTTTTAATAAAATAGTAACATATCTCAATCTTAACATCTGATAAGTGCTGATATGTGATGTATGTTCTGTTGTAAATACAATACAGCATTTACAAATCGTTGCATTCTGTTTGTATTTACATTTTACCGCAGAGTCCCATCTTTTTGGGAACTTTTTTTGGGTTGTGTAGTGATGGATTAGTGCAGTAAAAACCTGTTCTAAAGTCACTAATCATCCTAATTCAGCTTCTACAAAAGACGTGTGAATCCACTGCAGTGCAGAAACGTTTGATGGACAACACTGAAGTGTAAAACACTCATCCTCAGCACTTTCTCAACTGGTTTGGGAGATTCGGTGCTGCAAGTTGCCAACATAAGCAAATGTTTACTTTTACACAGTTCACAAGTGTCACAACAAACCCATTCATTTTCCCACAGCACTGAAACAATGCCTGAGAAACACCAGAACACACCACAGACCAACACTGACAACATAATATTAACTACAGATTTTTTTATTATTATTATTATTATGTCTCTCCTGACCAACATAGAGTTTATTATTGGCCATTATAATGACTCATTAATAAGCTTGTAATTGACATCATCAGCAGTAATTGGCAATATGCATTACTTATGTCAGCTCTGCACTTATATCAGTGTCTGTCTTAGTACACTACTCACCAAACACTATACTGACATGCCAAAAGTCATGGGACAGAAACTAATTCCATAATATTTTCCCAGTACACACGTGTCACTGTAGATGGAGGAATGTTAAATCCTTTACACTTAAACTTCAGAAATGAAACGTTTCATCCATCTTTCTCACGTCGTTTAAATACCATATTTTCCAGACTGTAAGGTGCACCTAAAATCCTTCAGATTTCCCATAAATTGTCAGTGCGCCTTATAATCCAGTGCACCTTATGTATAAATTATATCAGTCAGGTATTAAGGAGCAGTAAAGCCACTCTGCTGAAGTACAGAGTTATACAGGAGTTTCAGTTTAGTTCTCCAGCACCGAGACTGGAGCAGCATTAGCATTCGCTGCTAACTGTGCTAAGTGCTAGCTCTTTCACCATTCAGAGGTCAGTATATCGGACTGTAGCCTGCTGCTAACCCTGGCTAGCACTGCTGGAGCAGCATTAGCATTATCCGCTACCCGTGCTAATCACTAGCTCTTTTACCATTCAGAGGTCAGTATATCAGACTGTAACCTGCTGCTAATCCTGGGTAGCACTGCTGAAGCAACATTAGCATTAGCCGCTAACCATGCTCAGTGCTAGCTCTTTCACCATTCAGAGGTAAGTATATCGGACTGTAGCCTGCTGCTAACCCCGGGTAGCACTGCTGAAGCAACATTAGCATTAGCTGCTAACTGTGCTAAGCACTAGCTCTTTCACCATTCAGAGGTCAGTATATCAGACTGTAGCCTGCTGCTAACCCCAACTAGCACTGCTGGAGCAGCAATAGCATTATCTGCTAACCATGCTAAACGCTAGCTCTTTTATCATTCAGAGGTCAGTATATCGGACTGTAGCCTGCTGCTAACCCCAGCTAGCACTGCTGGAGCAGCAATAGCATTATCTGCTAACCTCGTTAAGTGCTAGCTCTTTCACTATTCAGAGGTGAGTATATCCAACTGTAGCCTACTGCTAACCCTGGCTAGCACTGCTGAAGCACGCATTAGCATTACCTGCTAACTGTGCTAAATGCTAGCCCTTTCGCCATTCAGAGGTGAGTATATCAGACTGTAGCCTTCTGCTAACCCAGGCTAGCACTGCTGGAGCAACATTAGCACTAGCCACTATAGCTAGCTATATCTCTTACTATTCAGAAGTGAATATTAATCGGCTTGAAACCTGCTGCTAACCCTGGCTAGCACTGCTGGAGCAGTATTAGCATAAGTCTTTAACCTCGCTACGTGCTAGCTCTTTTGCCTTTCAGAGGTGAGAATTATCGGCCTGTAGCCTGCTGCTAACCCCGTCTAGAATTGCTGGAGCAGCAATAGCGTTATCTGCTAACCATGCTAAATGCTAGCTCTTTCATCATTCAGAGGTAAGTATATCAGACTGTAGCCTGTAGATGTATCACAAGACAATCTTTTACGATCACATGAAGAAATAAAGCAGTAACTTTTCAAGTCAAATTTCAATAAAAAGTTTCAATAAAAATATTTATAGTTAAATTAAATATCTATAATCCACTGTGCTGTATCAACCACGACTGTTATATGTATTTGCCTTTATATATGGCCAATCTAGCTATGGGAAACATTTTAATGAGCAATTGGGAGCCTTTTTTCCAGGCCCAAATTAGTCATTAAAACAATTTCCAATGGTGGAATACATTGGCATTGCTATTTAATCCAAAACAAGTCTGAAACTGTGTGTGGAAAGCTGGTCCCTGAAGTGTACACAGGGCTATAATTAGGAACAAATTAAATTAGGAGGATCGATTGCTCATTTCCCACATCAATTCAGATATAACACCCCACTTTCCCCTTCCACACACCCCAACCCTCAGCACAGTGTGTGTTTATCTCTGATAATAATACACTCAATACTACCCCCGGGGCACTGTGATGCAGTAAACCCTATATTTATACAGTGCGTTAAAGAACAGGACCTGCACAAAAGAATGAAAAGCTCATCAGTGTAGTTAAAGCTCAGAGGAGTGAGCTGGACAACAGCTCTGAGGTCAGTTCAGCAGCGTTCACTGCCTCATACACACCACCCAACAAAGCCCATGCTGCTGCACAACAGAGCAGCCTTCTTACTCGTGTTGGAAAAATTTAAATAGCAAATCAGCATCCCGAGGGCTCGTAAAGTCTCAGACACTTTCTCTACTTCTTCAGCAAACAGAATAGAAGCTAATGAGACTTGGAGAGCTGCACTCGCCTCTCTGAGTGAATACAGAGTAACACAAATTAAGGAGCAAAAGAGAATAGCTAAAGATAAAACTAACTGGCTTGTCAGTGTGTCTTTGCTATCATAATGTCAGGAAAAGTACATCTAGCTTAGAAAGGCAAAGTTACTAATCCTCTTAATTAATCATGGGTGTATTTTGGGTGCAAACTTAAACAAACCAATTATTGTCATTTCCTTTAAGAGTCAGGTGAACTCTAACTTTGCTGGATTGCTATTTAATGGGTGCAGCTACCTGCATGTGTCCACACAGTACCTGCTCGTTCACACAGTAATATATATATATATATATATATATATATATATTACTTGACTTTTAATAGTTAGAGTTACAGTGTTTTATCTGTATATTTTTCTAGTTATTGTGATGAAAGGAGTTAATGTTAGGATGTTAGGAGTGTAAGTGTTCTTTTTTTTAATTTGCACTTTTTAAAATCCATTTCCAAAGCTCAGTTTATTTCAATTGCTACTTACTAGCGTTAAGCTGTGAACCAATGAATTGATTGCACATCCTCATTTTTAAACAATATATGATTTTTGTCAGTTTTTTACAATATACTTTAACAATATACTAGTATATATTTCTTTCTTTTTTGCACAACACTAAAATTACTTTTTTATTTTTTTTCTTAAAGGCAATAATTTATACAGTGGATTTTGTACAATTTCTGGTTATTGACTGGACCTGAAGAGCTTAAATATAAAAAAAAAATAAAACAAACAAAATCAAGACAACAAACAAAAAAACGCCGGTGTTCTAAAACCTTTGACATTAATTTAGACTTTATACATATGTAATATCTGATATCGGCATCGGCCCAGAATTCCCACCTCAGTGCATCCCTACTTATAATGACAATAAGATCACTTATTTAATTTTTTTCTGGCAGCATACATCATCCAAATATTATATCCATTCGGTATCTTTCTTTTTATATTTTTATTTTTATTTTTTTTAAAACGGCCAATTATCCAACTCATTCATTAGGACTCCCACTATTACTTGTGATGCCCCAACACCAGGAGGGTGAAGACAAGACTGGCACATGCCTCCTCCGATACATGTGAAGTCAGACTCCGCCTCTTTTAGAATTGTCGAGCAGCATCACAGTGCACTCGGGGGAAAAGCGCAGCAACTCGGTTCTGATACATCAGCTCACAGATTCATTGTGCTGTTCTAATTCACCCTTTTGAGTGATGTGTAGAAAAAGCGCCAGCTACTGTATCCACCCAGAGAAAGAGCAAACCAATTGTGTTCTCTCAGGGCTCCGGCAGCTGATGGCAAGCTACATGAACAGGATTTGAAACGGAAATCTCTTTATTATCCATTCAGTATCATTCAAAAATCACAATTTAATTTAAACACGTTTTTTTTTTTTCTAATTCTTCCCATTTTCCCCCCAATTTACATGGACAATTACCAAAACCACTCATTAGGACTCCCCCTATCACTAGTGATGCCCCAACACCAGGAGGGTGAAGACTAACACACGCCTCCTCAGGTACATGTAAAGTCAGACTCTTTTTAAACTGCCGCTGATGCAGTGACTCGGTTCTGATACATCAGCTCACAGACGCAGCCTTGTTTGATCTACATCTACTCTCCAGAGAGAGCAAGGCCAGTTGTGCTCTCTCAGGGCTCCGGTAGCTGATGGCAAGCTACATGAACAGGATTCGAACCGGCGATCTCCTGATCATAGCATAGTGGCATCATATTAATGATTCCAAAGCCTGGAATCTAAAAACAGCACAGAGAATCATTTACCTGAATCAGCCTGTGTTGTCTGAGTGGGTTCACCTCCGACTCCTGCCTCCACCCCTGCTCTACACCTACACGCACCACTACTCCCAGCTACACCTGCTTTTGTCCAGTGTTCTGGTGGACGGGTCCTCAGCCTCGGCCGCCCTTCAGTCCCCTTATTCTCAGAGAACAGACGCCGGCCTCCTCCAGGAAAAGGTCCCTGGGAAACTTCCCCGGGCGGATGAGTGTCTCTGGTTACTCTTATCTCCCGTGTCTCTGTGTGTCTCTGTGAATAAAGCGCGCCATTCTGCAGCCCGGTGCGGCCGGACCTGTTCACCTTGTTCCGTCACAAAGCAGGAGGATATGGGATTAGCGCCGGGCGGCTGATTCTGAATGCTGTTTACACTGCAGAACCCTGGAGGAACCTTTTTTTTATGAGAAAAAAGGGTTAATGTTCTAAGCTGTGAGTGATTTGCGGTGCCACCTGGCCTTTTTCAGGACATCCATTTAGGTCCAATAAAACTGCCAATTCTATTGAAAAGCTTGGTCCTTGGTCTGCAGGCTTGGAAAAAGGCTGTGTCTCTTTGTATTTGTGTCTCAACAACGAGCTCAGCCTCACACACCCAATCATGTGCACTAGGACTAGGTTTTCTACATGATAAAAAAGGTATATAATGCTACTGGAGAAGACATTTGAATATGTGGGGAGTAGAGCCTATAGCACCTGAAATTTCCTTTATACAAAGAACATGCAAAAATCTAGACAGACATACCCATCATCCCCTTTGTGTGGTGTCGTCTAGGGGATAGGGTGTCCTTAATGCAAAAAATATATAAAAAAACTAGAAAAAATATACAAAAACCTGACATATATGATGTATATGCATCAAACATTTGGATACACTTCTTATTCAATATTTTTATTTTAAGTTTAAGAATCATGTAGTAAATGAAAAGCTTATGGAAATCACTAGAACTAAGTCTCAGTAAATAGCTAGCTAGCTAAATTTCCCATTCCACCTTAAATGGTGCAACAGTTATATACTGTCACCTCAGGATGCTGCATGGTTTAAGGTGGAATGGGATTTCAAACACGAAACTAATGGTGAATAGCTACCTTTAGCTGTGTATCCTCAGTAAGCCAGCTCTCTTCAGTTCATATACTGTATTTTTTGCACTATAAAGCGCACTTAAAATCCTTCATTTTTCTAAACAATCGTCAGTGCTCCTTTTAATCCGAAAAATTATGTTAAGTGTTTCTTTGGTTTAATTATGCATCAATGTGCAGAAGGAGATAAAGGTGAGTTTGTATTTCTGATAGCTCCATGTTCACAGTAGCTCTTGCATCAGCAGCAGTAGAAGCAACTCGGTTAGTCATATAACCAGAAAAATCTATTGTCAATAAACCTATTAGACACTCTTTGGAAAAAAAAAGAATGTAAGTGTCTTTACAGGAATGGTAGCATTGAAGCACGTTGATGCCATTTATTGATTGTTTTATCACATTCACACTAAGGAACACTACTGCTTTCAGTTTAAAAGAAATAAATCAGCAGGAATTCAATGCATGCAGGCATTTAGAGCAACAAGCCCAATTGAACAAGACATTTTTTGAGAAAGTAGTGCTTTTAAAAAACATTTTTGGGCTGTTTGAATGGGCGAAATCTGGTCAGAATGAGGTTAATTAATATTGCAACACTGAATAAGACATATTTTTTAAGAAAAATGTTTATTAAGAACAGATCTCCGAAAGATTAAAACAAGTACAATGATCCACAGCCTAAACACTGGTAAATTAGGCTACAAGAATGATGTCTGAATTACTTTCCTGTAATCTAATATAATTTTACATGATTTAAGAATAGAAAATACATTCCAAACAAACAAGTTTTATATTGAGCTTAGTCTATGTGCAAAAACAAAAAAAAACAGTAATAAGGCTATTTATTCACAGTCCTGCAAGTTAAGTGCGTAATACAGACAAGTGGAGTGTGCACTAGGGCTGCAACTAATGATTATTTTGGTAGTCGACTAATCTGAAGATTATTTTTTTCGATTAGTCGATTAGTCAACGATTATTTTTGCTATATTGTGATGTTCATGTTCTCTAAAAAACAGAGGTACGATATGAGTACTTTTTTGTACTCAAAGGTACATTCTCCATAATTGTACCCTCAAAGGTACAATATTGGTCTTTACAGGGTCAGATTTGTTCCCTCTAAAGTACAAAGTCATTTCTAACAGCAATAAGTACAGATTTGTACCATTTAACCTGCAGCCAAAAGGTACATTCAGTATTCTGCATCACTGTACTAATAAACAATATATAATTTAATTGCACATTTTTTATTTGAAAGACAGACGATTTTGGATCATCAAGTTTTTGAGCCATATTTAGTTGATGATAATGTTTATAATCTTTATAATCTTTACTGGCATAAAAACCATGGGTACAAAAAAGGACTTTCACTGAAAGGTACTTTTTTGTACCTTAATATAAGGTACAGCCCCAGAGACAAGCTTTGTACCCTTTTAAGTACAAATCTGTACTTACTTTTCTTAGTGTGTGCCATAGTTTTATATAAAATAAAAATAGCATTAAAAAACAGGCGCCTCTGTCACAGACTAGTTTTCTTGAGCCTGAACCTGTCCCGGCCCGAGGAAAGTGGTGGGAAATCTCGGCCCGACCCGGCCCAAGTTTGTTCTTTACTGTGAGGCTTTAAGAGCATTTTTGTATTTCTAATTGTTTATATTCGTCTATTCTGTGCTGTCTTGCAGTTTGTGCCTAAACAATGAGCTCAGGCTCCCACACTCAATCAAGTACCAGGACGTTTTCTACAGGATCGAATTACATAATGCTGGCAGAGACACTTGAATCTAAAAGGCGAAGCGAGCAGAAAGAGAGTCTTGTTCTCGGTGAAGCAGTTTGAGGGTCAAAGTGGCTTGGTTTCTTTTTGTCTCCGTGCGGCAGAGAGGCTAACGGCTCTGGGTGCCAAGAAGGGCCATTCACACCTCTGGAATGCCTTTAGCCGCAGCGCTATCAGATCAGCTCCGAGTACCGACAGTACTTTACTGCTGGCAGAGGCCCAGTCCAGTCCTGACAGACTCGCTCAGAGAGGCTCTGTTTACAGCCTACCAGAGCCATCAGGGTCAGCCTGAGAGAGAGAGCTTCAATCAGACCACAGCCACGGAGGAGATACTGGGATGAGTCATCATATTCCAGTGCTGTCCTCCCTGCAGAAATCTCCAGTCCTTAAAGGAGTTTACTGAAATGCTCTCATGATGCTCAGGTACTACTGTACAGCACTACACAGAACAGTTGTGTAGTAGAGTTGGTGTACAGCGATGCTGTAAAATTTATGAACCCATTAGATTTGTTTATATTTCTGCATTTATCTGACCTAAAATGTCAATACATTTTCCACACCAGTCCTAAAAGTAGATCATAAAAAGCAAATCAAACAGATGAGACAGAGATATATGAAATCTTAGACTTTCTTATTTATTTATTGATGAAAATGATCTAAAATTGTCTATGAGTGGCAAAAGTTTAAAAATCTTTAAGATTTGTAAATAATTAAAATTTCAATCAATGCAATGTCTTCAGGTATAATGGGGTGGAGCCCTATTTTATTTAAAGGTCTCGTTCCATTGTTTTTTCATTTATTTTGAAATGACTAGTTGTAGTCTCTAATATGAATAAATGCCCGGTGAACGCTGCTTTAGTCCGGTGGAGGAGTGGGAGGGGAGAAATGATAGGATTTCGGCTCTTGCTCATGAATATTCATACATGCAAACATATCGCCTCTGATTGGCTAACAGCACTGCAAGGTAGCGAGATGGACAACAGTTAGAAATGTTTTAAAATAAAAAGACATTTTTACACTAATAACAGTCTTCATAATGTCATATGTTACTTTACAACATGAGTAATGCACTGATAAGTGCAATTCAGCCACTGACCTAATCTTAGAGTATCTGTAAAACACCAAATCCACCGGAGATCCTATTTAAACCTATAGTTACTTACACACAGAGGTGGGTAGTCCAGGTCCAGAAAGTAAAAATTCACCCCATTTAACTGGCGTAAACAGAACTGTTCTAAACATACACCTAAATATCTTAATTGTACTTCAATTGTCGTGTTGCATATAGAAAAAACTCTAACCATTTGTTCCTTAGCTCTGAATTACATAGCTGTAAATATTTGCACAAATAACACAGAAAAAAACTGCCATGCTGTTCCTAGCACTGTTAGCTCCTCTCTGACGAGACGTGTCGCTGCCAGGCTTTAGCGCTGCTGAATACAAATTACAGGTGGACGTAGACACAGTGCTTTTCCTGATCGACTCATTCGACATATTCTTTTACTAACTGCTGCAGACAATGGAGATTAAGGAAGAGTTTCATGTGCAGCATCATTTACAACTCAGAGAGACCCACTGTAGGACACCTTTAAGGAAAAGAAATCTATCAAATTTTTTTTTGTAAAATTGTACCTTTACAACAAAAACCGATTTCTGAGGAGCATAAGAAGAGGAGGGCATCACTTAAAATAAAACTTCCCTTTGTAAGTGTTTATAAGTGGTTTACAAACATGTTTATTAATACCTGTTACAATCACATAGATGTCAGCTAGCATGCTGAAAATATAAAGATAAACAACACAGAATGTAAATTTAATTTCATATCTGAAGGAACACAACATTATTATAACAGAATCCATAACAAAATGAACACATACATTAATACGCTAGGTTTAATGCTTACTAAAACAAAAGACACATTTTTTCCAAGTATTTATAACCTAATTAATAACCAATAATAATAAAATTCTTTATTAGGGTAGTCCAATCTTATTTTTAAGTGGCACCAAGAAGAGTTGTTGATGCTCATCAAGTCTGGGAAACATTACAAAATCATCTCTGAAAAGTTTGGACTTTTCAATCCATCAATCCACAGACTGACAGATTACAGTGTGCAAACAGAGGAAATTCAAGACCAGCATTTCCTTACCCAGGTAACTAACAAACATTATTCTAACTTTTAAGCACCAGTTTACACTCAGAGCTTGTATCAATCAAAGCATTTGCAGTCCAGACAAGTAAAAATGAAACTAATAGCAGTCAGGAAACTAATTCGATCTTACTGCAGAGCGCCAAAGTCCATGCAACAGTTTCTCTAAATCCATACTTTCATTATAAATGAAAAGAAACAGTACTCACTGAGATCCTGAGTTCCCCGTGATCTCCAGAAGTACAGCGTATATCTGTGCACCTGTACGCTGAATGAGATCTTACACCAACAAACATGACGTGTGCTGCAGCCGAGAACACAAATACGGAGCTAACGCGGAAGACGCCTTCTAGGAAATACTTTACAGATTCTGAGTGAGTGATAATAAACACTGGCAGTCGTCCAGAACGTCTGAAATGCTCTAGTTACAATAGCAATTATGTTTTCTTCATGCGCCTCATTATCTTTTTTATGATCTGTTTCTTCCTGGTCATGGTTTTGGTAGGTAGATCTGTGATGATAACAATTTTTTAAGCTGATATATTGTCCCAGAAATAACCGCCACTAATATACTGATGATACCATAAAGAGGCAATTACTTCCTTTCAAAGGTCAACTGCATTTTATTAATAATATTTTGACAAATTATACTGCATGTCAAATGTGTGCAGTATATGTGAATACTGTTTATTTTAGCCAGCATTTGTCTCACTCTGCCTCACTGTCGCTCGCCCTGCCTTAATCTGTCTCGTCCTGACTCGTTCTGCCTCATTCTGTCTCGTCCTGGTTCATTCTGCCTCACTCTGCCTCACTGTGGCTCATTCTGCCTCACTCTGTCTCGTCCTGGCTCGTTCTGCCTCACTCTGTCTCGTCCTGGCTCGTTCTGCCTCACTCTGTCTCGTCCTGCCTCACTCTGTCTCGTCCTGGTTCATTCTGCCTCACTCTGCCTCACTGTGGCTCATTCTGCCTCACTCTGTCTCGTCCTGGTTCATTCTGCCTCACTCTGCCTCACTGTGGCTCATTCTGCCTCACTCTGTCTCGTCCTGGCTCGTTCTGCCTCACTCTGTCTCGTCCTGGCTCGTTCTGCCTCACTCTGTCTCGTCCTGGCTCTCCCTTGCCTCACTGTGCTTCACTGTGCCTTGTTCTGCCTCGCTCTACCTCACTGTGCCTTGCTCTGCCTCGCTCTACCTCACTGTGCCTTGCTCTGCCTCGCTCTACCTCACTGTGCCTCACTCTGTCTTACTGTGCCTGCTGTGCTTTGCAATGATTTAGTGTGGCTCGCTCTTTCTATCTCTGCCTCACTGTGCCTCAATATGTCTCAATCTGCCTTACTTTGTTTGATTGTTCCGCCTCGTTCTACCACACTGTGCATCGTCCTGCCTTGCTCTGCCTTACTGTGCCTCGCTCTACCTTACTGTGCCTCGCTCTACCTCACTGTGACTCGCTCTACCTCATTGTGCCTTGCTCTGCCTCACTGTGCCTTGTTTTGTTTCACTTTGCCTCGTTCTGTCTCTCTCTGCCTCGCTCGTCCTCACTGTGCCTCACTCTGCCTTGCTGTACCTTACTGTGCCTCGCTCTACCTTACTGTGACTCGCTCTACCTCACTTTGCCTTGCTTTGCCTCGCTGTGACTTGCTCTACCTCATTTTGCCTCGCTCTACCTCACTGTGACTCGCTCTACCTCACTATGCCTCACTCTGTCTTACTGTGCCTGCTGTGCTTTGCAATGATTTAGTGTGGCTCGCTCTTTCTATCTCTGCCTCACTGTGCCTCAATATGTCTCAATCTGCCTTACTTTGTTTGTTTATTGTTCCGCCTCGTTCTACCACACTGTGCCTTGTCCTGCCTTGCTCTGTCTCACTGTACCTCGCTTTACCTTACTGTGCCGTGCTGTATGTCACTGTGACTCGCTCTACCTCATTTTGCCTTGCTCTGCCTCACTGTGCCTCGCTGTACCTTACTGTACCTCGCTCTACCTTACTGTGCCTCGCTCTACCTTACTGTGGCTCGCTCTACCTCACTTTGCCTTGCTCTGCCTCGCTCTACCTCATTTTGCCTCGCTCTACCTTACTGTGCCTCGCTCTACCTTACTGTGGCTTGCTCTACCTCATTTTGCCTTGCTCTGCCTCACTGTGCCTCGCTCTGCCTCACTGTGCCTCGCTCTACCTCACTGTGACTCGCTCTACCTCATTTTGCCTTGCTCTGCTTCACTGTGCCTCACTCTACCTTACTGTGCCTCGCTCTACCTCACTGTGACTCGCTCTACCTCATTTTGCCTTGCTCTGCTTCACTGTGCCTCACTCTACCTTACTGTGCATCGCTCTACCTCACTGTGACCCGCTCTACCTCATTTTGCCTTGCTCTGCCTCGCTCTACCTCACTGTGACTCGCTCTACCTCATTTTGCCTTGTTCTGTCTCACTGTGCCTCGCTCTACCTTACTGTGCCTCGCTCTACCTCACTGTGACTCGCTCTACCTCATTTTGCCTTGCTCTGCCTCACTGTGCCTCGCTCTACCTTACTGTGCCTCGCTCTACCTCACTGTGCCTCGCTCTACCTCACTGTGACCTGCTCTACATCACTTTGCCTTGCTCTGCCTCACTCTGCCTCGTTTTGTCTCACTCTGCCTCCCTTGCTATAACTCATTGTGGCTCACTCTATCCTGCTCTGCCTCACTATGACTCAATATGCCTTGCTCTGCCTTACTGTGTCTTGTTCTGTCTCGCTCTGCCACACTGTGCATTGTTCTGCTCCACTCTGTGTTGTCCTGCCTCAATGTGTTTCGCTCTGCCTCACTGTGGCTCGCTTTGCCTCACTGTGCCTCGCTCTACCTCACTCTGCCTCCAGCCTTGTTATGTTACATGAGCACAGTTAGCAAACTGAACAGCTCCCTCTGTAGCTGAATGCAGGTAATGCAGTTTGAGTTTGTTGTTTTTTACGATGTAATTGAAGCTAGGGGTGTGCCATATCGTATCGTACACGATAATATCGTCAAAATATTTATCGTGAACGATATTATACCCTAAAATATCGTGCAAATTATAACTGTCCAGTATCATTTTATTTTACTTTAGTCCTGGATGTATGGAGATATTTGGAGTGCATTATTATTAGTATCATGACATTCTAGATCATTGACTTCTGTTACAAATCTGATACAATTCTTGTATTTTTTAATATCTCACTTAGGGATGTGCAATATTATATTGTATGTAATAATAACATATATTTTTTATTTTCTTGCAGTATTTTTGAATTTTTGTTAAAAAGTGTTGTGTCATATCGCCAAGAGTATCGTTATCGTGAAAATACCATGAACTATCGTGATATTATTTTAGGGCCATATCGCCCACCCTAATTGAAGCTCATGAAAACTTACATGAGGAAATATCCAACAGCCCTTTTATGTTCTAAAAATGCTTTTTTATCTATTTAACAGCAACAAATGAAAACTGTGGTCTAAATGATTTTCCACAGATTTCATTCCACTTTCATTCACATAAAAAAAAGCAATGCATATATAAAACAGCTCATATTTTCTTATTTATTGTTTATACTCTAGTTTTAGTTATGCCAAATATACACTCTACTCACTCTTTTTTAATGTTTAAGAAGTGATTGCCAATCCATTTCCTGTAGAGCTACTGTACATTTCTACAATTTCCTCCTTCAGGCCGAACCTCACTCAGATAATTAAAGCTTTTAGAGAGGGTAAAGTTTAAGTGCACCTGATGCAGGTAAGTTTTTAATTTGTAAGGTCTATTGTCTACATTAGCAGGGAACAGAAGACCTGAGGGAGTGCGGAGAGAGGAACAGAGGAGGGAACAGGGAGGGCTGTGTGTGTGTGTGTGTGTGTGTGTGAGTGTGTGTGTGTGGTGAGCAGACAAGTCTAAGCCTGTAGTTTTACCTGTCTGACTGAAGAAAGATCCCCTCCTCGAGCCAGACTCATTTCCTAAACCCGGACCCCCACAGACACTTATACACACAGCGCTCTGAGCACTCACCACAACAGGTCCTCAGTAATGTCGGCCTGAGGGCCTGAGAGAAAAGAGCTCAACCACTGCATACAATACACTGATCTGAACATGCAGATTTAACAGATCTGCTGACTGACAAAACTATGAGGAACTAGGAATCATAAAGCTTCCTGAAAAAAAACATAAAATTGTATAAACAATAAGAATTTTCATGAAGTGGTTTGAACTAAAGTAACAAAGAGGTTATTCTAGTATGTACCCTAAAGTAAACTGTATTTACTCTGTTATGCATGGTTAATGAGAGAGTTCAGCACATGAAACTGACACACCATTAACCCTTAAATCCTTCTGTTCCTCCTATAAAAAAAATAAATTAAATAAAATCCAGCAGATCTAAAACCGAGATGGAAAACAGCTCAATTCCTTTCTTTTACAGTCCGCTAAGTTCAAGGTATTAACCAGGTAACTGTGAGGTAAAAACTCTAGAACCAAGTAATTATTTAGGTAGTAAGATGGTAAGTACCAGGACAGTCTTGCCTAATTAAACTGAAATGTTTTAGAGCAGGGGTGTCCAAACTTTTTTTGTTGGGGGCCAGAAGGAGTAATATATTTGAAGTCATGGGCCACAGACTCTATAATAAAACAAATAATGAAATATACCACTTTAAATAATACATTTTTCCTGATTATTTTATTTACACACCATTTTTTAGAAATGCGCACTCTCTCCGCTTTTAGACTCTTTGGCCTGTTTTTCTGCGCTAGAAATGCGCACTCTCTCCGCTTTTAGACTCTTTGGCCCGTTTTTCTGCGCTAGAAATGCGCACTCTCTCCGCTTTTAGACTCTTTGGCCTGTTTTTCTGCGCTAGAAATGCGCACTCTCTCCGCTTTTAGACTCTTTGGCCCGTTTTTCTGCGCTAGAAATGTGCACTCTCTCCGCTTTTAGACTCTTTGGCCTGTTTTTCTGCGCTAGAAATGTGCACTCTCTCCGCTTTTAGACTCTTTGGCCCGTTTTTCTGTGCTAGAAATGCGCACCCTCTCCGCTTTTAGACTCTTTTGTCCCGTTTTTTCTGCGCTAGAAATGCGTACCCTCTCTGCTTTTAGACTCTTTGGCCTGTTTTTCTGCACTAGAAACGCGCACTCTCTCCGCTTTTAGACTCTTTGGCCTGTTTTTCTGCGCTAGAAATGCGGACTCTCTCCGCTTTTAGACTCTTTGGCCTGTTTTTCTGTGCTAGAAATGCGCACCCTGTCCGCTTTTAGACAATTTGGCCTGTTTTTCTGCTCTAAAACTTCACTCTCGCCGCTTTTTGACTTTATGGCCCGTTTTTTGCGCCACAACTTTACTTTCGCTGCTTTTAGACTCTTTGGCCTGTTTCTGACACCTAGTGTTCAAACTTTGAATCTCGCATTATAAAAACCTGCTTAACAGCGGGCCAACTTTCATTCTATTTCTAAAATACCTAGTTTGGACACCCCTGCTATATAGAGTCACATATCCATAAAAAAACTAAACTATATGTTGATATTAAGATCCAATGTTGGACAGACATTGAATTTTGGTTACACCATGACTTAAAACCAACTACATATCAATGCCTAACAATGTTAGAATTTTGTTTTATTACATAGTGTGAATATTAGCATTACAATAAAACAAAGTTTAGCATAAGTTGGGTTTTAGTCACTATACCTCACAATAAATGTTTTATACTTGTATCAATATGAGATTGGCATAAGATATTTGGAAGATTTACGATTTTGGATACTTAACATCACCTACTGTATTTAATCTGAAAAAATATCAATGTTAGCTGTTGTCACTACTTTACATCAAACTGATGCTGGTATTAGATATTGTTCTGACATTTTGGTCATTAGAGTTTTGGTCACCTGACATCACAACACACATTTAACCAGATAACACACAGATGTGTCTACTGACATTGGTGGCAGTTCTGAGGTCTAGTCTAAAACAAACATTAGACACCAAACCTGTCTCGGCTGCCTGACGGCACTGAAGATATGAGATTAAAATGCTGATATTTGATTGTTGTCCGGCGACTGTATTAGAAACAGTTCAGCGGCGTGTATAAAGAGTTTTGATCTATAGCGCTCTGCTGGGGAAGACTGGCACGCAGCCACTTACCTGCCTATAAAAAGCTCCTCATACGAGCAGGAATTTGACTCCTAACCTCGCAGTGTGCCATGCAAACAGCTCCCAGAGACCCGAGTGTGTGGAAATATCACTGCGCTCTAAATAATATGAGCTTTGTGTGTTCAGTCATACACTCTCACTCTCAGCTCTGAGGAGCTTCAATTACAGCCGGTTTCACCACAAACCAGATCATATCAATCAGACGTGACGGAAAAAAAGATCCTGGGAACCGTATCGATGTGCTTTCTATTCACAACCATGACTTGCTCACAGGTGCCAAGGTCAAATAAAAGTCACACACACTAAATATCTAAATATGAATCATACCAGCTACCAATTCAATGCAGAATGTTCCCAGAACCAAATGCTTTCAACAGCAAGTCTTACTAACAACAATGACTGTCCAACTATTTTAGGATACGGGTAGAGAGAGACACAGAGAGAGAGAGAGAGAGAGAGAGAGAGAGAGAAAATGGGATGGAGAAAAAATGAGAGAGCTAAAGAGAGAGAGAACAAGAGAGAGAATGAGAGAGAGAGAGAATGAGAAAGAGATAATGGGAAAGAGAGAGAGGATGACAGAGAAAGATAGAATGGGAGAGAGTGAAAGAACGAGAGAGGGAGAATAAGAGAGAGATGAGAGATGATGGGAGATAGAGACAGAGAGAGGGAGTGAGAGAGAGATCGGAGATAATGAGAAAGAAAGAAGGGGACAAAGAGAATGAGGAAGAAATTTGAGAGAGAAAGAGAGAAATCTGGAGGGAGATAGAACGAGAATGACAGAAAAAGAGAATGACAGAGAAAGAGAGAATGTGAGAGAGCAAGAGAGAGCGAATAAGAGAATGAGAGAGATAAATCGAGATAGAGAGAATGAGAGATGACGAGAGAGTGAATGAACCAGAGAGAATGAAAAAGAGAGATAGAGAGAGAGAGAGAGAGAGATAAAGGGAAAGAATAAGAAAGAGAGATAATAAAAGAAAGATAATAAGAGCAAGTGAGAGAGATAACAGAGAGAGAAGAAGAGGATTGGAGAGGATGGGATAGAGGGAGAACAAATAATGGGATAAAGGGAATAAAAGAAAATTAAAGAGAGACAAATGGAGAAAGAAACTGAAAGAGAATGACAGAAAGAGAGGGAGAATGACAAATGAAAAAATAATATCATTGCTTACTTTTTTCCAACTTTATTTCAAAGTGACATTAAACCCAAATTTCACAAGTGAGAATTACTACCTTTTAGTGCAGCAATATATATGTATCAAATGAAAACAGATGAGGTAGATGCAGTAGCAAGTTTTTTTCAAAAGAACAATGTGTCTCCATTGTTCAGCTCTCATTTTAATAATGTAAAGCAGTGTCAAGTCACAAACTAACAGCTTTTTTTGTGAAGATTACTTTATTATCGCTTATATAAACGCAGTTTATGTAAAGTGACCACGCCAATACATTTCATCGTAGCCTACTTTATATATTTACATGAGTAATGGATGAAATTACTGTAGAAACGTTAGGGACGATAGAAGGTAAGTAGCACGATAGACACTTTTCTATCCCCCCACGATATTTATCGTCATATCGCACAGCACTAGTCCACATCTTTGTTGAGTGTGGACTTACCTCTACTTCCTCCCATCACAGCCTCACTTTCAGTTAAAAATGGCGGCCACGTGAAAAGCGTCTATAGGATTTTCTTGTTGATTCTATGCATGCTCTTAAAAATAAAGTACTTTAAAGGTATTCTTTGGGTGATACCACAGAAGAAGCACTGTTGTTTCCCTAAAGAACCCTGTTTGTAATAGAGAACCTTTAGAAACAGCTTTGTTTGTAAGAATGAACAGATCCAAATTACCTACAAACCCGCTCTACAGGAGTATCGTATGTCTGAGTTTGTACCACAGTTTGTATTATGTAGTAATCCGAGTTGTTTTGCAAAATGCCTGCAGAACCCGGAGCCAACAGGCCTGACTAAGCTGCTCAGAGCTCAGAGGAGCAGAGTTTGGCACGGCTGCAGGGCGGGAGTATCGTCCCAGAGCGCTACTGTCATTTTTTATATTAAACATTCTCGAGCTTCATCAGGGAAACTGTTCTGGCCTGAAGCTCCTGCAGAAACTACCAGTTTAAGCTTGATTTTGCAGAGCTGGAGCTGAATCATTATTACTTTACTGTGCCTTTTGGCGTATCTTAATGTTATGACATACAAATTTTAATTCTTTTGACTTTTTATGATATTAATAAGACTTCAGACTACGCATAAATTATATTTTCTGGCTTAATCACTTTTTATTTTCACTTTTTTTGATTTCCTGTCATGCAGGCATCCAACCTTTTATGGTAATCTGAACAACAGGGTGGACAATTTTAGTGAAAATTGTCATTTGATGAAAACCTAAAGTTTTAATTTGTTGATCTAAAGTTGTAGGCATGTTAAATTGTGCATAATGACTGTTTTTGTTCTGTTTCAAAGATGCATTCAGATTTTCTATTTTATATCTAATTTTTATTTTAAAGCTGATGTTTGTAAGTTTTGGGATTTGGGGGATGTAGGGCCCTTTCTGGTGAGAATGGGTAATTATACCGTGCCTGCGGAAGAATCATTTTAAACTGGGCAGGTGTGATGCGGTCTCCTTTCAGAGAGGATGAATCCGCGCACTCAGCTTCTCTTGTTCGTTTCTTTGTTTTTACTATGAGTGAATGAGCTACTGAGCTCTGAGTTTCCCCTTCTGGAGTCTCCATTGCTCCACCAGCCGCTTGCGTTCATTAAAACTGAGCCGGATCCTGTTTTAGAGGCTGTACGTGTGACGTAAGTATGTAAAGATGTGCTCATTTTGTAACCCTGCCCCCATGTTACCTATCCCTAGGTGTTTCCTATTCCTGTTTTTTTACTACGTGTATGTATAGCCCACTTTGTTTTAGTGTCCCTTGTTGGTTCTTGTATTGTGTTTAACGTCTGTAAGGTTGCTTTGTTTCTTGTTTTTCCCTCTAAAATTTATTCTGGTAGTCCTGTTTGTTATAGTTCAATCTTGTTTTGAGTATAGTTTTGGTTTGTTGTTTGTTTGTTTTTTTTGTCAATAAAAACTCCCACTTATGTCCCACTTATCTCCTCACCTCCCTGCTGTGACCCTTAAAACTTTTGACAGGTTTAAATAGCTTGATATTTTTATAAAAAGCTAATAAAAGTTAATGACTCAAATGTAATAGTTCAAATTTAAAGAAAAATGTGTTGTTTAACCACTTAAGAACTGCAAAAACCAACATCAAAGAAAACAGTATAAAATGGACAAAAAGTGCTTTAAAGTAAAGCTAATCATTCCTCTATGTGTGTTAATTTAAAGTAATGTGTTAATTCTGAGTAAATATTGATTTTACAGAACTATGCTGCAGCACATTATACTGATATTGACCTAAGGGTCTCAAATTATGAGAAGCCCACCTTTCCAGTGACCTGATTACCCTATCGTGTCTCCTTCTTAGTCTTTAGTGTTTTTAAATGTGTTCATTTAGTAACTCCACCCCCTCATTACCTATCCCCAGGTGTTTCCTGTTCCTGCTTCCTGCGTGCATTTATAGCCCCTTTTGTTTCAGTGTCCCTTGTTGGAGTAAATCTTGATTTTAAAGAATTATATTGATATTGACCTGGAGATCTCAAATTATGGGAAGCCCACCTCTTTCAGTGACCTGATGACTTTAAAAAATGGAAGATTCTGTCCTTGTGTTGGACAGAGCATCATCAGAAGAGTGAAAAAAAGGAAAGTTTCGAGCACCACGAGTCTTTAATTACAACGACAGACGCCTCTCTCAGCAGATAACAGGATCTAAGGGTAATGGTGAATCTTAATGGTGAGTTTGTGACTCTGTGTGTGTGTGTGACAGTGTGTGTACGCACGAGTGTCTGTGTGAGTGTGATGATGATGATGTCCCGAGAGACAAATCCGTCTAATCCTAATCCAGCAGAAGACTATTGGCAGAGCATTGGATGAGGAGGCGGTGTGGGACGGGGAGTGGAGAGCAGAAGGCCGTGAGGGACGATTACAGCCGTGATTAGCTCAGCTGCCCGGGGCAAAGCCCGGCTCACGGTTCAATTCCCCACCAGTGCCCTCCAGCTGGACCGCGGGGAGCATCTGCTTCTGCAGATATGGACTTACGTCACTGTTCCCGAGCACAGGGAGATTTTTCTCATTTCTCTTGGAGTGTGTGGATTTTTACAGCTTTAAACACGTCTGTTTAAGTCCCGACTACTCACCGCTCTGATTGGTCTATATGTACCCGCTAGGGTTGTCACGATTCTGTAAATCATCGATTCAATTTTATTTCTGATTTTAGGGTCACGATTTGATTTGATTCTCAATTTTCTTTTTCTTTTTTTTACAGCAGAGAGGCCTATGCCCATTTTAGATTAGTCTATGGTCAGTCTATGGTTTGATTAACCAAATTTACAATTTCTTATTTCAAAAGGTGGGCTTGATATAAGTGATGCAAAGTGATACAAGTGATCTGTAATACACCCATTAGGCACTAATGGTCAAATTTAAATAATTTAATTTAGATATATATGTAATGCCATCTAGTGGCTTTTTTTTGGTAGCAGCAGTGTGCACTATTAAAACAGCAATGTGCAACATAACAAAATAAATAATAATAAACAAATACAGGAACAGTCATGTACAAAATAATAGAACAATTAGAGCCTTAACAAACTGAACTCTATCCTACTATAACAGTTAAACATGAAAAATAAGACTTTAAGACTTTTTCGGTCCCTGAGAATGACACGTTTTTTTTTTCTTTAACAAAGATATATTATTAACTTTATCTGAGAGAAAGATGCTCCTTAAGGTACCAAAACTATGAACATATTTGAGGCTAGACAAAACAACTGTTATTTTTATATTTTCAAGTTTTTCTTTAAGGAGATGAAAGTCTTTTTGACTTCGAGGCTCGAGACCATGACATAATTTTGATCGATTTTGATGAAATATCGAAATCGTGATACCCCTAGTATCCGCATCCCCTTTAACTATGGGTCAAACTGTGGCTGTTTGTGTTAATGTTGATACAACAAATGCATGTTGTTTTTTTAACCCAAATAAATGTGCCATTTAACAATACTTCTTCTAATCTAGTCTAACATAACATCTAACTACTTTGCCTTAACCCTTGTGTGGTGTTCGGGTCTGTGGGACCCGTTTCCATTTTTCATCAAATGATACTAAAAAATATTTTTTCTAACTCAAACTCATTGGCATTGGCTCATTTTATGTGAAAAACATATATCAAAACACATTTTCGATAAACACACACTGTACACCATTTAATTGGCTACTGACCATACGGTGACTGAAAGTGCATTTCAATCATACTGCATCATCTGATTAGTGTTAAAAGAAGCTGCAGGGAGGAATCTGATGAAGCAGAGTCTCGTCATACACTGGAAGATTAAGCATGCAGTAATCTGTGGTTTGGTGCTGCTTCAAAGCCTCAAGGCCCTGAGCTCCACAGGTGAGTCCTCGTGACGGACCACATGATCACTCCTGCTTCCGCGATATTCACACACTCAGTGCACATTACTCATCACTGAGCTGAGGGCATCAGTTCACACTGGTGAATGTCAGGAAAGGAACAGTGCGCCAAGTCACCACAAACTCCAGCAGCACTGCTGTTTCTGATTTACACGTACCGGCACAACACACACTAAACAACTAACTAACAGTAACAGTATAGGAACAAAGGGTAGCGTTCCTTACATTAGGATTAACTTTTATATTTAATTGCAGACAGTATGAACCCAGGATATTTCCAGGATGTTTTGTCTACTCAACTTCATTACAGTTGGTAATATTCTGTACATCTATTATAGAAGTCTTAGGGATTTATAAGGATTATAAGAAACATGTTTTTCAACAGTTTTAGTGGAACCCTCATAACGTCATCAACAGAGGGCACTGAACAGAATGCTGAAGAACCTAGTATTCTTCAATTTGAGGACTCATGTGGGAAAAACGAGATCTCACAAATAGCTCATAAATACGTAGACTGATGTATTTCTTCCAATAATATAAGAAAACCTGTGTTGCAGCAATGTGATGTTTCTAATAAATTGGCAAAACGAGGCTAGAGATCAGCTGTGTATGCGCATTAGGCATGTGCCTGTGTTGATAATTGACTGCCAAGATAGCAATGAACATCTGACTGTTGACATCTGTCTAGGTTGTATTCAGTATATATATATATATATATATATATTTATATATACATATATGCCAGAAATGTACCGGAACACACCTCATTTCCAGACCAAGCACTGTCACTATTTAAACGGCACATTTTGTGCAACTAGATTGTGAGATTATGAAATTCTCTGTGATAAACTCAGCTGCAGTCTGTACTCTAAATACGTAGCTCTTGAAATTCTGATTTATTATTCTGGATTAAAGTGAAACTTAATGTGAAACACTGCTCTGTTGCGTATGCGTGTATCTTACAAAGCACAGACCATTCAGACAGATGTCAGATATGAATCACATTTAAAACGGAATGGCAGCATTATAAAGTGGTTAATACTATACTGTCACAACTTTTCTTTCATGTACTGCATGCCTGAAATTAAGGAATGGATGTAAATTAACAAACGTGATTAAGTTGAGGAGATGTAATATGTAATAGCGTGTAATATCTTGGTTTTATAATGTCTGCAATCAATTAAAAGTCAAAGGAAAATCCATGAAGACAGCTGTAATGTAATTCTAGATCATGCTTTTGCCTATTTGATTAATTTTAGGTGCTCTTAACCCGTAAATATTTATTTTTATGCAGTTATTATAACTAAATGAACTTTAGCATTTAAACAAGTGTGTTAATTTATTTGCAATGAAGGTGTAAAAATGTTCACGTTTATTTTGGTTAAAGTAATTTTTGTCGCTCTCAGATAGGTCAGGGGTCCTAGAGTAGCCCCTCTGGTCTCCAAGGCTACTGGTCAATGAAGGACAACACTGCGGCCGTCCCCTATTGTCCTCGAGCTCCAGCCATCAAAAGCAGGGCAGCAGCCCCCCCCCTCCCAAAAAATCTTCACAACAACAACAGAGCGGGAACTCCATTACGCCAGTCTGGACCACCAGGGCTGATAACAGGAGCGAGCAGGCGGTCCCGCTCCTGCCAGCAGAAGCACTGCTTTTATTACAGCGTGATGCAGCCCATTCTACAGAGCTCCAGCGAGGGGACTATAGAGCAATACTCTACCAGTAAAGGACTCGATGTAAACATGGGCAAAGTTCAGGCTTTTAAGTGGTGCTAAAGTTACTTACATTGCAATGTTCAGGTTTGGACTACAGCTGAATATGTTTGCAAATACTCAAGAGTTCTCAAACCTTCTACCAGCAATCAGCTGCCATGCTAAGCTCCTCTATAAGCAGCTACAGTAAAAAGTTTCACAAGATCATCTAAGGCTATGTTCACATTACCAGGCTGAAATGACTCAAATCTGATTTTTTCCTCAATGTGGCTCAGATCTGATTTTTTTATGGCTGTGTGAACGTGCCAAATCTGACATTTTCAAATTTGACACGTATCCGATCCATAGACATGCGACATGGCTGTGAACGGTCAAATCAGAACTCATGTGTCTTTTTGCTTTTACGCATTAGCATTAGCGCTACATGCTTCTCTCTCCTACACATCACACATCTCTTGGTGCAGCTATAGTTGCAAAAACAGCAAAAGCAAACCACCTGGCCTTTTTTCACCTCCTCGCCTGAGCATGAACTTCAGACCAGCTGTTTACTCTCCACTCCAGCAAAAGATGGTCCACATATGAGCTGCTAACTCATCCATTTCCCTTTATAAATCTACGAGTCGTCTCTCTAATATGAGTTTTTTTGTTGGTGGTGAAAAAGGCGACGTTTATACACGTATCAATGTGAGCATGTGAGGCAGCGTTTCAGGGACATATTCGTTTACATTACACACAGATACAGATCACTTACATGATTGTGAAACGTCAATACCCGCCAAATCTGATCTGAGCAAAAAAATCAGATTTGAATATTGTGGTTTGTAATGTGAATGTAGCCTAATGGTGCTTTCACACAAACCAAAATAGCAGGTGTGAAATTTGCTGCAGGTCTGATTTATTGTTCTGGATTAAAGTGAAACTTAATGTGAAGCACTGCTCTGTCACACACTGCTCTTTAGGCATACACCATAAACTATGCTATAAATTTTATGACTTTGCTAAATTTGGTGTTTCTATTTTTAAAAATGTGAGCTGTAGACAGAAGTAATAATATTTCGGGTAAAAGTTTACGGACACATTTCAGTGCATTTCTATGGGAATGTTGTGGCTACAAAATCGAATTTTCAGACGCTTAGTGTAAGAATACCACTGCACTTATCCAAAAGCTTTATGCAAACACACGTGTTGAAATTTCAAAAACTGTAGAATAATAAACTATAAACTACAAACATGTGGAATAAAAATAAACATACAATTAAAACGGCAGAAAATCATTAATATTACTACGTACCACAATCACATTAATTAAATCTGTAGATAAGACTTCAAAACAGCATTGTCTGTAAGATAACCCAAGAATCTCACAGAATCAGAAGCCTTACATAAGTGAAACTGTGTGAAAATCCTCTAAAAAAGAACTGAAAGAGAGTTTCAAGGTTTAAAAGTGTTTACAATCTGTGATTCTCACCAAATCAGGTCACCAGAACCATAAAACCAGCACCGGGCTTCATTCAGCTCCTCTCAGCACTGCCACTCTGTCACTCTGAAGTGTCTCACTGTGGCTTTAATGGCTTGGAAGTGAAAAATCCCCTTGATGACTTCACCTGTGCCCTGTTTCACAGCTTATCCTGTATATCCCCAACCGCACAGCACGTGTGTGTGTATGTCACAGCTTTACACACACTGCAAGAACAGACTGGAAATGAATGAGACATGTGGTGTTTCACAACACATTTTTCCTTTAATCCAGGTCTGGATATTTATTGAGAAATTTCCAGCAGGGCTGGGCGATACTGTTAAAACAAAAATTTATCTTGATATTCTTCAAATATGTGGATATACTGTATGAACACGGCGTGAACATAACCTCTATGTATTTCAGTTAAAGAAATGTAATATAAGTAAAATATGAAAATTACTGCCACATAAATGAGTTTTTTACAGGTTTCTGACAGGAACAAGTGTCTATCTACTGATACTGATTCACTCTGCAGCTTCTATATGTAAAGATACACAGATTAAAACAGTGATTCAATTAATTAAATTAATTTAAAACAAAAAAACTAAACCCACTATTACTCACTTTTACTAGTATGGCTGTGTGATATTGGGGGAAAAATACATTGTGATATGTTGTTGTTCTGCAATATATATTGCAATATTAAAAAGTACAGGACTTTTACCAAAAACCCAACACCCAACATGTCATGATATTAATAATGCAATCTGTGCATTAATGATTGGAGTAAAATAAATGGTATTAGGTAAATATATTCGATAATCTTCTAGATATTGCAAATAGACATGCAAAAAGGTATTAAATGATTGTAATCAGCTGGTCAGTTGAACAAAATTCAACACAACATACACCTTAGGGGTGATACAATATTATCACTATATGTTTCCCATTATACAGATAGATAGATAGATAGATAGATAGATAGATAGATAGATAGATAGATAGATAGATAGGTAGATAGATAGATAGATAGATAGATAGATACTAGATAGATAGATAGATAGATAGATAGATAGATAGATAGATAGATAGATAGATAGATGTTTCCCACAATAGCAATATCACAATACTGAGATTCTTACAGCTCTACAGTTTTTTAACTAAGCAGCTTTTCAAGCGAATTTGACCATCATCAAAGACCAGCTTAGACCTTAGACAGATAGATAGACAGATAGATAGACAGACAGACAGATAGATAGATAGATAGCCTGACAGACAAACATATAGATAGATAGATAGATAGATAGATAGATAGATAGATAGATAGATAGATAGATAGATAGATAGATAGATAGATAGATAGATAGATATGTTTCCCACGATAGCAATGATATCACAATACTGAGATTTGTACAGCTCTAAAGTTTTTTTTACTAAGCAGCTTTTTAAGCAGATTTGACCATCATCAAAGACCAGCTTAGACCATAGATAGATAGATAGATAGATAGATAGATAGATAGATAGATAGATAGATAGATAGATACTTTATTGATCTCAGAGGGAAATTCTGGAATCCTTAAGTGGAAGAATAACCTTATAAAAACATCAGTAGCC
The DNA here is from genome assembly GCF_023375975.1 of Astyanax mexicanus. Classification (NCBI taxonomy): domain Eukaryota; kingdom Metazoa; phylum Chordata; class Actinopteri; order Characiformes; family Acestrorhamphidae; genus Astyanax; species Astyanax mexicanus. The sequence continues at coordinate 74,692,741 of NC_064409.1, forward strand.
ACTAGTAGAGCAGCAGATATGAGTAAATGGGAACTCCAGTCCACTTCCCCCAGTTTAACCACACTACATGCAGAGAAAAGCCCAGCAGACACTGTGCGTCTGGTTGAGTAACTCACCATAATGCTCCAGTCAGTGTGTACAGAGCTGTAGTGTAATCAGAGCTCAGCTGTAAACACAGCTCTCAGGTATTCCTCCGCACAGCAGCTCCTCCTCTCAGCCCGCGTGCGCTCCACTGTGCAGCTTTTCCCTCTCTGAGATTTGAACCCTCTCTCTCTCAGAGCCTCTGGATGGGAGGGAACCTAATCCTCACAAAAGCAATATACACAGCCCTCTGACTGCCTTACAGCTCCCCCTGTCCTCCATCACACCAACTACAGCTTTACTTTCAATATTTGGCCTCAATTCTTTGGTAAAGGTGTACAGCTCTGGAAAAATAAAGAGAGCACTTCAGTTTCTGAATCAGTTTCTCTGATTTTGCTATTTATAGGTTTATGTTTGAGAAAAATGAACATTGTACGAACAACAAATCTCCCAAATATTGTCATTTAGAGCATTTATTAGCAGAAAATGAGAAATGGCTGAAATAACAAAAAATAAAAATGCAAAGTTTTCAGACCTCAAATAATGCAAAGAAAACAAGTTCATATTTATAAAGTTTTAAGAGTTCAGAAATCAATATTTGGTGGAATAACCCTGTTTTTTAATCACAGTTTTCATGCATCTTGGCATCATGTTCTCCTCCACCAGTCTTACACACTGCTTTTGGATAACTTTATGCTGCTTTACTCCTGGTGCAAAAATTCAAGCAGTTCAGTTTGGTTTGATGGCTTGTGATCATCTTTCTTCCTCTTGAGTATATTCCAAAGGTTTTTAATTTGGTAAAATCAAAGAAACTCATCATTTTTAAGTGATCTTTTATTTTTTCCAGAGTTGTACTATAGTGCATCTCAAAATTTAGAAAAAGTTATTCATTGAAAAGTTACTTTATTTCACTAACTTAGTTCAAAATGTGAAACTCGTATATTACCTTTTATTTCTTTTATTGTTGATGATTATGAAGCTTACAGCCATTGAAAACCCAGAAATCAGTGTCTCAGAAAATTAGAATATTGTATAAGACCAATTGGTACTTTTGGCAGTGTGCCAAGTCCTGCTGGTAAATGAAATCTGCAACTCCATAAAAGTTATCAGCAGAGAGAAGCATGAAGTGCTGTAATATTTTCCCGGGAAAACGTTAGACTTTAGACTTGAGAAATGAAAAACAGTCAATCCGAACCATTTCAAGAACTTTTTTATACTTTATTTAACATTGCCTTTAAAACATTATTGGTTGAAATTATGTTGAAATTTAATATGGCATCGAATCAATGTTCATTTAAAGGTTTTAAGTGGTTGGGGCTACTCTTCCCACAAACAATATTATTATTTATATTTATAATTATTATTTAAATGTCTCTTTCTACACTGTAAAACCAATGCAGTACAGACTATAAGAAGAGAATACAAACAAGATATGCATACTTAATGTAAGTAAAAACATACATAAAAAAAACATATTGTAGAATCAATGTAAAATTGGTGTGCACAATAAATTAATTCTGATATTGGAGATCAATGTTGTTTCACCTCTTTTACAAGATAACACCTCACAACTTGTACATGTGTGGGCGTTCCCATATATAAGCAGTATATATGTGTATGTGTGCATAATTAATATCACTAAATGGACCAATAGAAATACCTAAACATTTTATAAAACTTGGAATAAAATCTTTAATATTTACACTGACTTTTTTTCCATTGACATTAGGGGCATTCCACCGAATGGGTGCCATTTCTGTCCTCAGGAAATAAATGTACACACAAAATAACTGTAAAATACATTTTATTATCAAGCATTGGGTCCTAATTGGACATTAACCTAATTGCAAAAATAAGGTATGTAATTAAAAACATCAATAAAAATGACTTAAAAATAGCATTTGTTACATGTCCCTACTCTCTAACCATAAAAAAACTATATAAAAAAGACCAGTACATGTTTTGAATAGTTAAATATATGTGTTATTAGATTCAAAGTTTAATTTGGCCCATTTACCTTCAAGTAAAGTTAACATTTTTGGAAATATAGTGTTTTGTGTATAAGCAAAGATACATGGAATAAAATTAACAAACAAACAAATAGAATACATTAATAACGGTTAAGTTATTTACACATTTGATTAACTGCTCTAAATAATTCAGTAAACACTATAAGACTTATATACTCAAATGAATTAAAGTCTATGGGGTAAACCTAGACTTTAACCTAATTTTTTAATTAAAAATAGCTGTTTTAAGTGCAGTTAAAGGTTCAGTGTCGGTACATTTAGTTTCAGTGTGAATTACTGTGGCCCGGTCATCCTGCTGTTCACGTCCACTCTCTAGAGTTTATGAGCTCCACCTGAGTAAGCAGTACATCACCCTGTTATTACCATACCACACACACACACACACACACACACACACACACTGCTCACTGGAGTCTGCAGGGCTGAGTGCAGTGAGGATTGATCATATCCTGCTCTATGAAGATAAGAAAGAACCTGTTGAGGAGCTTCTTTTAAACTCAGAGCTGTAAATAAATGCTTCAGTAAACAGAGAAACTGATAAACACACTCAAGAAACTCATAAAAACTTCTGACTTTCATAAATAATAAAGCAGTGCTTTTTAAAATGCCTGAAAACATTCAGTAAACTCCACACCTACTACTGAAATCCTCCAATCAGAGCAGTGCCTGCAGTACAGCATCTACAGCAGCAGCACACTGCTGTCCCCTGCTGCTCACACTGAACCTTACACACACTGACAATATAAACTCAACACATCCTTACTGTTTAATCTGCCTGGTTTTAGAACACAATAATTTATGGTCCTGACGGACAGTTCTGGTGGAAACAGGAGAGTTGAGGTGCACATTGAATTCTGCCGTGATTTGATCAGCCGTGGTTTTATGTTTTTTGGATACAATCCGGGTTAACACCCGAACATCCCTTTCAGACAGCTTCCTCTTACAGCGTCCACAGTTAATCCTGTTGGATGTGGTTGGTTCTTCTTGGTGGTATGCTGACATTACCCTGGATACCGTGGCTCTTGTTGCATCACAAAGACTTGCTGTCTTGGTCACAGATGCTCCAGCAAGACGTGCACCGACAATTTGTCTTCTTTTAAACTCTGGTATGTCACCCATAATGTTGTGTGCATTGCAATATTTTGAGCAGCAAAACTGTGCTCTTACCCTGCTAACTGATCCTTCACATTCTTATTGCTCTTACTGGTGCAATGTGCAATTAATGAAGATTGATCACCAGGCTGCTCCAATTTAGCCATGAAACCTCCCACACTAAAATGACAGGTGTTTCAGTTTCATTGTCCAACCCCTGTTTTTGGGCCATTCTACCGAATGGGTGCTGTTTGCTTGTTGTAACTCTTCCAAGTAAAACTTTTAAATTTTTTTTAATCTTTTTTCAATGTTGAATCTAATAACACATATATATTGAAAACTATTTAAAACATGTACTGGTCAAACTCAGGCAGCTTTATTATTTTTTTTAAGGTTTAAAAGCTGAAGATGGTTACAAAACTCATGTGACATTTAAAAAGCATGTTTAAAGGCAAGTCCCCTTATTGCCTTGATTTTCCCTCAAGAAAGTCTTTATTTTAGAAAAATGGTTGACTGCTTGTTCAAATATCAAATATTACTACTGTGACTCTAATGCTAATTATTATTGCAACATTACCAAAAATATAAATTACAGCAGTATACATCAACACTAGTCTATGTTGTGTATTTACATGTATTTGAATGAAATAAAAGGGTAGAAATATGTTTTATTGGCACATTTTGAAATTTCACATCAAAGAAGTGCAAAACTTTTACAGTGTTTACAGTTAAAACGGGTTGCTTATGATAACAATAATGATTGTAGCTCACATCAGCAGCACAAATATCAACATATAACAACTAGATTACAGATTTAAAAATACACAAAAGGGATTTCTCAAAACAATGTTACAGAATGTTTCTCTGGTAAATCATATTAAAATTCTTTGATGAAAAAGTTAGCATTTTCTGTAGTTTAAAAATACGATTTGTAACTACAATGTAATTAGCAAAAAATAGCATTTGGTCTCACTATAATAACTGTGTAGTTACCAGAGGTGTAAAAAGTACTGAAAAATTGTAATTAAGTAAAAGTACCATTATTTGCTAAAATTCTACTCAAGTAAAAGTAAAAGTACCCATCTAAAAATCTACTCGAATAGAAGTAAAAAAGTACTCAATTTAAAATTTACTTTAAGTAAAAGTTACATAGTTACTTTTAATTATTTGACGTAAAAAAGTACTAATCATAAATTAATTATTTTTAATGAACTATTATTCCAAATAATAATTTGGACCTTTCAGGCAGTATTTGTTCAGACCACCGCATAAAACATTTTCAAAAACAAGTGGCATAGGTTTCTATGATCCATTTTTTTCTTTACTGTTAAAAAGTTATGGTCATATATGTGTCTATAAACCGTATTTTTATAGTTTTACAGTTCATTATTATTTTTTAACTTGCCATTGCTATGCTTTAACTGCTATTTACATGTTTTTTTTTTTTTTTACATATAAGCAGATTATTTAATGTTTCCAATAAGAACTTTAGGAATAATCATGAAAAACATGAAAACATACAAAAAAACTGTTGGTCGGCGCATGCGCAGTGCCGTAAAGAAGCACATATCGATGGGTAGCATAACTCGACAGAACACCTGTTCCCCCGAGCACAGCTGATTCACACATAATAAACACTGCTGGGAAAAGTTCAGCTGCGCTGCCATTGAGAACAAAACTCAATTTTTTTTTTATTCAGACAATAGTTTTTTTTCCCCGAGCATTTAATTATTTACTCAGTAATGGGGAGTTTTCCAATGTAGTGAAGTAAATTACTTGTGTCAAAATGTACTTGAGTAAAAGTAAAATTACCTATTTTAAAAACTACTTAAAAAATACAAATTACTCATAAAATCTACTCAATTACAGTAATTTGAGTAAAAGTAATTCATTACTTTCCACCTCTGGTAGTTACCCATTAACCATCCATTGTAATAACAGTAATATATAACTACTGATGAAGTATGCATTGTTACAGATTGCTTACAGTTGCACCGGTTATGAAATTGCACAATGTGTGATTGTAATTAATGTGTAACAAAGTGTACTTCACCTGTAGTTACACTGTTATTATATGGTTGTTAATGTGTAACAGTTATTAGAGACCCTTATTATGAAGACTTTAATGCTTTTCTTTGGTGTGAGCCACAATGCTCCAAATGAGACCAGTGCTCTTACCAAACCCGTTGCAACAGGGCAAGCTAACTAATCCATTGCCTGGGGCCCTAGCTGGACTGGGGCCACCAGACAATGACTGGTTATGAATTGAATGCAATGACAAACTGTGTAAGCACCCCATTTAAATTATGTGACGGTGAGTGCAGGAAAGAACCAAACACTGTTATCAGAATCAGTGGAGCCCCTCCCACTAGTTACTGACAGTAGCCTGCCAGCCAGGTTCGTCATTCCAGCAGCCGGCAAAATATGAAACTTCAGGAGTCATGAAGCAATAGAGTTATCCATCAGGAAGCCAGGAAATAACTCTGTTCCAAGGGGAAGGGTTACACTCGAAAAAGAATGGGTAGGGGTAAGTTGTAGGACCAATGGGTGAAATGGGATTGGCCCTTAATGCTTTGTAGAAGTGTAGAGGCTGTTATTGCACCATTTCAATAGGCACTGGGTTAGTAGGTGTCTGCAGACCTTTAAGCACACTCTTAGGTATCTAAAAGCTTGACTACAATGGGAAAATTTTTAGTAAACTCTTGATTTGTCACTTTAAGGAACCACACACTGTAGCTACAAAAGCTGATTGGTTATTTGGTCCATGGTACAGTCCACTGTCTGTCTCCCTCTCACGGTTTCTTTGGTTTGTTGGCGCTGCGAGCTGGCACTACTTTAACAGTAGTGGAGGCTGAGCGTGACCCCTCCAGATTCTGGGCGGTGCAGGTGTAGGTGCCCTGGTCCACCTCTCTGACCTCGTCCACCAGCAGGACGCTCTGGGAACGCTGCCGGCTCTGCCCATCCACCTGCACTGTCTGCATACTGTCCTGAGTGTAGAGCGGACGACCGATCTGTAAACACAGCGACACAGTTACAACCAGCTTAATACAAACACAGAATACTGCCTAGAGCTTTCACTCACTGGCCACTTTATCAGAAACACCTGCTATTAACTACCTAGTGCTTCCACTCACTGGCCACTTTATCAGAAACACCTGCTATTAACTACCTACAACCCCTGGCAAAAAGTATGGAATCACCAGTCTTGGATGAGCACTCCTTCAGACATTTCATTCTGTAAAACAAACTCTGATCAAAAACATGATACAATAATAAGGTCATTCCAAAGTGCAACTTGTTGGCTTTCAGGAACACTCAAAGAAATGAAGAAAAAACATTGTGGAAGTCAGTGAATGTTACTTTTATTGACCAACCACAGGGAAAAAAATATGGAATCACTCAATTCTGAAGAAAAAAGTATGGAATCACTCAAATTGAAGGTAGAAAATAAGGACACACCCAGTCAATTTCCTTTCCCTAAATGGACACCTGCCTCAGATTAGATCTGCTCGTTAGTCTGCAGTTAAAAACACCTGCAGTCATGACACCTTGGAGGGCTGCTGGACGAATTAGAGTGGCAAGAACCATGGCTCCAACAAGAGAAATGTCTCTTGAAACAAAAGAGAGGATTGTGAAACTTCTTGAAGAAGGTAACTCTTCACGCATGGTTGCTAAAGATGTGGGCTGTTCACAGTCAGCTGTATCCAAGATATGGACCAAATACAAACAGCATGGAATGGTTGTTAAAGCCAAGCGTACTGGTAGACCGAGAAAGACATCAAAGCGTCAAGACAAGCAACTTAAGGCCATTTGTCTTGAAAACCGAAAAAGTACAACTAAACAGATGAAGCATAAATGGGAAGAAGCTGGAGCCAATGTATGTGACCGAACCGTAAGAAATCGCCTAAAGGAAATGGGATTTCAATACAGGAAAGCTAAAAGAAAACCATCATTGACACCTAAACATAAAAGAACAAGACTGCAGTGGGCTAAGGAGAGGCAATCATGGACTGTGGATGACTGGATGAAAGTTATCTTCAGTGATGAGTCAAGAATCTGCATTGGACAAGGTGATGATGCTGGAACTTTTGTTTGGTGCCGTTCCAGTGAGATTTATGAAGAGGCCTGCCTGAAGAAAACAACCAAATTTCCACAGTCCTTGATGATATGGGGCTGCATGTCAGGCAAAGGCACTGGGGAGATGACTGTGGTTAATTCTTCTATCAATGCACAAGTTTACATTGACATTTTGGACAGTTTTCTCATCCCTTCAATTGAACAGATGTTTGGAGATAATGAAATAATTTTCCAAGATGACAATGCATCGTGCCATAGGGCAAAAACAGTGAAGGCATTCCTTGGAGAAAGACACATTCCAGTCCAGATCTCAACCCAATTGAAAACCTGTGGTGGAAATTGAAAAAAATGGTCCACAAGAAGGCTCCGACCTGCAAAGCTGATCTGGCAACTGCTATCAAAGAGAGTTGGCACCAAATTGATGCAGAATACTGTTTGTCACTCATCAAGTCCATGCCTCAGAGACTGAAAGCCGTTATAAAAGCCAAAGGTGGTGCAACTAAATACTAGTGATGTATTTTGAATCATCTTTTGTTTATCTGTTTTTCATGATTCCATACTTTTTTCCTCAGAATTGAGTGATTCCATATTTTTTTCCCTGTGGTTGGTCAATAAAAGTAACATTCACTGACTTCCACAATGTTTTTTCTTCATTTCTTTGAGTGTTCCTGAAAGCCAACAAGTTGCACTTTGGAATGACCTTATTATTGTATCATGTTTTTGATCAGAGTTTGTTTTACAGAATGAAATGTCTGAAGGAGTGCTCATCCAAGACTGGTGATTCCATACTTTTTGCCAGGGGTTGTAGTACAGGGGTGTCAAACTCATTTTGGCCGAGGGCCACATTGGCATATTGGCTGTCCTCCGAGGGCCAGATGTAACTTATAAATATAAGAAAATGTAACCAAATGTAATATATGTAAATGAATGTAATTACTCCTTAATGTTAAATAACTCTCAATATATTATTTATTCAATCAAATATTACAGTTGCATGGAAAAAATGTTTGCTTGTTGCTCTATTAACATGAATCCTTTTAATTTGTCATGTCATGAAATCCAAAAACTCCATCAATCAAGAACCAAACTATACAAGTGAATAGAAATGACATCAAGTTATATTAACTTTGAAATTATTAACTGAAATAAGGCTTAATAAATATAAAATCAAATTGTGACTGTTAAGAACATAGCATTTCCTCAGATTTAGCAGTTCCTCATCCAACCACTAGTCGGAGCTGCAGCAGCAGCACCACAAGTCCGCAGTCTTTACTGAGTCAGAGCTACAGCCCAGCCACGGGCTACAGGGCTCAGCTCAGCCAGTCTGGAGCGTTTTTAAAATTTTTAAGTTCTTCTGTGTATGAAATAAAGATTTTTGTAACCGAATAATACAGCTCTCTACAGTTCATCTTTCAGCCCAATCACCTAACAGCAGCAGTTTAGAGCATGAGTCACTGCTGGGATTACATTATAAACAGGTCAGTTATCGCGCTGCTAACCTCAGGAGTTTATAACTACGGAGTTTAGTGAACACACCACGGCTGCAAGGTTAGACTGTTGAAGGCTACTGAAGACTATTAAAGGCTATTGGAGGTTATTGAAAGGGTTATTGAGGGCAGAAATTAGTAAAGGCTGGTTAGATAAGTGATTCACGTCTTCGTACTTTGCTGCGGTGAAACTGCGACTAGCGCTGTCCCAGTGATGTTTATTAACGTCATTAAAACAGATTTTGTCAGCTTTTGTCTTATAAATATTTACACAGAACTTATATCTCTCCTAAAAAGCGTTTATTTTGGTCAGTAACACTCTTCGTAACACAAAAGGCATACCGGTCTTTCGCCTTGAAGCACAGCCGTCCGTCTGCATCAACTTCTCTTTTTCTGGACATTATGGGATAAACATTTATATGTCTCAATTCCACCCGCGAAGTTACACCTTCCCTCCGGCAGGGTTTCCACATCAATGACTACACTGCCGTGTAGTGGCAGTAAGCCGTAACTTTGCGGGTAATACAATCGACAAGCATTGTGGGAAATGTATTTTTTGGTCAAAGAACGCTTCTGACTTATTTATTATAGACACTAAGATTTTACAAGCTCTCGCTTGTGTTTGACACATGTGACCTAGTACTTCCACGCACTGGCCACTTTATCAGAAACACCTGCTATTAACTACCTAGTGCTTCCCTTCACTGGCCACTTTATCAGAAACACCTGCTATTAACTACCTAGTGCTTCCACTCACTGGTCACTTTATTAGAAACACCTACTACTTAATACCTGGTGCTTCTACTCACTGGCCACTTTATTAGAAACACTTACTACTACTATTTTGTGCTTCGACTCACTGGCCACTATATTAGAAACACTTACTACTACTACTACCTTGTGCTTCCACTCACTGGCCACTTTATTAGAAACACCTACTATTTACTACCTAGTGCTTCCATTCACTAGCCACTTTATTAGAAACACCTACTACTTACTATCAAGTGCTTCCACTCACTGGCCACTTTCTTAGAAACACCTGCTATTTACTACCTAGTGCTTCCACTCACTGGCCACTTTATTAGAAACACCCACTACTACCTTGTGCTTCCACTCACTGTGGCCACTTTATTAGAAACACCTACTATTTACTATCAAGTGCTTCCACTCACTGACCACTTTATTTATTATTTATTAAAAACACTAACTGAACACAAGTGAAGTGTTTCTAATAATTTGGCCAGTGAGTGGAAGCACAAGGTGGTAGTAGGTGTTTCTAAAAAAAAGTGGCCAGTGAGTGTAAGCACCGTACTCACTGTTTGTCCAGGGTAATCCCAGGTGAACTCCACCAGTACGTCCTGGTCTCCCACCACTGTACAGGTAACCTGCAGGTTCTGCCCCACAGTCACAGGGTCAGACGAGGCCTGAATGAAGGGGGCGGGCGGGGCAGCAGGATCTGTAGATATGTAAAAATCCACCATTTTTATTTTTACTTTCTGGACCAGGACTACCCACCTCTGTGTGTTTACATAGATTTAAATAGGATCTCCAGTGGATTTGGAGTTTTACAGATACTCTAAGACTAGGTCTGTGGATAAACTGTTATAAATGTAAAAATGCCTTTATTTTAAAACATTTCTAACTGTTGTCTGTCTCACTGGTGTAACAGTGCTGTTAACCAATCAGAAGCGATACGTTTGTCTATAATTTCTCACCCCTCCACTTCTCCACTGGACTAAAGAAGCACCAAAACATCTCACATGGCATTCATTCATACTAGAGGCTACAAGGGTACACTCACAGTTGACGTAGATCAGCATGTATTTGGTGGAGCTCTGCCGCAGGTTGCCCAGGCTGGCCACGCAGTACAGGGATCCGGCGTGGTACTGCTTGGGTCTGTGGATGGTGAACCCTCGTGTGACCTCGTAGGAAATCTCCGCTCCGTCCACCTTCACCTCTGTGGGAGGGTACTCCCGGTGCAGGGTGACTTTAGCCTGCGGAGATGTGATCTGGCAGGGCAGCACCGTGGGCCTGTTGCTCCGCAGGTGGATGATCTCGTAGTAGTTGGCCGAGGGCACGAACAGTTCCTGTGGGTCTGAGAAAGCAGGTGGAGGTGTTCAGTATCTCTAATAGAACAGACTATGTCTGATACTGTTTAACTCACTGTTATCTAGCTACTGCTATTATTACAGTTTATATATAACAATATTCTATGTTAGGTGTTTTTTGAGTTATTTATTTTCAAAAAGAAGCCAAAAGACAACAAAAGTTCAAAGTACTTTACATGCCATAGTTAGTTTGTAGTTATTATTCCATTACTTTTGTGTGGCATGTTTTACCAAAATGTACCAACCTTTATTACAGTTTTAGCTCCACTAATGTCACAATTGTGAGATTACCACTATTAATAATTAGTTATCACAATGTTATTACAATGTTATTACTTTCACACATTATTGTTGTATTTTTATGTTATTACAATGATATAACGTGTATTACTACAGTGCTATTACAATAAATAGAAACAGAAGAAGCCCATATATGCAAGTACTGTAGAAAGTGCATAATGGGGTTGCTATGGTATTCCAGGTAGTTTCTATAGTGTTGCCAGGTGGTTGCTTTTGAGTTGTTGGTTGCTATGGTATTGCTAGGTGGTTGCTTGGTGGTTGGTGTAATGTTGCAAGGTTATTGCTACGATATGCCTTGTGGTTCCTATACTGTTTGTAAGTGGTTGTTAGAGGGTTGCTGTATTGCGGTATTGCAAGATAGTTGCTATGCTGTTGATATATTGTTGCTAAGTGGCTGTTATGGTATCACAGGTGGTTATTTTGGTGTTGCTAAGTAGGTTCAACAGTGTCCCAGGTGGCGACATTAGCATTGTTTGTGGCAAAAGCATTGGTGGTTGCTATGGTATTGCTAAGAAAAAGCCAGAATCGCATAACGCATTCGACACAAAATCTGGAACTGGAACAGTTTTAACATCTTAAAAACTTTGAGTTATGATTCATACGTCAAAAAGCAGAGTAGAAAACAATGATGTCATATGTCTACTTCGATCTCCACACTGTGACAGATAAATGCACATTACCAGCGAAGAAAACAAAGACTTTGACGGCTTTATTGTACTCCTTCCTGCACTCCACGTCCTCACAGTACATGGGGAAGCAGGTGTACTCTCCGGTGTCAGCGCCGGTTGTGTTCGCTAAAATCAGCGTACCATATCGATCATGCTGGACAGTCCTAAATGAAAGAAATGATTTCATATACCAGTTAAAATGAACTGTGATAAACAATAAGCCATGTTAAAATACATGAATCCAGTTCACACTACAGAATACACACCGAAGCACACAATACCAAAAGCTACTAGAGTTCTAATAGCGCCCACTTGTGGAGAATCTTCAACCTGCTAAACATGTGTGAGTGAGTGAGTAAGTTAGTGAGTGAGTAAAAGGGTGAAAAAATTTGTGACTGAAAGTGATTACAAGCCAGATCAATGAGGTCACATACTATCAATCCACACTATCTATACACTTTATTCACCAACATCACCATCGTGTAGCGAAATGAGACTGTGATAAATGAGACCAAAATGCACTTCTTCTTCTTCAAAAAAAAAAATCTTATTAAGGTCAAACCTTCCATAGTTTCCCCAAAGATCCCGTACTTCACAGTGAATGGATTCACAAAATCAGTAGAGATCGCCTTTTCAATTTTAGATGCATGTTACTGTGCTAGCTAGCTAGCTAGCTAAGGCTAGCCATATTAATATTATCCAGTCAGCCAATCTAGCCAGATGAACGTTAGCACATTTTGCACAGCATATGTGGTTTAGAAGCACAAGACCAGCCTATGATGGTAGCTGATTTCAGATGGTCTAAGCTGGTTTTTGATGGGCAGTGTGATTATATAGCTGGTTATCCAAATTTTCTGCTCTGGTAGAAAAGCTGGTAATTCATGTTCTTTACCAGGAAATCTTCATTAATTATTTGTTCTAGCCAGCTCTGATTAGCTTTACCAAGGGTGACTACTATGGGAATTTGGTAAAGTGTTGGTCAACCAATATGGTCATAGAGATTGACTCGCTTGATGAGTTCAACATGTCTAAATTGACCCAGTTGGTCTTCAGGCTGGTCAACCTTCCTGACTAGTTTGGTACATCTGGTTAATCAATTTGTTCAAGTAAATCAAACTGCATGACCTGGGTGGTCATGATGGTGAATTACCATTGTCAGAATGGGCCTGTTGGTCATTCAGCTTGGTCATTCTGGTCAACCAGCCTGGACACAGTAGGTCATAGTGGTAATACTGATGTAATACTTTGGTAAAGCTGGTTGATGCATTTGATTCATTCAGGTTGTTCATACTGGTTGAATGGCATGGTCAAGATGATGGTCAACTAGTTTTGTCACAATTGGCTTCTGTACAACTAGCTTGGGCATAATGGTTCCACTCAGATTCCTTTTTTTCTGCTTATAAATAAGAGTTAATCTACAGTTACAGTAGATACAGCAATCACCAGTATAAGCATAAGCATCCATATTGTTGCATGATGTGTTGGATTTGGAGTTCAGCATAATATCTGTTCTTATTCTTCATTTGTTTTAAAGGCTGGGAACAACCTGCCTCAACTTCCTGTAATTTGTCTGAACCATCTAGAGAGGTTCTGGTCATTCCGGTCAGTAGATCCAGGCTTTTTTGATTGGACCAAACTCTGGACTTTTGATCTGGACCGTGACACTTATATAGTGCCTTTCTGCCACTCAAGGCACTTAAGCTCACAATTACAAGCTCGCAATTACATTCTACACACACTCAACACAAACAGTAAGAAGAAGCAGCCAATCACGAACAGAATACTCTCAACTGGAACGACTGATGAGTTGATCCAGAGTGCCAATCCATATCTGAATTGTCACACACAGGGGCGTCGCCTGGTCTGGGCTTCCGGGGCTTTAGCCCCAAATAACTTTCCAGCAGCCCCAAATCGTTTCGCTCAGCTCAACTGTATTTTTAAGGATGAGACAGACCACTGGCTGTATGTGAATGGGAGCTAGTTGTAGTATATAGTTCGACCTTCAGGAGAAACAGCTTGAAAAAAACTTTAGAATTAGCTAGCTTAGATAAATAGTCAAGGTTTGAGAAAAAACTATATATGTTTAACTTGCCCTGTTGTATCAGCCAATAACTATTTCATTTTCAATTTTCATTGTTTTTATTAATTTTGGACTTACTGTAAGCTATAATTAACAACAATTAATGTAGCTAACCAGTTAGCTAGAAGCTGGATGTTGTATTAGTATTCAATTTTCTGGGCAATAAAAAAAATCTCTTATGATCTCCATGTTTTTGGACTGTGGGAATAAATCCTGGAATCCTGGAGTCCCTGGAAGAAACCCACGCCGACATGAGGAGAACATGAAAACTCCACCCAGGCCTGGGAGGCAAAAATGCTAACCACTAAGGCACCATGCCGACTTGTTCATATTAGTTGTCTAAGCTGGTCAATAGCTTAACGAGTTGTTTTTTTAGCAGTGCTTTTTTGACAATATGAATAGTAATGTGTGTTAATTAACTCTAATAATAATGGCTACATACAGTACCTGAGTCGTCCTTCGTCATCCTCTTCCAGGTAAGGTGGGATGCCCCACTGTACAGGACTGCCCTTACACCTGAGCTCCAGAGTGTCTCCTGCCACAACAGTAAGTGTGTTGCCCACCTTCTGGAACCTCCCCCTCTGCAGTACCTGAGTCAGGTGTGTCTGAGCTGCCGGGGGCTGAGGGGTGGTCTTGGGTTTAGGTTTAACGGTAGTGACCTTGGTTTTCTTCTCAGCCGCCTTCTTTTCAACCTTAGGCTTGACCTTCGCCTTCTTATCTGCTGCTGGCTTCACCTTCTGCTCATCCTTCTGGCTCATACCTGTATAGTGCAGATAACATTGATTCAGTCAGTTATAGATTCATTTGAATGGAGCTTAATGATTGACCACTTTATTTGAAACACTAATGGTTGGTGTTGGGTACATCTACAGTACAGGCCAAAAGTTAGGACACACCTTCTCATTCAATGCGTTTTCTTTATTTTCATGACTATTTACATTGCATCGCCTCCACAGTCACCGGATCTGAACCCAATCCAGATGGTTTGAGGTGAACTGGAGCACAGAGTGAAGAAGGCAAAGGAGCAACAAATGCAAATAAACACCTCTGGGATCTGGGAACTCCTTCCTTCAAGACTGTTGGAAAACCATTTCAGGTGGCCACCTCTTGAAGCTCACTGAGAGAATGATGCTAAGAGTGTGCAAAGCAGTAATCAGAGCAAAGGGTGGCTATTTTGAAGAAACTAGAATATAAAACATGGTTTTTAGTTATTTCAGCTTTTTTTGTTAAGTACATAAACTCCACATGTGTTCATTCATAGGTTTGATGCCTTCAGTGAGAATCTACAATGTAAATAGTCATGAAAATAAAGAAAATGCATTAAATGAGATGGTGTGTCCAAATGTTAGGCCTGTACTGTATATGGTAGCTATTTCTAAAGAAGTGGTGAACAAGTCTATTTTAATTAGTATATTTCAGATTTTTGACTATATTCTTTAGGATGCACACAAATGCTGGTGCGATGATCTAGGAAGCCATTGCTCAAAACAGTCAGTCACCCCTAGTAGTGATATGAAAGACTAGTAGCTCAATGATATTGGCATATGCTGGTGCCTCTTGAAGGCAGGCCGTCAAACTAGCATTTTTCAGCAGGATAATGCTTGTCCACACACAGCAAGGGTTTTCCAGGAATGTCTTCACCAGATTGCAACAGTTTGTTGGACTTAATGGTCACGAGATTTAGATTTAGACCTCTAATCGGGCATTCATGGGAACAGCTGGGACTAGAGCTTCAAAAACCTAAGAGTGTAGAGCTACATGATCTACAGGCCCAGCTACAACAACAGCTCAGGATGCTATACAGAACTTGTATACCTCCACACTCAACTGTATCTCGTCTTCTATCGAGGATAGAAGTTCCAACAGGGTCTAAACTAGAGCCTTTTTTCAATTATACCCAAGTGTTTTTCTCAATACACTCCTCCTTTCACTCTAATATTGTAATGCTTATTTTATTTAAGCAGCATCAGTAAACAGTTTCAAAAAGCAGCTAAAGACATATTTTTATAAACGTTTTATAAATGTTTTAATAATCGAGCTATTTGCATTATTATACATCATTCATGTTTTGATTTTTAAGTTATCTTTTTTGTTTTAATTGATTTATTTTAATATATCACAGTCACAACCTTTTGTAATTTTACTTGATTTTATCTTTTTTTATTTGCCCGTTTTACAGTTTTACTATTTTTATTATTTATGTATTTTTTCTATTGTCTTTTCTTAATTGTTAATTTTACTTTACTTTAAATGTGTTTTTTTTTTCCTTTTCCATTTTTCTATTTTATTCTGTGTACATCACTTTGAGCTGCATTTAAATGTATGAAAGGTGCTTTATAAATAAAGTTTATTAGTATTACTTATTGTTGAGTGTACATAAGTAAGCCAAAACATTAAGTACAGTAGATAAAGATGCAGTAAGGCCTGAGATTGACTTACCAAGCTCAAAGAGCAGCATGCAGGAGAGCAGAGCCAACAGCACCACAGCCAGCTTCATGGTGGAGACGCTTCACTGCAACCAGTAAACAACCTACACGAATTCCAGTACTTCCACAAATGCCTTTCAGTTCATTCCAGAGCTGGAGAAGAAGTGAAGCTCCAAAGACAAATGAGTGCAGGTCTGAGGGTCTGGTTGTATCCGGTTGTGTGTGTGTTCAAAGGCAGCTGTTTTGCAGCGTCAGTCAAACACACACACACACCACACACACACACACACATTCCTGCTCTCCACCGGTAGCATTAACACCCCAAATTCCTCTGCCAGACTCAATGGCTTCTTTCTGCAGCCAGAGAGGAGGCCAGGCCCACTGCCTGAACATCAGCCATGTTTGTTTAGCGGGGGAGAGAGCGTCACTGACCGGCCAACAGGCCGAGAAAATAAA
The DNA here is from genome assembly GCF_023375975.1 of Astyanax mexicanus. Classification (NCBI taxonomy): domain Eukaryota; kingdom Metazoa; phylum Chordata; class Actinopteri; order Characiformes; family Acestrorhamphidae; genus Astyanax; species Astyanax mexicanus. The sequence continues at coordinate 74,709,546 of NC_064409.1, forward strand.
GTGGCCAAAGTGAGTGGAAGCACAAGGTAGTAGTAGTAGTAGTAGGTGTTTCTAATAAAGTGGCCATAGTGAGTGGAAGCACAAGGTAGTAGTAGTAGTAGTAGGTGTTTCTAATAAAGTGGCCATAGTGAGTGGAAGCACATGGCAGTAGTAGTAGGTGTTTCTAATAAAGTGGCCACAGTGAGTGGAAGCACAAGGTATTAGGCGTAGGTGTTTCTAATAAAGTGGCCAGTGAGTGGAAGTACAAGGTAGTAAGTAGTAGGTGTTTCTAATAAAGTGGCCACAGTGAGTGGAAGCACAAGGTACTAGTAGTAGTAGTAGTAGGTGTTTCTAATAAAGTGTCCAGTGAGTAAAAACACAAAGCTGTCGGCATAGGTGTTTCTAATAAAGTGGCCAGTGAGTCGAAATACAAGGCAGTAGTAGCAGTAGTAGTAGGTGTTTCTAATAAAGTCGCCTGTGAGTGGAAGCACAACGTAGTAAGTAGTAGGTGTTTCTAATAAAGTGGCCACAGTGAGTGGAAGCACAAGGTAGTAGTAGGTGTTTCTAATAAAGTGGCCAGTGAGTGGAAGCACAACGTAGTAAGTAGTAGGTGTTTCTAATAAAGTGGCCACAGTGAGTGGAAGCACAAGGTAGTAGTCGTAGGTGTTTCTAATAAAGTGGCCAGAGAGTGGAAGCACAAGGTAGTAGTCGTAGGTGTTTCTAATAAAGTGGCCACAGTGAGTGGAAGCACAAGGTAGTAGTCGTAGGTGTTTCTAATAAAGTGGCCACAGTGAGTGGGAGTACAAGGTAGTAGTAGTAAGTGTTTTTAATAAAGTGGACAGTGATTTAAAGCACAAGGTAGTAGTAGTAGGTGTTTCTAATAAAGTGGCCTGTATGTGGAAGCACAAGGTAGTAGTTGTAGGTGTTTCTAATAAAGTGTCCAGTGAGTAAAAACACAAAGCTGTTGGCATAGGTGTTTCTAATAAAGTGGCCAGTGAGTCGAAATACAAGGTAGTAGGCTTAGTTGTTTCCAATAAAGCATCCAGTGAGTTTAAACGCAAGGTTGTAGGCGTAGGTGTTTCTAATAAAGTGGCCACAGTGAGTGGAAGCACAAGGCAGTAGTAGTAGGTGTTTCTAATAAAGTGGCTATTGTGAGTGTAAGCACAAGGTAGTAGTAGTAGTAGGTGTTTCTAATAAAGTGGCCAGTGAGGGGAAGCACAATGTAGTAAGTAGTAGGTGTTTCTAATAAAGTGGCCAATGAGTGGAAGCACAATGTAGTAGTAGTAGGTGTTTCTAATAAAGTGGAAGCACAAGTTAATAAGCAGTAGGTGTTTCTATTAAAGTGGCCACAGTGAGTGGATCTCCATGTATAGCTATGTCCAGGTCTAGACTGAGTCTGTGTCTGGTGAATGGGGGGTGGGATGAATGGGTTAGTGGATTAATGGCTCACTGATACCGAGGTGACCGGGGTTCATATCTGCAGTGTATAGATCAGGATCAGGTTCTGTACAGCGTACTGACCCAGTTCTCTATGCCAGGTTCTGTGATGAGGTTTAATTGGGTCTGTGTGAATAGAGCTATTGTTCTGGGCAGGTTTGGGATAATGATCCAGATTTAAACTGCCTGTTTAGGCTTTTCATCACTGAAGCATGAGAACCATTATTTCATACTCATTTAACCCCTTAAACAGCTCGGGAAAAAATTAAGTTTCTATGATTTAGCTATTTACAGGTTTATGTTTGAGTAAAATGAACATTGTTGTTTTATTCTATAAACTACAGACAACATTTCTCCCAAATTCCAAATAAAAATATTGTCATTTAGAGCATTTATTGTTGAATTTATTGTGATTGAAATAATAAAAAAGATGCAGAGCTTTCAGACCTCAGATAATGCAAAGAAAACAATTTCATATTTATAATGTTTTAAGAGTTCAGAAATCAATATTTGTTGGAATAACCCTGTGTTTTTAATCACAGTTTTCATCATGCATCTTGGCATGTTCTCCTCCTCCACCAGTCTTACACACTGCTTTTGGATAACTTTATGCTTTACACTCCTGGTGAAAAATTCAAGCAGTTCAGTTTGGTTAGATGGCTTGTGATCATCCATCTTCCTCTTGATTATATTCCAGAGGTTTTCAATTTGGTAAAATCAAAGAAACTCATCATTTTTACGTGGTCTCCTATTAACCTTTACATTTTACCACTTAATTTGTCAGGGACAAATAAATGCATTAATATGCTGTATTAGTCAAACTGTGAATACATTATAGATAGATGCTTATTTACTTTAAAACTCTACTACATTCAGGTAAAAAAAAAAAAAAAACATTTCTAAAAATGTGATTAATTACTATGTAGTACCAGTCAATCTATAAATTAGTTACAGGATCTCATACATCTCAAAAATCTTATTTTATTTTATCTTTTTTAAATTACTATTTAAATTAATTAATTTAAATTAAATTAATCTAGTAAATTCTACAGTTAAATCTAAAAATCTAAAAAGATAATTCATATGAAGGAAAATATTTTGACTTATTTAGTAAACTAAACATTGTTAAACAACCAGAATATTTTTCATATTTTAGATTCATTAAAGTAGCACCTCTTGTTTAGATAAAGACAGTTTTGCACATCTCTGCTGGATTTTCTCAGTCAGCTTTTTGAAGTAGAGTCACCTGGAATTCAGGCTTTCAGTTAACAGCTGTGCTGAACTCATCAAGAGTTAATTACTTGAATTTCTTGTCTCTTAAAGTGTTTGAGAGCATCAGTTAAAGTAAAGTAGTGAAGAGGTAGAGTTACAGGTATACAGTGAATAGTGAATATTTGAGTAATGCTCTAATCCATATTATGAGAAGCAAGAACTACTCAACTAATAAAGAAAAAAAAAATACTTTAAGAAATGAAGGTCAGTAAATCTGATTAAAAATGTCCTCAAGTGTAGTTGCAAAAAAATATTGCAAAAAAAAACATTATGATGAAACTGGCACTCATCAGGACCGCCTCAGGAATAGAAGAGCAGGAGTTCCCTCTGTTGTACAGGATAAGCTCATCAGAGTTACCAGCCTCAGAAACTGCAAATTTACAGAGTTCATTATTCATTTACAATTTTGAATAATAAAAAAAAAATAGATTGAATAAAAAAGTGTGCCCAAACTTTTGACCGGTACTGTACAAATATAAAAAACTTAAAATAATACCTTGCAAAACCAATTATAGCTAATATAGAAAATGGCAGCTATGATTTAGCTTTTCAGTTAAACATATAAACTAACAAAAAGTTTAGTTTGAGTAATATGTATTGGGCTGAAATAAATGCATGACTTACGAGGAGAATCAATTAATTTTCTCTTTAATAAACAATAAAAACGTATTAAACACACCATATTTAATAAAGTTTATGGCAAGCTTAGCCCCTTTTTATGTTAAAACGTTTAATAAATCAGTTTATTGAGCTGCAGACATTAGGTCTATGTTATAAAATGACAGGAAACATTACAAAAACAGGTATAAAAAATACAAGCACATATTTATCATCTTTACAGTGGAATGTGATTAAAGTAGATGAAGTGATATTAGAGATATAAGAGTTGAGGGTTGATGCTGATTGGTGAACGCTGGCCGGTGGGAGGGGTTTAACTCTTGGAGGCGGTGCTTTCTCCTCCTTTGGTCTCCTCTTTCTCAGGTTTGGTCTCGGTGGTTTCGATGATGATGATGTTTCCCAGCAGCCTCTGTTTCTGCACACTGTTCCTCACGCCGTAGCCGAAGTAGATCAGAAGTCCTGTTAATATAACAGAATTTATATGTATTTATTGTCATATTAATATTTTTCTGATTATTAAATAAACTTTAATATCAGACAAAGATAACCTTAGTAAATATAAATAGCCCTGTGTGAAAAAGTGTTTGCCTCTTAAACCTAATATCTTGATTGTGTCACCCTTGACAGCAACAACTGCAATCAAGATTTACTGATAACTGGCAACGAGTCTTTCACATCTCTGTGGAGGAATTTTGTTCCACTCTTCTTTACAGAATTGTTTTAATTCAGACACACTGGAGGATTTTCCAGCATAAACATCCTTTTTAAGATCATCCACATCATCTCAATCTCAAGACTTTCACTAGGCCACTCTAAAACATTAATTTAGTTTATTCAGAGGTGGACTTTTTGTTTGTGTGCTTTGGGTCATTGTCCTGCTGCAGAATCCAAGTACACCTGAGCTTGAGGTCACGAAGAGGTGGCCTGGTAAACAGCAGAATCCCTGCATCTATTACAGCAAGTGTTCCAGGCCCTGGAGCAGCAAAGCAGCTCCAGACCATCACACTACCACCACCATGTTTTACATTCAGTATGATGTTCTTTTTCTGAAATTAATTGTTAGTTTTACTCCAGATGTAAAGGGACACACACCTTCCAAAACATAATATTTACCCAAAGTTCTGGAGATCATCAGGATGTTTGTTGGTAAATGTGAGGCGGGTGGTTGTGTTGAGATCTGCAGTTCTTTAAATGATGTTCTGGGTTCTTTTGGGACCTCCTGGATGAGTTGTTCGTGCCCTTTTGGAGTAATTTCGGTCGGTCGGCCGGTCACTCCTGGGAAGGTTCACCAGTGTTCCATGTTTTCTCCAGTAGTGAATAATAGTGAATCACTGTGGTTCTCTGGAGTCTCAAAGCTTTAGAAATGACTTTATAGCCTTTTCCAGACTGACAGATGATCAATGACTTTGTTCAATTTCTTCAGAGTGTTGGGTTTTGAGATCTTTTATCTGCTTCCTGTTGTCAGACAGGTTCTATTTAGGTGATTTCTTGATTCTACAGGTCTGGCAGTAATCAGGCCTGGTTGTGGTTAGTAGTAAATTTGAAAAAGTGTGATTAATCACAGTTAATTTATGGGGGAGCAAACACTTTTTACACAGTGCTAGATTGGTTTTGGAGAGTTTTTTCCTTTATCTTTCAGCAGATATCAGAGTGGCTTTAAGCGATACAGTTTTGTTACTTCTTCCTTCTTTTCCTACTGTTTAACACTCACCCACAGCCATCCAGACAGCATAGCGGATCCATGTGTCCCCTCCCAGCTGAACCATCAGATAGGTGTTAATGAACACACTCACCACAGGGAGTAAAGGCAGGAAAGGTACCTACACACACACACACACACACACACACACACACACACACACACACACACACACACACAAGAAGAAGTTCTATACTATGAGAAGTTGGCACAGAGTTATATAAATCCCATAACTTACACCTTACCAAATCTGTTCAATATAAAAGGGAACATATTATACTACTTTTTAAATAGGTTAGAATAGCTTTATGGGCTATACAAAACTTATGCACGAAGTTCTTTACAATAAATTACTCTTACATAAAGATAAAGATCTCACCACTTTTATTTTTTACCGTTTTTTTGTCCCTTGAATGAGAATGAGGGCCATTTAAGGGCTCTGTCACTTTTATGCAAATAGGCTGCTGCAGGCCACAGACACAGAAGCACAAAACTCATTATTTGAAAGTCCTTACAGCTCCCTCATCTGCTGACTTGCCATGGAGAGTAGGTATAGATCCTTCCCTCAGAAGAAGTCTTCTGGCTATTCCTGCTCTGTACTGTTTGAGTTTTTTTAACCAGCAGAACGAAAAGGTGTTTCTTCAACTGATCTAGTGGGTGTGGCTCTGGTGTGGCTTGATGGCTGATGGGTGGTGCCACAACAATTGTCAGGTCTTAGCCCTGTCTCGTGTCTCTGTGTGTCTTCCCCACGTGACCTGTGCTCCCCTGTGTCTCCCGTCTTAGTAGATTTCCCCCTGTGTCTCATTTGTAGCTCCGCCCCTTCCCCAGGTGTTTCCAATTCTAGTGTGTTTTATGTTTCTATAAATAGCCCTCCTCTGCCACCTTGTCCTCTGTCGGTCTTTGCACCTTCCCCTGTTGTTTTGTCTCTCCGTGTTCTTCCGTGTTTCATAGTCCTAGTCATTGCCCGTGTTTACCTCAGTTTATCTCTTGTGTATGTTTTCTAATTTCTTGTTTATTTCCTCGTTTCCCAGTCCTCTGCTTAGTGTTTTGTTTCTAGTATATTCCTTGTATATATTTATATCCCTGCCCTGTTTAGTTTTGGTTATTTCTTGGTTATTTTTGGTAGTTTCTAGTTTCTTGTTTATGTTCTTAGCTTTGTTTGTTTCTTTGTTTATTTACTCCCTGTTTGTATATAAATATATTTAGTACTTCTTGTTTGTTTAGTTTATGTTCACTAGTTCCTCTCGTTTATTTTGGTTTACTTTATTATTACGTGTTCTTTGATATTTGTTTATCTTTGTTATTTATATATTTATTAAATTATTCGTTTCATCCCTACCTGCACTTGTGTCCGCCTCCTCATCTCCCTGCCTGGGTCAACCGTGACAACAATGGAGCATCCAAACAGCTCATAAATATACGAGTCTTGAAACCAATTTCTTTTAGCTGATTCACAGAAAACGGATGGATGGATTATTTTGGTGTTTGAAGTGGTTATAGGGGCAGTTGAGACTCGGAAATGGAAATACAAAAGCAAAAAGAATATAATATTTTTTTATGTAATACTGTCATGGCTGGACAGGACTCAGTAACAAGAGGGAAAACACATACCATAAATGAGAGAAGGCAATATAGTGAGGCAGGTAAAAATCATGGTTAAAAAACAAAAAGAAGGTCTAAGGCTAACACAGGCAACAGATAAATGCTTTGTAAAGTGGAAAACCAACAATACTGAAACAAGTGCAATCAATATTCTGGTGATGAGCTTCCTGGTAGTGCCGTGAGCAGTGTCATATTCGTGTGGGGGCAGATTTAACTGTGGTATAATATATACAGTAGAACACTAAGGGTATGTTCTTAATTTGAGCTCTTAATTTTACATGCCTTAAGCTTAATTAAAAACGTATCTGAATTACAATATGTAGAACTATAAACAAGTCCTGCTCTGCAGTGAAACTCTTTGATCGTAAGCGTGGGAAACCTTATCAAAATACACAAACAGGTCAAATGTGGAGGTTAAGCAGCTTTGGCAGCATTAGGCTACAGTATAAGTGGCTAGAGTTTACATTATATTACATTACATTACTTTACATTTGGCAGACGCTTTTGTCCAAAGCGACTTACAATAGTGAAGTACAAAAGTAATAAAAGTTAAAAACATTTTTAGATAGGGCCTAAAGGAGGTCAAGGGGAAATAATGGGATAGAGAAGTGGAGGAGGAGAAGAAGGAAATGAGGTTAGAAATAGTTAGTGTGTTAGAGGTGTTAGTAAGTGCTCTTTGAAGAGCTCTGTCTTCAGGAGTTTATTAAAGATAGTGAGAGAGTCTCCTGATCTGGTAGTAGAAGGTAGTTAGTTAGAGGTGTTAGGAGAGTGCTCTTTGAAGAGTTCTGTCTTCAGGAGTTTATTAAAGATAGTGAGAGATTCTCCTGATCTGGTAGTAGATGGTAGTTAGTTAGAGGTGTTAGGAGAGTAAGTGCTCTTTGAAGAGCTCTGTCTTCAGGAGTTTATTAAAGATAGTGAGAGAGTCTCCTGATCTGGTAGTAGAAGGTAGTTAGTTAGAGGTGTTAGGAGAGTAAGTGCTCTTTGAAGAGCTCTGTCTTCAGGAGTCTCTTAAAGATAGCGAGAGATTCTCCTGATCTGGTAGTGGAAGGTAGTTTGTTCCACCATTGGGGAACTCTGTATGAGAACAGTCTGGATTGCTTTGTGTGAGTGTTTGTTTGGTAAAGCGAGGAGACGTTCATTGGAGGAGCGCAGCGGCCGGGAGGTAGCGTAAGCCTTCAGGAGTGAGTGCAGGTAGGAAGGAGCTGTTCCGCCATCACCTTGTAGGCGAGTTGTTATATAATGGTGTTAAAGTTTAGTAATAGAGCTGTTTTCACACAATGTCCATTCAAAAACAGGTGGTTCAGGTTTCAAGTATCATTAGAGTAACAGTATTTATACTGGGACTGTGAGTAACTACTCACAGTACTGTACTGTATGTGTGTATATGCAGAGAGTGCGAGGAGTAGAGGCAGCGGGGCACGGGGTCTTCCTAGCCCATCATGCACTGCTGGTCCCTCTCTTCATACTAAACTATAGTTTATAACTGTAAATGCTGACTCTAATAAGACTGTCTTGATGTTGACTGCTATGCCATATACAGCTCTGGAAAATAAAGAGACCACTTTATTTTCTAGTCAGTTTCTCTGATTTTGCTATTTATAAGTTTATGTTTGAGTAAAATGAACATTGTTGTTTTATTCTATAAACTACAGACAACATTTCTCCCAAATTCCAAATAAAAATATTGTCATTTAGAGCATTTATTAGCAGAAAATGAGAAATGGCTGAAATAACAAAAAAGATGCAGAGATTTTCAGACCCCAAATAATAAAGAAAACAAGTTCATATTCATTAAGTTTTAAGAGTTCAGATTTTTTTTTAATCACAGTTTTTATGCACAGGTTTTCATGCATCTTAGCATGTTCTCCTCCACCAGTCTTACACACTGCTTTTGGATAACTTTATGCTTCTCACTCCTGGTGCAAAAAATCAAGCAGTTCAGCTTGGTTTGATGGCTTATGATCAACCATCTTCCTCTTGATTTTATTACAGAATAATTTTCAATTTGGTAAAATCCTTTTTAAGTGGTCTCATTTTTCTAGAGCTGTATGTCAGTAATGCAGGTTCAGGAGTGTGTGAATTAAATCAGTGATTTATGATTAATTTAAGTCTTAATTCACTCATTTTAAAACAAGAGCATTAGTGATGTCAGGCCATTGGGTGATCAGCATAACCTGCAGTGAAGGTCAGTGCAGTGATCTTTATCTCTCATAGGATATGGTGAAAGATATGGGACACAATACTTGTACCTGTCTCATGATATATAGCATATGTCAGTGTACTTTTGTACATGTGTGCGTATTCTGTGTGTTTTTACCATGAAGGTGGCTTTGCTGGGGTTCTGTGGCTGTCTCCAGATCAGCAGAACGCTGACCACTATCAGGAACAGTATAACAGACACACACACCAGAACCCAAACCTCCAGCAGCAGCAGATCCCTGATCCCCTTACTCAACAGTACTGTCAGAATCAACACCAGAAAGACTGCAGAGAGAGAGAGAGAAAGAGAGAGAGAGAGACAGAGAGACAGAGAGAGAGAGAGAGAGAGAGAGAGACAGAGAGGGAGAGAGAGACAGAGACAGAGAGAGAGAAAGAGAGAGAGACAGAGAGACAGAGAGGGAGAGAGAGAGAGACAGAGAGACAGAGAGATAGAGAGAGACAGAGACAGAGAGAGAGAGAGAGACAGAGAGAGAGGGAGAGAGAGAGAGACAGAGAGAGACAGAGAGACAGAGAGAGAGAGAGACAGAGAGAGAGGGAGAAAGAGAGAGAGACAGACAGAGAGAGAGGGAGGGAGAGAGAGAGAGAGAGAGAGAGAGAGAGGGAGGGAGAGAGAGACAGAGAGAGATGTATTTGTTTTATCACATAACGTAATATATAAAATAGTCAATTAATTAATTATTGCTTTGTCATTACTATAATTTACTATGGTCATACCAATAAAGTCTCTTTGAAATTAGAGACAGAGAGCAGTAAAAAAAGAAAGGAGCAGAAAGGGATATAGACAGAGAAAGAGAGAGAGCAGTAGAAAGAGAAAGAGAGCAGTAGAGAGAAAGAGAAAGAAAGAGACAGAGATGGAGAAACATTGAAAGAGAGAGAGGAGAGAGCATTAGAGGGAGCAAGAGAACAGTAAAGGGATAGCAATATAGAGAGAAAGAGAGAGGGATTTATATAGAGAGAGGGACACAGAGAGAGAGTATTAGAGAAAGAAAGAGAGAGAGCAGTATAGAGAGAGAGACAGAGGAGTTCAGAGAGAGTAGAGAGATATATATAGAGAGAGAGCAGCACAGAAAAATAGACAAAGAAAAAGAAAAAAAAAAGAAAAAAGAAAAAGAGAGCAGTTGAGAGAGAGAGAGGCAGAGATAGAAACAGAGAGAAAGAGAGAAGAGAGTGAGACAGAGAGAGAGAGAGCAGTAGCAAGAGGAAGCGGTGGAGAGAGAGAGAGCAAAGGACTGTAGAAAAAGAGAGCAGTAGAGAGAGAAAGAGAGTGAGAGATAGAGAGAGCAGTAGAGGGAGAGAAATAGAGAGGGAGAGAGCAATAGAGAGATATAGAAAGAGAAAGCAGTAGAGAGATAGAGCAGTAGAGAGAGAGAGAGAGAGAGAGAGAGGGGGCAGTAGAGAAAGAGCAGTAGAGAGAGAAAGAGAAGGCAGTATATATATATATATATATATATATATATATATATATATATATATATATATAGAGAGAGAGAGAGAGAGAGAGAGAGAGAGAGAGAGGAAAGCAACTATAATGCAACCATTTAGATTTTCTAAAAAAAAAAAAAGGCTTATTTAGTCCAAATACAATAAGGATAAAACTATGCTAACTTGCTAATCCATCTTGATAATAAAACAAGGCTAAGAGAGAGAGTTTATTCTCCGTACTGATGAATATGGTACATCCGGTGACGGTGTTGGAGGTTTTTTTGGTGGGGAGAGAGGGAGGTTTTAATATTTCGAACGCGGAGGTCTGTGTGATGTGAACATCATTGTCTGCAGACTCCATCTCCTGATACCTGCAGATAACAAAATAAAAAAAACATAAGATCATGGCTTAATGAATCTCAGCCAGGTTAGATGGCCAAAAAGTGTTTGCTCCCCTGAAATGTTTCCAGAAAATGAAGAAAATTATTTTGTTCTAAAATAGTTCTGTTATACATATGTTCATTTTCTTTATGTTTATTGGAACAACACAAAATAAGAACAGTTGAGGGTGCCAACAATAATAGATTAATAATAGAGTTTTCTGTTCTTTTGTGTTGTTATAATATATACAAATAAAATAAAACGGTGCAAAGCTAATATAATTACATTTTCTAGGAAAAACATTTCATTTTCTGGAATTTTTTAAGGGTGCCAACACTTTCGGCCATCACTGTATATCCAGAATATTCCAGAATATGACATTTTTCACACGGGCTGAATTCTCTGGAGAACGTTCCCACTGTTTGATTGGCTGTAGGTCATAGTGAGGGGTGTGTGAAGCTGGGTCACTAACCTGAGTATGAGAATACAGATGGCCACCAGCGTGTAGGCGAAGAGCGTTCCAATAGACATCATATCAACCAGTGCCTTCAGGTCGAATAACAGCGCCATTATTGCTGTAAATACAGAAAAGCTCATGATTTTCATTCTTTTGCTCTTTGGAATTCCTTTGTTTTATAAACAGGGCTGTTCTCTGAAGCTCATTCATTCATCAGATACTGAGAATGGCATCATGGTCACACAGTCTGTCGCGGTTCAGAGTGGGAGAATCACAGCGTGGACTCAGCAGAGCCTGGGAACAACATTACTGAATGGGGGATGGTGTGCACGAATGAAAGCATCTGCATACTTCCTACTAAACAAGGTTTGTGAGTGAAGTGAGCTTCTGTAAGATTAAAACACTTGCATAGTTTCTGTGGTTTAATTTTGCATTAACTGGCCAAGGATAGCCAGTAGGAAAGTCCTTGTAGTTACTGAAAAATACACCTTAGTTCATAATAATTTAGCTTGAAGTGTTAAGGGTTTGGGTTTTATGACAACGAGAAAATGATTATGAAAGTGCTAGCTACGGCCACACGCAGGTATAAATGTTTTTGCAACCAATGACAGCAGGGCTAGCGCTAGTGCTAGCCATTAACGTTTATGACCCCATTTTGCCTTCTAGACTCGGGTATGTTGTTTATTTTTGCTGCCTTTCTGTTACTGACCCTGCCTGTCCCTAACTACCCCTGTAAGCCTAGGAGGATAATAACAACGAATGCAGAAAAACAGTTGGAAACAGCTGTTTGTGTTTATTATGAGTTTAGTTTAGTCATCCACATTGTGTGTTTTTGCATTTTAAAAATGCCCTCATTTCTTTACCTGCTATGGATCCAGAAGCGACAGTTGCTGCCACCGGGCTCTTCCTTGCGCTGACTCTACACAGCACTTTAAAGAGGAGGCCGTCTCTGGCCATAGCAAATATCACTCGAGGCATCGGGAACATGGCACCCAGGAGACTGCAGAAAGATCAGATCATTACTATTCTAACCTACTATCCTATCTGACCAATTAATTAAATAAAAAATGTTATAATATATGTTATTTTTGTCATAACTGATACATCTGAATACAGTCTTTAAGAACATTTATCTGATTTTAGTGACTTATTTATGTAATTGGTATTTATTTGTTTGACTTATTACTATAACTCACTTAGTGTGTATACAGCTCTGGACAAAAAATAAGAGACCACTTAAAAATGATGAGTTTATTTGATTTTACCAAATTGAAAACCTCTGAGATATAATCAAGAGGAAGATGGATGGTCACATGCTTGAATTTTTGCACCAGGAGTAAAGACATAAAGTTATCCAAAAGCAGTGTGTAAGACTGGTGGAGGAGAACATACCAAAATGCATGGAAACTGTGATTAAAACCAGGGTTATTCCACCAAATATTGAAAAATTCTGAACTCCTAGTACTAGTGAATATGAATCTTTTTTTGTTATTTACGCCATTTCTCATTGTCTGCAAATAAATTCTCTAAATGACAATATTTTTATTTGGAATTTGAGAGAAATATTGTCTGTAGTTTATAGAATAAAACAACAGTGTTCATTTTACTCAAACATAAACCTATAAATAGCAAAATCAGAGAAACTGATTTAGAAATGAATGTATTTATGTGTATTTATGGAATTTGTGTGTATTTATGGTATTTATGTGTATTTGTTTTACTTGGCTGCTTGCTTTTAATGAAAAAAAAAAAAAAAAAACGTCCTGATATATTAATATGTATTAAATATGATACACACGTCTTTAAAGGGTTAATACCTGGTAGAAAGAGCACACAGGGATCCCACAGCCACCACATACTTGGCCGCAGACCAGCCTATATAGGAGAAAGCGACGGGCAGAGGGCTGTGGATGTTGAGCAGGTAGTACGGCATCATCAGAGTGAGAGCAGCTGACACGCCGAAATACGCCAGGAAACAGATCAGCAGAGCGAAGACGATCCCCAGAGGGATGGACTTCTGAGGGTTCTTCACCTCCTCCCCTAAAACAGCAGATTCAGTACTCAGTTTAGACTGCACTCAGAGGAGCTAAGCTCAGTTCAGTTGAGTTCATTTCTAAGCGAAACGATCTCTGGAAAAAAACTGGTAAAAATTCAGATAAAAATTATATCTAGCTGAGTTACCTGTAGTTGCAATGCAGTCAAACCCCACGAATGCGTAGAAACACGTCGCAGCTCCGGCCAGAGTGCCCTCAAACCCGTACGGGAAGAACCCACCGACCCCGAACTCGGAGGTCACGTTCAACGAGAATGTCACGTTTCTGAAAGAGGCCATTAGCAAGCGTGTAAGTGAAGACTTAAAAGAATACTGTGGCGCATGAGAGGAAAGATCCAAATAATGCAGCATGGTCATTTTAAGGAAGCTCTTCAGCTTCTTAGGCTTATCACACTCTTACAGCACTTAGAAGTGCTCAGTAAATGAAGCCAACTATGCTAATATCGCATACACACCAGGTAGGTGGCTAAAATAGCCAAAAACCCAGCTCATGATAGGCCAGTAGCATCAGAACATCAGATACTTTCTAGCTGTAAGAATGGGTCAGCAGTGCACCATGGGAGGGAAGCACACATACATATAGCATCCATACATCCATACATCCATAGCTACGGTCACCGCTATACATAAATGTGCTACGTAGCTGAGTTTTTAACTAATAGTTTTAATGAAGGAAATATACACTGGTGTAGCTCCATATTCCACATTTTACAACCTGAAAAGCTGAAGCGTGCCAGTAGCTGTGTACGTGTGTGTGTCTCTTTTCTGAAATCGACAGTAGCTATTCTGTGCTAAATAAGTGTTAATGCATCCCTAGGCTCTGCTATCTTTGTCACAATAAAAATGTGTGTTTTAAAGTTTCCTAATGTTGACAGCATTAGGACTGGGATCCCCTTCCTTTATTACAGCCCACCTTAATCTCACATGGGTCACATCTAAAGGGGTTGGACAATGAAACTAAAACACCTGGTTTTAGACCACAATAATTTATTGTGGTGACGGACAGTTCTAGCAGGAAAACTCTAGAAACAAAGTGCAGCAAGAAAGATTTAATCCCAATAAACACGTATGACAATTAGTAATAGTGAATATAGTGTATATAGAGTCTTTGGCGAAAGCCCCGTCGAAGCCCAGGTCCGCAGCGTCTGGAACCTCGCAGATCCTGCCGTACTTGTACGGCGGGGGCGGAGCCTATCCCCAAAAATATAAAAGATATAATTACCCACAGGAGGATCCTTTACCTGGTTCACGTATTCTGGAAGGAAAACAGTTATAAACAAGCTTGAATAAGGTGTTCAAGATTAAAGTGTTATTTGCTGAGTACGTATGCATTACAGTAGTTGCGCTCATGTTTTGATAGCATACATTTATTAGGTTCGTTGTATACAAAGTACTTGTATACACTGCTTAAGGCTATTTTAGAAGCGTATGATAAGCGTAACGTTGACGTGATCAGCATGAGAAAACACTGCGGACTAACAATACATTAAGCCTTTGAGGGGCACAACTTTTGGACGCCGTCGTAGCAAAACGCGGACTACGAGTCCAAAGGGAATAAGAGCGGGCACGGCCCGCTGTGCAGCAAAACGCAGACTACGAGTCCAAAGGGTATAAGGGCGGGCACGGCCCGCTGTGCAGAAAAAACTCAGACTAGGAGTCTATGAGCATAGGAACGGGCACGGCCCGTGTTGATATCTAGGAGCATAAGGAGTAGGATATTTGAGCGAGCGCGAGCTGTCGTGGCAGTACGTTATAACAGTATATTCATTTGACGTCTGTATAAAAATCTTACAACCGCCTCCAGTTGTTTGCAATTAAATAGATATATTAAATAGATATATAATTAAATAGATATATATGTACATAAATTACTTACTCAAACATCAGGTATCCCGAACAAGATGGGTGAGGGTATCGCAGCAGCGCAGACTACGAGTCCAGGGTTAATAGAGCGGGCACGGCCCGCGATCGCAGCAGCGCGGACTACGAGTCCAGTGGGTATTTAGAGCGGGCACGGCCCGCGATCGCAGCAGCGCGGACTACGAGTCCAGTGGGTATTTAGAGCGGGCACGGCCCGCGATCGCAGCAGCGCGGACTACGAGTCCAGTGGGTATTTAGAGCGGGCACGGCCCGTGATCGCAGCAGCGCGGACTACGAGTCCAGTGGGTATTAGGGCGGGCACGGCCCGAGAATTAAACTTTCCATTATCATTGACTGTTATAACATTTTACTGATGATTGTTATTAGACACCTTGTAAGTCATGATGCGAACAAAGCAAATATAACAGGGGAAGCGAAATTAATGTCAAAACAAATGTCAGGAAGCACCAAATGCAGAACCAAGGACAGACTGTCCTTGGAGAACACCCCCAAAACCAAAGGACCAGGGAAATTAACATCAGCACAAACCATAAGACATAAAGCAACGACAAACCGGATCGGATACTTAACATTGAGGCACGGAATTTGCACAGCAGTACGTCGAAGCAACCCGTGATCGATAAATGCGCAAAACTTCGGCCACTAAAAAAGTTTCAAGGCAATAGCAACCGCTGCCCACGGCGTTGAGTAATATGTTAAAACACGGAATCGTAAAAGTAGAATTTCTGCAAGAAATGTACATGCCAATCATGAAACAAAACATAGCACAGGCAACACAAAATTAACCCAATAAAAGGCAGCAAATCACCAGAATTAGACCAGGTACGGAGTCAGTGCAGTCCACGAATCACGTAATCGAGAACCTGTGCAGTACTGTACATACAAGCAGCATCGGACACGAGTCCAATCAAGCAGCGGAGCGGGCACGGCCTGAGACAATAAACAACGCGGACAGCGAGTACAGTAAAGCACTAGAGCGGGCACGGCCCGAGACAATAAACAACGCGAGCTGCGAGTACGGTAAAGCATTAGAGCGGGCACGGCCCGAGACAGTAAACAACGCGAACTGCGAGTACGGTAAAGCATTAGAGCGGGCACGGCCCGAGACAGTGAACAACGCGAACTGCGAGTACGGTAAAGCATTAGAGCTGGCACGGCCCGAGATAATAAACCACGCGGACTGCGAGCCAGTAAAGCATTAGAGCGGGCACGGCCCCAGATAACAACACGGACTGCGAGTACGGTAAAGCATTAGAGCTAGCACGGCCCGAGATAATAAACCACGCGGACTGCGAGCCAGTAAAGCATCAGAGCGGGCACGGCCCGAGATAATAAACCACGCGGACTGCGAGCCAGTAAAGCATTAGAGCGGGCACGGCCCGAGATAACAAACAACGCGGACTGCGAGTACGGTAAAGCATTAGAGCTGGCACGGCCCGAGATAATAAACCACGCGGACTGCGAGTACGGTAAAGCATTAGAGCGGGCACGGCCCGAGATTATAAACGATGCGGACTGCGAGTATAGCAAACCATTAAAGCGGGCACGGCCCGTGATAATAAACCACGCGGACTGCGAGCCAGTAAAGCATTAGAGCGGGCACAGCCCGAGATAATAAACGATGCGGACTGCGCGTACAGTAAACCATTAGAGCGGGCGCGGCCCGAGATAGTAAACAACGCGGACTGCGAGTACAGTAAACCATTAGAGCGGGCGCGGCCCGAGATAGTAAACAACGCTGACTGCGAGTACAGTAAACCGTGAGAGCGGGCACGGCCCGAGATAATAAACAACGTGGGCTGCGAGTACAGTAAACCATTAGAGCGGGCACGGCCCGAGGTAAACAACGCGGACAGCGAGTCATTAAAGCATTAGAGCGGACACGGCCCGAGGTAAACAACGCGGACAGCGAGTCATTAAAGCATTAGAGCGGGCACGGCCCGAGATAATAGGCAGCGCAGAAGCGAGAGACATTAAAGCAGTAAGTAGAGCAGGCACGGCCCGAGACAATAAGCAGCACGGAAGCGAGTACAGAAAAGCAATTGAACGGGTACGGTCCGAGATAAGAAGCAGCGCAATAGGCACTTGCGACGAGCAAAACAGCTGCATAACAATGCTTTAGAACAAAAAAAACGTATTACAACCAATTATGAAATTTACAAAATAGCGCCACTTCGACAAAATAACTTAAAACAAATGAAACAGTCAATACAATCACCCAATACGAAAAAGTATTAAAGCAGCTCCATAACAAAAAAAACGCCACAATACAAAAATCAAATACAGTGCTTCAAAATTAATGTGTAAAATACGAAGGTATATAAAATGGAGAAAACGGCACCCATAATAGAGCCGGTTCCAATAGGTGACTTCGAAGAGTCGGCTCCAGAGCCGGATCGATCGCGAACGACACATCAATAACATTCAGCAACAGTAAAGCCCAAGACCGATAAACGAACCATAGGAGCGTCGCGAGAATGAGATCACAACGAACGAGGATTAACCAAGTACACTAAGTTTATTTATCATCGATCAAATTAGGTTTTGGTGCTGCATGAACGAAACACGTTGCAAGCAGTGCCTGAAGAGTCAGCCCCACTGAGGCGTGGGCGAGTGTGTGTGGACAGTAGGAAGGGAGCAGGCTATCAGCGCCACATTGCTGGTTCAATTTAATTTCGAGCACTAAACGTAAGCAACACAAGCAGGCGTGCCGAGCGGCAGAAACGTAAAAAAAAACGGAGGGCGGGCGCGGGGCTAAAACTATCGGGTGCCAGCAGGAGCGGGTTTAAAAACAGCCATCCAGCCCAGACTTCTCGAGCGAAGCGTACAAACTCAGCCACAGGCACCGGACAGAGCCGTGGAAAACGCAGAAACACCAAGCAACTATCCGAACACCGCCGAGAAAAGCCTCAGCACTAGACCAGAACGCCACAGAATCGACACTGAGCCGAAACAACCAGCACGATTCAGCACAGGGCTGCGAGCCGAGACAAGGCATCGGAGCAGCAAGCCTCGAAGGCAAGCGCGACACGGTCACGTGATCCAGCAAAACAGGAACCCAGACCGCCAACAGCAAACACAGCGAGGATCCAACCAAAACGCCAGCGACAGAACAGAGAGCAATACAAACCAACATGGATCCTACGAGCAGGAAATCGAGCCAACTACGAACGAGCAGCCACGCAGACGGGCGAAAACGGCAAACGGAGAGCAGGCAATGACAAACGGCAGAAACACCATGAAGCCACGCGGCAACGACCGGCGCCCGAAAACGTATGTCAGCGTCTGCAAGCAGGGGAGAACAGGTATGAGGGAGGTCTTTTAAGGACAGGTGAGAGTTGGTGATTGGCTGAGAAAAGTGGCGTGATTTCGAGTTTCCCGCTAGAACCTACGCGGAGCTTTCAGTTCTGGTGGAAACAGGAGAGTTAAGCTGCACATTGAATTCTGCGTGATTTGATCAGCCATGGTTTTATGTTTTGTGGATACAATCCGGGTTAGCACCCAAACATCCCTTTCAGACAGCTTCCTCTTACAGCGTCCACAGTTAATCCTGTTGGATGTGTTTGGTTCTTCTTGGTGGTATGCTGACATTACCCTGGATACCGTGGCTCTTGATGCATCACAAAGACTTGCTGTCTTGGTCACAGATGCGCCAGCAAGACGTGCACCAACAATTTGTCCTCTTTTGAACTCTGGTATGTCACCCATAATGCTGTGTGCATTGCAATATTTTGAGCAAACTGTTAAAGCTCTTACCCTGCTAATTGAACCTTCACACTCTGCTCTTACTGGTGCAATGTGCAATTACTGAAGATTGGCCACCAGGCTGCTCCAATTTAGCCATGAAACCTAAAATCCCACACTAAAATGACAGGTGTTTCAGTTTCATTGTCCAACCCCTGTAGGTACCATGTGGAAGGTACAAACCAGTTGTTTACTGTAAATCCTTCTGGTAACTTCATTAATCCTGATGAGAAACATCACGGATGCACATGGAACCTAGGACAGAACCTTACAGTTTCCTGTTGGGTTACCAACACAGGCCCCATGTGGGCATGCTATCTGGGAAGTCGTTAAAACCAGGATCAATATTCTGCTATTTGGCACAAACTGTCCTAGCAGATTCTTGAGCATAACCATGAGGATCTGATTGCATTCAGCAACAACTGAACCCCACCTCATCCCCAACTCAATATAGAGCTCAACCATTCCAAAAAAACACAGATCCACTGTTCCACAGCTCAATACTGGAGGGGTTTAAATAACGTCACCCACGCCAAGTGTAAGGTTACATGGTTTAGTGACCTGGGAGTAGAAATGGGAAAAGTAAGCAGTGTTTGGACTTGGGTTGGGTCTGTGGACTTACTCCAGTTCTGCTGTCACATTCAGCAAGGTTGTCTCAGTGATGTTCCAGTTGGCCAGGTTCCCCTTAATGAAGCCGGAGATGATGACGAACACCAGCACCAGTATATTAACACTGGTGAAAATCTTGTTGACTGTGGTTGACTCTTTCACTCCAAAAGCAAGGAGCCCTGTAACACACACCCATAACAGCATATCGGTAACTACATATCAGTTTCTAGAGTCAATTGTTTGTTTATTCATTTATTTTTACACATTAATTTTACACATTTTACTGTTAATAACTGTTGTCATTTATTTAAAAAAAAAAAAAAACTTTAATATGGCTCAGAATAAAAAAAGATAGTATTAATTAAGATCTTATGTCTGAGGTAGGAAAATGTTTAAATATATATATATATATATATATATATATATATATATATATATATATATATATATATATATATATATATATATAAAAACAGGAACAAAAACAGCCTGTTAAATTTATAGGGATCAATGAAGTTGGCATATACAGTGACATGAAAAAGTATTTGCCCCAGACCATCACACTACCATCACCATGTTTTACGTTGAGTATGATGTAACGGGACACACACCTTTCAAAAAGTTCCACTTTTGTCTCACAGTCCAAAAACTATTTACCCCAAGTTCTGGGGAGCATCAGGATGTTAGTTGGTAAATGTTAGAGGGTGGTTGTGTTGTGTTTGATGTTAGTTGGTAAATGTGAGACGGGTGGTTGTGTTGGTTTTGGTCAGCAGTGTTTTTTATCTTGGAATTCTCCCATGGAGACCATTTTCACCCAGTCTCTTTCTTATTATTGAATCATTAACACTGATCTTAACTGAGGTGAGTGAGATCCTGCAGTTCTTTAAATGTTGTTCTGGGTTCTTTTGGGATCTCCTGGATGAGTTGTTCATGCCCTTTTGGAGTAATTTTAGTCGGCCTGTCACTCCTGGGAAGGTTCACCAGTGTTCCATGTTTTCCCCATTAGTGAATAATAGTGAATCACTGTGGTTCTCTGGAGTCCCAAAGCTTTAGAAATGACTTTATAACCTTTTCCAGGTTGATAGATGATCAGTGACTTTGTAATGTTTTCTCATCTGTGTTTGAATTACTTCAGATGGGGGTATAATAATGTGATGTTTTTGAGATATTTTATCTGCTTCATGATGTCAGACAGGTTCCATTTAAGTGATTTCTTGATTCTACAGGTCTGTAGTCAGTAATCAGGCCTGGTTTTGGTTAGTAGTAAAATTGAACTCAGCTTTCCAAAAAGTGTAATTAACCACAGTTCACATTTTCACAAGGCTAGATTGGTTTGAATAGTTTTTCCCCTAATCAATGATTTCATAATTAAAAAAGTATTTTTTCTCAGGGTATATTGGTCTAATATTTAAGTTTGTTCAATAATCAGAAAAATGTAAGTTTGACAAAAATGCAAAAACAAAAGAAATCTGTAAGGGGCAAATACTTTTTCACACCACTGTACAAACGACTCTTATTGATGCATAAAAATACAGCATTTCTATGAGGATAAAAAATGGAACACTTATATCAGAAGGTAATGTTGATAATGTTAATAATGTGATTGTGATAAAATACCAGTGAGAAGCATGATGAGGCCAGCTGCAAAGATGTCTGGGTAAGGAGCCAGGCCAGGCAGCCCCATGGCGGCGTGTTTGCTGAAGTAATTCGCCATCACATTTCCAATGAGGTCATCAAAGGTGCCGCTCCAAGCTCGGGCCACGCTGGAGGCGCCTGTAGCAGGAGGTAGACATGTGATAAACTGCACCATAGTAGCTCCTATGATTACTATTCCTTTAAAAGGGCAGGGAGTTTCAAAGCAAGTCAGTGTAAACAGATTTTAATTCCATTTAACGTAAATTTGGAGCATTTCTATTGGTCTATTTCTTAAGAAAAGGTCAATATATATTAGTGCTTTTTATGTGGGAAAGTCAAAATGCATGTCATCTGACCACACTGGTAATGTAGATCCAAATGTGATCCAGATGCAAAGTGCATGGTAATTTCATGTGTAAAAAGGGCCAATAAAATCCCACAAATGTTTTAATATAGCATCTAATGGGAAAAAAATACAATACAGACCTTTTGCAGCTTATAATTTAACTTACATAAGACTGAAGTCTGAAAGTAGTTTAGTTATTAGCAATACACCAACAGATTTCCAGTTCTTATTTGAAAGAAATAATATAATTGTAATTTCTCAGATGCATGCAAAAGCAAAATTGCTTTTACTCCACTATATTAAATACAAATCAGGCTTTAAGCTCCTTCTTATGGACAGATAGCTGTACACATGCATTTCTGGACAAGCTGTGAGATACAGAAGTAGCAACTGAAGTACGAGAAGCATGTGGACTGAGGTGGTAGAGTAATGTTACAGGGTTCTACTCTAATAATAATATAATAATTATTATATATAAAAATAATAATATAAGTTCCATCCTGGAGTGGAATTGACAAAAAAATAATTCTACCCTTTATAACCCTTAATTATTAAGATTGCTGCATTATGTAGTTACTATACATATTAATGGACACTTGCTGAGCGAAGTATTGGATGCAGATTTGTGAATTTTGTATTGAACCCCCCATACTGTGATCAAAAACCCTCTGCTATAACCACTGAGTGAACAAACAGAGAACTAAGAGTGTTTTTTTTTTTTTTACACTACCACTATATGATTCAGTTAAAATGAATTCTGGTTTGTTTAAATCCAACACATTTTTTGAGTGGTTCATTTTTGGTGAGAACGTGATTTAGTCCGACCCAACTATCAAATATATTCATCATATTTGATATAATTGGCTGTTCAGGTGCAGTTTATCCTGATTAATTACTCATATAAATCAATATTAAACTTTCGTACTCTCTCACGACAGACATTTTGGTGAACTTAGGTTTGAATCTATATGAAAACAAGCCGAAACGAGGGGGAAAACACTCCAAATAAAAAAAACTCATCAGCTATAGAAGTTGGACAATGAAACTGAAACACCTGGTTTTAGACCACAATAATTTATTGTTCTGACGGACAGTTCTGGGGGAAACAGGAGAGTTGAGGTGCACATTGAATTCTGACGTGATTTGGGCAGCTGTGGTTTTATGTTTTTTTGGATACAATCCGGGTTAGCACCCGAACATCCCTTTCAGACAGCTTCCTCTTACAGCGTCCACAGTTAATCCTGTTGGATGTGGTTGGTCCTTCTTGGTGGTAGGCTGACATTACCCTGAATACCGTGGCTCTTGAAGCATCATAAAGACTTGCTGTCTTGGTCACAGACGCTCCAGCAAGATGTGCACCAACAATTTGTCCTCTTTTGAACTCTGGTATGTCACCCATAATGTTGTGTGCATTGCACTATTTAGAGCAGAACTGTGCTCTTACCCTGCTAATTGAACCTTCACACTCTGCTCTTACTGGTGCAAGGTGTAATTAATGAAGATTGGACACCAGGCTGCTCCAATTTAGCCATGAAACCTCCCACACTAAAATGACAGGTGTTTCAGTTTCATTGTCCAACCCCTGTAATTTGGAGCAGAGAAATTAAATACAGGTGTAAAATCGATCTAACACTCTTGTGATTGTACTATATATCCCTACCTATGACGTAGGACAGCAGCAGGTTCCACCCGGTGATGAAGGCCCACACCTCCCCCACGGTGACGTAGCTGTAGAGATACGCCGAGCCGGTCTTGGGCACTCTGGAGCCGAACTCGGCGTAGCACAGGCCGGCGAATATGGAGGCCAGAGCAGCGATGAGGAAGGAGATGATGATGCTGGGGCCGGACAGCGACCGGGCAACTTCACCGGACAGCACATAAACTCCAGCGCCGAGCGTGCTGCCCACGCCCAGAGCCACCAGGTCCACCGTGCTCAGACAGCGGCGGAACGTGGACACCTCGCCCTCGGGCTCCAGGGGCTTCCTGCGGGAGAGCCCTCGCAGAAACGCACAAATCTTCTGTCCACTCATGATCAGCTGTCCACACAGAGAGACCACCACAATAAAAACAAGGAACAAAGTGAGCTAGATTACATTTCTGAAATTAGTTATTCGTAGTATTTAACATTCCTCAATCCTCAGTGTCACATGTTTACCAGGAACACATCACAGACGGCTAATATACTGTATATATATATTACCACCCACAGTGGACAGCGCAGTGCAGTGGGTGGTAATGATTGTGACTGGTGGATTCTGGCTATAATTGTTAATGAGAACAGACAATCAACTCTGGCACAAATCACATCCACATTCAACCCATGAACATATAGTTCCAGTCAAAAGATTGGATACATAGTTAAAAAGGTGTTAAGCATTTTCTCAGCTGACATTTCAACGTTGAATCAACATTAAATCAACGTTGTATTAACGTTGATGTTATGGTTGAATCAGCGTTGGATTTGATGTTGATTTTGAAAAGTGAATCAACGTTGATATGGCAGTGTTGTTTCAACATCATATGTTTAACCTGTAATAACCCATAGCTAAATAAAACTAGAAAACCCTCTGGTTAACAGAGTGTTAAAAATAAACTTACATCACTGCAGTAAATCTGAGTATAAAGAAAGTTCTGATTCAACATCTGATCTCAAAAACACTAAAACAGTAAAGCAAATAGAACATGAACATTCTCCCAGATATGGTGAAGAATTGGTGTTAAACTATGTTAAATTATATGGTGATGAAATGTAAAATGCTGATTCAAAAGGCAGAAGGTTGTAGACATCATGTTGATTTAACGTTAAAATTTCAACGTTTGCACAACCATTGAACATTGAATATTGATTCAACATTACTTCAATCATATTTTAACCACAGGTCGGAAGGTCGGTTGTGTGCCAGCTGTGTTAAGATTCTTCAAATTATCACCTCTTGTTTAGATACAGACAGCTTTTCTCATCTCTGCTGGATTTTCTCAGTCAGCTTTATTAGGTAGAGTCACCTGGAATTGAGGCTTTCAGTTAACAGCTGTGCTGAACTCATCAAGAGTTAATTACTTGAATTTCTTGTCTCTTAATAAAGTGTTTGAGAGCATCAGTTAAAGTAAAGTAGTGAAGAGGTAGAGTTACAGGTATACAGTGATAAGCTCTATTTGAGTAATGTTCCAATCCAGATTATGAGAATCAAGAACTCCTCAACTAAGAAAAGATAAAAAAAAAATACTTTAAGAAATGAAGGTCAGTCAATCTAAAACATTTCTAGAACTTTAAAAGTGAAGTCACAGCAAAGACCATCAAAAACTTTATAATGAAACTGGCACTCATCAGGACTGCACGAGGAAAGGAAGAGCGAAGGTTTCCTCTGTTGTAGAGGGTAAGTTTATCAGAGTTACCAGCCTCAGAAACTGCAAGTTAATAAACAGCTCCCCAGATAAGAGCATCTAAAAGCTTCTTCACAGAGTATTTTGGTTTGTTTAACACTTTTTCTTTCTCAAGTTTCTACATGATTTCTTATGTGTTCCTTCATAGTCTGGATCACTTTAGTATTCATTTACAATGTAGGAAAAAAACACACTTTTTATTTCCTTATTTAAAACATAATTATAAAGTTTTTATAAGTTGTGTTTATATTGCCAGTTACTTAAATGTGTGTGTAATTTAATATTTGCTATTGAATTTTAAGTCACATTAATATGTTAATAAATAAATAAAGTTTTTTTTAATACAGTAAAGTAAACATTTACTAATGAACAGTGATTTTTTATTATGTTTATATCCAAGTAGAATGGCAACATAAAATTACAAAAAAATTATTTTACACCTTTATTTTCCATTTATATATTATTTTATATATAGTTAACTACTGATGTGAAGCTAAGACTCAAATCAATTTTAAGCACCAAAACATTACATTACATTACATTACATTACATTTGGCAGACGCTTTTGTCCAAAACAGTTTATCCACTATTTTTAATAAGTTAAATATAGTTTTAACTTATTGTCACTTATTTCCTCATTAGCTGAGACTGTTCTGAATATTTTGATATAAAATATGTGGGTATTATTTTAAATGAAAGTGCCTTTAAAGGCAAAATTAAGAAAAAAATCCAAAAATCGAGACAATGCCCCTAGACTGGAAAGGGTTAATGTATAAAATTTAATAATAGTAAGTATATTCTAATATTACTATTATTAAATATGAAAAATCCTAAAAATAAAAGAGCCCTCACTACTAAATCTATATCACTTCACACACTGGATTCAAGTGTTGCATCCAAATTGGACCTACTACAATAAATGTTCACCTGAAAAGTGTGAAGTGTGAAGTTTGTGCTTACCTGTGCTCAATCCTCAGCTCCAGCACGCGTGTCTGAGACGGAAAAGACGTGATGGGTCATTCTTAAGCCCTTTGAAAAGTCCTCACTGCAGCAGATCGCTTTATCGTAACTCTGCGATATGACATTGCTGTTGGCAGTAAGTGCACCCAGTCAGAGTCTGAGTCTGAAAAAGCGGCATTACACAAGCACGCTTGATGCTCAACTCACTTCCTGCTTATAAATATCAATATTCTTATTTCTATTGGGAAAAACATGGAAAAATAATAAATGGAGCCACTCACCCTGTCACTCAGTGTTCATGCTTTCAGGTTTCTGAGCTCAGATAATCTTGGAGTCATTCTTTCTTCTTTTCTTTACTCTGGAGGAAAAAGGAGAGAAAAAAGTGAGAGGGTGGTTCACGTGGTGCTCATATATTGAGATTAAGACTTATAATAAATGCACTAATGTACTGTAAGTGCGATAGCTGGGGTGGGGTGGTGGTAGGGGGGGTATACTAGTGCCTAATGCAGCGTACAGCAGCCGCCACGTTCACTGCAGCACGCAATCTCTCCCAGATAAAGAGATTTATACAGAGTTAAACATGGACCACACCGGAGATCAGTGACATTGGAGTCTTATGGAAGGTCATGTGGTCAGCCATAAAGCCCCAAGTGCAGCCAATTGGACGCCAATACAGTTTTTAATCAGTTAAAATCATTAAAAACTGTAAAAAAGAGCTCTAATTCTCACATTTTGTATTGGAGGGCTGAGTCATGTATAGTAAAGGGAAAGACAGATAAGCTGGGAAAAGTAAACTAACTGATATACACTATTTACCAGATCAACAGCGCAACACTGAACAAGCTTGTTCCGTTCATGTACTTCATGTACAGCAAAGTTTCTCAATCCTGGTCCTGGTACCTTCTGTCCTGCACGTTTAGTGCTTAAAAAATTAAGAGACCACTTCAGTTTCTGAATCAGTTTCTCTGATTTTGCTATTTATAGGTTTATGTTTGAGTAAAATGAACATTTTTATTTTATTCTATAAACTACAGACAACATTTCTCCCAAATTTCAAATAAAAATATTGTCATTTAGAGCATTTATTGCAGAAAATGAGAAGTGGCTGAAATAACAAAAAAAAAAAAAAGATGTATAGCTTTCAGACCTCAAATAATGCAAAAAAAAAAAAAACAAGTTCATATTCATAAAGTTTAAAGAGTTCAGAAATCAACATTTGGTGGTTAACCCTGTTTTTTAATCACAGTTTTCATGCATCTTGGCATCATGTTCTCCTCCACCAGTCTTACACACTGCTTTTGGATAACTTTATGCTGCTTTACTCCTGGTGCAAAAATTCAAGCAGTTCAGTTTGGTTTGATGGCTTGTGATCATCCTCTTTAGTGTATTCCAGAGGTTTTCAATTAGGTAAAATCAAAGAAATTTGTTATTTTTAAGTGGTCATTATTTTTTCCAGAGCTGTACTTTTTATGATTATTTACTACAGCAAAGAAATTGATTTTCCTTTCAGTGTGATATACAGTATGATATACTCAATCTGAATGATATACAGTGCCATGAAACCGTATTTGCCACCTTAACATACCTATTTTGTTTCTTTTTTTGCTATATTTACTGTATTTGTTTTTTTTAGATTATCAAACAAACTTTAATATCAGACATTAATCAACAATAAACTGAGATAGCCCTAACTCTAAAAATAATTTAAATAGAACCTGTCTGACAACATGAAGCAGAATAAAATATCACAGAAAGCAACACGTTATGTTCCAATCTGAAGGAATTACTCCAAAAGGGCATGAACAACTCATCCAGGAGATCCCAAAAGAACCCAGAACAACATTTAAAGAACTGCAGGATCTCAGTTAAGATCAGTGTTAATGATTTAATAATAAGAAAGAGACTGGGTGAAAAGAAAGAGATATATAAAAAAAGAGATAGATAAAAAACACTGCTGAACCAAAAACAACACAACCGCCCGTCTCACATTTACCAACTAACATCCTGATGATCTCAAGAACTTTGGATAAATATTCTTTACAGGACTGACGAGACAAAAGTGGAACTTTTTGGAAGGTGTGTGTCCCGTTACATCTGGCATAAAACTCAGATCATACTAAAAATCATACTGAACGTAAAACATGGTGGTGGTAGTGTTGTGATGGTCTGGGGTTTTTCTGCTGTTTACCAGACAATCCTGAAGGAGAATATCCGGCCATCTGTTTGTGACCTCAAACTCGGAGGTACTTGGGTTCTGCAGCAGGACAATGACCCAAAGCACACAAACAAGTTCACCTCTGAATGACAAACTAAATGAAGGTTTTGGAGTGGCCTAACTAAAGTCAATGAGTAGAAAAAACATTGTTATTAGGTTTAATAAGCAAACCAGGTAAGTTTTAATTTTTTTTTTTCCCTTAGTAAATGAAGTCCTACAACCCTTTTCTATCCACCTTATTCTGCCACGCCCACTTCCATGAGTTCACATTTTTGGAGGGTTGTGAAGGCTTATTATGACACATAAACAAAATGCAGGGGATTTATAGGATGTTAGATTGAAAGTCATCCCCAAAACATATATTACATACTTTGTTAAATAAAGCAACATTGTAAAAATGTAAAAAATCAGATAAAGATAAATTTTATTCTTTCTGAAATTCAGACTGTTAGGCCACATCATGCTGTTCCAAAAAAAATAATAAAACACACTAAATATTTGAGAAATGGCCCCTTTAAGGGTTGTTTACACTTTCACATCCAGCATGGGTTTAAATGTGAAGAATTTCACCTCATTGCTGAAATTCCTGACTTATTTAATTCAAGACAACAGAGCTGTGCTGTGTAGAGACTACAACCCACACGCTACATATACAGAATCAGCTGAGCTGCTGGAAGTCTTTCTGAAGTCTGTACACAGTCTAGGCTAGGCTAAAAACTCAGAGGAGGACTTGGGGTTCATAGACATAGGACATTTTTTTAGGGTACACTAATGTCTATGTTACCTCCTGGCTCTCTCTTTTTAGTTAGGCTACTATAGACAGACTAAAGCAGCGTTATACAGGATCACCGTTTTTTTTTCTTTTACAAAAAACAGCTCACATGGCATTCATTTATACTAGAAACCAAACCTAGACATTTAAAAATGAACAAAAATCGATGGAATGACACCTTTAAGTAAAATTCTATTTTAATATATTTTTAATACATTTATCATAACATATATCTTATTAAAATATATATTTTTTTAAAGTAACATAGCATATTTAATCCATGATACATTTTTAAAAAGTTGGTTTGCAGAGAACCATGCAAATTTCAAAATTTTAAAGAAGATACTTTAAAAATACTTAATATTTAATATTTTAGCAATTATTATGTGTTTATTTCCCATGTGCTATTTTACTTATTATATAAAATTCTCTTTAAAACATAGAAAGTTGCACTCTGAATGCACATGCTACATTTCTGTATTCTAAATGTGTATTCCTAAAACTAAAACATCCCAATGCTGTGGTTAAGCTACCATAGATACCCTCATTATCAGGTGATCATTACCTGGATCAGGTGTGTAAGTGTAGGACACGCAGTATAAAGAGATTCTACAGGACCGGGGTTTTGAACCGTTGCTCTTGGACAGCCCTTATCTCATCCCTGTCTGTCTGTCTGTCTGTCTGTCAACTCTCCAGGGTCTCCTCTCTTCAGGTTAATAGAGGGACAAAGACAAAGCAGCTTTCATGGTTTTGGCGGCGGCAGCCCTGCACACTTCCCTCTTTGTTAGGGAGCTTTCTCCAGTGTCCCATTAAGGGCTTTTTTAAAAAATTGGGTCCCTCCTAATCTCACTTGGCATGTGCTCTGGCATGCTTGCACTCTCCAGCTCAAACCAGGACACAGAAATACTCAGCAACAATAATTTCCACTGAGTAGCAAAAATAGCTGATTTGCAGTGAATGGAGATCATCTGTAATGCTACATATATGTTTACGTACTTGTGATTTATATTATATTCGCTTTGCTGCTTCAACACCACAGTTCTAAGCCATCCCAAGAATATACAGCTCTGGAAGAAATCTCACTTTATCCCACCTGTTTATCTCACTCAATATATCCAATCAGATCACACCTGTAACCACTTACATATCTGCCATTACTTGAGACATACAGTAACCGCATGTTGTGTTTCGCAGGAATCCTGAGTGCATTATTCTTTTGTCAATGAGTTTAATCGTGATGAAAAAGCATATATTCTTGGGGTGGCTTAGAACTGTGGCGTCGAAGCACTTTCATCTGCTTTAAAAACATCTATGGCAGGTGCAAAGTAAATGTAAAATGTAAAAATATAAATCATAAGTACATAAATATATACAGCTCTGGAAAAAAAATAAGAGACCACTTAAAATTTATGGGTTTCTTTGATTTTACCAAATTGAAATCCTCTGGAATATAACCAAGAGGAAGGTGGATGATCACAAGCCATCAAACCAAACTGAACTTATCCAAAAGCAGTGTGTAAGACTGGTGGAGGAGAACATGATACCAGGATGCATGAAAACTGTGATTAAAAACCAGGGTCAGTCCACCAAATATTGATTTCTGTACTCTTAAAACTTTATGAATATGAACTTGTTTTATTTGCATTACTTGAGGTCTGAAAGCTGTGCATCTTTTTTTGTTATTTCAGTCATTTCTCATTTTCTGCAAATAAATGCTCTAAATGACAATATTTTTATTTGGAATTTGGGAGAAATGTTGTCTGTAGTTTATAGAATAAAACAACAATGTTAATTTTACTCAAACATAAACCTATAAATAGCAAAATCAGAGAAACTGATTCAGAAACTGAAGTGCTCTCTTCATTTTTTCAGAGCTGTAGTTGTCAGTGACGTACTCGACTGTGTTTTAATGCTATCTTTATTTTATATAAACCTATGGCATGATAATCACAATATAGCAAAGTAAAAATAAAAGTTGCACAAGTGCACAGTGCACACTTTTTTTATTCTTAAACCATGTTAAATTATATAAGATTAGAGGAAAGTCATTGAGCATCAATCTTGTAGCTTAATTTACCGATGTTTAGGCCTGTGCAAGATTCTTCGCATTGTTCATGTTTTAATCTTTCAGTGATCTGTTTTTAATAATCATTTTTATTAAATAATAAGTCTGCTTCAGTGTTGCAATGTTAATTAACATCATTCTGAACAGATTTTACTCATTGAAACAGCCCGAAAATGTTTTTAGAAAGCTCAGTTTTAATGCTCTACTTACTAAAAAAATGTTGGGTTTAAATCAAGCTCAAAATGACTATTTATGGGGCGGATCGGGACGGGCTGGGGCCGTGTCGGGCTGAATATTTTGGGCCTGATCTAAGCTCTAATCTGCACTGATTTGGATATTCTGTGGCCAAATGTGCTGACTCTCATGGCAGGGCTTTCAGCAGGATAATGCCCCCCCCCCCCCCCCCCTCCACATACAGCAATGGTTTGCCGGGAATGTTTCTGCAAGATTGCAACACTTTCTTGGCCTGCCCAGTGTTTAGATGAATTGCTAATTGAGCATTTAGCATTTATAAGACCAACAGTCATGCCATGCCAAATTTTGCAACCTACGAGTATAGAGCTACAGGATCTACAGGCCCAGCTGCAGCAACATCTGTAGGGAAATGTTTTGCAGGATGCCATACGGAAACTGTATACCTCCATTACCTCCATACCCAACTGTTTCTCATCTTATATCCAGGCTAAAGTTTACAGTTTTTCCCCAACAATAATTTCCTTTCACTTACATGCATATAGCATCATTATATATGAAATAATGTATATGTAAGTGTATATAATAAGAAAATAATCAATAAAATCCATTACCTTCTCCGGATGCTGCTGCAGGCTGCTCCTATGGTAAATATATCCAGCTTCTCTGTTTACTCTCCTGAAGCAAAGTGATTTTTTTGGCAGAATATATACAAGAGTGGTCTGTTTGACCCTCCCACTCGGTGGAATTAGTCACAAAGTAGCCCTTTCTTCTGCACTTTTCAGCTTGACTTGTGCCCATTCTTATAACAATATCATTGTTCATGAATTGAGGTTTATGTTTCAGCACGGCGCTGCTCTGCTGGCGTGACGCACACGCTCCGTTAAGGCTAGTTAGTAGAGCTGTAGCTCAGGAGTTGCAGTATGTGGTTATACATCATAAATAAATATAAAGTTAGCTGAAGTAAAGCTTTAACTGTGCATTCTGTTCATCACAAGGGTGGAAGAGAACAGAATGAAACATCGTGGTAGCGGTAGACAGGTTATCTAATTAACTGAAGATTGTTTCCCACAAGCTAGCACGCTAACGCTGCTGGTGAACTTTGCGGTGATGTGAGAGAGGGCACTGACTGTAAAAAATGGAGGGTCTCCTTTCACCAGTTGCTTTAAATCTGAACTCCTGGACTATTTAAGTCCTGGAAGACTTTACAGTAGCTTAGCCCCCTTTCCACTGCATCAGACATCTGCAGACATCCCTAGTTGCAAAAGTTGATTTCAGGGAAATCAAAAAAAAAAAAAAAAACTTGCACACACACCAAAGGATAACGAAACTTTACTTTTATATTATTTTAAAAATTAAATTTAGAGTATTCAGAGGTGAAATGAGTTTTATCTTTTTTCTTTTTGGAAGGCCCTGCCTCTGCTTTCCTTTTTTTTTTTTTTTTGGAAAAAAAGCCTTTATTTGACAAAAATTGACAGTTACAATACCACAAAAAATTGCACAACATCAAAAACATTTCATATCATATTACAATAATTATTAATATTGCCTCCGCCATGATCTGCTTTCTCTCACTCACTGAACAAATCCCGTCCGGGAGGGGGTAAAAACACTGCCCGCCCACACTAAAAACTGATTGGCTGTCTCGCAGACTCTTTGCAGAGAACAGGCCAATCAGAACCCTCTCTGTTTTCTTTCTCTCCTTCCCACACGCGGTTAGAGAAAAAAAGTCTGTGGCCTGTGTGCGCGTTGGGGCACTCGTTCTGAATTCCGGGAGATTATATGTGACTCGCCGGCATCAGGGAGCCACTACTGAAATGCGGGAGACTCCCACAGCTTCAGGGAGACTTGGTTTGTCTGTTTTTGATTTAGAAGACTTTTATCTTGTTAATGTTACTGTATATGGCTGATATTTTAAGTGAAAAGGTCAATATCAAATCTAAAACAAATCTTTAAAAAAAAACACTCTTTAGACTATTAGAGTCTTATTTTGTGTGAATTGCCGAAAGATAACAGGATTCGTATATTTTTTTTACTGGAACATAATTCAGGTCTGAAAGGGTTAAGACGCAGGTTTTTATAGTGGATATTTAAATGCAAATAAAAGTATGAATGAAAGAAATGTAAAATGCAATTATATTTATATTAGTAGTGTCAAATAAAATACTAGTATGTACTTGTATGTTTAAGTGGAGGATCAGGCGCCTTGTGCTGGTGAACATCACCCTTTGGAGTGATGAGGGGAAAAAGCGCCATCTACCCACCCAGAGAGAGCAGGACCAATTGTGCTTTCTCAGGGCTTCGGTAGCTGATGGCAAGCCGCATAAACGATTAGCTCGCTGGACCACTCGGAGCCCATATTTATTTTATGACAGATTCAGATTCTTAATACAGATTTTTTGTAAGAATTTAAGGACAGGACAAATTCATTAAGAAATATGTCACAGACTTGAAGGCATTGGCAGGACATGGAACTTTGTACAAATTATAATGTCACTAATAAGGGACAGTATTGTGTGTGGAACAAATGATGCCACCCTAAAAAAAAGAGATTACTTGGGGAAGATAAACTTTGCAACTGCACACTGCAAACTGCAAACACTGCAAACTGCACAACTTTGTAGAGCTACAGAGCTGTCCAGAGACAATAGAAGAACTGTGGTCCACAAAGTATGCATTAAAGGACAAAGAAAATGAAATTTCTTGTATGTAAATCTGTGTGGAAACAATTCCCAGCCTTTGGAAAGAAGTGCAAGAAATGTGAACGAAACAATCACTTTGCTGCTATGTGTAAGACCAGAACTGAGACAAGTAAACAAAAAAAAATGTACATGCAGTAACATAACTGGACAGTGACACATGAAGATATCCTTACAGTCACAGAGAACATAGTGTGGTGGCTCTGGGTTGTGTGTGTGGCTGCCTGTAGGCATGGTTCTGTTCTCCCGTGTGCGAGGATGACAGGGGTGGGGCATCTCCCTTGGGAGGGGTTATGCAGAGAGGGTGGGCACCACTCTGGATCTGCCATCTGGGAGACACACAGCTGGGTTGGTGGCCTTTGGGTTATTTTAGCTCTGTGGGAACGGTTTTAGCTCTCCTAGTCTTGTTAAAGGCTGTAAGTGAGTGGCAAGCCTGTTCAATAAAGGAGTTGTTGAGCATTCAGCATGAGTCTCACGGGTCTTCCTTCCTCTTCCACGCCACATTTGGTGTCAGAAGTGACCCTGCTGGAAGATATTGAGCTGCCGGCAGGGGAAATCGAACGGCTGAGGAGGAAGACAGCGGACCAACGGACTAGAGGCAAGGCTCTCCAGAGGAGTGGACTCGGACCTGACGGCACCAGCGGGCTGTTCGGAGGTCGTGGCCGGGGAGAGGACGATGCGAGCACGGCGGAGCTGGCTCCCAGAGCGGATGGCGCGAGGACGGCGGCGCTGGCTCCCAGAGCGGATGGCGCGAGGACGCCGGCGCTGGCTCACGGAGCGGATGGCACGGGGACAGCGGCGCCGACTCGCGGAACGGACGACGCGATGATGGCGGCGCAAGCCTCCGGGATGGCGGGCTTGACGGCTCAACCCCGCCTTACCCCCTACGACGGCAGCGCTGACTGGACAGCCTTCGAAGCTCAGCTTGAGATCGTGGCGGGCGGTGCGGGCTGGACGGACGCCGAGACGGCAGCCAACCTCTGCCTGGCACTGCAGGGCGACGCGCTGAGGGTACTGATCGAGCTCCCCACCGAGTGCTGCTGCGAACTGCCTGAACTGACGCGGGAGCTGAGAACACGTTTCAGCCGCCAACCGTCAGAGGCGGCCGCCAAAATGCTAGTGGCGGACAGACGCCGACAGCAGGGAGAGACACTGGGCGGGCTGGCATCGGAGATGGCCCTGCTAACCCGCCAAGCTTACCCAACGTTTACGCGAGCGGCCCAGAGGAGGTTCGCGTTGGATCACTTTCTGCGCGCCCTCGAGCGAGCTGCGCAAACACGTGAGGCTGGCCGACCCGCAGACCCTGGAGTCCGTGGTGGAGGTGGCGGAGCGGTCCGAACTCATCCTCTCAAGCCATCCAGGACCATGGGGGGCGTCGCCGGGTGCCCGTGATTCGCAGAGGTGGGGTCGGAGCCGGTCTGGTGCCCAACTGGAGTGCTGGTGCTGCGGGGGGCGTGGCCACAAGCGAGCGCACTGCAGCCGGCCGGGAAACGGAGCCGGGACCACCCAGTGAGGGTTACGGTGGCCCCAGGAACGCTATGCTTACCCTCGGGATATGATTCCGGAACTGCCGGACTCAGCGGATATTTCCTGAAATGCACATTGAATGGAGTGACGGTGAACGCGCTGGTGGACACGGGCTCGTCAGTCTCACTGATACGGCCCGAGCTAGCGACGGAGGTTGCGGCCGAGTTTGTGACTGACAACAGCCAGTGCATCGCTCTCTCTTCAGTCACCGGGGATCCTATAGGTCTCCTAGGATTAACGGAGTTGACGATTGATGTCAGCAAGGGGCCCTTTCAACAACAGATCTGGGTAGGACGCATCAACGACCCATGCATTCTGGGCAAGGACCTGCTCTCACGCGTCGGAGCTATCATTGACTGTGCACGGGGCTCGGTGCTGGTGACTGGACTCCCCGTAGAGATACGCGACGAGTTAGGGGTAAGTGAACTGGTGGGAGGGAATGTGTGTGATTCGGTGCGTGACACGGTAGAGGGTCCGCTGGATGCGGTGTTGAGTGTAGATCCGATAGAGGAGATGCTGGAGCGCAGTTGTGTGGGTTTATCTGGTCCCCAACAACTCCGTTTGCACGAACTGGTCGGCCGTTTTCGCGCAAGTTTCGCTGTGTCTGAGCGCGAGTGTACTAAAACTAGCCTTGCGGTTCATTCGATAAACACGGGTGACACCCAGCCCATCAGGCTGAGGCCGCACCGTCTGGCGTTAGCAAAGCGCGTAGCGGCGGAGCAGTTAGTCCGCGAGATGGCGAGTACGGGCATTATTGAGCCTTCGAGCAGCCCGTGGTCAGCCCCGGTGGTCCTTGCAAAAAAGAAGGATGGAAATTGGTGCTTTTGCGTGGATTATCGGCGACTTAACGCTGTCACAAAGCTTGACTCCTACCCGCTCCCCAGGATCGACGATACGCTGGAACAGCTGTCTGGCTCAGCCTGGTTCAGCTCGTTAGACCTGAGGAGCTGATATTGGCAGGTGCCCCTCGCGGCAGGGATAGGGAGAAAACCGCTTTCTCGCTCGGCTCAGCCCTATGGCATTTCACGGTGCTTCCGTTTGGATTGTGTAACTCGCCGGCTACTTTTGAGCGTCTTATGGAGCGTGTTTTATGCGGGGTTCTGCGGTCGTGCTGCGTCGTTTATTTGGATGATGTCTTGGCGCACGGAACCGACTTCGACTCCGCACTGTCTCACCTTGAAATGGTGCTCGGCGCGATTCAGGCGGCTAACCTGAAGCTCAATCCGGCAAAGTATAATCTACTAAGGCAGCGCGTGAGCTTCTTGGGCCACGTAGTGAGCGGTGCTGGCATGGAAACCGATCCCAAAAAGACAGAAGCGGTCCGTGACTGGCCCACACCGCGAGACGCAAAAATGGTTTGCAGCTTCGTGGGGCTCGCCTCGTATTACAGGCGGTTTATTAGGGGGTTCGTGGACGTGGCAGCGCCGCTTCATGCTCTGACTAAGCCTAGTGTGAAATTCCGCTGGTCTGACGAGGCGGAGCGGGCATTCGAGGAGCTAAAAAGCCGCCTGTGCAATGCTCCGATTCTAGCGTATCCGAAGGTGTCTGAGAGTTTCATTGTGGATACTGATGCGAGCGACCACGGCCTCGGAGCAGTCCTGTCGCAGGTTCAGGACGGCTCCGAGCGCGTAATAGCGTACTATAGCCGCCGCCTGGACAAGGCGGAGCGCAACTATTGCGTAACGCGCTGGGAACTACTCGCGGTGGTCGAAAGCCTTAAACATTTCCGAGCGTACGTGTATGGGGTGCCCTTTCTGCTGCGCACTGACCACGCCTCGCTACAGTGGCTCATGCGTTTCCGCGAGCCCGAGGGCCAACTCGCGCGCTGGTTATCTAGACTCCAGGAGTTTCGTTTTGAGGTTGTGCACCGCCCGGGCCGTGGCCACAGTAACGCGGATGCTTTGTCGCGCCGGCCGTGTGTGGCCGCCGACTGCAAACATTGTGCTCATGCTGAGGAGAAATATGCTGAGACTGCGCGCTGCGCTGCAATCTCCGGGGATGTTACTGGCGCTGTCGGGGTGGCTCAGGTGTCCGTAGAGCAGCTCCGCAATGCGCAACGGGCGGATCGCGAATTATCGTGGGCAGTACACGCGCTCAGTGCGAACGTCACACCGTCGTGGGGGGAGGTGGTGCCGCTGGCCCCGATTGCTAAGGCGTTGCGCTCCAACTGGGCTAGTTTTAGTTTGTCCGACGGCGTGCTGTGCCATACCTGGGAGGATCCGGCGAACGGGCGGCGCGTTGTTCAGGTGGTGGTACCGCGGGCGCTTAGGGGATCGGTCCTACGGGGAGTTCATGGGTCACCTGGGGCTGGGCACTTTGGTGTCACCAAGACTCTGAAGCGCCTGAGGCAACGCTTCTATTGGCCTGGGTGTAGAACCGACGTGGAACTCTTCGTGCACTGCTGTGACGTGTGCACTGCCAAGAAGGGCCCCTCGAGGGCGCCCCGCGCCCCACTTCACCCTTACCAGTGCGGCAGCCCGATGGAGCGGGTGGCCGTGGACGTGCTGGGCCCCTTTCCAGTGACAGACTCTGGAAATCGCTTTGTTCTGGTGGCGATGGACTATTTCACGAAGTGGCCAGAGGCCTACGCGGTGCCGGACCAAGGGGCGGTCACTACTGCGGATATCCTGGTGCCCGGCCCCTCCAGGCCCCACATAGAGGGGTAACCCCAGCCAGCACTGCTGGAGCAGTATTAGCATTACCCACTAGCGGTTAGCCGCTAATGCTAATGCTCCAGCGGCGAGACCTGCTGAATTAAAGGGAAAACATGGGGACACCCTTGTTCCTTACTAGTGTCGCATAATGCACCTTATAATCCAGTGCACTTTTTGTAAAAAAAAAAATAGACCAGAAAATATACATTTATTAAAAGTGCCCCTTATAGTGTGTAAAATACGGTAGATTATGGAGCATGTCATTTTTCTGTTGGGGTGCCTAAATATAGGCACCTGCCTAATTTTTTTTTTTAATAATTATTGCACACTTTCTCTAAATCCTACAAACTTCATTTATGTACTGTATGTTGAAGGAAGTAAAGTAATGTTAAATAGACAAAAGACTGCAGACTGATGAGGGGTTTATACTCACAGGCAGCATGTGGCTTCATTTAAACTCATCTGCAGAGATGCTTCCCTGCACTAGAGGGAGCCAGAGAACTTTCCCAGATTCTGGATTTGGCCCCTAAACCAGGGACACGTCTGGCATCATGTACATCAAAAGGCCAAAATAATGGAAAACCACGTGAATTTCATTTTACTGCTATGAAATAAAAGTGTGGTATGTAGACACTGCACATTTTTTAAAACATACTGTTCACTCTCCAAACCATTTATCAATACTATGGGTAGAATATTATCATAATGTTTACTTTGACTTTGATAACTAGGCCTATTATATTATACACCATTATATATTCTTCATATGTTCACATCTATCTACATGACTATATGGACTAATTAAAGAATTGAAATTTTGCGTACAGGGGTCAAGAGAAGTATTTTAAACTTTGATACAGCTTGAGAATTTCTCCTTTTGAGTCACGCTTCCTCTCAGCATTTCTTCCTCATGGTCTTAGAGCTCCTCTATTTCGAACATCTACAGTGAACAAGGGTTCTTGAATAGTTCTTTCAAAGCACATTAAAGAACTATTTGAATCTATTCTGTGAATAGTTTGGATTGTATATGTGCAGGGTTTGTACGGTCATGAAAAACCTGGAAAAGTCATGGAATTTGAAAATAGCAATTTTCAGGCCTGGATAAGTTTTGGAAAAATGAAACTAGCCAAAATGTTTTGGAAAAGTCATGGAAATTTGGTCTACAAATATTTGTGTTTCAGTATATATTATAATAAAATACGTCAGCAAAGAATTAATTCAGTAATTTAGCCCTACACAATTGTGTCAACATTTTTATCTGATTCATTTTAGACCTACTATAATAAATTTTAATTATAGTTTTAGTTGATTTTTGCACTGATGTTTTAAAAATCGTATGTTCATGAAAATTTTGCCTTGAGGGCCTGGAAAAGTCATAAGAAAATAATGGAAATGTATTGGTTTAAAAGTGTATGCACCCTCTATGTGGGTTTTCTCAGGGTCTTCCAGTCTCTTCTCACCTCAAAAACACAAAAAAGACTCATTGTAGGTGAATTGGCTTAGCTACGTTCCCCTAAGGAGTGAGTGAATGGGTGCGTGTTGTGGTGCCTGGTCATGGACTGGTACTCTGTCCACGGAGGTATTGGTGGGTAGTCATGCCAGACTGTCATGTAGTGACTCAGAATGGCAGCCAGATAAACAAGGTCCTGCAACCAGTGGCCATATCTATTCAGAATTCACACTCTGCTGCACAATTTCAACTATTTTAACAGGACAATGCTCATCCACATTCTGCTGCTGTCTCAAAAGCTTGCCATACTATGTCATAACCAGCTGCATCTCCAGACCTCTCCCTGATCCCTGAGAATGTTTAGGATGCTTTTGGACACACTAGCAACACTCCCAACCACCCATACCACACAATCTGCAGGAACTGTGTGAGAATATTGGAGCTGCATATGATGGATTATCACAGGACTCCATTAAGAGCCTCTACAACTCCATGCTGAGGCATCTGGAGTTTTGCGTTACTCTACTTGTGTTTGTGTAGCTTAATAAAAAAGGCCCATTTTAGTAACTGTTTAATCATTAATTGTTCCTGGTAACTTTTTTGTTCTTCCTTCCAACTGCAATCCCACACTTCCTTCTGGCTGCAACTATGTTTACAACCAAATCTTTGATGATAAGTAGTGTGAATCAAACAATATAGGAAATAATCAGGTTATGTTTTATTGTCCAGATGATTTTAGAATTTTAAAACTCATGTAAGTGGATGTTCTGGAAGAACTGAATGCTAAAGGAAGCTCAGTCACTCACTGTAAGCCCACAGTTAAATGCACACAAATAAATTAAGTTTTTTTTACATAACGCATTTTTCGCCCTATAAGGCGCAATGTTAATAAATGTCTATTTTTTTGGTCTATTTTCATACACAAGGCGCACCAGATTATAAGATGCATTTTATGCGGCAAATGTTAGAAACAGGGGTGTCGCTATTTTTCCCTTCTAATTCAGCAAGTCTTGCCACTGGGGGGGCGAGACCTGTGAAGCTAAGCTAAGTTAAGTAAACAAAACTGTAATTCTTAAAAAAAAAAAAATAATCAGACAAGTCAAACCAGCGCTGGATGTTAATCTACGCATATTTCTGTCCTGAAAACTATTTATTCGGATGAGTAAAGCTAGCGTGACCAAACGTCCGTATTTCCCGGGACATATTCGTATTTCACGTCCTGTCCCGGGCGTCCCAGGTTTTTTTTAAAAAGTGAGGATATGTCCTGGTTTTTAAATTACCTTCATTGGACCATTAATTTTACAGGCACTATGTCACACGCACTGCTGCGTGTGACATAATCCCTGAGAGCAGTAGACAGCGTCAGTCTCACAGTCAGAGAATCCACCCCCCCTCCCCCCCCCCCCCGTCAACAATCACAGTGCAGTATCACTGTTAGAGCACACACTACCCACCCCCCGGTCCCGTGTCCTGGTTTTCACACATGAAAATATGGTCACCCTAGTAAAGCAATTCCGTTTATTTACAGTGAGCTTAGATTTCTAGATTTCCTTTATTAGCATTAGCGGCTACCTTCTTATGCCTCCTAACTGCCGTTCAA
The DNA here is from genome assembly GCF_023375975.1 of Astyanax mexicanus. Classification (NCBI taxonomy): domain Eukaryota; kingdom Metazoa; phylum Chordata; class Actinopteri; order Characiformes; family Acestrorhamphidae; genus Astyanax; species Astyanax mexicanus. The sequence continues at coordinate 74,750,416 of NC_064409.1, forward strand.
CAGCGCTACACTGAGGATCCCTGAGTGTTCTGGTAAGCAAGGGTGATATTAGCCAGCGATTCATCCCACGTAGCTTGTTTTAACATGGAAAACCTGCAGGCTATAGGCTGATATACTCACCTCTGAATGCCCAAATGGCTAGCGCTTAGCGGGTAATGCTAATACTGCTGGTGAACTAAACTGAAACTCCTGTATAACTCTGTACTTCAGCTGAGTGGCTTTACTGCTTTTTAATACCTGATTGATAGAATTCATACATAATTATAAGGCACACTGAAGATTTTTGGAAAAATGTAAGTATTTTAAGTGCACTTTATAGTGCGAAAAATATGGTAGATTTGGATATTTATGACTTAGTATAGTCTGTTGCTTGCTTGCCTGATTGAGTGCTTTTTTTCTATTGGCTTTGGGCCCAATCTGGCACCATCTATTTGCATACTGGGTGTTTCCCCCAGTTTCTGACAATTACCATCAGTAAGTAAAGTAAACTTGTAGCTCATTTATTATTATTCACTGCCTGGTCTTTGTGTTGTAGGCTGTAAGAGCAAGCATTGTTTTCTCTGCTGCTAGCTCTCTGTGTTGGCTGTATGTTTCGTATGCTATACTGTTCACTCTGTAGCAAAAAACATAAATTAAATGAACTTTTACAACACTTTAGACATAATAAAAAGAAAATAAGTCTAATTAACTTAAATTTTAAGTTAACATCACCTAAAGTTCAGCTTATCCAGGCTCACAGTGTTTCCCGGAAATCATCAGATAGTCAGATGGTGACTGAGTCACCTCCAGATTAGGAGACTGTTTAGGATACTCTGGGAGTTTCTCTCTCTCTCTCTCTCTCTCTCTCTCTCTCTCTCTACATGTCTTGTGTCTTTCTTTCTGTTTCTCTTTCTATCCCTGGATCCCCCCATCCCCCCGTTCCCTCTCCCCATGTTTGCACTGCTCTGAATTCTTCAGCTTATTACCGGAATGACCCTGTGCTGAGACAGAAATAGCACTGTCAGGATCTCAGACCAGCCGGGATATGCTGAGCCATGGAGCTGTCACACACACACACACACACACACACACACACACACACACACACACACACACACACACACACACACACACACACACACACACTTTCTCCATACCTCCCAGTCATTTCAACCCTCCTCCTGCACATTAATTTACCCTGATTATAAACTGAGTAAACGAGAGAGACGGCTTTGACTCAACAAGGCAAAACCTAAAACCTTCAGAGGCTGAACTTCACCATTTCTGGAGGGTTCAAATATTTGTGAAAACCCCTTAGAATTAATGCATTCGGCTGAACACAGATTTGTAAATGCACACACACAGCAGCATAGACATACTGCCAATAGACTAGCCATTTTTGGACAATAAAGATACTCCAAAAAATTTTAATACAATGAATAAGCAGGTGTCCCAATACTTTTGTCCATTTAGTGTGTCACAAATGCACAGGAAATTGTATGAATGCATCATAGCATGTTGAGAGCATAGCAATAAAATGATAAAACATACTTCACTTTTTATTAAACTGATTTTAACAAACAAATGTGCAAAAGAAATGAAAAAAAAACATAATAAAATAAAAATTGAAACATTTACAAAATATTAAATGCATTCAGCTGCTGTATTATAAATTTCACACATTGCTGACATAGTAGTTAGTATTCTCCTCTGAGCGTGTTCATCTGTTCAGTGACACACTGAACCGGTAGCAGTAGTAAGACTTCGATTACACCAGAATGACTCACATTAATAATTATCTCCAAACAAACAAATTTAAACTGAAAAAAAAAAATAAATGGTTTCATTCTTGCCAGAAAATAATAAAAATGTAGGAAACAAATAAAGATGAACAAATGAAATAAAAATCATATAAAAAGCTTTATTATATTTTACTCTATACATTTAATTACTTGACGACTTTGGATTGTTAATATTTAATTATAAATAAATATGTTTTGTTTATTTTTCGTAATTGCTATATACTTTTATTCTGAATGTGGTCATTTATTTCTGCATATATGTTCATTTATTATATAGGAAGCAGAACGCGCGTGACTTCATTATTTATAACGTCATATTTTTGCCACGCGAGCTAGGACACCACGTGGACCCGTTTTTGGTTTTGTCATCATACTCAGATGGGCGAACTGCAGCTCTGCATCTTAGCGATGCTTGTAATTTGTTTTCCCACCCATATTCTGTAAAGCCCCGCCTCCCGCAACGCGATTGGCTCGGAGTTCAGAGTTTTTTCAATTTTCTAAAAAAATTAAATACAGCATAAATGTTTATTTTTTATTAATTGATGTTATAAAAATATTTAAGAAGAAACAAACTACAAGGTGGTTTTAAATTAAAAGAAAAAAATGATAAAAAAAAATAAAAACAGAAAAAAATAAGACATACATTAAACACAATAAGATATTTTATATATATTGATATAATGCTTATTTTATACATATACAACTAATAAACAAACTAATAAATATAAATAAAAAAAAAGTTTTTTTTATGAAAGTATTTTTGGTTCACAAGTTTATGTTCTTAATTTTGTCTATTCAGAAAACATCAGAAGTACAATAACAGTAACAAAAAATATGTTCTGAAATATTTAAAACAAATATTAATATTTTATAAACTTATTTTTATAGAAATCTCAAAGCCAAACGAGCAAAAAATAATACTTATATATATTAAAACAAAAATATATACATACATACATTATATGTATTTATAATCTCATATATGTATAATACCTATTTGATGCACATACACAAATAAATAAATACACATACATTAAAGTTTGTTTTTATATACATTTATATTTTTGAAACTATATTTTACACGTATTTGTTGGTTCACGTGTTTATATTTTTTGTCTATTCAGAAAAATATATATTATAATAAATATAATAACAATAAATAATCTAAAAATATATAAAATTGTATTGAAAAGTTAAATACAGCATAGATACGTATATGAAGCATAAGTAGATTTTTTTGTTTTGTTTTGTTTATAAAATCACTTATTAAAAATACACATGAAATTATTGTAGCGTAAACACACAGCTTCTCAGTTTAACCAGCCAATCGTAGAGAAGGGGGGCGGGGTTTAACGGAATAGCGGTGGGCAGAGGGTCCAGCGCCACTGCGTGTGTGACGTCAGAGGAGCCGCAGAAGCGAGTGGACCGGGAACAGCTGCTGCTTCTTCTGAGCAGGAGGGTCTCAGTCAGCCTGGAGGACTGGAGCTTCACCAGCAAACACCACCCGAGGTGAGTTACACTCATTTACCAGCCCTAATACTGCATTTACACAAGAGTTTAGAGTGTGAGGAGTGAGTGAGGGGTGTGTACTGTGGGTTAAGTTCTGCCACATGTCATGTATGATAATATAATTCACTTATAATGATCAGTTATGGAGGATAGAGAAAGTTTAATTGAAACCATATGTGCAGAAAGAACCTTAAACACTGCAGAACTGCTCTGTATAACTGCTCCTTAATATGTCTCCTGACTAAATATATATATATATATATATATATATATATATATATATATATATATATATATATATATATATATATATATATATATATATATATAAATAAAGAAGAGTCTTGTTTAGCCTCAGGGCGTGGCAGTGTTCTGTCCTGGGTCTCCAGGCCCTGCATGTGTTACTCTCCCATCTCAACCATGTCTATTTTAGGCCTCCAGATTAGACTTCAGACAATGCAGTAATGTGCTGCTGCATTATTTTGTGTGTTTCATAGTATTATTTTTACTCCACCACTGTACTTAAGTACTAAAATGCTGTATCTGTATCTACTGGAGTATCACTAGTTTTACTAAACTACTTTACGTAAGTAATAAAATACTGTATCTGTATCTACGGGAGTATTATTTTTACTTCACTACTGTACTTAAGTACTGAAATGCTGTATCTGTTTCTACTGGAGTATTATTTTTACTTCACTACTGAGTACATAAGTACTAAAATGCTGCATTTGTATCCACTGGAGTATTATTTTTACTTCTCTACTGTACATAAGTACCAAAATACTGCTGTATCTGTATCTACTGGAGTATTATTTTTACTTCTCTACTGAGTACTTAAGTACTAAAATGCTGCATCTGTATCTACTGGAGTATTATTTTTACTTCTCTACTGTACATAAGTACTAAAATACTGCTGTATCTGTATCTACTGGAGTATTATTTGTACTTCACTACTGTACTTAAGTACTAAAATACTGCTGTATCTGTATCTACTGGAGTATTATTTTTACTTCTCTACTGAGTAGACAAGTACTAAAATGCTCTATCTGTATCTACTGAACTAATATTTTTACTTTACTACTGAGTACTTAAGTACTAAAATGCTGTATCTGTATCTACTTAAGTATTATTTTTACTTAACTACTGTACTTAAGTACTAAAATGCTGTATCTGTATCCACTGAACTAATATTTTTACTTTACTACTGAGTACTTAAGTACTAAAATGCTGTATCTGTATCTAATGGAGTACTATTTGTACTTTACTACTGAGTACTTAAGTACTAAAATGCTGTATCTGTATCTACCGAAGTATTATTTTTACTTCACTACTCAGTACATAAGTACTAAAATGTTTTTTCTGTATCTACCAGAGTATTATTTTTACTACACTACTTAGTACACAAGTACTAAAATGCTGTATCTGTATCTACTGGAGTATTATTTTATTTTACTTCACTACTGTACTTAAGTACTAAAATGCTGCATCTTTCAGAGCACACCTGGCTCTTAAAGGGAACGGCAAGTGACACGCTGACTAGTTTATTTTCACTTAATGCATGAAACACAGCCTTGATTAATTAAAAGAATTAGTACATGCCTTTTGCAAGTTTTGAGCTACATAAGGTGTACTTTTCCCATCGTTACGATAGCAAAGACACACTGACACACCCTAAATAGTAGGCGGAACATCTATAGATCTCTAAAATAGGGCCCTTTGTCGAAATCTAGCATATTTATAACCAGTTAGTGTGATAGTTTGCTGTGTGGGAGTTTTTAAAGCTTTTAAACTCTTCAGATGTACAGTATACTTTTATCATTCAGCAACACTATAAACAATCCTGACTCACGTTTAAAATTTCTCTAGAGCGGAGCATTTTACACCAAACCCACACTGAATGACTGAGTTTACATCTCAACCCTTTAATTAAGACAGAAATAGTGGAAAACGTGTGGTAAATATTGTTGACATAACCCAGCCTGTACAGCATGTTGCCTGAATTTGCTGATTGGAGAAAGAGCACATTGTTGGAGCAGCGAGGGGAGGAAACATGCTGTGGAAAACGTGGCCTTGCTTTCCTGAACTCAGCCTGTGGCCAGGAGGCCTTTTTCCACCGCTGAGTCTGTCTGGAGGGGGGTTTACTGTACTGTAGGAATATGCCATCATTTCTGAGAGTGTGTTTTTAAACACAGATTGTACTTAGAGGAGAACTCCGGTGTAAAATGGACTTTTTAACTTAAAAAGTTCACAAGAAGCTTATTAAAAACCTCTGTTTACATCCCATAATGCTAGCTTCATCTCCGAGTGCCACCATCACTGAACTGAAAATAACATAGACATGTACAGGGGTTGGACAGTGAACCTTAGTGTGGGAGGTTTCATGGCTAAATTGGAGCAGCCTGGTGGCCAATCTTCATTAATTGCACATTGGTTCAGTTAGCAGGGTAAGAGCACAGTTCTGCTCAAAATATTGCAATGCGCACCACATTATGGGTGACATACCAGAGTTCAAAAGAGGACAAATTGGTGTCAGCATACCACCAAGTATACCAGCATACCACCAAGAAGGACCAACCACATCCAACAGGATTAACTGTGGACGCTGTAAGAGGAAGCTGTCTGAAAGGGATGTTCGGGTGCTAACCCGGATTTTATCCAAAAAACATAAAATCACGGCTGATCAAATCACGGCAGAATTCAATGTGCACCTCAACTCTCTTGTTTCCACCAGAACTGTCCGTCACCACAATTATTCAATTATTGTGGTCTAAAACCAGGTGTTTCAGTTTCATTGTCCAACCCCTGTATATACATAGTCTAAGTATACATATGTCTATGTTATTATCAGTAAAGTGATGGCTAGTAATGCTAGTGATCGGGGCATGAAGTTGCCCATGCAAAGAAATTGCTATATTTGTACAGATTGGAAATTTAAATAGATTTTTGAATTAATTTTCAAGAGTTCCAGCTGTGTGTATAAATAGTATTTTCAATAAAATATCTGTGCACTTCTAAAGTTGTCAGTACCTTGTTTTAAATGTCAGGGCTCTCAGAATTCCACTAATGAAGTGTGGAGCTTATTTAAGCTTGTTAATGATGTAAAAATAGCCATTTCTTTGCATGGGCAACTCTATGCCCCTATTACTAGCATTGTAAGCCTCTACCAAACATCAGCTAAAAGTGCTGTGTTTCTGAAAATTTGGAGTGATTGGAGGTGGGCTGTTTAACAAAAGTTTGTACTTGTTATTGTTATGTTTTACTACAACCCAAGTCCATTTCACACCAGATTTCTCCTTTAATATTACTATCCTAGATCTGTGCAGCTTGTATACTTTAATCAGGTAAAGAGATGGTTTATAAAGAGTTGGTAACGCTTTATATTACAGCCTGTGTTTTAGAGGGTAAGTACTGTGTACTTAGAGGGTAAGAACAGAAAAACACTGTACACTACATAATACAGCCCACTTCCTGTTGTTTCTGAGTACTTACTGAGTAAATACTGTGTACTTATAGAGTAAGAACAGTAAAAATCAGGTAAGGTGTGGGTTTATTAACCATTAATAACCATGTAAAACCTTGTGGTTTCTGTATAATAATGCATTCAGCATTTTTTATAGTGTTATTGAAGATATATAAATATTATTGTATTTTAGTCTTAACATTAAAAACTATACGTTTTCTTCCTGCTCCACCTGTGACAGTTTTTAAAAGCATAAATCAAATTCTCATCTTCTTTTTCAAACTCATAAAATTATTAGAATAATAATACTGTAATTCCCTGGAGTGTGACTGAAATGAAGCGTTCATAACTGCCATGTACATGAAGGGCAAAATGATAATATATCATATTAATATATTATATGAAAGTTGCAGCACATGTTTAGGGAAATTGCAGCTTCTTCTTTGCTTTATTTGTACCTACAGTACATTAAAGTACGAGTAGGACCCCATAAGTATTTTGTATATATTGATTCATAGAGAACAGTCACACTATAAGTGTTGGGAAAAGTACAGGGTAAGTTTCAGAAAGGTACCTAGTTGTTACACTCTTGTTCCTGGTTGTAATTTATTTATACGTACATTTAAAGTACCTGTAGGACCCTGTAGGTAAGTATTTTGAATGTACTGGTTCATCCAGAGAAGTTACACCATAAGTAAAGGGAACTTACCCTCTAAAACACGGGCTGTATTATATAAAGCATTACCGAAGAGTTAGGAAGCTGAGTAAACTTACAGACTTACAGATCAAGTGTGCTAAGTAATGCTGAATGCATTATTGTGCTTTATTTGCGTAAATAGAGCATAAAAAATGAATGTAAACCTGGCTCCCTCTTGGCTCTCTCCCTCACTCCCTGCTTTGTATACAGCAGTACTCTGATGCGCAGCACCGCTGGAGAAGGGAGTAAAGCCTGGTCCTGCATTAATACAATAAAGTAGTGGGTTTAGACCTTTAAAAAGACCACTGGAGTCAAACTGTCCTCTAGAAAGCTGCTTCCTGTGTGAGTGTGCATTATGTTGTATATATAAAACCTGTCTCACTTACATCCACTGTTTCATTCCTTTCAGAGTCATAACTGAACTCTTATCCACATCCAGGAACTGCTTTTAGTCAAAGTGGAGGCATTTAGATGTTTTTCTTGTCTATTTTTAGACTTTTAAACAACTTAAAGAGGAGCAAGATTTGGTCCAGTTCAGTTTACCATTCTACACACTTATAATATAGGAATATTGTATTTAGTTTACAGTGTTTTCCCCAGTGTTTAGTTCATGTTGTTGCTTAATAATAAACAGAGGTGTCAAGTAACTGAGGAAAACTACTTTCTTATCTTACTTAAGTAGAAATGTTGGTTATTTATACTTTGCTGGAGTAATTATTTATTTTTTTATTGTATCTTATATTTTCACCCAATTGTCTGTGCTATCTACTCCTTAAATGTTAAAAATAGCCTACTCCTACTCCTTAAAAATAGCCTACTCCTATTTAATTTCAGCTAATTTTCATTACGGCTTCTCATCATTTAATAAAACCCCTATCCAGATAAATCTCTTCATCCAGATAGAGTGAATCTGATTGTGATTGGATGTAGAGAAGTATAAACATATACCATTCCGACAGCCTATTGGTTTATACTGTGATCTATCACACCTGCACATGACCCCCCCCCCCCCACACACACACACACACACACTCCATCAAGAGCATAGCAGACGTATGTAGTCTAGTATAAAGATGATCTGTGCAGAGACTCAAGAGAACTCCAGATAAACTGCAGTCCAACTAAACTTTAACTTTAATATATTTACATTCTACTAAAATACATTCATTTACAATGAGAATATATGCAGCTGAAACAGGGAACAGCCTAGTGCAAAATCCCAAATTATATTATTAACATTAACATTATAATAGAACATTATAGTCATTATGGCTTTTAGTAAAATGTGTTTTGGGGAGGGGGTTAGTGCACTATAGGACTCTGTGGACGTGGCCTAAGCTTTGGTACTTAATGGCTTTATTTTTCCCCCTAAATTACTTTTACTTTTATATTCTAAGTAGCTTTGAAACCAGTATAAATAGTACTTAAAGAGTAAAAAGCTCTTTATACTGCTTCAACTTCTACAGAAGGATTTTAAACCCTATTATTTATACTTCTACCTACAGAGTAATGAATGACACCTTTGATAATATATTATATAATCTTATAATGATGTAATAGGTAGGTGTTTAAGAACATATGAAGAATAAATACTGTATCAGTTCACAAAATCACTGTATAGAGTTTTAATTATTAGTTCACATGTAAAGAATAATGTCAGACAGTGGTTTATTTCGTGTTGTGTTTAAACCCCGCCCACTAGATAGCACTGTTGTACTCTGCTGTTAGATTTCAATGTTCTGATTGGATAAAAAAGTCAACATTTATTTTACTCAGATTTTAGAAAAATGATCATGTCTTTTCACACCATGAGTATTTATATACTAAAAAAAACCCCAATAATGATATATTTTCTGTATTGATTGCAGTATCACTGTATATAGTGATATATGATATATGATATATTTTATTTTGGAAACACTGTGTCATAATATGTGTCATTATTGGCTTTAATATTGTGTTTTTTTTGTTTGTATTTCTTTTTAGGTTCAATTTTAATCCATCATTCCACGATCACCCTCCAGCTGAGACAATCATGGGCAAGGTAAGCCAATGCTTCTGTTCAGTATGACAGTAGTATACGTATTACAATACACTGTCACAAAGAAAATTATACTTCCACACATATTAATAAAACAATAAAATAAGTTTTACTTCAATACCAGTTCTGTTAATCTATCTCTCATCAGATATTTGTAGAATTTATAGGCTGCTATAATACAAATATTAAACATCAGAAGAAAGAAAGAGAGAGAGAGAGAGAGAGAGAGAGAGAAAGAAAATGTGGGATGGGGAACTGATTTAATGAGCATTCCTCAGCCCTCGTTGGAATCACACACAGATTTCCACAAGCACCTTCTGTGGCATTCTGAGCAACTGCAGAACTCACCACCAGTACATACTCAACACATTAAGCAGAGTCCAAAGAGTTTAAACTGAGACAGACTAACATACAGTCATAAACCCTCCACAGTATCTCCCACTCTCTTATTCTGTCCAGAGCAAACATGTTTAATTTACCCATCATATTAGAATAATTACTCCACATGTTCCTGTTTTATGATACTTAATAATTCTAGTCATCTACAGCACTGTAAAAAAGGAAAGATGGATAGACAGATAGACAGACAGACAGACAGGTATTACAGTTATAACATTTTAATGCAGTGTAGGTAGGTAGGTAGGTAGGTCAATTGACAGACAGAGAGACAGATAGGTTGGTTGGTTTGTTTGTTTGTTTGATTGATTAGTTTGTTTATTTATTTGATTGACATACATACATACATACATACATACAGACAGACTGGTTGGTTGGATGGTTGGTTGGTTGGTTGGTTGATTGGTTGGTTGATTGATTGGTTGGTTGGTTGGTTGATTGGTTGGATGTTTGGTTGGTTGATTGGTTGGTTGGTTGGTTGGTTGATTGGTTGGTTGGTTGTTGGTTAGCTGGTTTGTTGGTTGTTTGCTTGGTTGTTGGTTGGCTGGATTGTTGGTTGGTTGGTTGGTTTATTTATTTGATTGACATATAGACAGACAGACTGACTGACAGACAGACAGAAAGACAGGCAGTCCGACTGGTTGATTGATTGATTTGTTTGTTTGATTATTTGATTGACAGACAGACAGACAGACAGACAGACAGACAGACAGACAGACAGACAGACAGATAGATAGATAGATAGATTTAATACGAATCAATTCGAAAAACACAGATTTTATACAGTATAAAGTTGGTCACAGACTTGGCAATACAATTCAGTGTCTACCCATTCTCAGAGACTTTCAACCCCTTTATCTGCTTCAGGAAAATGTATGATTGTGTGTGTGTGTGTTTGAGTGTGTAAGTGTAAGTACGTGTGTGTGCGTGGGAGGTTTGTTTGTTGGGGTCTCTGTTGCTAGGCGAGCTGCTGGGAGTTGAATCTCTCAGCTGTCCCTGTGAGGAGTGGTCTCAGAACTGGGCTTGGGCAGGGAAGCTCTGCACACACTGAAGCTCCTGGAGCCGCTCCAGCGCAGCGGTGCGGTCAGACAGGAGGGAATTATGGGAAATTAAAGAGGGGAGGCAGAAATGCGCAGTCACGTAGCGCTGTTGCTCGCAGACACAAAAAGTCTGCATCTGAGAAACAGGCCAGCGATACCCCTGCAGCCTGAATAGAGCTGTGTGTAAGGTGACACCTTTACTGTCTCACACACACACACACACACACACACCTACACACACATGCATACACTGCACCCACCCATGAGGTCACTGGGCAGCTGCAGAGTTGGGCAGGTGTCAGCTGTCTGCCCACCCTTCCCCTCTGATAGCTTTCTAGGCTGTGTTAAATGTCGCCCTGTGCCCACAGGGCCGCGGCCGAGCCGAACAGGACAGAAGTGTGGCTTTAGGTCGTATCTTTCACTGCTGGAATCCACAGTAACACATACATGTCATTTCACACTTCTGTGTGGCCCAGAATAACTGCTTTAGCTAACGGCCAACTGCAGCAATTATGGTTCAGATGGTTTGGAAGGCATCCATGTGTATCCACCTCCCTGTGGAGTTTACCAACAATTTAACTCCTTACGTTAGGATCATATTATATATTATATACAGTGGTATGAAAAGTTATTTGCCCCCCCAACACCCCCTCCAGATTTCTTGTGTTTTAGTTTATCAGACAAATATAACCTGGGCAAATATAAAAAAACACTTTTTCAATGATGAATACATTTATTAAGGGAACAAAAAACTATCCAAACCAATCTAGCCCTATGTGAAAATGGATTTACTCCAAAAGGGCATGGACAACTCACCAAGGAGGTCACAAAAGAACCCAGAACAACATTTAAAGAACTGCAGCTCTCACTCGTCTCAGTTAAGATCAGTGTTAATGATTCAATAATAATAAGAAAGAGACTGGGTGAAAATGGTCTTCATGGGAGAATTCCAAGATAAAAAACACTGCTGACCAAAAACAACACAACCACCCGTCTCACATTTACCAACAAAATAAAAAATCTCCAGAACTTTGAATAAATATTCTTTGAACTTTTGTGACAAAAGTGGAACAACTTTTTGGAAGGTGTGTGTCCTGTTACATCTGGCACATATTTATAGAAATTTCAAAAAACATGGTGGTGGTACTGTGATGGTCTGGGGCTGCGTTGCTGTTTCAGGGCCTGGATAACATGCTTTAATGGATGGAACCAGGAATGCTGCTGATTACCAGACAATCCTGAAGGAGAATTTTCTACCATATGTTCGTGACCTCAAGCTCAGGTGTACTTGGGTTCTGCAGCAGGACAATGACCCAAAGCACACAAACAAGTCCACCTCTGAATAGCTTAAAAAATTCAAAACCAGCTACACCAACCACCTGAACCCAGCTACAGCAAAGGCTGCTCTGGCAGCTGGTGGCAAGCTACATGACAGGGATTCGAACCAGCAATCTCCTGATCATAGTGGGAGCTCTTTAGAAACAGAAGCTGCTCTTGAGTGGGACATATTGTGCCACATTTCAGACGCCAAATACGCCATTTAGGGTCATTTGAGGTGCTGAGAACAATAGTGTAATCAGTCTGCGCTGTACGGGGTTAAAGACGGGGTTAAGTGCACACTGCTGAAAAGGATGCTGTGCTCCAGGCTGGTGACAGTCGTCACATGAGCCTGACCCTTGGCTAGCTGTTACCCCACCCGGCTGGGAAACATCTACATTATTGAACATATATCTCTGGAGAAAGGGTTGGGCAGTATGTTGTTGGGAGACCCCTGAATACCTGCATGTTTTATTAAAAAGGAGGTCAGAAGGGCCCCCAATTCTTGTAGCTGTCTCACATTTCAGCCTATTGTCTGAATATTACAATAGAGGGGTTGAAGAGGGCATAGTGATCCCTGCTAATTGAATGTAAATGCTGCATGTTCAAATTATCATGCTTACTGTACACTTTTTGATAGCAGTAATAAAATAATAATGGAGTTGTTGGTATACCCCTGCTATAATAAACTCTATCCAGTGGTTTAAAAATGACAGCTTACATTGACTTTTATGTTGACTTCGATGGTAGTTTTGGTTGAGGAGCTTGATCATACTGGTTGACTAGTTTCATGTTTGACTAGATCATGTTGGTAGACTAACTTACATTTACATTTATGATATTTAGTTGATGCTTTTATCCAGAGTGAATTACATGGTTGTTTCTGTTATAGAGGTGGACCGGATAGTCATCCAGATTGGGAATTGAACCACAGTCAGCCACATGATGTGGTAGCTCACAAGCAGGCGGTGGTGTTTTCCACTGCGCCACACCAATCACCAAAAATCAACCAATCAACTAAAATTGAACCATATTGGAAAAAAATCACATTTCTTTAACTAATGAGCTTTTTAAGTACTGTAGCCTTAAGAAACAAACCAACTGTCCACCCAAATCTTGGTACAAGCAGTGGTCCGTCTCACATCTTGACTACTGCAATGCAATGCCATGCTAACGGGACTCCTGGCCTGCGTAGTAAAACCACTACAGATGATCCAGAATGCAGCAGCACGTCTGGTCTTCAACCAGCCAAAACCAATGGGCACATGTCACCCCACTGCTCATTGAGCTCCACTGGCTACCAGTTGCTGCTTGTATCAAATTTAAAGCTCTTACAATTGCCTACAAGGTGATGACAGAACAGCTCCTTCCTACCTGCACTGATCACTCCTGAAGGCTTACGCCACCTCCCGGCCGCTGCTCTCCTCTAATGAACGTCGCCTCACTTTACCAAACAAACATTCACACAAAGCAATCCAGACTGTTCTCATACAGAGTTCCCCAATGGTGGAACAAACTACCTTCCACTACCAGATCAGGAGAATCTCTCACTATCTTTAATAAACGCCTGAAGACAGAGCTCTTCAAAGAGCACCTACTCTCCTAACACCTCTAACTCACTACCTTCCGCTACCAGATCAGGAGAATCTCTCACTATCTTTAATAAACGCCTGAAGACAGAGCTCTTCAAAGAGCACCTACTCTCCTAACACCTCTAACTCACTACCTTCCGCTACCAGATCAGGAGAATCTCTCACTATCTTTAATAAACGCCTGAAGACAGAGCTCTTCAAAGAGCACTTACTCTCCTAACACCTCTAACTCACTACCTTCTACTACCAGATCAGGAGAATCTCTCACTATCTTTAATAAACTCCTGAAGACAGAGCTCTTCAAAGAGCACTTACTCTCCTAACACCTCTAACTAACTACCTTCTACTACCAGATCAGGAGAATCTCTCGCTATCTTTAATAAACTCCTGAAGACAGAGCTCTTCAAAGAGCACTTACTCTCCTAACACCTCTAACTCACTACCTTCTACTACCAGATCAGGAGAATCTCTCACTATCTTTAATAAACTCCTGAAGACAGAGCTCTTCAAAGAGCACTTACTCTCCTAACACCTCTAACTAACTACCTTCTACTCCCAGATCAGGAGCATCAGGAGTGTCCCTCGCTATCTTTTACATACTAACTACTTCTTCCCCTCCTTTCCTCCTCTATCCCCTCCTTTAGGCCCTGTCAAAATTTTTTTTTTTTTCTTTATTGCTATTGTCGCTTTGGATAAAAGCATCTGCTAAATGAAAATGTATTGTAAAATATGTAATGCATCAGGCCTTTAATGATGAGTAATTGATTATTAAATTGAGTTATTGATGAAAGTGCTATGGATTCAATACCTGAGCAAGATCCTTAACAGACTGTGCTTCCTGGTGGGGTTAAAAATTGTCCAACACAAACAAATAATGTGGTTATCTCTGTTTGTCTATAAGAAAAAAAATATCTGGAATTAATTTTTACTTTCTGGGCCTGGATTACCAACCTCTGGGCATATTACAACAGATGTAGAAGTGGTGATAAAATTTATTTGGTCTGGAGTCTATTTTTTACCTTTTTATTTTTTGTTACATTGAATTAAATGAACAGTGAACTATTTGACTCTTCATTTTTTTGTTCTTTCTCAGGGATTCAGAGGCACGGTGGCCGATTTCCCAGACTTTGACGCCAATGGCGACGCCGAAGCTCTTTACAATGCTATGAAAGGCTTTGGTGAGTAGCTGCTTTTGGAGCCATTGAATTTCAGAAGACGCACTATATGGACAAAATAAGTGTCAAACCTGCTGAATCTTAAAAAAAAATAGAATATTATTGAAAAGTTCCTTTATTTCATTAATTCAGTTCAAAATGTGAAACTCATTATATTATATAGATGTATTACACATAGAGTGATCAATGAAAAATCCAAAAATCAGTGTCTCAGAAAATTAGAATATTATATAAGACCAATTGATACTTTTAGCAGTGTGGGCAGTGTGCTAAATCCTGCTGGAAAATGAAATCCGCATCTCCATAAAAGTTGTCAGTAGCAGAGGGAAGCATGAAGTGCTGTAAAATTTTGTGGGAAAACAAAACTGCACTGACTTTAGATTTGATAATAAAACACAGTGGATCAACACCAGCAGATGACATGTCTCTCCAAACCATCACTGATCATCAGTAAATGTTACATTTAATTTGTAAATCAAGGGATCAGAGTCTGGAGGAAGAGTGGAGAGACACACAGTCCAAACTGCTGGAGGTCTAGTGTGAAGTTTCCACCAATCAGTGAAGGTTTAGAGAGACATGTCATCTGCTTATCAGTTCAAAAGTCACTTTTATAGACATGAGGATTTCATTTTCCAGCAGGACTTGGCACACTGCCCACACTGCCAAAATTACCAACTGGCCTTAAGATCCTGCAGTGTCTAAAATAACATTAATAATCTGGATTACAGCATAAAGATAGATCATGTGATACTTGTGACTGTTTGTGCTTTTAGGAAGCGATAAGGAGGCTATTTTGGACCTGGTCACCTCTAGAAGCAACGGTCAGAGACAGGAGATCCGCTCTGCATACAAATCACTCTACGGGAAGGTACTGGATCATCTCCAACGACACTGAAATGCTCTTAGCTAATTAAAAACATGAGTGCAGTTTGTTGTTCTAGTTTCATCAGCTTACAATATCCAAATTTAATCAATCAAATCAACCTTTGGAGAGTTTTGTTTTTGTTTGACTGTATATTTAGTTAATTATTGTAATTATTTTAATATAGTATGACAATTTCCAAAGTTTGGAGCCCATGTTTAACCCTTTCTGGACCCATCACAGACCCTGGGCCAACATGAAGCTCATGGATACATCATTCTGTTTCCCTGATCTGGGATGTGATATATAAAAAACTGGTTAACATTTTACATTAAGTGTTGATTAACTAACATGAATTAATGCATTAGTTACCACGAATAAGACATGAGGAAATACATTAACAATGCTTAATGTTAATTAAACACAGAACTACAGCATTAATTAATGTTTTTTTCACATTAACTAATGTTAGAAGTAAAGCACTTTTAGGAGGAACAATAAATCACTTTATTACACTTTATTAATAATGTTAACTAATGTTGGATAAACAAGTAAAAACTGCTCTTCTTGTCATTTGCTGATATGCTGCAGCTATTTAACAGTAATTGTTAAATATTTATTAATTAAATATTAGTTATAAATATATTTGGCTGTGATAACACTTATGTAGTGGTAGCCGGTTACTTATTTTATTTACTGATGTCAGTTAACTAATATAATATTATATATTTTAATTTTTTACTTCTATTGGACATACAGTACATCTCTACATGGATTAGAATTATTTCAATTTCACTTTTCATCAGGTATATTTATTTTACTGAACAGAGCTGTCTGTATAAGTGCTTAGTAATGTTTACCAGATGTTAATAATGCCAAACAAAGGCATCATTGGTTAATAATGGTTTATATTTACAATTTCTACATGTAACTTAAATTCCAACAAACACTCACACAGACACACACACACACACACACACACACACACACACATATATATATATATATATATATATATATATATATATATATATATATATATATAGAGAGAGAGAGAGAGAGAGAGAGAGAGATAAAATGAAACTAAACTGCATAAGCACCATCCAGACTAATATTTACTAAAATATAAATATGTAACAATTACCATATTCATAACTGCAGTACACAAGCAAATGAAAAGAAGATGAACTAATGCAGTTGTTACTTGTTTAACTAACATTAGTAAAGTATAAGATAATAAAGTATATGATTTATGGTTCATCTTAACAAATGATTCACTTGTAATGTGAAAGTAACATTAATTAATGCTGTAGTTCCGTGTTTAACTAACATTATCTAAGCATTGTTAACGTAGTACCTCATGTCTTATTCATGGTAACTAATGCATTAATTCATGTTAGTTAGTCAACACTTAATGTAAAGTGTTACCAAAAACGTGGCATCATTTCTAATGGCTTACTGATGATCTATGGATATCATTCTCTCCAGGACTTGATTGAGGATCTGAAGTATGAACTGACGGGGAAGTTTGAGCGTCTGATCGTCAGTTTAATGCGACCTCCAGCTTATCATGATGCTAAAGAAATCAAGGATGCGATCAAGGTAAGTCAGCACGTCAGAATAAGTGGTCTTTAACCATCCTCCTGGAGACTTACAGTCTTAATAAAGGGGGTCTTGGGATTCCTGAGAGACAGAGCCATCTACCATCAAGAAATTGTTAGAATTGTTGATTCTATTTCATGTCACAACCTCAATTGGCTTTGCTCTCTCTGGATTGGTAGGATGGCCCTCCCTCTTCCCCATAATTTAGCATGATGCTTGTCAATGTTGGAGTCACTTTGGACTGGCTCACAAAACTGGAAGTTAGTGTTTTCCTCTAAGTGTATTGATCTCCTCCAGGGTTTTTCACCATTTCTTGTAGATGGTTTCTAGTAGATCCTTTTAAAAGTAGTTAGTTTAATCATACAATCATATTATACGTAAATATTAGAGCTTAGATTGGGCCTAAATATCCAGCCCGACACAGCCTGGGACCGTGCATGTTCTGCCTAAGCCTGACCCGAGTCCAATCCGAGTTTGGGTCAGGCCTCGGGTCGGGTTGGGTTTGGGCAGAGAAACCCTATTTTTATCATATTTACCCTCTTTTATTTAAGATGATTACTAAGTACATTTTCTAAGTAAAATGTTGCTGTTGAACAATAATTTTGTTCTCATTTTCTTGGAAAGTTGCCATTTTTGTCTGAAAGTGACAATATGCAGTTCCCTCCTAAAGTATTGGAACAGTGAGGACAATCCCTTTATTTGTCTGCTGTAGACTGAAACTAATTTGATTTTTCATGAAAACGATGATACACAGTTCAGAAGATTCAGCACCTTCCGTCTGAACCCAGCCCCTTTTCTTGTGAGCAAAAGTATTGGAACAGATAAACTTAAAGTAAATGAAAGTGGGTCATTATCTTGCTGCCAATCAGTTTGGTTTCATCTTTCTTTAAATTCACAGACAAAATGTTTCTGTAGATTTCTGAGTTCATTAAACATCAATTAAGATTAACAGGCCCGTCTTAGAATAAGCCAAGCAAACTTAAGCCATGACACTACCTCCACTGTGTTTCACAGATGAGCTGGTATGTTTGAAATGATGTTTCATCATTTTTTCTTCGAATTTAGTCTTTCCATCACATTGGTAAAGGTTAATCTTTGTCTCTTTCTGCTCTCTGGAGGTTGTTGCTGATGTCTCTAACAGTTGTTTAAGGGTTTGTCTTTACAGAACTCATAATGTTTCTGTTTCATCAACTGCAGAGTTTTTCCTTGGTCTACCTGTTCATCACTTGTAATGTAGTACACCAGTGACGACTTTCTTCTTCAGGATTTTCCAAACTGTTGTTCTGGCTTTGAACAATATTTGTACTTTAATGGTTCTGATTGATTTTTTCTTTTCTCTCAGCTTCACAGTTCCTTGTTTTTCACCCATAGACTCTCATAGCTCTTTGGTTTTCATGTTGGTTACTCCTCTAACTATAAATGCACAGTCTACACAGATAAAATCCAAATCTGAAACTCTGAGCTCTATTTATTTTTTGAATAATTAATGTATCAGGACTCACCTGCCCAACAAAACACAGCTGACAATCACATGTTCCATACTTTTGCTCATAAGAAAAATGGGTGGGTTCAGACACAATGTGCTGAATCTTGATACAGATGTAAATACCTGGAAATAAAAGCTAAATTGTGCATTGTTGGTCTTATATTAATATTTTAGTGTCAGATTCAAATGTATTCAGTCTACGGCCTCACTGTTCCAACACTTTTGGAGGAAATCAGCAGTGTTTATTGTTCTGAGTGTAATTTTTTTTTTATATCTGTCTGTTGAGCTGTTGTTCTGTGACTGACTGTGTTCTGTATATATCTTCATTAATGCTGCATTAGGGCGCGGTAAGTGAATTTTCTTTATCAAATGATGCGGATATGAGTCCTGATTCAGGATGCACTCCTCAGTAGAGAGTGGAGAAGGTGAAGAAATCTTCTGGACTAAATACTGGACTTGTAGACCAGGCATTTACATGACATAGAAAATGTATTGACCCACGTTTGACCCCAGAAAAGAAAAGAAAAGCTTCCCTGACACTCAGGCTCACACTCGTCTGCCTTTATAAACATCCTACAATGCCGCTAGTCATTATCATACGACTAATAAGAGATTACATATTAAAAAGTAAAGTTAGAAAAATGCTATATAAATGTGTTTATAAATGATTATTAAGAAAACTGTAAGGGTGTGGTTGTCTCCAGTCTTTCCCTTTAGAACCATACAGGGATGGGTTTCCCCAAAAACGATCAATCTTAACGAATAACAAATTAACTAACGCATCTGTGAGTGTTTCCCAAATAGTTACGCAAAGCAAAAATTAACGAATAAGTTTAAAGAACGTCTCTGTTGACTCCTCCCCCAAACAGTGCGCTCAAGCGAACTTCAAACATCAAGTTAGCACTCCCAAATATGCTGTATTTATTCACTATTACACCCAGAAAACGTAAAAATGTGTTGTAATCAATAACATTATACATATTCTGACATTGAAATTACAAAAGGATTTACTTTGGCATTGAAGATATATATAACTGTTCCTGTATGTCTACATATGTATGTCTATGTAATATAATATAATATAATATAATATAATATAATATATGACAACTGGTTCGGGTTACTCGTTAATCTGCAAGCGAGTTTACATAGTACTGTAGTTACGCAACGGAAGTGGGCAACGATCAATCTTAAGTACGAGTTAGTGAAGATCCTAGTGTTAAAAAGCTTTCGAGAAACCCACCCCAGTTCTTTTTGCCGTGCTTTATGTTCTGGCTAATTGGGATTGATGTGTTCTGGTGCGTCAGCGTCCTGCCGGTTTGCTTTATTTCCGCTGACACGTCTTTGATCCTCATGTTGAGAGACAACAGCAACAGACTGCTGATCCAAAAGCCGTGCCAGAAATCACCTCCAGACCTTTTATTATCTCTGTTTCAGGAGTTAATGATATAAGCACATGTGGTAGGCCAGGAAGATCTAAACAGACAGCTGTACAATCACTCAGGGGTCACCAAAATGAGGCATAGTGGGTAAAACTGCTGGAATTCCCATATAGAGTACTTTAGGGTGGGAATCACAGGGCATCTCACAATTACTCATGTTAACAATGATATTACAATTCTGTGATTCTGTGATACTCGAAATATCACAATACAATTCTCTACGATACTTCACAGCATCTGTGTTACTGAAGAGGATAAAATACTCCTAAATAAGTAAATACCAGAAATTATGGATTTAAATAATAAAATAACATTTCTGTTCCCTTAAATGAGCTGCTGGTGTATCTTCACAGTGTAAAGAGCAGATCAGTATTCTTTGCTGAGTCATGCAAAAGCGCCGCGCTGTTAAGATACGAACGCGCCAAAGTCAGAGCTCACCTGCCTCTTAAAGGGAATGACGACTGCCACACTGATTGTTTTTTTTTCACATTACGCCTATGTATTTTCTATGTACACACTAGAACTATTTTTTCAGACTGTGTAACATACACTTATAGAAATGAAAGTAAGTACACAAAAACAAAATACAAAATAACAAAATAAATAACAAAATAAATATCAATAATGCATCGCAAATGAAACCGATGCGATATAAATATATTGCAAAAATAATTTTGCCCTTTGTTGGTACAGTATGTCTGCTGAGATTGAAAATTAGATGGAAATTAGATGGTGTATTAAATATTTTAAAATTATTATAATTTTTTAAAAATATTTTTTTATTGTTAAAAAAGGATTCAAGGATTCAAGGAGATTTTATTGTCATTCGCATCACATGTGGTACATGAGGTGGAACGAAATTGTGATCTCACGATCCAGTTTTACACCCAAAGAGCTGTTATTAATAGATATATAGATAAAAAAGAATACAATAAAAGAAATAGAATATACAAAATAGATAGATAAATATCCCAAGAATAAAAAAAATAAATAGAGAGTAGAAGGTTCAGCAACATGAAGTCCAGAGTGCAAGTGTGCTATAGCAGCATGATAATGTGAATTAGAGCAGTGGAGATAAAGTGTCTCAGTGCAAGTAAAGTGACCATGTTGGTAAACAGTAAACAGTAATTTGTCCTTGGTGTCAGTGCAGTGTGTTGTTAAGTGGAGTTTAAGAGTCTTACAGCTTCCGGAATGAAGCTGTTTCTGAGTCTTGTTGTTTTGCACTTAATGCTCCGCAGCCTCCGGCCTGAGGGGAGTGGGACAAAAAGTGCGTGTGCTGGGTGGGTGGGATCCTTCCTGATGCAGGTGGCCCTTTTCCTGCACCTGGAGGTGTAAATGTCTGTGGTGCTGGGGAAGCTGACTCCAACAATCCTCTGTGCAGCCTTCACCACCCTCTGCAGAGCTTTCCTGTCTGCAGCAGAGCAGCTTCCATGCCACACGTTGATGCTGGAGCACACGACGGTCTCCACCACACATCTGTAGAAGGAGGTGAGGACTACGCTCCCGAGTCCAGCTCGTCTCAGCCTCCTGAGGAAGTAGAGCCGCTGATGTGCCTTCCTGACCAGAGTGGAAGTGTTGTTGCTCCAGGTGAGGTTGCTGGTCAGGTGCACACCCAAGTACCTGTAGCTGTCAACCACTTCCACCGCAGATCCTCCAATGTGCAGGGGGAGGTGGGCATGCTTGCCCCTTCTGAAGTCCACAATCATCTCCTGTCTTTTTTACATTGATGCAGAGGTTGTTTTCTCTGCACCAATCCTCCAGGTGTTCCACCTCCTGCCTGTAGCTGGACTCATCTCTGTTTGTGATGCATCCAACCACTGCTGTGTCGTCCGCAAACTTCACAATATGACAGCCTGGATGGAGAGGTGAGCAGTCATATGTGAGCAGTGTGAACAGGAGGGGGCTCAGCACACAGCCCTGAGGGGAGCCAGTGCTGAGGATTATGGAGGGGGAGGAGATGTTGTGAATCCTCACAGACTGCGGCCTGTTGGTCAGGAAGTCTAGGACCCAGTTGCACAGGGAAGAGCTCAGTCCAAGTGAGGAGAGTTTGGTTATCAGTGTCTGAGGAATCATGGTGTTGAAAGCAGATGTGAAGTCCACAAAGAGCATCCGAACGTAGGAATCCTTCTGCTCCAGGTGGGTGAGGGCAGTGTGGACCACGGAGGAAATGGCATCCTCTGTGGATCGGTTCTTCCTGTATGCATACTGGTGTGGATCCACAGTGATGTTGATGGTGGCTTTGATGTGGGTCTGAACCAGTCTTTCAAAGCACTTTGTGACTATCGGAGTGAGGGCTACTGGCCGGTAGTCATTCAGACCTGTCACTGTGGAGCTCTTGGGGACCGGGATGATGGTGGCGGTCTTCAGGCAAGTGGGGACAGCTGCCTGGATGAGGGACGCGTTGAAAATGTCGGCCAGGACGTCCGAGAGCTGGTCTGCGCAGTCTTTTAGCACCTGTCCGGGGATGTTGTCCGGGCCGGCAGCTTTCCGGGGGTTAATCCTCCTCAGCGTCCTCCTTACTTCTGCTGGTGTCACGCTGAGGGGCTCCTCTCCTGGTGAGTGTGGGAGTCTGGTGCTGGGGGGTGTGTCAGGGTTCTCAAAGCGGGCGTAGAACGTGTTGAGAGCCTCAGGCAGGGATGGGTCTTTGGAGCTTTGTGCAGCGTTGGATTTGTAGTCCGTGATGCACTTGATGCCCCTCCACATGCTCTGTGGATCCTGGGAGGAAAAGTGTCCCTGGATTTTCTGAGCATATGCAGCTTTTGCCCTCTTAACTCCAGCAGTCAGCTCTCTTCTAGCCCTCCTGAGTTCATCCGAGTCTCCAGATCTGAAGGCAGCATCCCTGGCTTTCAGCAGGGAACGCACCTCTGCGTTCAGCCAGGGCTTCTGGTTCGGGTAGCAAGTCACAGTCTTGGTAGTAGTGACATCCTCCACACACTTGCTGATGTACCCGAGAATTTTGGTGTATTCCTAAATAAAATACATTTTAATTTGCCTTCTATTGAACATTTAGAAACTCTTGCCTGACATTAGGGGTGGGCGATATGGCCCTAAAATAATATTACAATATTTCATGTTATTTTTCCGATAATGATACTCTTGGCGATAAGAAAAAAGGAACCACTTTAAAATAAGACTCCCTTTATAAAGGATTTATAAATGGTTTACAATTAGTTTCTTAATGGTTACTAATTAGCTTGTAAATGCCTTAAAAACATTAATAATCAGTTATAACACATACATAGAAGTGCAACATTACAGATGGCTGTGGGTTCACTACTGGACAAACAACAGGTCATAGTTGCCCCTTCTACATATGTGTTATAACTGATTATTAATCGTTTTTAAGGCATTTACAACCTACTAAGTAACCATTAACTAACTAATTGTAAACCATTTATAAACCCTTTATAAAGGTAGTCTTATTTTAAAGTGGTACCGAAAAAACACAGAATTAAAAAAATCAAGAATACACTACTGCAACAAAATGAAAATCTTAATTATTTTTTTATTATTGCATACAATATGATAATGCACACCCCTAAGTAAGATATTAAAAAATCGAAGAATTTTATCAGAATTGTAACAGAAATCACTGATCCAGAATGGCATGATACTAATAACAATGCACTTCAAATATCTCCATATATCCAGGATTAAAATAAAATAATTGATACTGGACAGATATAATTAATAGTCTCTAGTACAATTCCCTAAATAATAGGAATGAGAGCAGTGTGATTTTTTCTTTTGCTAACTACAATTAAAAAGTAGTACCCTGATGTGATAATTAGGGGTGGGTTATATGGCACGATATTTGAGGGTATAATATTGTTCAATATTGTTTAAAAATTTGGAGATATAATTGTGTATGATAAGATGTGCCACACCCCTTTCTAACAGTTTTGAAAGTAAAGCTGATTTTCAGCCCTGTAACTATACAGTTAAGGTACTGAACTCCAGAACTCAGAATCAGACTGTCAGATTGTTACTGTAACCTGTGATGAACTGAAGTGTTCAGTATGCAGCTCTGCATGGTTTGCTGAGCAGCTTGTGCAGCTCTGATGCTAATGCTATGTAACCAGCTAAGCTAGCTGGGATGCTTTAATTTAGATGCATATGCTGCTGCACCATGAAATACACAATATAACACAATATAACTGTCCTTACCTCCACTGTATGGAGCAGTACAGACACTGGATCAATACTTCTGATTGATTAACTGAAAGCATTGTGTGATGATCTCTCCTGCAGGGAGCCGGGACAGATGAGAAATGCCTGATTGAAATTCTCGCCTCCAGGACTAACCAACAAATCCACGACCTTGTGGCGGCATACAACGATGGTGAGACGTTTCAACAATAAAATATATAAAACAGTTTAATTCTTTCAGACGCTGCATTGAAAAATAAGATGCGTAATATTTGCTTGTAGTATTGTAGTACGTTAACTTACTTTCTTAAAAGTGATGCATTGTACTTTTAGTGAACTAATGTAACAGTTTGCTAAAAATGTACAAAGGTATATTTGTAAAAAAAAGTATTTTAGAAGTATATTGAAGTACATTAAACTAAAAGTGTACTTAATAGTAGTCTATTTTTTCGAAATACACTATACTGTACTTTTTAAAAAGTATGATCAAAGTTTAATTTTAAACATTTGATGAAAGCATAAAATTAATGTATTTTTAATATATTTTAAGTAAGTACATAAATCTGTTAGTATATTTACAACATATTTAGACATTTCTCAATATGTTTTAAGTACAATTAAGTATATATATTTTTTACCAGGGGTAATAAATAAAAAATATTAAATATTTTGGTTAATTGGATTTATTTGCTATATAACTAGATTTTCTAGTAGAATATTATAGAGTCTTCTTTTTTCTTTTCCTCATTACTGACAGAAAAACAGCATCACTATAGATAATTCAGGTCTGAAAGAGTTAACATGAGTTTTCAATGTTTGTGTTAATGCGTGTGTTCCCAGCGTACGGTCGAGACATTGAGCAAGACATTATAGGAGACACTTCAGGACACTTTAAGAAGATGCTGGTTGTTCTGCTCCAGGTTGGTGTCTGTGATATACTGTTCAATACCAGTTAAAAATTTGGTCACACCTTAAATTCATTTTGTTTCATTCTTTTAAAATGTTCTGAATTGTAGATTAATACTTAGGTGATCCAAACTATGAAGAAATTTGTGTTTTTCCTTTTTGTCCTTCCTGTCCTGCTTTTCTGTCCTCTCTTTTGTTTTCCTTGCCATGTGCTCCTTAGCACACGGTTCTGTTTTTTTCTGACTTTTCTCCTCCCTTTGTCTCAGCCCTAACCCCACCCAGTCATTAGTGTTTTTGCCTGTTTTATTTGTTACCCCGCCCCCTCGTTTTCTCCCCCAGGTGTTCCCTGTTTCCCAGTTTGTATATATACCCCATGTGTTCCTTTGTTTTCTGTTGTGCTTTTTGTTTGACCCTGTTGTGTTTAACCCTGCTTTATTGTTTATTGCTGTTAGTTTAAGCCTCAGTCCTGCCATGTTTGCAAGTTTCTGATTTGCTTTCTTTAGTTTGTTAATTTCCTTGTTTGTTTATGTATGCTTCTTTGTTTGTTATATCTAGCTATTCCTTTTAAGTTTTTAGTAATTGTCTTTTCGTTTCTGTGCTGTTCATTTGTCTCAGTTTTTGTTCATTGCTTATTTTTTTAAATGTCAGAAAATTGAAAACTGAATTGCATTTGCATCCAGCCTCAGAATCGTTACAATTTAGTAGTAAAAAATAATAATCAAACCAGAAATATTTCAAGAATTTGGAAGTATCCTCATTAAGTTCAATCAAAAACATTGAAACAAAAAAATTATGAAACTGACACTCGTCAGGACCGCCCCAGGAAAGGAAGAGCAGGAGTTTCCTCTGTTGTACAGGATAAGTTCATGAGAGTTACCAGCACTTCAAATAATAGCGTCTAAATGCTTCTTCACAGAGTATTTTGGTTTGTTTACCACTTTTAAGTTACTACATGATTCCTTATGTGTTCCTTCATAGTCTGAATCACTTAAGTATTTATTTCACTGAGGGAAAATAAATAACTAAAAATACTGAATGAGAAGGTGTGTCCAAACTTTTGACTGGTAGTGTTTTAGGTTCCAGAATGTTTAATTCTAAAATTAATTTTCTACTGCAAAATTATATAGTGTGTATGTATTATATACAGTGCCCTCCATAATTATTGGCACCCCTGGTTAAGATGTGTTCTTTAGCTTCTCATAAATTGAGTTTTTTTTCAAAATAATATAGGACCACGATGGGAAAAAAAAGTAAAGTCCAACCTTTAACTCAAGTAAATTTTAAGGGGGAAATAAAATCCCTGACTAAGAAATAATTATTCTTCATAAAATCACCTGTTCCACAATTATTGGCACCCCTAACAATTCTTAGGAAATAAATTTAATAAAAGTATTTCTGTCACTTCTACAGTAGTTTACGAAGTTGATCAGAGTATGTAGGAACATTTAATTAGTAATTCACAACTTCCTGTTTCCCTGGGGTATAAATATGACGTGACACAGAGGCCATTTATCTTCAACATGGGAAAGACAAAGAAACATACCATTCAAGTGAGGCAGATGTGTGTTGACCTTCACAAGTCAGGCAATGGCTACAAGAAAATCGCTACTCGCCTACACCTGTCCATATCTGCTGTCAGAGGAATTATTAAGAAGTTTAAAACAACTGGAACAGTGGTAAACAAGCCTGGACGAGGACGCAAGTTTATTTTGCCACCACGCACAGTGAGGAGGATGATAAGAGAAATAAAAAGTTCTCCAAAGCTCACTGTTACAGAATTGCAACAAATGGTAGCTTCTTGGGGTCACAAAGTCTCCAAAACAACCATCAGGCGCTATCTACATGCCAACAAGCTGTTTGGGAGGCATGCACGGAAGAAACCATTTCTCACTCACAATCATAAACGCAAACGTTTGGAGTTTGCTAAGCGGTACTATGACTTCAACTGGGACCGTGTGCTTTGGTCAGATGAAACAAAGATAGAGCTTTTTGGCAACAAATGCTCTAAGTGGGTCTGGCGTAACACAAGAGCTGAGTATGCAGAAAAGCACCTCATGCCCACTGTGAAATACGGCGGGGGATCAGTGATGCTGTGGGCCTGTTTCTCTTCTAAAGGCCCTGGGAACCTTGTTAGGGTGCATGGCATCATGAATGCTCTAAAATACCAGGACATTTTAAAACAAAATCTGGTGGCTTCTGCCCGAAAGCTGAAGATGGGTCGTCACTGGGTCTTTCAGCAAGATAATGACCCTAAACATGTGGCCAAATCTACACAGAAATGGTTCACCGCAACCAGAATCAAGCTCCTCCCATGGCCATCTCAGTCCCCAGACCTCAACCCCATTGAAAACCTGTGGGGTGAGCTGAAGAGGAGAGTGCAGAGGAGAGGACCCAGGTCGTTGGATGATTTAGAGAGAATGTGCAAAGAGGAATGGTCAAAGATCCCTCTTTCTGTATTCTCCCATCTTGTGAAACATTACAGGAGAAGATTAGGTGCTGTTTTGTTGGCAAAAGGGGGTTGTACAAAGTATTAACATCAGGGGTGCTAATAATTGTGGCACACATGATTTGATGTTAAATAATTATTTCTTAATGTGGGATTTTTTTTCCTACTGAATAAATTCACTTGAGTTAAAGGTTGTATTTTACTCTTTTTTTCCATCGTGGTCCTATATTATTTTGAACAAAACTCAATTTATGAGAAGCTAAAGAACACATCTTAACCAGGGGTGCCAATAATTATGGAGGGCACTGTACAATAAGGCATCATCCACACTTCATATAATACAAGACAACCTCAAGATCTAATTATATACTTCAGGACATTTTTTTTAGAATGCTATATTTATGTTTGTCTCAAAAAATGATGTTTTTGGAGTTCTGTAAGTCTATGTTTAGAGATGATGACCATGCATTTATCTCTCAGGGGACCAGAGAAGACGATGGTGTGGTACATGAAGAGGTTATAGAGGAAGATGCACAGGTCAGTAGTGAGAGGTGGCGTCACACTTCCTGGTTTGTCCAGGGAGTTTCCTTTTTTTGAAAAATGTCAGTTTTACAGTTGTAATTTTACCGTATACAAGTAAAAAAATATTTAAATAAAAAAAAAAAAATGTGTGTGTGTTTGTGTGTGCAGGCCCTGTACGCTGCAGGTGAAGAGCAGTGGGGGACGGATGAGTCGATCTTCATCATGCTCCTGGGGAACCGGAGTGTGACCCACCTACAACTGGGTACAAAAACCACATATATACATATAAATACTGAAAACACACACACACACACACACACACACACACACACACACACACACACACACACACTGCATCTGCAGAACATCTGGCAGGTCTTGTGTATTTAACAAAAGTTCTCTAGGGAAGGACAACTGGTTAACTGATGACAGCTACTGTAGCACAAACAGCTGATTTTACTAATTGTAAACTATTTATAAACCCTTTCTATAGGTGTTTACAGGCTGTTACCTCTGTCTCTGTGTGTGTGTGTTGTTCAGTGTTTGACGAGTATCAGAAGATAGCGGAGAAGTCGATTGAGGACAGCATTAAGAGCGAGCTGTCGGGGGATTTTGAGAGGCTGATGCTGGCTGTGGGTAAGTATCTGTTCTGGGAGCTGTTCTGCTGATATTAATTATGTGCTGTGCTACGCTGACGTCAGCTCTGTGTGTGTGTGTGTTTCCCTGCAGTGCAGTGTATCAGGAGTCGGCCCATGTTCTTCGCCAAGCGTCTCTACAAATCCATGAAGGTAATCGCTAATGCTGCAGGTCTACTGCGAGGCTGTTTAATGTCTGTGTCACATGTGACTCTGTGGATGGAGGAATGTTAAATACCTGCACTTAAATTTCAGAAATTAAATATCCCATCCATCAGCACTCACTATCTGCACTAGCTCAGATCTAGCTCCAATCCCACAATTCCCATCACCTTGCCATGAGCATGCTGGCCAGTGTTCAACCTCACTCACAAGATAACGCCTCACAACTTATACAGGTGTGGGAGCATTCCTAAGCCATCCCCTGAGATAACACTTCATGATCAGTTTACATACTGCATTGTTTTTTGGCTTCCAGAAGAACATGGCAAAAGTCACGGGACATGTCAATTTATTAACCCCTACAGAATAAAAACTACAAATGAAAAATCTAATGAAACTCTACTGTCACAATTAGGAAAACACCATTAGAAATACTCCAAAATAACAGATGTTTTTTTCTTCTGTAATGTTAGCGGTTGATGATACAATGTTTTACATGTAAAGGGAGAGAAAAATATGTCTCTGTGTGCTCATGGTTATAGTGCTCCAGAGCGCCATCTGGTGTTTAGGGCTATTCAGTCTGTTCTTTGTAGGTGTATGTTTTACTGTATAATGTGTGTCTACTGTAATTAATCCACATCTCTCTCGTTCTTTCTTTTTTCTCTCTCTCTCTGTATCTCTCTCTCTTTCTCTCTCTCTCTCTCTCTCTCTTTCTCTCCTCATTCCTTTTCTCTCTCTTCTATCTCTCTCCCCCTGTATCTCTCTCTCTCTTTCTCTCCTCATTCCTTTTCTCTCTCTTCTATCTCCCTCCCCCTGTATCTCTCTCTTTCTCTCCTCATTCCTTTTTCTCTCTTCTATCTCTCTCCCCCTGTATCTCTCTCTCTCTCTCTCTTTCTCTCCTCATTCCTTTCTCTCTCTTCTATCTCCCTCCCCCTGTATCTCTCTCTTTCTCTCCTCATTCCTTTTTCTCTCTCTTCTATCTCCCTCCCCCTGTGTCTCTCTCTCTCTCTCTAAATATTACGTTGCAAACAGGAACAAAGTGATTATTTTAAACTTCTTGTATGGTGCTGATAAGTTGGTGCACTGGTGCACTAGGAATAATCGGATAAAGGGTTGTGGAGGCTCTGATCTGGTCTTGATGGTCAGAGGATTGGTGATGAAGAGATTGGTGGTAGAATTCACTTACTACACCCTCATTGATGATGTGGATCGATTTGTGAACCATATAAATTGGGTAGTTTTGAATGAAATGTGTGTTTTTTTGTTTTTTGTTTTCATTTCTTGTTTTTTCTTGGTTTTCTTGGTTTTTCTTGGTTTTATAATTTTGAGCTGGTTATAGTCTCTGTTTTATGTAAAATGTGTTAATTAAAGGCACTTAAGTATCTCTCTCTCTCTCTCTCTCTCTCTATCTCTCTATATATATATATATATATATATATATATATATATATATATATATATATATATATATATATATATATATATATATATATATTTCTCTCTGTGTTCAGGGTTTGGGTACAGCTGATAACACTCTGATCAGAATAATGATTTCCCGATCAGAGATCGATATGTTGGACATTAGAGAGTGCTTCAGGCTGCGCTATGAGAAATCTCTACACAACATGATTCAGGTACAGTACTCTACTCTACTCTACTGTCAGGCCAATATCAGTGTTCTATATCAGTCTGTATATTATCAGTGATCAATACTAACAATAATGTAGTGCCTAGAATTGGCTGGTATTATCAGCCTGTGCATAATTTGTCTAGTTACCTGTGTACATTAGAAGCCCACAGAAAATCCACAAAAACACAAAAATTAAAGCAAAGACTGGCAAAATCCAAACTAAAATTATTTTCAAATAACTGCAAAGCATTTTAAAGTAACCAAGTACATTTAAAAATATATATATATATTTGTTATATATTTTTTCTCTTTTTAATTTGCACCATACACCTTTTTTCTTTAATTATTAAACAAATTGATTGTGGATTTATTTGGTTATGCATAAAACTTTTGGCACAAAATTCACTCCATAATTTCCATCAATAGAAATATAAATGTAAACTAATACTGGGTTGTTTTTATTCCTTTCCTTTAACATATAAAACATACTTTTTTAGTGTTTATGAAAAAGAATATCACAGATCATAGTTATTTACAGAACTGTATCATCTTGCTTAAACCCCAACAGGACGACACTTCTGGAGAGTACAAGCGCACTCTGCTGAAGCTGTGCGGTGGAGATGACGAGTAAGTGTGCCAAAAATCATGGGACAGCAGTATTTAAATTGATGCAGAAGTATGAGGTGCTATCTTCTAAATAAGTCTCAATACTGGCCAGCATGCTCACAGAAGACGAATATGAATTATGGGAGTTTGAGTAAAGGTGATAGTTGATAGATGTTAGCTTAGAAGTGATAGATACTATAATACTAATGCATTATAAAATATACAGTACTAGTCAAAAGTTTGGACACAAATAAAATAGATTAAAAAAAAAAATAAAAAAAAAATTATTCATTATTTATTTTTTCTGCGTTGTAGATTAACACTAAAGTCACACAAACTATGGAATTATTCAATCATACAAAAAAAAAGTTAAACAAACAGAATATGTTTTATATTTTAGATTCTTCAAAGTAGAACCTCTTGCTTAGATAGAGACAGTTTTGCACATCTTGGCTGGATTTTCTCAGTCAGCTTTATGAGGTGGAGTCACTTGGAATTCAGGCTTTCAGTTAACAGCTGTGCTGAACTCATCAAGAGTTAATTACTTGAATTTCTTGTCTCTTAATGTGTTTGAGAGCATCAGTTAAAGTAAAGTAGTGAAGAGGTAAAGTTACAGGTATACAGTGAATAGTGAATATTTGAGTAATGTTTTAATCCATATTAAGTATTCTCAAGTACTGTCACAAAGGCTGTCAAAAACTTTATGATGAAACTGGCACTCATCAGGACCGCCCCAGGAAAGGAAGAGCAAGAGTGAATGATGGCTAAATGAATGATGTTCTGAGCTTAATAGGAGAATGGAGTTTTATTTATATGTATATATATTTTTTTTTCAGTATTGCAGGAGAGTTCTTCCCTGAAGCCGCTCAGATCGCCTACAAGATGTGGGAAATCAGCGCCATGACCAAAGTCCAGGTCTGTGGCCTTCATTAAATTACCTCATATTACCCACACACACACACACACACAATGACACACACACTGGCCTCCCCAGTGACCTGTTGTTAGCTGTTAGTCTGTCCAGCGCTGATCAGTCGTGCCCTGTGGAGTACAGTAGGGCTTTTGTTGGAGTGCAGATCGCACCAGAATGCCTCACATTTCACAGATCAGCATCCTGAACTGACCCGCCACCAGTTCCTCCAGTTCCACCAGTTCTTACACTGCTGTCCTTCACCCAGTCTCACCACCCAGAGCTGTCCTCAGAGCTTTCTGTAGTGGGAGTGTTAGATCATACCCTGATCAGCTGATCTGATCTGACCAATGCTTCTCAAACAAATCGCCAGAGACCACCAAGGATTCCAGACCTATGCTCTATAAACAAAGGCAAATACACTAGGACCAGCCAACCTGACAACACCTGAGCAACCACCCAAGACACAATAGCATCCACCTGGGAAACCATATTAACTGCCTAATAGCAAAATAGCAACTACTGTATTTTTCACACTATAAGGCGCACCGGATTATAAGGCGCATTGTCAATAAATGTCTATTTTCTGTTCTATTTCATACATAAGGCACACCGGATTATAAAGCACATTATGCAACACTAGTAAGGAACAGGGCTGTCGCCATGTTTTCCTTTTAATTCTCTTTATTTACAGTAAGCTTAGATTTGCCGATTTCCATTAAGGCTAGCCACGGTTAGCGCTACACTGAGGACTACACTGAGGAACCCTAAATGTTCCAGTAAGACGCAGACTACAGGCCGATAATACTCACCTCTGAACAGCGAAAGAGCTTGCGCTCCAGTAGCACTATAGCAAAAAAAACATTTGAATACTTG
Organism: Astyanax mexicanus; assembly: GCF_023375975.1. NCBI lineage: Eukaryota > Metazoa > Chordata > Actinopteri > Characiformes > Acestrorhamphidae > Astyanax > Astyanax mexicanus. The sequence continues at coordinate 74,783,661 of NC_064409.1, forward strand.
AATACCATAGCAACCACCTAGTTACTACTTAACAACACAAAAGCAACCACCTGGAATATCATACCCAACACTTAGTAACAGTCTAGCAACTACCTGGAAGTAGAATCCACTTAAGCTGTACAATCATTACACTTTTTGTAAGCGTTGTAAAGGTTAATGGTTGAAGCAGAACATTAAATATTGGCCCCACACTGAAAGAAAAAGAATTGTGGCTCAACTTAATTCAGCTAAGTCATCATTTATATATATATATATATATATATATATATATATATATATATATATATATATATATATATATATATATATATATATTGAGACCTCAAATAATGCAAAGAAAACGAGTTCATATTCATAACGTTTAGAAGTCATAGAGTTCAGAAATCAATATTTGGTGGAATAACCCTGGTTTTTTAATCATAGTTTTCATGCATATTGGCATGTTCTCCTCCACCAGTCTTACACACTGCTTTTGGATAACTTTATGCCTTTACTCCTGGTGGAAAAATTCAAGCAGTTCAGTTTGGTTTGATGGCTTGTGATCATCTATCTTCCTCTGGATTATATTCCAGAGGTTTTCAATTTGGTAAAATCAAAGAAACTCATAATTTTTAAGTGGTCTCTTATTTTTTCCAGAGCTGTATATGTGTGTATGTGTAAGTGTATATGAGTGTATTGAGCAGGCTCATTTCTCCTGTTGTCTCCATCTCCAGCTGAGGGGAACAGTCCGCCCTATCTCAGACTTCGATCCCGGCAGTGATGCTCAGGACCTGAGGAAGGCCATGAAGGGCTTTGGTGAGGAACATCTCTCAGATATGACCTTTAACTAAAACTCACAGGACTGCAGTTTATCTAGTCTTTAAACTGACTTTAAACCCCTTTATTAACCCATCATGCACCTCTGCTCTCTGCAGGAACGGACGAGGACACGATCATCGAAATTGTTGCGAAAAGGAGCAACGAACAGCGACAGGAGATCAGACACGTCTTCAAATCAATACTGGGACGGGTGAGGATCTTCACATAAGATAAACGTGAACCTACTGCCTACATGAACCTCCATTCAGTACTTTTGGGATGAGTTGGGGAGATTCAATCACACTCCTGTCACTGAATGCTATCAAATCCTCACAGCGATGCAGTATAAAGCGTTCCCTGGACAGCAGAGAACACTGGATAAATGTTTTTAGTACTTGATTTAGGACGTGTCTCAGTACTTTTGTCCATATAGTATATGTATATGTCTGACAGTTTCAAAACTAATCAGAACCCATTTTTAGGAAAGTGTATAATTGATTTTCAGTACTGTATAAAACTTGTTTTCAGCTGTACTTATAGTACATTTTCAGTACATCATAGAACACTGATTTTCATTACTGTACAGATTACATGTTTCCAGTACTATAATAAAAACTTTTCAGTACTGTATAAAGCACTTCCAGTATAATATAGAAATGCTTTCCAGTACTGTGTAAAACTTTTCAGTACTTTTAAGTACTGTTTAGGACACTCTATAGAACTCATTTTTAGTAGGGTATAAAAAACGTTTAGTTTAATTTAGAATTCATTTTTACAGTATAATACAGAACTCATTTTAGGTACTGTATAGAGCATTATTTCAGTACTGTTTAAAACTAGTCAGTACTTTTTAGTACTGAATAAAACACTTTATATATAACTAATTTTAGGAAGGTATAAAACACTTATCTGTATTGTATGCAGCTCATTTTCAGTACTGTATACAACACTTTCAGAATAATATAGACATGCTTTTAAGTACTGTGTAGAACATGTTTCAGTATTTTCAGTACTTTATAGAACTACAGTAATTTTCAGTTCTGTATAAAACACTTTCAGTATAATATAGAAATGCTTTTCAGTACTGTATAGAATATGTTTTTAGTATAGTATAAACCTTTTCAATACTCTTTTGTTCATTTCAGGAATGTGTAGAGCACAGTTTTAATTCAATATAGCATTTATTTCCAGAACTGTATTGCATTTCCTTTCAGTATTTTTCAGTACAATATAAATATTGTCTTTAGTATGTATTGAATTGGGCTGCTTTTCTATACTGTATAGAACACATTTTTTTATATAGTACTATATAGAATTAATTCATTTTAATGTGCTGAACTATTTACCAGCTGTTGATCTGTGTGTTTCTGCTCTGCAGGACCTGATGGCAGATCTGAAGTCAGAGCTTTCTAAGAATCTGTGCCGTCTGATCATGGGCCTGATGATGACCCCGGCAGAGTTTGATGCCAAAATGATGAAGAAAGCCATGGAGGTACAGTGAAACGGCACAGTTCTTTAACAGATGGGGTTTAACAGGGGGTTTTAACAGTGGCGTGCAGTGAATATAGTGGGTACCCCTTCTAAAACAATACAATAACTTCATATTCTCTCTCTTGACTGAGTTATATTAACTTATTACACATTAACAGCCCACAAATACAACAGCTCCAAACTACAAAAGTATACAATAGACCCAACAATAAATGCTTAATGTTCCTACATATAGAGGCGTTCAACAAATATCACTCATTTGTATGACGACAGTCCGCCAGAGCAGCCAAAACATTAAGTACACACAAAAACTCACCAGTCAGGCGGCCTTTTATTGTGAATTAGTTTCACATTGAAGGACAGCCTTTAAAAAGGATATTTAATATGATGTGACACAATATCTGTCTGACTTGCAGTCGCAATTCCGTGATAGTTCACTAACTACTGAACTAATCCAGAATGCGCTCTGTTTTAGGACTAATCAGCGTGTACCCCTTCAGCACAGCACTGAGAAGGGGTAAGACAGCCATGGCCCCGCCCCCGGCGTGAAAATCATTAATCTCATTGGTTAGATTGTCTTAAGACTTTGCTAACAGACTCATTACTACACACGTCTCAAACTGTAAAGTTGCTGTTTTGGAGATACATGTTTTTTATTGGACAGTAACGATATACGCATTATGTGTCACTAGTAAGGAACAGGGGTGTTCCCATGTTTTCCATCTAATTCAGCAGGTTTTGCCACTGGGTGATGGGGTAACTACGTTAAGTAAAGCTAAGTTTAAAGTACTTAAAGTTTCAAAGTCAAACAAGCGCTGCATGTAAATCTACAGATTTCTCTAATGAAAAAGATTTTCAGATTTCCACTAAGGCTGGGTGCAGCAGCATAAGCAATAGCGGCTAACTGCTAGCGCTAGCAGGACATTAATGCCGCCAGACAGGGATACACTGGGGAACCCTGAGTGAAAATCATGAATCTGATTGGTTAGATTGTCTTAAGACTTTGCTGACAGACTCATTACTACACCCTTCTCAAAATCAGAAGAAGGGTCCACGCAGACACGCGGGGGCAGAAGCCAATTTTAAAAAGCTTTGATTGGTTAAAACAGCTGTCAGTCATATAAGAGACCCATAGCAACTGAAAAACACAGACTAATGCTTTGATTTAGTTGCTGTACAATAACTATAATATATATTTCCTGATTAAAAATTATGTAATTATTTACATGCTCCTATTGTCACCTCTCTTATCTGAAGGGTTAGAAGGGCCTCACTGCACACCACTGGGTTTTAATGTTCTGGCGGATCAGAGTATTCAGTAAGTCTGAAGTGTTTAGGTTGGGTGTTTTTGTGGAGATGAGATCATCCTCTGAAATCTTGCGGGAAATTCCAGTGTTATCTCTAATAAATACCGCCTACTCTGGGTGGACCTGCGTCCAGGCCTGGATCTCTGCTCTGATTGGTTAGCTGAGAGTCAGTGACCTGTGGGACACAGAGCCGGTTGATGACCTGTTTTTGTACAGGTTATCCAATCTGACCATGTTCAAACTAAACTGAGCAAACAACCACACAGACGTGTGGGGGAGCAGAGACTCTGTGTTTATCAGGGTTTGTTTAATAGAGGGATTTTATTATTCCAAATTATTATTATACTGCTGCTGAGATATGAACAGATCATTTTACTGATGACATACAGGGGTTGGACAATGAAACTGAAGCACCTGTCATTTTAGTGTGGGAGGATTCACGGCTAAATTGGAGCAGCCTGGTGGCCAATCTTCATTAATTGCACATTGCACCAGTAAGAGCAGAGTGTGGAGGTTCAATTAGCAGGGTAAGAGCACAGTTCTGCTCTAAATATTGCAATGCACACAACATTATGGGTGACATACCAGAGTTCAAAAGAGGACAAATTGTTGGTGCACGTCTTGCTGGAGCATCTGTGACCAAGACAGCAAGTCTTTGTGATGCATCAAGAGCCACGGTATCCAGGGTAATGTCATTATACCACCAAGAAGGACCAACCACATCCAACAGGATTAACTGTGGACGCTGTAAGAGGAAGCTGTCTGAAAGGGATGTTCGGGTGCTAACCCGGATTGTATCCAAAAAACATAAAACCATGGCTGATCAAATCACGGCAGAATTCAATGTGCACCTCAACTCTCCTGTTTCCACCAGAACTGTCCGTCACCACAATTAAATTATTGTGCTCTAAAAACAGGTGTTTCAGTTTCATTGTCCAACCCTTTGTACATTTGTCTGAACAGTTCACTCTCCTAAACTGGCGCTCTTTTGCTAAGGAACAGCACTTCACGTAAAGTTTCGGTTTCATCTTCCCCAGCATCCCAGGATTATTCCATGCTATTAACAAGTTTGTATTAATAAAGTTTTAAAGGTTCAGAAATCAATATTTGGTGGAATAACCCTGGTTTTTAATCACAGTTTTCATGCATCTTGGCATCATGTTCTCCTCCACCAGTCTTACACACTGCTTTTGGATAACTTTATGCCTTTACTCCTGGTGCAGAAATTCAAGCAGTTGCTGGCTACTAGTTACTTTGAAAAAGTTAGGGCCATTTAAGTTAAATATGATAAATTACTATCCTCAGAGCCTCACAGGTGGCTACACACTAAATATCTGGATAAAAATGACACTATACTACAGAACTAAAAAAGGGGACATGGTTTTAGCCAATCCTGGACTGTAAATCTTTCTTCTGATCCAGGGTCTTTGCATTTTCATGGGATTATTTTGGGATTAACATTTATGAGATGTAACCTATCTCCCTATCTGTTTCACAGGGAGCTGGGACAGATGAACACGCTTTAATTGAGATTCTGGTGACCAGGAGCAACCAGGAGATCCAGGATATGTGTGCTGCTTACAAGAAAGGTGAGAGGTGACCCTCCCATTCCCATACCCCACAACACCATCTGTCAGAAGCATTGAGAACATAATAAACTAGTGCTGAAGAAGTTCAGTCTTTACTGAGTTAAGAATGGCTCATCCCTGCTTTAACACACGTAAAGTATATTATTGGTGTTCAATGAAAATAAATGATCTAGTTTACTGCATAGTTTGAACACACAAACCGTCCCTTACTCTGTGTCAAAATTTATTGAAAAATGGACCAACAGAAGTTCTCCAAAATGACCTGAAGGAAAATCTTTTAACACTGACTTCCATTAAAAAAGATAAGAATGTTTTTTCTCTGTACTGTAAAGTTTCTATTTTGGAGATACATGTTTTATATTGGACAGTAACGATATACGCTGCGAAAAACGAAATCTTAGCAACTGAAATGATCTCATTTCAAGACAATAAATCTTATTTTTTTCTCTGATTTTTTTTTTGGCTTACTAAGCATTTTAAGTGTAAGATTATTTAGCTAATTTTGTGATTACTTTGAATTTGCATCTTATTTTAAATCATTTCAAATCAAAATAAGCGCAAAGAGTCACCAATCAAGTCATTCTGTTTCTTGTTTCCAAATTTAAGCAAAAAATCTGTTCAGATCATCTGTGATTTGTTCCATGATTTAAGTCTTACTTCACTTACTTTCACTTAATTATAAGGCACATTATGTGATACTAGTAAGGAACAGGGGTATTTCCATGTTTTCCTTCTAATTCAGCAGGTTTTGCCTCTGGGTGATGGGGTAACTACGTTAAGTAAAGCTAAGTTTAAAGTACTTAAAGTTTCAAAGTGAAACAAGCGCTGCATGTAAATCTACAGATTTCTCTAATGAAAACTGTTTATTTGGGTGAGTAAAATGCTTCCATTTGTTTACAGTAAGCTTAGACTTCCAGATTTCCACTAAGGCTGGGTGCAGCAGCATTAGCAATAGTGGCTAACTGCTAGCGCTAGCAGGACATAAATGCCGCCAGACAGTGCTACACTGAGGAACCCTGAGTGTTCCAGTAAACCAGGACGATGTTAGCTAGCGGTTCGTCCCACGTACCTCTTTTAACATGGTAATTGAGCAGGATACCACCCAATATACTCCCTTCTGAACAGCAAAAGGGCTAGCGCTTAGCATGGTTAGTGGCCAATGCTTATACTGCTCCAGTCTCAGTGCTGGAGAACTAAACTGAAACTCCTGTATAACTCTGTACTTCAGCAGAGTGACTTTACTGCTCCTTAAAACCTGACTGATAAAATTCATATATAAGGCGCACTAAGTGCGTTACTAAGTAACATGTTACTGACATCACTAGAGACATCATATTTAGGCCACACCCACACAATGGCGGGGGGGGGGGGGGGGCATTCTGCATTTGAAGAAAGGTAAGAATATTTAAAATAAAACTAGATATGACTGGATTCCCAGTGTTTGTTTACTATCCCAATTTGAGGAAAAATGACCCACAGAATATGTGTGTGTTAATGGAGATTTTACATTAAAAGAAAAATTATATTTAAGGACTAGTCTTAATCCCTGTGTGAGAAATCGACCCATAGTGTATTCTTGGAAGATCTGGTGTACCAGTAATGTCCTCCAGAGGGCAGCAGCAGCCCATCCTCATGGTTGCACATCAACAGATTATCACCACCACATTTTTACTCACTGTGCTGTTATGCTTTAGTTCATATTTATCTCATTTAAACCAACATTAAGACCTCATCAATCAATCATAACTGACCAGAGACTTCTTTCACAAAGGTGTTATATAGATAAAGGTTCATATACAACATTTTTCTTGAACTTGTATATTTTTCCAAACATATAAGTAGGTTTATGAACCAAAAACAGTTGTAAATCATTTTTATCTGATCATTTACCCTGAGAACCCATATCCAACACTTTTCTTGTAATATTTAGAATATTTATTTTTTTACTCAATCATATTCCTTAGTTCTCTTTCAATCTTTGAGATGTAACTAGGCAGTTTAACCATGTAGCTTCATGTAGCTTCACAGTTCATCACTACACACCTCCAGACTTCATGTAGCTTCAGAGTTCATCACTACACACCTCCAGACTTCATGTAGCTTCAGAGTTCATCACTACACACCTCCAAACTTCATGTAGCTTCAGAGTTCATCACTACACACCTCCAAACTTCATGTAGCTTCAGAGTTCATCACTACACACCTCCAAACTTCATGTAGCTTCAGAGTTCATCATCACTACACACCTCCAAACTTCATGTAGCTCCAGAGTTCATCATCACTACACACCTCCAAACTTCATGTAGCTTCAGAGTTCATCACTACACACCTCCAAACTTCATGTAGCTTCAGAGTTCATCACTACACACCTCCAAACTTCATGTAGCTTCAGAGTTCATCATCACTACACACCTCCAAACTTCATGTAGCTTCAGAGTTCATCACTACACACCTCCAAACTTCATGTAGCTTCAGAGTTCATCACTACACACCTCCAAACTTCATGTAGCTTCAGAGTTCATCACTACACACCTCCAAACTTCATGTAGCTTCAGATTAGTTCATCACTACACCCCACCAAACTTCATGTAGCTTCAGAGTTCATCACTACACACCTCCAAACTTCATGTAGCTTCAGATTAGTTCATCACTACACCCCACCAAACTTCATGTAGCTCCAGAGTTCATCATCACTACACACCTCCAAACTTCATGTAGCTTCAGAGTTCATCACTACACACCTCCAAACTTCATGTAGCTTCAGAGTTCATCACTACACACCTCCAAACTTCATGTAGCTTCAGAGTTCATCATCACTACACACCTCCAAACTTCATGTAGCTTCAGAGTTCATCACTACACACCTCCAAACTTCATGTAGCTTCAGAGTTCATCACTACACACCTCCAAACTTCATGTAGCTTCAGATTAGTCCATCACTACACACCTCCAAACTTCATGTAGCTTCAGAGTTCATCATCACTACACACCTCCAAACTTCATGTAGCTTCAGAGTTCATCACTACACACCTGCAAACTTCATGTAGCTTCAGATTAGTTCATCACTACACCCCACCAAACTTCATGTAGCTTCAGAGTTCATCACTACATACCTTCAACATTCATGTAGCTTCAGAGTTCATCACTACACACCTCCAAACTTCATGTAGCTTCAGAATTCATCATCACTACACACCTCCAAACTTCATGTAGCTTCAGAGTTCATCACTACACACCTCCAAACTTCATGTAGCTTCAGAGTTCATCACTACACAACTCCAAACTTCATGTAGCTTCAGCAGAGTTCATCACCACACACCTACAAACTTCATGTAGCTTCAGAGTTCATCATCACTACACACCTTCAAACTTCATGTAGCTTCAGAGTTCATCACTACACACCTCCAAACTTCATGTAGCTTCAGAGTTCATCACTACACACCTCCAAACTTCATGTAGCTTCAGAGTTCATCACTACACACCTCCAAACTTCATGTAGCTTCAGAGTTCATCACTACACACCTACAAACTTCATGTAGCTTCAGAGTTCATCACTACACACCTCCAAACTTCATGTAGCTTCAGAGTTCATCACTACACAGCTCCAAACTTCATGTAGCTTCAGCAGAGTTCATCACTACTCACCTCCAAACTTCATGTAGCTTCAGATTAGATCAGGAACAGTAGAGAACAGACAGACAGAATCTGAAAGTAACTGATATTAACAGTGCTGATATTTTGTGTTTATTTGTTTGTCTAATGTCTGTCATTTCCTCCCAGCCTTTAAGAAGAACCTGGAGGACGCCATTCGCTCCGACACCTCAGGACACTTCTGTCGTATCCTGGTCTCCCTGGCTCAGGTAATCAGCTACTCAAACTGATATTTGTCGATATTTTGTATTGATAATGTTGGTATCAGTTTATTCTAGGGCACCATACAGAAGACTGTACAACATTTAAACCTACATTTATAGGAAAAACACTGAAATTGTCACCATCATTATCACCTATTGCTTTTTATATTGTTCATATCAATACTGGAATTTTATTGTACTGAATTAAATACAATATAAAGAAAAAATATGTTGTAATATACATGTTGCCAATATCACCTCTCACTATCTTTATGATTCAGGGAGCACGTGATGAAGGCCCTGCTGACATGGGGAGAGCAGAAGAAGATGCCCAAGTAAGTGAGATGATTAGCATTCGCATTAGCTGCTAAATGCAGCACTAGCGCTAGTAAACGCTGCCTGATAGCGCTAGACTGTGGAACCTTGAGTGTTCCGGTAACCCAGGGAGCTATCAGCTAGGGGTTTGTCCCACATAGCTTGTTTTAACACGGGAAACATGCAGACTACAGTCCTATATACTCAGCGATTTGAAATTTAGTTTTACTATAGTAACTTTTATACATGTAGTTGTTGTTTATGTTCAGTTTCTTAAAAATACATTGCTCTTAAATTCACTTTGCATGCATATGTATGTTTTTTTGAATGGCCCTCACTCTCTCTCTCTCTCTCTTTCGCTCTCTCTCTTCCTCTCTCTCTCGTGCCCTCTTTCTCTCTTTCTCCGTCATTGTGCCCTTTCTCTCTCTCTCTCTCTCTGTCTCTCTCTCTCTCTTTCTCTCTCTCTCTCTGTAGTAATATGCTTAGGAAAAAAATATTTGTAGTTTAATCAGTTAAAGAAATGCTGTAGTTTTGTTCTTAATAAAGCTCCACAATCAGGCTTAAAGGTGCATTATGTAGGACCTGAGAGCAAGCGTGTGACATGGCTACAGCAGTCTAATTTCAAAACACCAGACTAGTAGGAGAGGCGGAGATCTTAAGAGTACGAGCGAGAGTAGAGGAGAAATACAGCAATTCTAAACTCTTTTAAAACCCGTATCTAGCGTTATATTGACTGTATGTTACACGATGGAGAGCTAGATCGCAAGATCCACGATGTGCTGGACTGCAGCTCCGCAAGAGTACCTGACTGAGTTAGCTAGTGTGGTGTATTAAAATGGTAAAAACGCTGTATTTCATATGTAAGTGTATTCATATGGAATACTGTCCATATGAATACACGTAGAATACTGGGTCATTGAGTTCATTGGAGCACTGGGAGTGAGGGTCCTGGGGTTCGTTGGAATGTAGCCAAGGGGATAACTCCAGTTGATGTAGTAAAGACAAACAATCCTTTAATTAAAGGCATTACAAAATTGTCAAAGAAGTGGAACAAGCGATGGCCGGATATAGAATGCAGGTGGCCAGTTGAGGGGACTCTCAACCCAGATGTTATTGAAGTATTGAAGGTACTTGTGGCCACATACAAAGCAAACCAAAAGAAGGGGAAGAAAGGGGAGAGATGCAAAGAGAAAAGGAGGATGGAACTTGGAGTGCTTGAATTGTTTTCGCAAGAAGGCCAGAAACTAATCAAAGCTAATCAGGAGAGAAGAATAAAAGGCGCCGAAGAAATTGAGAAAAACACAATAAAGATTGAGAAACAGATGGCTGAAGTCAATGCACCATTCTCTCATGTAAATTCAGCGAAGAAACCTCCACCGTACGAGAAAGAAGTGAAGTTTAAAGAAGTCTATCCTCAAGTTCCAGTAATCAGTCAAGAGGGTGAATATCAAATCACGGATGATGACGATCGGATAATGGAAGCAGGCAAACCAGAGACAATCATAAAAATGTTTCCGCATGCCAAGAGCAAGAGGACAGCAAGATGGCTGTTGACCAAGGGACTTCTGAAGCTGGGAAAATTAAGACGAGAAGAGGATGAAGACAATAGCGAGTGGGAGGAAGCTACAGGAGGCTATGACCCAACTGTTAGGAAGTTACTGGCTAAGGCAGAAAGAAAAGGAGACAAGTCAAGAAAACATGGCGATTCTGATGACACAAGCTCCAATGACAGTGACAGAGAAGACAGCGATCATGACTGGAGTAACAGATATTCGGCGTCCTCAAGAGGATTTGTCCCTGACACATCGAGCCCAAGAACTGCAGAAGATCTGCAGAGGGACATGAGAGTAGTGGACAAGAGTATAGACCACACTAGCCAGTTAGCTTACTTGTTCAGGAGAAAAATAGCAGCTCTGGGTCAGTTCTGTAGTCTTTTTGAGCTCTGTCTCCAACGTTCGAACTCACTACCAATATTCACCCTTGTTCAATATTTATTTTTTTGGAGATTTTTTGAGACATGCTGAGGCTTTTTAAGCTGTGTAGCAGCTGAGGTTTAACTGAACCAGCCCTGCTAGCTAAGCTCCTTTGCTGCAGCACCGATCTCTGTACTGTAGTGTTACAGCTGGCAACCTCGGTGGGTGGAGTTAGTGTTGGGGAAGGAGCAGCAGGAGGAGTCAGAGGACAAAACAAACACAAAACCCCGGGACGGCCTGCACATTTAAAATAGGAACGTACTGCTGAAGCTTCTGACAAAAGCTGCCAGTGCTTTCACTCAACATGTTTCCTTAATATCTGATGATACATCCTGACCATATTAACATTTACTACTGAAAATTAGTTACATAGTGGTCCTTTAATGTTTGTTTTTTCCAACAAGATCTAAAAGATGATTTTCTTATGATGACAGTAGGAGAGAACCCTGGTTCCAAGCATTTAATAAAGGAGCTCGAGCCCTGTTACAACATTCCATCCCAAAAAACTAAACATGATTATAATGAAGATTCACTGTTATTATATAGTTAATAAAGGTGAGGTTATACAGAATGCCCAGCCTCTTTATTTTTTCGGTACAAAAATGCACCAAAAACGTACCGAACCGTGGTGTTTATACCGAGGTGTGAACCGGACCATGAATTTTCTGTACCATTACACCCCTAGTCGTGACTTAATGACCACGAGAAAATGTGGGTCCTGGGCTGAGACCTGTTGAGAACCCCTGATCTAGTGTTTGACCTTGGGATGCTTTGATTACCACCAGTGGTGCCCATTCTACAGTTTGAGAACGACTGCCCTACTCCACTACTGGTGTAAACACACAAAGGGAGGAGTAGGGTAAAGTGGTAGCACCAAATGGTGAACTGGGATTAGGCCTTATTTTGGTCTCCTGTGGCCATAAGCAGTGTTATTTATGGCTGTTGCCAGAGACCGCCAGCTACACGTATTGTGAAACTGGGCTCGTGGGTTAGGGAGCTAATTTTGGGTCTGAATTCATATCGTTCTAAATTTAGCTGAAAAAAGGGAACTTGGTATTTAATCTGAGGCTTCCTCAATGGAGAGCTGCACCCAAAAACACTAAAATTTACCAAGAGTGAAAGTCATCAAAGCCAGTGGCATCAGTTCATATGATCTCATTTGCAAAAACGCCAACAGGCCTGTAAATAGCGTTCATTGATTATTATTAATAATATTAATATTAGCAGAGTAGGGGCTTTAAATGGGCTCTTTAAATAGAACAGATTAGATCACCAGTCTGTAAATCCAACGTCAGCGAGTAATCCCCTGTCAGAAACAGCAGCCATGAGTCAACGCTAGACTCACTACATCCCTCCTCTTCCCTTTTCTCAGGCCCTGGCCGACGCCTGCAACGCTGAGTCTGACGAGATGATGGATAAGTTCATGAGTATTCTGTGCACGCGGAGTTTCCCCCACCTGAGGAGAGGTACGGCAGACGCACTCACTTCTCAATAAGTTTACAAAGCCTGGATACACTACAGTACTAAATCAAATTAATTCCAATAATAAACAATAATATTATAATAATAATAATCATGATTGGTTAAACTTACAATACACAGCCATAAACCTGTTTTAAACTATTTATCGCAGCAGTAAGAGTATTTAAACTACTCAACTGCTGCATTTTTTTATTGGTCTGTTATTGATTACACCAGTGACGACTTTCTTCTTCTGGCTATGAACAGTATTTGTGCTCTAATGGTTCTGATTAATTTTTTATCTTCTCTCAGCTTCACTGTTGCTTTTGTTTTTCACCTATATATATTCTCATAGCTGTCTGTTTTTCTAACTATAAATACACAGTCTGCACAGATAAAACCCAAATCTGAAACTGAGCGCTTTTGATTGTTTGAATAGTTAATGTATCAGGACACACCTGTGCAACAAAACACACCTGATCGTCACATGTTCCAATACTTTTGCTTATTAGAAAAATGGGTGGGTTCAGACAGAATGTGCTGAATCTTCTGAACTGTGTATCAGATCCTGGAAATAAAAGCTGAAATGTTGATCTTTTGCCTCATATAAATCAAATTCAAATGTTTTCAGTCTACAGCAGAAATCTGCAAAATCTCACTGATGGTATTTTTCTCATAGTGTTCCAGGAGTTTGTCAGGTGCTCCAACAAGGACATCGAGCAGATCATCAAGAAGGAGATGTCTGGGGACATCAAAAATGCCATGTATGCTATCGGTAAGAGACTTTCTGCTATGTTTGACGAGAAACGACCAGAAAAGCAGGAAATCCTTGTTTTTTTGTGCTATAGCTCTGCCTGTAAGTGTTTTAAGGTGGTTGTTTTACTGTAACTGTGTTTCTTTCAGTGAGGAGTGTGAAGAACCAGCCCTCGTACTTGGCAGATCGTCTGTACAAAGCCATGAAGGTACACCCAAACTAACGATTATGTGATAACATCATGTCTGCAGGCCTTTGTCTCTCTCTCTCTTTCTCTCTTTTTTTCTTTCTTTCTCACAAAAAATGCCAGGAATTTCTGTTTTAGTGAGGTTTGTTAGTGAAAACACAACACTTAGTAATGAAGTAATGAAGAATGAATTAGACAACAGTCACTAATCCAGAATTGTTTTTGAGTGAACCAGGTTATCACTTTATATGATAATGTGTTAATATAGTAATGATATATGTAAGTGATTATAGTATTATGCCAAGCTCAGACTACACGACATTTTTGTCCCTCACAATGTTCACTCTGTCAGATTAAGCAGTTATTTTCGGTTTGCGTTGTTCTCGGGGGACTGGCAACACTACACGTTAGTCACCAACCAATCATCGTCCGCGTCCTCGCGTGAGTTCGTAGGTCATCGCGGGGGAGAAGCAGAGAATTTCACGGCTACAGAAGCCCTTTGCGTGATGGAAGCGCTTTTGTGCTGGAAAAAAAAAGAAAAAATGGACCCAAATGGACATTACATGTTTTTTGTACTCCAGAGAGAACTTAAGGTATGGTAAAGATGTAGCTACTTAGGTTTCAGTGCCTGTAAACAGAATATCTCAGAGATTAAGTAGATTATAAGATGATTATTAGATTATTCTTCTGTTTCTCTGGTCCAGTGAACTGCAGGAGCACCGTCCTGCTTTCTTTTCCCGTATTTACATCTGTGCGCCCCAGAACGTCTTCCTATTGGTCAGAGTCAGAGAGCAGGTTGCGGAGCATCGTCAAACTAGGCGATTAAATACAAAAGATTCTAACATGCTAGTCTTTCCGTTGGACGCTCCAACGGCGTCGCTCACGTCAAATTACAGCTCTTTGACTATGTCACACTACACATAACTTTATCGCTCGCGACAATGAAATTCGGATCCGACGCACGCAATGTGTCGGCGCCGACAAAATCGGGTCAAAATCGGGCTAAAATCGTGTAGTCTGATCCGGGCATTAGAGTAAAAACATGAGTCTATTGAGGGAAACTGTTCTAAAACTGTACTAAACTCAAAGGAGGCTCTAGTTTAGACCCAGTTGGAGCCTCTAGCCTGGATACTAGATGAGATACAGTTGGGCATTGAGGCATACATGTGATACAGTGGCTTGCAAAAGTATTCATACCCCTTGAACTTTTCTACATTTTGTTACCTTAAACCACAAACAAACATTTACTAATTTAACTCATTTTATTAAGATTTTAAGTGATAAACCAACACAAAGTGTTGCATAAGTGCATACATTTCCAACTGTTTATCAAATAAAAATCTGAAAAGTGTGACATAAGTCTAGAGTATTCAGCCCCATTTACTCTGAAATCTCTAAATAAAATCCATTGCAGTCAACTGCCTTCAGAAGTCACTGAATAAGTTACTATTATTATATAAATATTTATAAGTTATATAAATATAAACACCTGTTCTCTGAAGGCCTCTCTAGTTTGTTAGAGAACACTAGTGAACAAACAGCATCATGAAGATCAATGAACTCACCAGACAGGTCAGAGATAAAGTTGTGGAGAAGACGTTTAAAGCAGGGTTAGGTTATAAAAACATATCCCAAGCTTTAAGCATCATAAAAAGAGCACTGTTCAATCAATCATCCAAAAATGAGGGAAAAAGTGTTCTACAACTGTTTGTATAAAAAAACCTACCAAATCATGGCCATTTACCCAAAGCACTGGTCAGAGAGGCAGCCAAGAGGCCCATGGTCACTCTGGAGGAGCTGCAGAAATCCACAACTCAGGTGGCAGAATCTGTATACAGGACAGCTATCTTAAATCATGTGCTCCACAAATCTGGCCCTTATGGAAGAGTTTTAAAAAGAAATCCACTGTTAAAAGAAAGACATAAGAATTGCTGTTTGTAGTTGCAGCAAACATGTGGAGGAAGGTTCTGTGGTCAGATGAGACCAATGTTGATCTTTCTGGCCTAAATGCAAAGCGCTATATGAGGAGGAACACACCGTCCCCACTGAAAAACATGGTGGTGGCAGCATCATGCTGTAGAGATGTTTTCTTTAGCAGGGACAGAGTTGAGAAGTTGGTCAGAGTTAATGGAAAGAAGAATGGAGCTAAATACAGGATACAACCCTGTAAGAAAACCCGTTGAAGGCAACAAAAGACTTGAGACTGGAAAGGAGACTCACCTTCCAGCAAGACAATGACCCTAAACATACAGCCAGAGCTACAGTGGAATTGTATAGATCAGTCTTAAATCGCATTGAGACTCTCTCCATCCAACTTAGCTGAGCTTGAGCTGTTTTATAAAGAAGAATGGGGCAAAAATATCTAGAGTCTCTAGATGCACAAAGCTGGTAGAGACAAACCCCAAAGCACTTACAACACAGTTGTAAGTGCAGCAAATGGTGGTTCCACAAAGTATTGATATAGGGAGGCTGAATACTTTGCACGTCACACTTTTCACAATGTTTATTTGATAAAAAAATTTAAGACCACGTATTATTTTTGTTCTACTTCACACTTATGCATTACTTTGTGTTTGTCTATCACTTAAAATCTCAATAAAATATGTTTAATTTTGTGGTTGTAAAGGATGACAAAATGTGGAAACGTTTAAGGGATATGAATACTTTTGCAAGCCACTGTATGTCTGGTGGTGAGACAGGCCAAGTAAGTGTTGCCATCCAGTCCGAGTTACTTAGAAGTCCTTATTATTAACAGTTCATCTATTACTTTTAGAGAAACACAGTGGCGTGAAAAAGTATTTGCCCCCTACAGATTTCTTTTGTTTTTGCTTTTTTGTCATACCGATATTTTTCTGATTATCAAACAAAATTAAAATCAGATAAAGAAAACCTGAGAAAATATAAAAATCACTTTTTTTAAATGAGAATTTTATTGATTAAAGGAAAACAAAAATCAAAACCAATCTAGCCCTGTGTAAAAAAGTGTTTGACCCCTAAACCTTATATATAACCCTAAACCCTATACCCTTTGCAATCAAGCTTTACTAATAACTGGCAACGAGGAATTTTGTTCCACTCTTCTTTACAGAATTGTTTTAATTCAGACACATTGGAGGATTTTTCAGCGTAAACATCCTGTTTACGATCATCTACAGCATCTCAATCTCAAGACTTTAACTAGACCACTCTTCTTAAACCTTAATTTATTTATTTATTTATTTTTTGCAATAAAATACTATTCGAAATAATGTTTAGTACAGTAGTTTAATACTTCATCTTAAAGTACGGAGCTTCAACGTCTTCTCAAGCCACTTTTTTGATAGAGAGCTTGTACTTAATTTTTTTTTACGTGTTGTTTTATGTTGGTTTGTGGGGCTCTTAAGTTCTAAACTGATGTGGGTGTTTTTTTGGCCTCTCTCTCTCTCTCTCTTTCTCTGTACTCAGGGTCTTGGTACTGATGACAGAGCTCTGATCCGCATCATGGTGTCTCGCTCCGAGATCGACCTCTTCAACATCCGCAAGGAATTCAAGGACACCCACGACACCTCGCTCCACGACTTCATCCAGGTAGAGGCCCTTGTCGTAAGTGTTGCCCTCCTTGTCTCTCGTTGGCACAGGCCGTGGTCCGTGTGATGGGACGGGTGTATGAATGAAGATAATGTGTGTGTGTGTGTGAGAGTGTGTGTGTGAGCGAGCGAGGACATCCTGTACCCTGTGGTGTGAACGTTGCACATCCTCTTTTTGGTCGAGGTGGAGGGGAACGGAGAGCTCGGCAGGTTTCTGCGGTGTTACATGCTCAGCTCAGCTGTTCAGGAATTTCCCCAGTGCACTTCCTCTCTGTCTATACGGCGTGTGATTGGTGTTAAGCGCTGTGACAGGAAGTGCTCTGTAACAGGTCTATACTGGCTCTACCATCAAAACCCCCTTTGAAGATAAATAACCTTCGCGCTATCTACGCTCTGAAGGTTTTTTTTTTCAGTGTTGACACTGATAGGTTGTGGTACAATAGTGTGAAATGAAGAACAGAGGCTGTCAATGATAACTAAATCACACTTAAAGCAGCAGGCACAGGAAAACGCTGTGTGCATCGTGGTCGGCTGCAAAGATCCTGCAAGGATAAAGATGTTTATGAAGCTGTTTTATAAACAAGTGTGCGTGTTGGAGTGAAGAGGAGGACAGGGTTAAAAGCTCTATAATGTTGACTTTATATCAGGGGTATTTAATTACAATTCACTATGGTCCAGTTAGAGAAAATAGGCCATCGATAGGCCAAGGTACGGACCGATTTTTTACTTTTTTTAACTTGTGTTATAATGCAGTGCTAAATCCTCTAAGGTTGTTTAAACTATGATAAAAAATGGGTACCACTTTAAAATTAGACTACATTTATAAAGGGTTTATAAATGGTTCACAATTCCTTTGTTAATGGTTACTAATTAGGTTGTAAATGCCTTAAAAATGTAAACATTAATAATCAGTTATAACACATACATAGAAAGGGCAACAATGACCTGTTGTTTGCCAAATAGTGAACCCACAGCCATCTATATTGTTAAACTCAGTGTTGGGCCTGTTACTTTTGAAAAGTAATTAGTTATAGTTACTAGTTACTTCTCCAAAAAAAGTAACTGAGTTACTCTACTATAAAAGTAACTCGTTACCAGTAAAAGTAACTATTGTGTTACTATTGCGTATTCTTATGTATGTATTATAACTGATTGTTAAGGATTTTTAAGGCATTTACAACCTAATTAGTAACCATTAATAAACTAATTGTAAACCATTTATAAACCCTTTATAAAGGTAGTCTTATTTTTTAAAGTGGTACCAAAATATATAATAATAATAATAATAAAAATAATAATAATAATAATAATAATAATAATAATAATAATAATAATAATAATAATATAAAATGCCTCTCTGGCCAGATTTTGTTTACATTCCTCCCCTGTCTCTCTCTGTTGCGCTCTGCATGACTTTCATTTCCACCTGTTCTTGTTTTACCGCCTGTTCTCGGGCTCCCTATCTCCTTATAAAGAAAGTTTATTCATTTATTTTTTAACTTAGCACATCTGCACAGATCTGATCTGAGGAGAGCGTTTGGTGATCTTACACCACATGTGATTGGTCTGTGAGTTTACTGTCCTGCAAAGCAAGTATATAATTAAATCCTTCTCAGTAGTTTATCGGTTTGGGTCCGCATTCAACAACGTCTGTGAGCTCTGCTCTATACTAAGAGTAGAGGATATGGCCTTTTGGACACAATTAAATTACAATGTTTTTTGTTGTTTTAATTTTTTTTTTGCATTGTACAGGGGTTGGACAATGAAACTGAAACACCTGTCATCATTTTAGTGTGGGAGGTTTCATGGCTAAATTGGAGCAACCTGGTGTCCAATCTTCATTAATTGCACATTGCACCAGTAAGAGCAGAGTGTGAAGGTTTAATTAGCAGGGTAAGAGCACAGTTCTGCTCAAAATATTGCAATGCACACAACATTATGGGTGACATACCAGAGTTCAAAAGAGGACAAATTGTTGGTGCACGTCTTGCTGGAGCATCTGTGACCGAGACAGCAAGTCTTTGTGATGCATCAAGAGCCACGGTATCCAGGGTAATGTCAGCATACCACCAAGAAGGACCAACCACATCCAAAAGGATTAACTGTGGACACTGTAAGAGGAAGCTATCTGAAAGGGATGTTCGGGTGCTAACCCGGATTGTATCCAAAAAACATAAAACCACAGCTGATCAAATCACGGCAGAATTCAATGTGCACCTCAACTCTCCTGTTTCCACCAGAACTGTCCGTCACCACAATAAATTATTGTGGTCTAAATCTAGGTGTTTCAGTTACATTGTCAAACCCCTGTAGCTGAGTAACTCTATTGGACACTCTTAGCACCCTATTGTACACCCTGCACAAGGCACATTGTTTCTATTGTTTGTGATTGATAAACTGCTAAAACTAATTCACTGGCAAAAACTAGACAAAATATTTGTGAATTGAGAAAATATCTCAATTTAAAAAAATTACTTCAATTCTGTCTTAAAAATCTTGATTACTTTAAATAACTTGGTTTTATGGTGAATTGTTGTGCTTATTTTGAGTTACTGAAAGATTACTGAAAATACTGTATTTATTCTCTTATCTTAAAATTCCATATTTTTCTCACTTAAAATCTTAATATATTTCCCCAAATATAATATAATAAAATATAATAATTTCCCCAAAAATCATCAGTGCGCCTTATGTATAAATTATATCAGTCAGGTTGTAAGGAGCAGTAAAGTCACTCTGCTGAAGTACAGAGTTATACAGGAGTTTCAGTTTAGTTCTCCAGCACTGAGGCTGGCGCAGTATTAGCATTAGCTGCTAACTGCGCTAAGCGCTAGCTCTTTTGGCATTCAGAGGTGAGTATATCAGACTGTAGCCTGCACATTTACCATGTTAAAACAAGCTATGTAGGACAAACTGCTAGCTAATATCTTACCAGCTTACTGGAACACTCAGGGTTCCTTAGTGTAGAGCTGTCGGGCAGCATTTACCTCCCGCTAGCACTAGTGGTTAGCTGCTAATGCTAATGCTGCTGCACCCAGCCTTAGTGGAAGTGCTTTACCCATCCAAATAAACAGTTTTCAGGAGAGAAATCTGTGTAGATTAACATCCAGCACTCGTTTGACCTAAAAGAAAATTTTATTACAGTTTTGTATACTTAACTTAGTTTTACTTCACTTGAGACCTGCTGAATTAGAAGGAAGACATGGCGACACCCCTGTTCCTTACTAGTGTCGTATAATGCATCTTATAATTCAATGTGCCTTATAGTGTGAAAAATACGGTAAGCAAAATAATTTTACACGTACAAAATGCTTGGAAATACAAAAATTCTCATTAAAGAGAAAAAATAAGATTTATTGGCTTGAAATGAGATCATTTCACTTGATAATAATGAGTTTTTTGCAGTGTAAGGCTGTTTCCAGGTTTGGTCACGGTTCTTCTGCTGAGCTGTATGTTGTGGCTGGGTTGCTGGGAGCTGCTTTACTGTGTTTGGTTTGTGTTCTGTTTTGCAGGGAGACACATCAGGAGATTACAGGAAGACTCTGCTGATACTGTGCGGTGGTGAGGATTAGAGCCCTGTGTTATCTGGCACTCCGCTACATCGCCACCCCGCTCTTTACCACCGAGGTTAACTGCGATCGCCCTGTACCTGATCTGCTGCCTCCGCCTCCGTCTCCGCCTCCGCCACGCCCGTGCCAAAGCTGACGACCGCTGGACTCTGTAACCTCTGGACACAATCAGCCAAAGTCACTGTGCTTTGCGAATGATGTGATTTTTATTTTTTACAGTTTTCAATACTGGTTTTATGTTAATTATGTGAAATAATGAAAAGGAAACTGCTTGGCTTTGAGTTCGGTTCACTGTAGCTGTTATAAAAGGTCAAAATCTAAATAACAACAATGTGAGACTAAAGTGAAACTGCCTTAAAATAAACTTACTGGTCCCGTTACTGTATTTGTGTTGGGTTTCACACTGTGCTGAGTTTCCTTTAAGGATAGTGTGAGAAATTGTTTAAGGAATTAAAATGTGATATATTTGGTTAATCTAAGTTAATAGTTAATAAGTTAAGTCAATATTTTGAGATACTATCTCAATATTTTGAGATACTAAATCAAACTTTTGAGATACTATCTCAATATTTTTGTCAGGAAATACCCAGGCAGGGTGGCGAGGAAAGCGGACACAAGTGCAGGTAGGGTGAAAATAAATAATAATTTAATAAATAAATAACAAGAAAACAAGGAACAAGTAACATGAAACAAAGATACACAAATAACCAATAACAAATCAAAGAACCTAAACTAAACCAACTAGAGATAATAAATAAACAAACAGGGAATATATACAAGGAATAAACTAGGAATCAACACAAGCAGGGTATATACAGGGAGCTAGGGAACAAGAAATAAAACAAGAAACTAGAAATAAACAAGGAAATAAACTATAAACGAGAAAACAAGAAATAAACAAGAAACAAGGAACCAAGGCTAAGAGAGAACAAGGAAACACTGAGAAAAGCTATTAAACACTGAGAGAGACAAACGACAGGTGAAGGTGCAAAGACCGACGGAGACAAAGTGGCAGAGGAGGGCTATTTAAAGAAACAGGAAACACACTATAATTAGAAACACCTGGGGAAGGGGTGGAGCAACAAATGAGAAACAGGTGGAAAAGTACTGAGACGGGAGACACAGGGGAGCACAGGTCACGTGGGGAAGACACACAGACACGAGACGAGACCAGGATGTGACAATTTTGAGATACTAAGTCAATATTTTGAGATACTATCTCAATATTTTGAGATACTAGTAGGCTGTACAGAGACAGAGGCAGATGAGACAAAGACGCAAAATGGAAACTATCATTGAGGATTACTTCAGACATGGATTCACAAATCATGAAATATTTTGAGATACTATCTCAATATTTTGAGATACTATCTCAATATTTTGAGAGACTATCTCAATAGATAGTATCTCAAAATATTGAGATAGTATCTCAAAATATTGACTTAGTATCTCAAAATATTGAGATAGTATCTCAAAATATTGACTTAGTATCTCAAAATATTGACTTAGTATCTCAAAATATTGAGATAGCAATTTACTTAATAATAATAAAAAAAAATTGCTGGAGTATTTTTATTTTTTAGGTGGCGGGAATGGGCTTCCATAAATAACAGCCTGTAGCCTGCTTCTAACCACAGCTAGCACTGCTGGAGCAGCATTAACATTAGCTGCTAACCGCGCTAAACGCTAGCTCTTTTGCAATACAGAGGCGAGTATTTTGGAATCAGATGATGCAGCATTTACACACTTACACACAGCACATTCACACTTTCACCACAATAACTACAAAAAGACACAGAGAACTCTGTAACTATTCAAAGTTTAGGTCTTGTAGATATGTATCCAATCCATGGACATGCGAGTTGAATGTGAATAATCAAATCATGTGGAATCCATGCATCTTTTTTTACTTTTTACTTTTTTTACTCATTAGCATTAGCGCTACGTGCTTCTCTCTTGCACCCACAAACACATCTCTTGGTGCAGCTGTGAAGCTATAGCTGCATAAAAAAACAGCAAAAGCAAACCACCTGACCTTTTTTCACCTCCTCCACCTGAGCTTCAGTACTTCAGACCAGCTGTTTACTGTTTCTCCACTCCAGCAAAAGATGCTCCACATATGAGCTGCTAAAAAACGCATCCATTTCCCTTTATAAAGCTATGAGTCGTCTCTCAAATATGAGGTTTTTTTTTTTGTTGTTGTTGGTGAAGAAGGCGAAGTTTATAAACGAATCAATGTGCACACGTGAGATAGTGTTTTACACTCTAAAAAACAGAGGCACGATATGAGTACTTTTTTGTACTCGAAGGTACACTCTTTATAATTGTACCCTCAAAGGTACAATATTGGTCTTTACGGGGTCAGATTTGTTCCCTCTGAAGTACAAAGTTATTTCTAACAGCAATAAGTACAAATTTGTACCATTTAACCAGCCAAAGGGTACATTCAGTATTCTGCATCACTGTACTAATGAACAATATATATTTAAATTGCACATTTTTTTATTTGAAAGCCAGACAATTTTGGATCATCAAGTTTTTGAGCCATATTTAGTTGATGATAATGTTTATAATCTTTATGATCTTTACTGCCACAAAAACCATGGGTACAAAAAAGGACTTTCACTGAAAGGTACTTTTTTGTGCCTCAATATAAGGTACAGCCCCAGCTACAAGCTTTGTACTCTTTTAAGTACAAATCTGTACTTATATTTCTTAGAGTGTAGGGATTGATTCGCTCACATTACACAGAGATACAGATCACTTACATTTGTGAATGTGAACCGTCAAGATAGACAAATCTGATTTGTAGCCTAAGTTATATCCAAGTTCATTTCTACAGTGTCCTACAGTCCCTTTAAAAAAGATGAAATGCAACATCTACAGGAATGTAAGGGATGTATTCACTATTGTTGGATACTGTATACAGTATACGTAAGCTGATAACAGAAGCAGAAGTGATTTGCAACAGAAGAACAGTATAGTGTTTAATCAGTACTTCTATTTACCATCGTTTACATTAGCACCTGACTGAGAGGAAGCAGAAGCAGACGCTATGGCCTGAGGAATTTCCCTGCTCTAATTCATCTTTTTGTAACACAAAGACCTCAGGTTATACAGTATATCCAGTTCACAGATATTTAAATAGTGGAGATGCTTCCCTGCTCTCCTCCACTGCTGGATGCTGGATGCTGTTGTGCCAGGTAACAGTTACCTGCACTGGGCCTGCAGAGCTGGCCTGCTGGAGCTGCGGACAATGAAGGTAATGTGCAATAAAATAAACAGCAATTGTAGGCGCAGGACTTCTCCTAGGATGTCTTGTAATTACTTACTTTGCTTTCCTGGCTTTTGTATATCACCGTCAGTATCTGTCAGTGTTTGAGTGGGTAAGCCTTGCTGTGAGCTTCACAAATGTGTCTGATTATGTCTGGTGTCTAAACTTTGCTTCTTTATTTGTTACGTGGAGATTTACAGTGCTGTAATTGCACACAGCATGTGGAAGAGTACTCTTAATACTCTTAATACAGTAACTTACAGTAAAGTTTGGACACTTTTCCTACATAGTAAATTAATAATAAAGTGATCCAGACTATGAGGGAGCACATAAGGAATCGTGTAGTAACTTAAAAGTGTTAAACAAACCAATATACTCTGTGAAGAAGAATTTAGTTGCTCTTATCTGGGGTTAAGCATTTTCTTAACTTGCAGTTTTTTGAGGCTGGTAACTCTGATTAACTTATTATGTACAACAGAGCTAACTCTTGCTCTTCCTTTCCTGGGGCAGCCCTGAGGAGTTTCATCATAACATTTTTGATGGTCTTCGTTCAGATTAACTGACCTTCATTTCTTAACATAGTTGTTGCTTCTCATAATATGGATTAGAACATTACTCAAACATTCACTATTCACTGTATACCTGTAACTCTACCTCTTCACTACTTTACAACTGATGCTCTCAGACATTAACATTAAGAGACAAGAAATTCAAGTTTAATTAACTCTTGACGAGTTCAGAACAGCTGTTAACTGAAAGCCTGAATTCCAGGTGACTCTACCTCATAAAGCTGACTGAGAAAATCCAGCAGAGATGTGCCAAACTGTCTCTATCTAAGCATCAAGTGCTACTTTGAAAAATCTAAAATAAAAACATATTCTGGTTTAACACTTTTTCAGTTTACTGAATAATTCCATATGATTTTCTTTATATTTTAAAATAATGACAAATCACTGAATTTAAGGTGTTTTCAAACTTGAATGGTTCTGTAGGTTCGGTGTTTTTGAGTTTATTGTTTTGTTGTCAAAATGTAGAGAGCAATTACATTCAGCAAACCTATAAGACCACTCTGTTTAGAATGAATATATTAAAGTTGCAGGGCTGGTTTTACCAGAACACTGATATCACACTGAGTAATACTACTGCTTTAAAAAAAAAATGGGAAAAAGGGAACTGCTGCTTAAACTAATTAAAAATATATATATTAGGTAATATTCAGTGTATAAATAATAAACAGTCATATTTTGGTCCCAATGTTTGGTCTATCAGAAAAATAAATAAATAAAATTATCGTAAAATATGTGGAGGTGACCTCAATTATTTTTGCAGACCAAATACTTCCAATTGTGTTTCTATTAGTGATGAGATCCTATTAATTTGAAATTAGCTGGTATTTTGACTGTTTAAAATATATGACTTTTCATTTTCAATATTTTGAATATGAATATGGATTTTTTAAATATTGATGCGAATACATGATTTTTAAAAGAAATATTTAATATTTCTATTCAAAGTAATGAAAAACCCTTTAAAATGGTGTGATTGCATTATTGCACCAATATTGCGATTACGTCATCATTATATAATGACATCCTATAATATTGTCTTAAAGTGAAATAATAATAGTAAAAATAATAATATAATTTCTTGCAATATTTTTTGGGTCATCATATCATTAAAAAAATATAATTGTAAAATGCCTACTTATAAATTTGATTGAGTTCAGCTTGTACAGTATACATTTACAATCTGATGAAGGTACAAAATACAAAAAAATCTAAAGAGATTTTAAACTTTTAAACATCACTGTTTAAAAGGCTGACAACTAAAAAGTAAACATGATAGAAAAAAATGTACTTGTACTTCGACTAGGAAGTTTTTAATTTAGAAGTTACTCCTTCCTGTCCATAAGAAAATTTAAAAAAGTGTGCAATTAACCTTTAGATTGGTTGATTTTCTCAAACAAAATAGCTGAAAAAAAAATCAGGGCATTGTGCTGCAGGGTAATCATTATTTACCCTGCACAAAAGAAGAAGAGTTAAAATTTCAAAGTATGAGGTTGGGTCCAAAATGCATACTAATCAGTACTATTAACCAGGTTTTAAGTAAGCTATATAGAATATGTAGTATAGATAAATATGCCAACGTCAAGTATAATCAGCTATCCCTGTTACTTAATATACTTTTTTTTTTCTAAGGAAAATGATAAGAAATGTATGTAATTTTTTAAACTAAGTGCAAAAAGGCACAGTATTCTAATAATGACCCAGTGGTACCACTTTAAAATAAGACTACCCTTATAAATGGTATATAAATGGTTTATAATCTTGGGTATGAAGTATTATTGATTAGGTTGTAAATGCCTTAAAACCATTGATAAGCAGTTACAACACATCAATTAAAAAGGCAGCAGTGATCCATTGTTTGTTTAGTCATTTAATTCAACGTAGTCATTTAATTTATAGTAAAGAATTAAACATACTTAGAAATATTTTAATATGAAAAGTTTAATGCTGATTGGTGAAAACACAAAATAAGATCAGTATCTAGGAAGATCTGAGGTTTGACAGTATAAATGAGTGTGAAATCACTACTTTGCCATTTTTTAACTCGCTGTTTTCATTTCTATCCATGTTGTTATTTATTTATTAACTGCTTATTAATGAGTTTTAAAGTATTTGAAGCCTAATTAATAACCATTAATAATCTCCTTTATAAATCATTCATAAACCCTTTATAAAGGTACTCTTATTTTAAAGTGGTACCGACCCGGTTAAAGACCCATTTTATAGAGTGTTTAAGAGGAAATATGTGCTGGCATTTAAAGCTACCATAGTAAAAAAGTAAAGTGTATTAAGTACATTTTTTAGAAGTATATTTAACATGGAAAAGTACATACTTTTAATGTTAAAATAAAAATATGTACTTAAATACATACTAAATGTACTATTTTGGATAAAAGTATGGCAACTTAAGTATATTTTAGTTGTAATTAAGCTATAATTAAACACAACATAAAAGATTTAAATTGTGCTTTTGAGAGCTTTTTTCATACAACTTTTGTGAACTTAAGTCGATTTAATATTTTATGTATTTTTTTTAATACACTTGAAGTATGTAGTAAATATACTAATTTGCATATTGATGCACATATTGTGTAGACCGTAACTACACTAAAGTGCACTTCAAGCAGTATTTAATGCCACTATGTATATTTTCCATCAACACAACATATAATTTAAAGCATTGCTTAAAAATGCATTTTAGGGAAATACAGAGAAAGTATATTTAATGTGTATTTTCATAAAGTACATTAATTTGAAAATGCACTTTTAGTATTCTTTACCTATTTTTTTTATTAATATATTTATTGATTTTCTTTTCAACAATCATAACAATGTTACATATGACATATACTTCCAAATAAACACAGTTAACCAACCCCACCCAACCGACAACACCCACCCCAACGACACCACTCCACCCACACAGTGCTATTAAAGTCCATGGTGAAAAAAAACCAAACAAACAAGCCATTAAAATGTAAAGAAATCCACAGAGCAGAGCCAGCATACTAGTAAATATAATTACAGATCCACAAATACACTCTGTAATAGCAACTCAATTTATATTATCAGTTACAAGATAGAGATGATAGATAGATGGTGCTCTGTACAGCACCATCACCAGGCAGAGGAGCTCATTCAGCGGCAGACTGCTGTCCCAGTCCTGCTCCACAGACAGACTCCGAAAGTCTTTTGTTCCTCAGGCCATAAGACTGTTCAACTCCTCTCAGCACAGCAAACTAAAGACTCTGTGAAACTTTTTCATTCCGGCCACTCTGGCCACACCATGGACACACCCCCAGCTATGGACACACTCTCAGACTTGCTGATGCCTAGAACACTTTTTATAGTTCTACCATATTTTGCACTAGTAGTTCATTCACTAGTTAATTCATCTACTGTTTACATATCTTTTGCACTGTTTACGTATCTTTTGCACTGCTTAATTTAATTTAAATTATTATATAACTGTGTATTTGCACTTTCTTTTTGGCTGACATCAGTTATCCTCACATTATGCACATCAACTGGTGTTCACTGTCTATTGTGTTCAACTGCACTACCTCCATTCTCCATCTCCATTACACACACACACACGAAGACTGTACATTTACACTGTATATTCTATTTCTTATTTGATTGTATTTATATGTATCTTTATATTTTATATTTTATCTTTTTTAACTTTGTGTATTGTGTAACCTGCTGCTGGATGCCAAGAATTTCCCCCCGGGGATCAATAAAGTATCTATCTATCTATCTATCTATCTATCTATCTATCTATCTATCTATCTATCTATCTATCTATCTATCTATCTATCTATCTATCTATCTATCTATCTATCTATCTATCTATCTATCTATCTATCTATCTATCTATCTATCTATCTATCTATCGTACCTCTGTTTTTTAGAGTGTATTGTTAATACGCTTTTCTTTTACAAGGGAAATACTAAAAAAAATAATTGTATGTAATTTTAAAAACTTTTTAAGCACAAAAAGGGACAGTATTTTGAATAAATAACCCAGTTAAGACCCATTTTATAGCATGTTTAAAAGGAAATGTGTGCTGGCGTTTAAAGTTATGCTTATTAGCCGTGCTAACAGACGGGATCAGTATCTCAGGCTTTGTCTAGTGGGACCGCTAATGACCTTACAGCCTGTCTTACAGCCAGCTGCTTCTGATAGAGGTCCTTCACCCATCAGCACCTAACGTCTGAGACGTTTGTGTATGTCCCTGAGTGTGTGTGTGTGTGTATCTATATATGTGTGTGTGTATGTGCTTATGCTCACATCTTGTGTGCGTGCATGCATGCATGCATGTGTGTGTATAAGTGTGTGTGTGTGTGTGTGTGTGTGCAGCTGTTGTCAGGCCATCTTTGAGTTAAAAGAGGAAAGGAGAAAAAAGTGTGTGAGGGTAGGAAATCCCCTGCACTAGGCCAACATCCCAGACTACATTGATTATGCAGAGGCAGCAACAACAGCAGCAGCAGCAGCGCTGAGCCCAGACACACAAAAACATCCAAACAAATGATCAGGATTTCAGCTCTGCAGCTTGACCTCCACGCCTGCAAGCACAAACACGCACAGAGAGAGAGAAATAACAGCCTGCAAACACACACACACACACACACCAGCGTAGGTCACGCTCTATAGTGCGCAAGATCTGTAACATACAATATACAACACAGTATACCACCTCGTCACCGTCACGCAAAACACATGCAACTTCAAATAACTGCACAACTTTACAGGAGAAGAAAAAAATATATAAAATAAACAAATGAATAGTTTATAACAGAATACTGAATTTATTACAGTAGAATGGAAAATCTGTAATAGTAAATACTAAAATACTGAAATAATATAGTAGACACTAAATCATTTACTGCAGATACTTAACTATGTATAGTAGATACTGAATAATTTACTGCAGATACTGAATTGTGTATAGTAGATTCAGAATCTCTAATAGTAGATACTGAATTATGAAGTACAGATACTGAATTATGTACTGCAGATACTGAAGTATGCATAGTATATACTGAATCATTTACTGCATATACTGAATTATGTACAGTAGATTCAGAATCTGTAATATTAAATACTGAATTGCCTATAGTAAATTTATAATCTATAATAGTAGATACTGAATCATTTACTGCATATACTGAATTATGTACAGTAGATTCAGAATCTGTAATATTAAATACTGAATTGCCTATAGTAAATTTATAATCTATAATAGTAGATACTGAATCATTTACTGCAGATACTGAATTATGTAGTACAGATACTGAATTATGTACTGCAGATACTGAAGTATGCATAGTATATGCTGAATCATTTACTGCAGATACTGAATTATGTACAGTAAATACTGAATCATTTACTGAAGATACTGAATTTTGTATTGTAGATTTAGAATATGTAATGATAAATACTGATTCATGTACTGCAGATACTGAATTATGCATAGTAAATACTGAATCATTTACTGCAGATACTGAATTTTGTATAATACACACTAAATCATGTACTGCAGCTACTGAGTTATGTATAGTAGATACTGAATCATTTAATTCAGATACTGAATCATTTACTGCAGGTACTGAATTTTGTATAGTACATACTGAATCATGTACTGCAGCTACTGAATTATGCATAGTAGATATTGAATAATTTACTACAGATACTGAATCATGTACTGCAGATACTGAATCATTTACTGCAGATACTGAATCATTTACTGCAGAGACTGAATTATGTACTGCAGATACTGAATTATGTACTGCAGATACTGAATCATTTACTGCAGATACTGAATCATTTACTGCAGATACTGAATCATTTACTGCAGAGACTGAATTATGTACTGCAGATACTGAATCATTTACTGCAGAGACTGAATTATGTACTGCAGATACTGAATCATTTACTGCAGAGACTGAATTATGTACTTCAGATACTGAATTATGTACAGTATGGTAGATACTGAATCATACACTTACAGTAGAGATTTATTGTAGACAGTGAACAATAATCATTTTATTGTTGATAATGATTTTTTATAGTGAAAAAAACTGAATTATGTGTAATAATTGCTAAAATTGGTAAATTTATCGTAGATATTCAATAAATTAGAGCAGATACTGAATCATGTATAGTAGATAATGAACAACAGATTTGCTGCGTGCATAATAACAATTTATAAATGTATTTAATATTGTTTAACAAGGCTTTAAAGGCCTTTTCCTACTCTATATTATAAAATATTATTTTTGGGGCATACATATTATAAGCAAAAAACCAGAAAAACAGGGGAAACAGCTGTAGATTGAAGAGATATTGTAGAAAATTAAAAAACAGAAGCTTCACAGCCTTGCTCACACAGTTAGTGCAGTGAAATGAGTGGGCGTCTGTGCTTTTAACCCTTTATAACCTGCCGTTGCAGAAGTTCAGAGCTTGTTTCTGAAGCTGAACTGGACTGTAGTTTATAGATTACAGCGGTCAGGGCTCTTATTAAAGCTGTGTGTTGTGTGGCAGCACTTAAGTAGGCCGACTCTTGGACCCGTACCAGGTCCCCCCTTTAGAGCTGAAAATATCAGGGCCTTTCACTATGTGGGAATTCCCCACTTGTGTTAAAAAACAGCTAACGCTTCCCCCAGTGCCACCAGTTTCCTTAAAAAACGCCTCACGGACACAAGCATCTTGTGTAGGTGAGTGTGCAAATGCTGTGTATTTATGCTATATGTGTGTATATGTTAAATTAATATATATAATGGGCTTAAGCATGACTTTCCTGCACTTTGCTCTGGCTTGGCTTTAGGTTTTGTGGTGTTTGAGCTTATTTACTGCAGGAAGAATGCATTCAGCTTGCTTTAAAAGCAGTATGTAATATTTTTTGTGGTATTAAACCATTAATAGTGTAATATAATGTATGTTGAGTTTAATGAAGAGTATTGAAATGCATGTGATTCCTACAGGCTGATCGTTTTAATGTGTTTAGCACTGCAGGACAGATTATTCAAGTTCGTTTGTGTTAAAAAAGTATTTTACAGCATTAAACAAGTTTAAACAGAGTTTATTTAAATATAAATTAGATTTATAGCTTTAATTGTCGAGGTTTATTTCTGTCTTTTCTAAAAACATGCACTACACTGTGTGCTGCACTTTTATGCTGCATACATTTTTTTTTTCGTATAGATTAATAATTAAACAGCAACATTTGAAGTTATAATAGTTCACTAGTTCTCTATTCATATTAGAACTTCAGTGTACTTTATTAATTTAAAATTTTTAAAAAATGTATATAAGTATGATAATGTAAAATTTGACATGTATAAGCCTATATGCACTCAAAAACCCCATACCATGATGAGCCTAATGTAATTACAGCGCTCATTTCCTCTCCGCTAACTCAGGCCATAGAGGTTCACCATAAAGCTTCAGTGTATTTTCAGTGTGTAAGTGAAACGGTCACCTCGGTTCATTTCTTCGAGTGAATTTTACACGAGAACGCTCCACCGTACACCCAGCTCTGTAATTTACCTCCTAAACCACAAGCCCTGCACTATTTCCACAAGATGTCACTATTTATTTTCCCATTACTCACAGCTGCTCTCTTTTCACTGCGTTCTGCTGAACTGCCCCTGTAACACACTGTACACCCCCATATATACTCCATTTACACTGCCAAAACTAATATAGGGCAATTTACTGGATAGATTACAAATATACTATATGACGTATCATTAAATAATAATAAAAAAAAAAACGAGTAGGTCAAAAAACAGTACTATTAAACATCAATAAATGGTTTAAATGTCTTAAATATTAATGAATTGACACTATTTTTAAACATTACTACATTTTAATGCTTAAGAATGTTGTAAATAATAATTAATTGACATCAAGTAAACATATATTTGGAATAAAAAGTAGAGACCACTTAAAAATGATGAGTTTCTTTAATTTTACTAAATTGAAAACCTCAAGAGGAAGATGGATGATCACAAGCCATCAAACCAAACTGAACTGCTTGAATTTTTGCTCCAGGAGTAAAGCAGCATAAAGTTATCCAAAAGCAGTGTGTAAGACTGGTGGAGGAGATTCAGTTTCTAAATCAGTTTCTGAATCAGTTTCTCTGGTTTTGCTATTTATAGGTGTACCTGTATGTTTGAGTAAAACTAACATTGTTAATTTATTCTATAAACTACGGACAACATTTCTCCCAAATTCCAAATAAAAATATTGTCATTTAGAGCATTTATTTGCAGAAAATGAGAAATAGCTGACTTCAAATAATGCAAAGAAAACAAGTTCATACTCATAAAGTTCATAAATCAATATTTGCTGGATTAGTGATTTTTTTCCCTAGAACTATATATAAATATATATATATATATATATATATATATATATATATATATATATATATATATATATATATATATATATATAGTGGTGTCAAATGATTTAACAATTTAATCAGATTATTCACTACAATATTCTGTGATTAACTGTGAATACTCAGACTTGTTCTTCTTAAGATGCAGATTTTTATAGTTGATATAAAAAAAATGTAAAAAAAAATTTTTAATTATATTTATATTAGTGGTAATAATGAAAATACTAGTACGTTTGAGGGGAGGTAAAGCCAGCGTGGGGCGATGGAATAAAGAAGAATGCATGATAAAGATTTAAAGATTCTCCACAAAGAGAAACAGCGGGTTAAACAGGCAGGCGAGGAAAAATGCGGGTTATGTTCTGAACCTCTGAGCTGTGGTTTACATCACTAAACACTGACTTTGTGGCCAAAATTGGAAAAAATGGAAGAAAAAAAATAGTATGCCATATTAATATCATGCATTATATACACATTAATTACACAATAAAATTACAAGTTTTATTGTTTTTGTGTTTTTTTTTTTTCTTTTTTTTTTTTGGGGGGGGGGGGGGGGTCAGGTATTAACACCAAAACTAATATAATATGTAATTATGCTAATAATGCGCTCATGAAATAAACACATAAAAAAATGAATAAAGTAAACTATATTGGGCAGATATAATGTGTCTCTAGTAGAAGAGTCAAGCAAAATGAGAACAGTAAATTTCCTTTATAGATTATCAAACACCAATCAATCAAATCAACATGTTACATGACAAAAGCTTAAACATAAGATTTTATGATGTGTACTGGTGTGTATTTCGTCACTGTCCAAATAATAATAAAAAAAAAACTAGTACGGACAAATTATTTGTCGATTTTTAGTTTACAGCATAGTTTGAACACACAAACTGTATTTTACACTACCTACAAAACTTTCTAATGAATGGACCAATAGAAATTGACCAAAATGAGCTGAAATTAACTTTTATTACATTGACTTCCATTGAAAGTTAAAAAAGATCTCTCTCCTGTAAAGCTGCTGTTTTTTAGATACAGTACGTTTTTTACTGGACTGTGGTGATATATGGCTAGGTGTGTGTCATATCGTATTGTGCGCAATAATGTTGCCAACATTTTCTTAATATTGTGACTGATATTATACCCTAAAATATCATGCCATATCACCCACGCCTATTTATCACGTCAGTGTACTACTTTTTGCTGTTTTTGCAAAAGGAAAAATCACATTGTTCTCATTTCCCATTATATATCTACTAGTGACAGATTATATCTGTTCAGTATCATTTATTTTACTTTAATCCTGGATATATGGAGATATTTAGAGAGCATTATTATTAGTATAATGACATTTTAGATCATTGACTTCATTCTGTTATAAATCTGATATATATATATTTTTTAATATCTCAGTTACGGGTGTGCCATATCATATTGTATGCAATAATAAAATTAAATATTTTTAACTCAGTGTTTTGTCATGTTATCACCAAAAGTATCGTTAGCACGAAAATACCATGAAATATCGTGGTATTATTTTAGGACCAAATCGCCCACCCTCGTTATGTGGCCGTACTCTATATCAGATTCCTGTCTGGGCGAATATGCAGACGCTCTGAAGCAGATTTAGGTCATTAATGTGTATTTTGGTATTACAGTCAGATGATTTCTGCAGATCTCCACGTAAGCCTCGTCTCAGTGTAATGACTTTATTACGTTACTGAATTGAGCATCGATTGTATGTAATTTCACACTGTATTTAACTGTAGTTTGTGATGCTGTAATAAACAAGGGCTATTGTGTTATCATGCGATGTGTGGAGGTCAAAGCAGTGCAAAACATCTTCAATTTTTCATATGTTTTATTATTTTCCCTGAGGATTTGATGGAATAATGTATTTTTCACACTATAAGGTGTATTTAAAATCCTTTATTTTTACCAAAATTCGTCAGTGCGCCTAAAGTACAGAGTTATACAGGAGTTTCAGTTTAGTTCTCCAGCACAGAGACTGGAGCAGTATTAGCATTAGCTTCTAACCGTGCTAAGCGCTAGCTCTTTTACCGTTCAGAGGTGATTATTATCTGCCTGTAGCCTGCTGCTAACTCCAGCTAGCACTACTGGAGCAGTATTTGCATTAGCCACTAACTGTGCTAAGCACTAGCTCTTTCTCTGTTTTGCTGGTGAGTATTATCAGACTGTAGCCTTCTGCTAACCCTAGCTAGCCATGCTGGAGCAGTATTAGCATCAGGTACTAACTGTGCTAAGCAATAGCTCTGTTTCTCTGTTTCACCAGTGAGTATTATCGGATTGTAGCCTGAATGTTTACCGTGTTAAAACAAGTTACGTGGGCTGTTCTGCTAGCTAATATCACCCTGGCTTACCAGAACACTCAGGGTTCCTCAGAGTAGCGCTGTCGGGTGGTATTAGCCGCTAAGCACGGCTAGCCTTAGTGGAAATCTGCAAATATAAGTTTACTGTAAATAAACGTAAGAGCTTTACTCACCCAAATAAACAGTTTTCATGAGAGACATCTGTGTAGATTTACATCCAGCACTTGTTTCCCTTTAAAAGAGAATGTTTTTAAAGAATTACAGTTTTGTTTACTTAGCTTAGCTTAGCTTAGCTTTACAGGTTTTGCCACCCAGTGGTGCAAGTTAAAAGGAAAATATGGCGACACCCCTGTTCCTTACTAGTGTCACATAATGCGTCTTCTCACCTTAGTGCGAAATATACGGTAATCAGCCATAATATTAAAACCACCTGCCAAGTTGTGTAGACCCACTTTTGATGCCAACGCAGCTCTGTGATATTTGACACCAAGACATGAGCAGCAGATTCTTAAAAAATCCTGCAAGTTGTGATGTGGAACCTCCATCAATCACTCTAATTAGCCTTGGGTACCCATACTTTTTTAATCTGCCTTTTTTCAATCCCTAATTTAGTGACCTTTAGGCTAAAAATGAGGTGCTAATTATTTTAATTAATAAGTTGCATGATTTGGTATTTCCTTTAAGAGCCAGGGGCACTCTGATTTTGGCGGATTGCTATTTTAATGGCGCAGCTACTTTAAAAAAAAATGCTATTTTCCATTTAAACATATTGTAGTTGTATTTTGTAACAAAATAAAATGTGTTATGAAGTTATAAGGTACATTTTAACTTATCTCAGTTTGAAACCTACCATCTTACATTTTTCAATAGACAACAATGAAACAATGCACTTTCGGATCTTGTCAGAGGTTCCTGTGGGTTCCGACACTGTTTACGTGGTATGACACAGTAATATCTTCAAAAATAGACTAAAGTCTGCACTGTGTTTAGACTACACCCACTTATAGGAGCACCTACACCCACTGTTTCAGCTGTGTGACATCATTTTCCATGTTTACAGATAACAGTATAAACCATATACATTGATCAGCCATAAAATTATAACCACCAAGAGATGAAATTAATTACATTCGTTATCTTGATACTAGTAGCATCTGTCAAAGAGTGAGATATACAGATTAGGCAGCGAGTGAACAGTTGTTAAGATATGAGATTATGTTGTTTGACAAGAACCAAGAACTGTGATGTCTAGATGACTGGGTCAGAACATCTTGTGCGGTGTCCGTGGCATCTCACGATACACTATTATCACAATACATTGCCCATTATAACCTAAATAAGCAAATACTAGGAATTATGAATTTATTGGCAACCAATATTCTTCACCGCAGGTTTAACCTATTCATTTGATTATAGCGCCACCATGTGGAGTAATGAAGCAGTAACTTTACTAAGTCAAAATGGGAGGGGGGTACTAGTCCTAGTTTATTTAGAGCGGCTATGGTTTAATAATATATCTATATTTGACTCCCTGCACTGATAATGTAATGCAAATGAAAATGATTCGATATATTGCGATATCAATATTTTGTCCCACCCCTAGTCAAAAAGTACAGTATATCAAAAGTTCTCCAAGTCTCACTGAATACATTTATAGGTTTTGTAGAGTCCATGCCTCAATGGATCAGAGCTGTTTTGGTGGCACATTTTGATCTACTCCAAACTAAGCAGGTGGTTTTAATGTTATGGCTGATGGTAGTGTACATACAGCTCTGGAAAATAATTAAAAGACCACCAAAAAAATTATGAGTTTTTCATTTTGCCAAATTTAAAACCTCTGGAATATAATCAAGAGGAAGATGGATGATCACAAGCCATCAAACCAAACTGAACTGCTTAAATTTGTGCACCAGGAGTGACATAAACATATCCAAAAGCAGTGTGTAAGACTGGTGGAGGAGAACATGCCACAGATGTGTGAACTGTAATTAAAAACCAGGGTTTTTATATTGATTTCTCAACTCTTAAACTTTAAAACTATGCATCTTTTTTGTTTCAGTCATTTCTCGTTTTCTGCAAATAAATGATCTAAATGACAATATTTTTATTTGGAATTTGGTTAAATAGGTTGTCTGTAGTTTATAGAATAAAACAACAATGTTCATTTTATTCAAACATATACCTATAAATACCAAATTCAGAGAAACCAATTCAGAAACTGAAGTGGTCTCTTAATTTTTTCCAGAGCTGTATACTTTTATTGTTCCATTTCATCACTGTGTCAAAGATCTCATATCTCCACAACAAGTTTTTTTTATTCATTCTTACTGTAGATATTGTGTCCCTGAGGTTCTAAAATGGTGTAATTACTATGTAATTAGTATGTATGTACAATACTATTGTTATTTAATAGTAAAAGTAGCTTAAAAAAGTCATATTTTTATGAATGCCAGACATTTCTTTTGATGTCTGCATTAGAATTATTTTGGTATAAAACAGCAACTTCATCATTTTTACCTTAAATTTGATTAGACACTTTATTCTGGACTAATAATAGGTTAGGTCTATACACATTTACATCACTTCTGAAAATTTATGGGAAGCAAAGATTCTGGTATTGACCAATACTGACAGCCTGATAGACATTACTAATAAATGACCTCATCCTGCTTTTGTGTTATTAAGAAATGACTCCATAAAGGCTTACTGCTGCATTTACACTGCTCTGTCACATCAACACACATGAATGCACTGCCCCCCTTCAGCCGGTCACATGTAGCCGTTTCAAAGGCTTTCTCTGCATCGTCCAATTAAAGTGTTGTAATAAATGGAAATTGGATTCATACTTCATTTCCTACTTCCTATTTCCATACTTTATTTCCTATCAAACTAATAAATATAAATGTATTCTTATAATTATACCACAGTTAGTTCTGACCCTGCAATGTAATTGGCTGAGAGGCGTTTTATGAATGACATTATCAGCCGGTAATGCACTGTGACCAAAGCTATTCTATGTATTACTCCACCACATACAGGTAACCTAGCAATGATGCAGCGCTTACAAACCAAATACAAACCAAATGCGATGTGATTAAACACCACTGGGAGCCACTGGATTCCATAGAGACATAGTGCAGAAACGTCATGTCTTCAATAGACGGCGGAGGCAAAGACGCGGTCCCACAAATAAATAAGCCCAGCAACGTTAGTGTCGTTAGGGTTTACTAGCTAGAGTTTGTATTCGCTCTTTTTACATTTTTTTTTTATCTGAGCCAAGTAAAAATGGTGCTTAAAACAAACAGCAGATTATAGGTTAATCTGGACCATAGTAGCTTTGCTTCATCACAGGGCTAAACAGAGTAAACAGAACCGAGCACCCAGTTCTGTAATTTGATGGAAATGTAAATTCTCTGGTAATAAAATACATGAACTGCACTTTTATCAGACATACAGTGGAAGAATCTGATGCACTGTAAACTCAATGAACGCAGTGAGACACTTGGTTTGGGAGAAGGGGGCGGGTCTAGCAAACAGTCTGGCTCAGGCTCTGGTTCCCTCTGCAGAGATTCTGAATGCAAATCTAACAGATGGCAGACAGGTTTAGCTTATTTTCTACAGAACAGAAGGGAATGGAACAGTCATCGTGTCAAATAGTGAAAACATTAGGAATAAAAGCCTTTTTAATATATACAGCATATTCATAAAGTTTTAAGAGTTCAGAAATCAATATTTGGTGGAATAACCCTGGATTTTAATCACAGTTTTCATGCATCTTGGAATGTTCTCCTCCACCAGTCTTACACACTGCTTTTGGATAACTTTATTCCACTCCTGATGCAAAAATTCAAGCAGTTCAGTTTGATTTGATGGCTTTTGGTCATCCATCTTCCTCTTGATTATATTCCAGAGGTTTTCAACTTGGTAAAATCAAAGAAAGTCATCATTTTTAAGAGGTCTCCAGAGCTGTATATTATAGTTATTTCTATTTACAATACTCTTAGCATAAATAGATGGATTCCCCCCTTAGTGAACATTCTGGCTAAAATAAAAATGTAACCATTGCTAAATCTGATGTAAACATGCCTACTCACATCCTACCTCCATTTCTAGAGTAAGAGTTTCTGAAGTAAAGATGTGGAAAACTCCCTTCTGATGTATGTTTAACGTGGGAGGAGCATTTCAACAACTATATCTGTTTTGGGGTGGATTTTTCATCTGATTAAAATGTCTGTGTAATGCAGAAGGAAGCCTGATATCTAATATTACTGACAAGGAATTTATAAGTGCTCAATGTTTGGCTTTAATAAAGAAAAAATATATACTAAATGCATTAACTGATGCTTTTAATTAGTTTTGATGCTAAATGCAATCAAATCCTCACAGCAATGACCCAACGTATAACATAAAGCTTTATTATCCTCATAGCTCTTTAAATTGAAATACTTATCCAACTTTAGCATACAAACTTAATGGTGCTTTTTATTAGTTTTAAGACTGAATGCAATCAAATCCTCACAGCAATGTCCCAACATATAACATAAAGCTATGGTTGTCACAGTTGAAAAAATAAAAACATGATTCCCACCAGTGCTTACTCCACTTATTGGTGAGTCAAACTGCTTGAATTTTTGCACCAGGAGTGGCATAAAGTTATCCAAAAGCAGTGTGTAAGGCTGGTGGAGGAGAACATGCCAAGATAAATAAAAACTGTGATTAAAAATCAGGGTTATTACATTAAAAAATAATTTCTGAACTCTTAAAACTTTATGAATACAAACTTGTTTTCTTTGCATTCATTGAGGTCTGAAAGCTCTGCATCTTTTTGTTATGTCAGCCATTTCTCATTTTCTGCAAATAAATGCTCTAAATTATAATATTTTTATTTGGAATTTGGAAAAATGTCAGTAGTTTATAGAACAAAACAACAACGTTCATTTTACTCAAACATAAACCTATAAATAGCAAAATCAGATAAACTGATTTAGAAACTAAAGTGAACTGATTTATTATGTATAATTTTTTTTTTTTTATAATAATCCCTCTTTCTTAACCAATTTATTTATTAATTAATTAACTGTTAATCCATTAGTATGACATTTTAAGTGGCCATATATATTATTTTTGTTTATATTTTTATTAGTTACAGTTGTTTGAGGCCGAATGCAATTAAATCCTCACAGCAATGTCCCTAAATTGAACGCAAAAAACCTTATTGGCTGCTCTTGTCTCTTTAAACAAAGATAAGGTCCATAAAGCAAGCTATAGCAGGCGCCCGTCGTTATTGGTGTGCTGATCTTGTCTAGTCTCACCTCACCATTTGTCCACTCACCTGTCAATCAGAGCTGGCCCTGCCCCTCGCAGTTCACAATTGGCTCAGAGGCCCGCCCACTGCTCATTCCTATTGGTCGGGGGCGCTGTCAATCACAGCTGTTTATATCAGCGTTGTTAGGTGGAATTTCCCCGGTTACGCCGCGTTTCACGGCTCGGATCGCGATTCGCTGCGACGCACGGCGACGACAGGTCAGAAAAACGGCTGTTTTACGAGATTTCTGCGATTAAACTGCGATTTTAAACGAATTATTATAAATTAAAAAGCTCAAAATTTGTTGTTAGCACCGTTAGCTTGGTGCTAGTTAGCTTTAAAGCTAGGTTAATGGTGAAAGCTAGCTTGCTAACTAACGTTAGTTAGATTCAAACACTGAGAGATTTAACGGTAATGTTTTATTTAACGATTTGTTGGTGTTTTAACGGTGGTAATTGTATTGTACAGTGTTATATATTAGATGTGGAGGCTTAAATTGGTTCATTTGGTCATTTATTCGCCTTAAAATCTAGTTTAAACGAGTGAAAATGGCAAAAGAGGCACATATGGCAAATCCATTTCCACAATGTAGTAATCCGCTCCGTGATTTTGCTCCAACTGCAAAGGCGGTTGAGCTGTAGCGCGGCTGCAGCAGAGCCGCCCAGGCAGTTGGAGCAAAATCCCGGAGCGGAGTAATACATTGTGGACCTGGATTCACCACTGTATACCTCTCTGTATACCTCACTAATAATAGGCTAACTGGACTGCTCACAGGCTGTATAGTACAGTATTTATCTAGCTAGCAATCCACTGCGGCTGTTATCTATTCTTCTCTTTGTCTCCATATATCTGCTCTCTGCTTCATCACTGTTCTTTATCATCATCATGGAAAGGAAAGTGAAACGTTCTCAGTCAGTTTCGAGCCTTAAACGCGGCAGATGTTGGTAAAGTCTGGATGTATCCTCACTGTTATTATCAGTGGGAGCTGAACAGAGGAGAGAGGCAGTGTGGGGGATTTTCAATTATCTTTAAATGACGTTATTGTCGTGAACGTGTGTTTTGTAGGAGGTGAGGGAACGATTCATTTAGAGTTTTATATTGAAGGAACGAGTTGTTGTTTAATTTAGGGAATGGATTGTTAAACTGAGGGAACGTGTTATTAAATTGGAGGAACACATTATTTAGATAAGAAAACGTGTTACTAAACTGGAGGAAGGATTTATTATTAAATAATTGAATGGGGTTTTAAACGGAGGAAACGTGTTACTAAACTGGAGGAGCAATTTATTGAGATGAGGGATTGTGTTATTAAACTGAAGGAATGATTTATTGTTGTGTAATTGAGGGAATGTGTGGTTAAACTGGAGGAACGATTTAAGGGCTAGATAAGGGAATGTGTTATTAAACTGAAGCAATTATCTATGATTATGTAATTGAGGGAACGTATGATTAAAATGAGGGAACATGGTATTAAATTGGATGAACAAGTTATTCTAGATTGGGGAATGTGTTGTTAAACTAAAGGAATTATTTACTATTATGTGATTGAGGTAATGGATTGTTAATCGGAGGGAACGTTTTATTAAACTGAAAAAATGATTCAATATTATGTAATTGAAGAAATGTATGGTTGAATTGAAGGAGTGTGTTATTAAATTGGAGGAACAAGCTATTGATATGAGGTAATGTTATTTATTAAACTGAAGGAACAATTTATTTAGATGAGAAAGCATGTTATTAAATTGGAGGAACTAGTTAGAGAATTGTGGGAATGTGTTATTAAACTAAAGGAACAATTTCTTGAGATGAGGGAACGTGTTATTAAATTGAAGGAACAAGTTATTTAGATAAGGGAACATGTTATTAAATTAATGGTGTATTATTATAGTGTATTATTATGTAATTGAGGGAATGTGTTGTTAAACTGGGGGGGCAGATTTATTGAAACAAGGGAAAGGATTATTAAACTAAACTAACATGTTATTGAATTGGGGAACAACTTATTGAGATGAGAGCATGTGTTATTAAACCGTTGGAAAGAATTATTAATCTGAGAAAATGGACTGTTAATTGAATAATGTATTTATTATTTGGTCGACAGAAACAATTGTGTATCTGATATCTTATTAATTTTTTATTAACTGTTTTTCGTGGGGAATTGATTCATGAATTGAAGTAATGATCTGTTGTATTGAAGGAACTGATTATTAAATGAAGGTAATGAATTGTTAACCTGAGGTGAACAAGTTGTTAGTCTGAAGAAATGGTTCATTAAACTGAGGGAACACGTTTTTATGCCGAAGGAACAGGTGGTTAAACTGTGGAAACAAATTATTAAACTAAGGGAACACTGTATAAAGAACACACATATAAATTTGAGAGTCATAGTTATTACTTAAAGGGAATAATTTCTTAATCTAAGGGAACAAACTATTAAGCAGAGAGAATGGTGAATTTGCCATTGAGGTAATGGTTCAAGTCTCTAAATATTTTATTTTTATTTTTTATACTATAGGTACTCTGTAATGTTCATGTTTCTTTATAGTGCGATTCCTCATCTAAAAAAACGCTAGTTATGAAACAGCCATGTTTTTTATTGTAGTATCAGAGGCGAGCATTCAAATGACCATGGACTAAAATAACTAGACAGAAATCCCCTGCACAGGATTATTCAAATGCTTTCTTTTTTGAATTGTAAATAGACTATTGTGCGTC
The DNA here is from genome assembly GCF_023375975.1 of Astyanax mexicanus. Classification (NCBI taxonomy): domain Eukaryota; kingdom Metazoa; phylum Chordata; class Actinopteri; order Characiformes; family Acestrorhamphidae; genus Astyanax; species Astyanax mexicanus. Next base: position 74,827,126 of record NC_064409.1, read on the forward strand.
AAAACCTGTAGGTTAGCTTTAGTTTCACTAAGTCACTGTGGCTGGGGCTGGTCTGGTGTTTATAAATGGTTGTGAGTGGATGTTTTTATCTTGTCCATCCTGCTGGAGATCAGCTGATCTGACTGGGCTGTGTTTTGTGTGTCTGGGCGCAGGGAAGCATGTTAAGCGAGTAGGCGGATATGGACGGAAAGGGCCCGTATCGGATCTATGACCCAGGTGGGAGCGAGAGTCAGGCCAAAGAGGAGGCCAGCAGCTATCGGCAACTCCTGGAGGAGAACAGTGTCCTGAGAGAGCGTATGAAGGGCCTGAAGAGCCTGGGTGAGTCCATCGTTTCTGTGCTGCTGTTCGGTTTCAGTAGAGTACAGCGGCGGCGGGAATTAGATCCCGGCCCTGGAGGGCCGATGTACTGCTGGGTTCAGGGTTTTCCCGGATTTATCACTCCTGATTCAGCCGTTTATCCCATTTCCTGGCACTTAAAGGGGAATTCCTGTATTTCTTTTATATTTGTGTCTGGTTAATTAATTTGCTTAGGTGTAAATAAAGACTTTCTTAGTCACCTACCAAATTTGATTTCTGTACAATATAGTCAGTGGTGGTGATGGGGTCCATGCACCATGACTGTACACAGATATAGACAGTTGATATACTATCCAAACCCATGTGTACTGTTAGTGATTGTAAAACTGTTAATTTAGCTTTAATTTAATGTTTTTGCCTTAATTTAATTAATTAAATTGATTAATATATATATATTTTAGCCCAAAACCTGCTTTTAAAGCAAGGATAAAACCCTGTCTTGTGCATCAGGCAGTGTATTGATAACTAATTACTTTAAAAACTTCCTGCGGGAGAACTTTTAGAGCCATTAAAATGTTCTTAAAGTACATTTATGTCTACTGTAAACAGTTATAGCACAGTTATACAGTTATAGCCATTACACAGTTATAGCCATTACCATATGTCTTCTGAATTATCTATTAAATATCAGCATTGAAATATGAAACACCTGCAGGTTCAGACCAAGGTCAGAACCAACATTCATTTGTTTTCTTATATTGCAGATATTTTATCTGGTTCGTTTTGGTTTCACCAAACCAAGTCTCTCCACTCTTCACACTGATTGGTTTGTGGAAGGGAGTGCATCAGACTATGCCATGTTGTCAGTTCAGCGAGTGCACTTTCAGCAGAATGAGTATAATAGGTTGTGCTCAGACTCATTTTATTTCTGTTTATGAATAAGGGTTAATCTACAGTTACAGTAGATACATTTGCATTAGAAGAAAAGCCATATTTAATAACAGCACTGTTTCTTTTTCTTCTTCCATTTGTTTGAGGGATGACTATAGCCTGCCTCAACATCCTGTAATTGGTTCAAAAGTCAGAACTTTCCATTAAACCTTCCTTTTTTACAGTGCAATCAAACCGGACCATGGTGTAGTTGATTTTAGCTGAAACCACCTATTTTAGGGCGTTTTCACACCTTGTCTGAATCAGTTGATGAGTTTGTTTACTTTGAGTGTTTTCTCCCTCTGTTTGGTTTGGTTTGGTTTGGTTTCACACAGGCAGAAACCTAAACGCACCAAAATGCACACCAATAAACCACAAGAAGATTCTGTGTTTCAGTGTATATCTGTGCAGTGTGAAACTGCTTTAACACAGAACTCTGGTTTTAAACAGTGTTTTTATTAGGGCGTGCAGCAGTACATGTAGTAAACGGAGTTGCGCGGCTCGAGCAGTGAACGCTGCCCACACTGTGCCTTATCAGCAGTTTAGCTCGTATAAAAGGAGTATATTTGATAGCTGTGTTGGATGGAGACCGGATCACGTTCTCAACAGAAGCGAACTGCTCCAGAGTTTGTTTGGAACCGCACTAGGGTGCAGATTAAAAAAAAAAAAACGCACAGAGACCTGCTAGAGGAGGTGGTATCGGACCATTTTTTTTATCTGCATCTGTGATTACTGTTTTTATACCTGCTCAATCAAACCACACTAAGGGTACAAGCAAACCAGAGTCTGTTTTAACCGGACTAAATGGTGCTGGTGTGAAAACGCCCTTAATTGGACCAAATTTTGTTCATTTGATCCAATCTAAAGATAGGTGTGAAAGCACCCAGAGAATTATACAATAGTGACAAATCTTAAAAACAACTCTTCGACAAGCCCTTCGACAAGCCCTCCAGCCCCCAGGTGAACACCAATAGTAGCGTAGCTTTGTAAGAGTGCTTCTACATGAAGTGTAAGCAAGGAGTGCTGATAAACGGCAGGTTTAAGTTCATTTTTAAGCCGTACTCACGCAAATTACATAAAATTAAGTGATCTGTTTTCTGGCCGAAAGCTACAAGCCGTACAGCGCTAGGATAGGACTTTTCACAGAATTCAAGCAGGTGGGCCACCACTGCAAAATGTATGGTGCGGAAACACTGAGCAGTGTTTTTGTTACCATTTTTGTGAGGGAACTTTTGAAGGCATTAAACACTGCTTCCATTCCCCAGCGCTGTGAGGAGTTCTGACTCAGTCTTTTATCTAGAATGGAGTGTTCCACATATAATGACTGAACATCTTTGTTTATATTTTAACTGTTTAATGATGGAGAAATTGTGGAAGATTGATGGAATTACCCAGCATTTTCCAGCTTTCAACACACACTGCAAAGCTGTTTACTGAAAACATGCTTCTGATTGAAGTTAGTGGGCAGGTGCTGCTCTTTTGTGCAGGGTAGTCATTGTCTGAGTGGTGAGTGTTGAAATGCTGAATTTAATTAGCTGAACTGAGTGTGTTTAGGCTGGTCACGATTACAGGTGGGACACTATATTAATATGGTGATCTATTGTATGCGTAGCTTCAAATATCAATATTTTAAGAGATTCATGTATTTATTTATAATTAATTGTTCTATACTCTTATGTTACACAGTTTAGGAAGGTTTTAGTTTAGTGTACATTTTTACAGTAGCAGAAATATTCTAGTTTCTGGAAGTTTGTAGCAATAACTTTTTGCCACATTAATGCCACTATGTTATAGAGCTGCAATCAGTAAATGTGTTAAATAAACACAAGCAAGCTAAGCTGTGCATTTTGTTGTACATTGTTTATATCAATTGTCATATAAAAAGTTTGTGTGAAACTGATACCAATAAATCCATAATTGCTGGTGTTTGCTTATTAAGGAGTATTTTATCCTCTTCATTAACACAGATGCTGTGAAGTATCGTAGAAAATTGTCATATATTGAGTATTGCAGAACTACAGTATCGGGAGATCATCTTTATTGTGGGCAATGTATTGTGATATCATATCTATTATCATGACAGTCCTATGTCTGTATGTTGTACTATAATTCAATAATGCTATTATTACAACGTGCCTACGTCTATATATATATATATATATATATATATATATATATATATATATATATATATATATATATATATATTCAATAATTATGATAATATGTAATTATCGTGACAGGTCTATGTCTATATATTGTATGATAACTGAATAATTTGAATATCGTGACGGACCCATGTCTATATATTATACGATAATTGGATAATGTGATTATCATGACTGGCCTATGTCTACATATTGTACAGTGCTTGGATAATATGATTATCGTGACAGGACTTTATCTATATATTGTACGATAATTGGATAATGTGATTCTCGTAACAGGCCTATGTCTATATAATGTACAATAATTTGATAATGTAACTGTTGGGAAAGGCCTGCATCTGTATATTGTACGATAATTGGATAATGTGATTCTCGTAACAGGCCTATGTCTATATAATGTACAATAATTTGATAATGTAACTGTTGGGAAAGGCCTGCATCTGTATATTGTACGATAATTGGATAATGCGATTATGCAGACAGGCAAACATGTATGTATTGTACGATAATTTAATAATGTGATTTTCATGACATGCCTACGTCGATATATTGTACGATAATGTAATTAGCGGGATGGGCATCCTATGTCTATATATTGTATGATAATTGGATAACGTGATTATCATGACAGACCTACGTCTATATATTGTATGATAATTGGATAATGTGGTTATCGTGACAGACCTACATCTATATATTGAACGATAATTGGATAACGCGATTATCGGGACGGACTACATCTAGCCTATATATTATACAATAATTAGTTAATTTAATTATCACAAGAGGCCTATGTCTATATAATGTACAATATTTGGATAATGTGATTATCGTGACAGACCTACGTCTATCTGATGTACAATAATTGGATAATGTAATTATTGTGAGAGGTCTGTGTCTATATATTGTATGATAATTTGATGATGTGAATATCGTGACAGGCTGGCGTCTATAAATTGTACAATTATTGGATAATGTAATTATTTTGAGTAGTCTGTGTCTATATATTGTACGATAATTTGATGATGTGATTATCGTGACAGGCCTATGTGTGATACCCGTTGGACTATGAGCTGGAAGCCTGAAGTATCAGGTTTCCTCTGAGGAAATTCATATCTAACCAGTAATACGGGAGTGTTTGGTGTAGCATGCTTTCACTTCAGTGTTTGGAGTAATTTCAGCCGGTTGTAGGTTTTAATGAAACACACATTAGGCATGTGAGCAGGAGGAGCATGTGATTGGGCAGGTTGTTTTGTCAGGTCAGAATGCAGCTTTTCCTGATTGGGATTTTTTCGGCATGTCGCTCTGACTCACTGATGGGAATCTCACACAGCTCACGTGGTGATAATGCTGGAGTCTAAGATTGCTTGGGAGATACTTGCTCAGGTTGATTGCTCTTCAGTAAACTGTAGATCCGTGTGTGTTTGGGTTGGCAGGAGACCTGCTGGAGGAGTCTCAGACCGAGGCGTCTAAACTGCGGAAGCGCGTGGAGGAGCTGGTCCGGGATAACGAAGCTCTGAAGTCCTCCACCTCCAGCTACGCTTCTAATGTGTGTATGGGAGCGCCTGTTCAGACGGACACACAAGGTAGGGTTTATGTAATGACATTTAAAGGCTTTAAGGTTAGACAGAAACTGGTGTATTCTGTTGTTTATTATAAAGCAGTTGAGATGAAATGTTCATACCCACTGTATGTAGAATTAAGTCTTGATTACTAAAGAGCCAGACTTGAGTAAAAGTATTCTTTATCTTCTTTATCAAAAAAGTGACTTGTATAAAAGTTGAAGTGTTCTTTAATACATAAGTAGAAATACTAAAGTATTTAACATGTTTTGTACTGTGTTCAATGTAGCTTCAAATGTACTACTGAAGTACTGAAAGTAAAAGTATAGTACTGGGTTATGTAGTAATTACTGAAAGCAGTGGAAAGTTCTTAGAGTTAAAGGCAGAACAGGAGCAGGTTTCAGCTTTATCTCTTGATTCACTCATTGATGAGCAGCTTCATCAAACCTGGTGAAAGTGCAGAATATCTCCCACTCTGACTTTAGTGATTATGTGGGTTTAAAATGATTTATAACATTTTTATAATTATAAAGAGTAAAGATGCAGCACATAAACAATTTATCAGAGTAAAAAAAAATAAACTCATCCAAATGTGTAGTGAAGTAAAAGTGGAAGTAGGAGAGAAGTAGGAAAACAGTATACAGGATACAGTATTTTAGTACTTAAGTACATTAATGAAGTAAAAATAATACTCCAGTAGATACAGATGCTGCACTTTAGTACTTAAATACAGTAGTAAAGTAAAATAATATGCCAGTAGATACAGATACAGTATTTTAGTGCTTAAGTACAGTAGTGAAGAAAAAAAACTAAATTTCACCGCTTATATTTACACTATTTGTTTCCCAAATACATCTTCAAATTAGAAAGATTAAGCGCTGTACAGCTTGTAGCTTTTGGACAGAAAAAGACAACATTTTTCCCAAATTCCAAATAAAAATATCATCATTTAGAGCATTTATTTGCAGAAAATGAGAAATGACTGAAATAACAAGAAAGATGCAGAGCTTTCAGACCTCAAATCATTTTAAGATTTAAGATAAAATTAAGATTTCAGAAATCAATATTTGGTGGAATAACCCTGGTTTTGGATCACAGTTTTCATGTATCTTGATATGTTCTCCACCAGTCTTACACACTGCTTTTGGATAACTTTATACCACTCCTGATGCAAAAAATCAAGCAGTTTACACTACTTTATTTACAGGAGAAGATAAAAGGGTGTAGAGCATCCTGATTCTTGTTAGGATAGAAGAGTAGGGTAAAAATATATTTTAAAAAAAGTATTAAACATAATATAATATGAAAGCAATGAACTAAAACTAAGCAAATAACTGTACTGGCATCATGCTGGAGTGACAGCTGGTGGTATGATGCTATGGGCTGAATTTAAGATGTTTTTTTTTCTGGTCCCTCAGGTCATGGGAAGCTTCTCAGTCACCCTGCATCCGTCAGAGCTGACCCTCGCGAGTGTTTGACTGGAAAAAGCGTTCAGCCCGAGGCAACCGTAAGTATCCCCGAGCCGTTATCATGTCCAGCGCTGCTGTAGCGCAGTATTATGTAAGTGTGGGTTCTCTGCTGTGAGCTACTTGGCAGCACAACATCCTTCTCCAGCAGATATGTGTGACCCTGCGGGAGCTGTGTTGTAATCCTGTGCATTCTTTTGTGTGTGTTGTAGGAGCCGTCCTCTCAGTTTGAACTGGTGAACATGGAGGACAAGACGGTCACAGAGACTCAGACGGTGAGATGTGGGGATGTTTGGGAGGGTCTGGGAAGGGATCTTTTAGTGTGTCGGTGTTCTTTTAGTATGTTTCGGAGAGCATATAGAAAAGACCCTCACGCTGCCCGGTGTGCTGTGATGCTGTGGCTGTGCTGGAGCTCTTCCCTGTGCTCTACTTCTCCGCTGTAGTGATTCAGTGGTTTGTATAGGGCACAGTCAGATGTGAGTCAGGGGGGAAACTCCAGGATTTACTTCAAGCAGGAAGACACTCGCAATCACAGGAATTTCTCTTTTGGACACATTTCAGAGGGAAAATCTTTTCGTAATTGATTTACCTTTCGGAGATCCTGAGAAGAGACTGATTTATTCAAATATTTGAGAGTTCGTTTTAAAAGCAAGGTACATTTTTAGAAAAATGTATTAATCATCCATCACTAGTAAATTGTATAATAAGGATCTAATAATCCAAACAATCAAATAAAAAATAATCATAATAGATATTAACTTTTAGATGAAGAAAATAAAAATACAGTAAGTACATAAATTCAGTAAGAATTTTCAGTGTTTTCTAACAGTATAACAGTAATAATTATAGAGCTGTATAAATCCAGTATGAATTCTTAGTGCATATTTTACAGTGCAACAGTGATAAAAAAAAAAAAGGAAAAAAATGATAGTGGATCCAAATAATAACACTCCATATTTAACAGTTTAACTAATAATTATACAATCGTATACATTTTCAGTGTTTTCTTACAGTTTAACAGTAATAATTGTAGTCACAAAAATCCAGAATGAATTTTTTAGTGTTTTCTTACAGTAGAACAGTAATAATAATGAAGCCGTATAAATGCAGTATGAATTCTTAGTGCAGATTTTAGTCAAACAGTAATAATTAAAGAATCTTATAAATTCAGTAAGAACTTTCAGTGTTTTCTTACAGTATAACAGTAATAATTATAGAGCCGTATAAATCTTTAGTGCATACTTTAAAGTATAAAAGTGATGATTATGGAGCCGTATAAATCCAGTATGAATTCTTAATGCATATTTTACAGTGCAACAGTGATAAATATGGAGTGTTATACATCCACTGTCATTTTTTTAACAGTTTAACAGTAATAATTATAGAATCTTATAAATTCTGAAACAATTTTCAGTGTGTTCTTACAGTATAACAGTAATAATTATAGAGTAGTATGTATCCAGTATGAATTCTTAGTGTAATATTTATGGAATCATTTAAATGCAGGATTACGTTTCTGGGCTTTTTTAGCAGTGAGATATTAAATTTTTTTTAAATTTTACAGGCTTACAGTGACAATTATGGAGTTATTTAAATAAAGGATGACTTTTCAGGATTTTTTCCAGTAGTTACACAGTAATAATGTTGTAATAGTATAAACCCAGTATTAATTTTTAATCTAGCTGTAATGGATCTAGAGTGATTTTAATCCAGGATTTTGGGCTTTGTTCATTATGGTGTTTGTATGTAATAATTGATAAAATAATTGAGTGATGTAAAAACCCTTGATAATAACATGGTGCCGTATTGGTAAATCGGAAGTAGAGGTGATATTTTGGAATATATGAAATTATGTAATCTCGTGAGTCATGTAATTACGTAATTATATCTAAATGGTTTAGCCATGAGAAACAAAGACGGGTTTAAATGGGTTTAAAGGTGTTTCTACTGACGTCTTGTTAAAAAAAAAAAAAATATATATATATATATATATATATATTATCTGATGTCTGTGTGAAGCAGAATACCTCAGAAGCATTGTCTGCTGGTGTGCTCCTTTGTTCTAACTGCTTGTTTATTGGAATTTTTGGCCTTTAAATATCAGGCAGCTGTTTTTGAAGGCTATTGTGGGGTGTTGTGATGTGATGTGTGAGTGATGGAGGTGGAATGTGGAGGAACAGGACGTCTGGAGAAGGATGACGGGGCAATTATAAGGTCCTGATCAGTTTGTGTGTGTGTACACAGGCTGGTGTCCTGCCCTTACCGCAGGAGAATACAGAGCTGGCCAGTCAGCTGCAGCGGCTGGAGAGCTCCTTTAGCGTGTTTGCAGAAGAGTCCAACCCCAATCAGCTCCTGGCTCACCTGGGACGCATGGCTGTGGAGTTCCACCACCTGTCCTCTAAAGTGCAGAAGAATGAGCAGAGAACATCACTGCTACAGGTACTGGATCTATGACAGGTTATGCTCTAATCATTTACAGCACTGGAAAAAAAATTAAGAGACCACTTCAGTTTCTGAATCAGTTTCTCTGATTTTGCTATTTATAGGTATATATTTGAGTAAAATGAACATTGTTGTTTTATTCTATAAACTACAGACAACATTTCTCCCAAATTCCAAATAAAATATTGTCATTTAGAGCATTTATTTGCAAAAAATGAGAAATGTCTGAAATAACAAAAAAAAGATGCAGAGCTTTCAGACCTCAAATAATGCAAAGAAAATAATTTCAAGTTCATATTCAAGTTTTAAGAGTTCAGAAATCAATATTTGGTGGAATAACCCTGGTTTTTAATCACAGTTTTAATGCATCTTGGCATCATGTTCTCCTCCACCAGTCTTACACACTGCTTTTGGATAAGTTTGTCGTTGCACCAGGAGTAAAAATTCAAGCAGTTCAGCTTGGTTTGATGGCTTGTGATCATTCATCTTCCTCTTGATTATATTCCAGAGGTTTTCAATTTGGTAAAATCAGAGAAACTCATCATTTTTAAGTGGTCTCTCTTCATAACACCCAGTAAAGCCATATAGTTTTACAATTATTTTACATTAGTATCCCAACTAATTTATAATTTTACTTGTATTAATCTGGAAGGATAGGGTAAAAGTGGACCTCGAACTCTGTATTTTTTTTTTTTTTTTGGTGATTTTAATTTTTGTATCAGTTGTTTTCCCACTTAGTTCAACAGTTGCCAAAACATTACACTACAAAACAGAGAACAGAGCAACACAAAGAACAAAAACAAAATAATAAAACCCTCCCCATTCCTCCCACTCTCACAGGTCCGTTCTTCCCCTTTCCACACTATATTGCATTTAAAGGGGCCAGAACAAGAACAAACACTGTGAGGAAGTTATTACCAGAAAAAATGATTATTTAACATTTTAATAAACACCATAATAACGTATTATTAATTTGGTTGGTTTTGATTAATTTGAGTAATTGAACAGCCATAGCTTCACATTTTAATATTTCTAATTTAAAGATGTATTGACAGTAATAACTGTGTAGTGATTTCAATCCAGTATGAATCTGCAGTGGGTGTGGGGAGTGAGGAGTTGATAGTCTAACAGTAATAACTGTGAAGAGATTTTAATCCAGTATGAATAGTCATTGTGTGAGGAGTTCATAGTCTTGACAGTAATGACTGTGGAGTGATTTCCCCACACGCACTGCAGATTCATACTGGATTAAATCCCTGAACAGTTATTACTGTCAAGACTAAGAACTCCACACACAATGGCTGTTCATGTAGTTTTGACAGTGATATTTGTGGAATTATTTAATCCAGTATGAATCTGCAATGGGTGTAGGGAGTGAGCAGTTCATAAGATTTAACAGTAATAATTGTGGATTGATTTAATCCAGTAAAAATAGTCATTGAGTGGAGGGATTTAATCCAGTATGAATCTGCAGTGTGTGATGTGTTCCTTTTCTTGACATTAATTACTGTGGAGGGATATAATCCAGTATGAATCTGCAGTGTGTGGGGAAAATCACTCCTCAGTTATTACTGTCAAGACTATGAACACCTTACACACTGCAGATTCATACTGGATTAAATCACTCCACAGTCATTACTGTCAAGACTATGAACACCTCACACACTGCAGCTTCATACTGGATTAAATCACTCCTCAGTTATTACTGTCAAGACTATGAACACCTCACACACTGCAGCTTCATACTGGATTAAATCACCCCACAGTTATTACTGTCAGGACTATGAACACCTCACACACTGCAAATTCATACTGGATTAAATCACTCCTCGGTTTAAGATTTAACAGTAATAATTGTGGATTGATTTAATCCAGTAAAAATAATCATTGAGTGGAGGGATTTAATCCAGTATGAATCTGCAGTGTGTGATGTGTTCCTTTTCTTGACATTAATTACTGTGGAGGGATATAATCCAGTATGAATCTGCAGTGTGTGGGGAAAATCACTCCTCAGTTATTACTGTCAAGACTATGAACACCTTACACACTGCAGATTCATACTGGATTAAATCACTCCACAGTCATTACTGTCAAGACTATGAACACCTTACACACTGCAGCTTCATACTGGATTAAATCACCCCACAGTTATTACTGTCAGGACTATGAACACCTCACACACTGCAAATTCATACTGGATTAAATCACTCCTCGGTTATTACCGTCAGTTTGTGAACTGTTTATGAGTCTATGAAGGTTTTATAGTCTTGACAGTAATAACTTTGGAGGGATTTAATCCAGTATGAATCTGCAGTGTGTGTGGGGAGTGAGGAGTCCATAGTCTGACAGTAATCACTGTGGAGGGATTTATTCCAGTATGAATCTGCAGTGGGTGAAATTTTACAGTCTCCTGGTCTTTCAGTAACAGTAGTTTTGTTCCAGTCTAAATAACAAAAGAAAAAACCCGCTAGTGATCACAGTCCATGGTGTTACTGTAATTGTCTCGTGTGGCGTAACATCTGGACCGTAATGTTTCAGTACAGAGTGTCTGTTTTTGAATTTGGGGAAACTACACAGGTATTTATCCTCGTGTGAATCAGTCAGTCAGTTATATTGCTGAGACAGGCTGCTTTAGGTAGGATGTTTTGGAGGAAGTTCAGTGGTGCTTTAGGACTGCAGTGTGATTTGTTTGTGGATTTGGTTTAGTGGTAGGGGTTAGTTTGGTTCTGTAGACTGGATTTGTCTGATGGATCCAGTGGGTGACTGGTTTGATTTGTTTCCCATTCAGACACTTTGTGAGCAGCTGAGGCAGGAAAATAACGAGCTTAGGAAAAAAATGGAGGAGGACCTTCAGTATCGGAATCGTGACCTGGAGCAGCTCAGGTAAGAGAGCTTTTATTTATTTGACTTTTAGGGGTAAAACATCTGAATCTTTACAGAGTAAAATCTTGGATGTCTAAGTTTTTTTTCTGTGTTTTGCTGTATAATTTTGCTTACTTCTATTATAGCTTTTTAATTCTATATGACTAGGAGTGGGCAATATGGCACTAAAGTTATATAACAGTATTTTAGGCTATTGCTATAGTATTATTGAAAAGCATTATTAAATAAAAAATGAAATAGTAAAAGTATTTTAAGTATTGTTTATTTGTAAACAGTGTCTTAAAAAGAGCTGTGGGCGATATGGCCCTAAAGTTATATTACAGTATTTAAGGGGATTTTTTCCTATAACATTTTATTGAAAAGCATTAACAGCAAAATGAAATAGTAAAAGTATTTTAAGTATTGTTCATATTGTTTAACCGTGCCTTAGAAAGACAGTTTTTTGTTTTAAAATAATATTAATGTAATAAAGCAATAGAATGTAAAATAATAAAGTAAAACAGATCTACTGCAATTCTACAACAAAAAATACCCTCAACGTTTCACAGAAAATAGCAAAATGATGCAAAATAGACTTTTAAAAATAGAATAAAAAAAAAAACACAAATCTCACATCTTTAAGTAATAATTAATTAATAATTAGAATAAAATTATGGGTGCAATAAGTGGTTCTTATATAGTCCAGAACCATAAAATAACTTCTTCTAACTCTATGGCTCCATAAAGAACTTTAATGTGAATTTTAAGGTAAAGGTTCTCCAGCAGTTTATAAGATCTTCACATTCTCATCTCTCTCTACAAACCTGCCTCTATAAGGAAGCAAAAGTGGTTGTTCTGTGGTAATGTATGTGGTATAAAAGGCGCTGTTTGTGTTGGGCATCTGTGGGTAAATGTTACGGTATGTTTTCTGAAGGAAGTGGAACGTGATGGAAGCAGAGCGTGATCAGAATAAACGTGAGGGTTTTTTTGGTTTCTCCTGCACGTGCTGCGCAGTACTGTACTCCTTTGGGAAGGTTCTGACCACATTTCCCTCTGTAGTGCAAGTGTAGGGTCTTTCCAGCCTGTGCCCGGTTCCTGTTGCGTCCTGCGCTGAATGAGTGTATCAATCCTGGAAGTCCTCTCTGCTCTGAGAAGCTGAGCCTCTGAGTTTCACTGTGTGTGAGAGACGGTCTCTCAGCCATGGGGGGTTGCAGCTTCCGGTCCTGGACGTCAAGCGCTTGGTGATTTCCCTGCCCAAGCAAATCTGACTCAGCATTTGTGTTAATTACCAGAGAAATTACCAGAGAAAGCACCAGACTGATCTGGACCGAAGTCCTTCAGAGGCAGCGTGGACAACTCCTGGATTAAATTCTGTTAATAAGTTACATTAATACACCTCAGATTAATATGTTAGTCTTGCTTTCTCATGTAGTTATTTACAACCTAATTTCTAATTCATGTATATTTAAGTGTTCTTTAAAACGGTGAGCTAGTAGTAGTTGTTGTGTTCTGTAAAGATTCTTAAAGTAAATGCTTCTCTAGATTTGACAGTTTAATTAAGGTAAATACAATATATATATTGAATTATTTAAATATTTATTTAAATAGCGTTTAATCATCCTTTTTGTTCTGCCTAAGGCTTAAGGTTTTAGTACTGGAAATTTTATATAAATACAAGAATCAAATGTTAATCAGCAAAGTTCAATTACATTTATATTAATTCATATATATATATATATAAATTTAAGAGACTCCTTAAAGATGATGAGTTTCTTTGTTTTTACCAAATTGAAAACCTCTGTAATATAATCAAGAGGAAGATGGATGATCACAAGCCATCAAACCATGCTGAAATTCTTGAATTTTTGTTTTAATGCATCTTGGCATGTTCTCCTCCACCAATCTTACACTGCTGGAGGAGAACATGCCAAGATGCATTAAAACTGTGACTGCATGAAAACTCTTTAGTTTACTTTAGTTTTTTTTTGCATTATTTGAGGTCTGAAAGCTCTACATCAAATATTTTTATTGTCTGTGTGTGTGAACAGGCAGGAGAATCTGAAGCTGAGGGAACAGGTAAACGGAAAAACGGAGGCGGTCCAGACCGAGTCACCTGAGTCCAAAGAAGAGCCCAAAGAGGAAGCTACAAAGGCCAAACTGGAGATGGCCATGACTCAGCAGGTACACACACACCCACACATATACACACTCTGATCCTCACCATACTACCTCAGTCAGGTGACATCACCTCAATAGATCTCCCACTATGCTTAAAAAAGGTCCTGTTATCGTTTATTCTCGTCCTATAAAGGTTTAGGTGTTTTTTTGTTTGTTTTTATAACTTTGTTTTGAGAAAATAACCCTATAAAAGTCACACAGGCAAATAAGAGACTCATTATAAGTCAGCCTTACTTTAGGGCAGTCCACTTCTGTTCTCCAGCACACGTGTTAGAAGCACAACTGTGGGAAGTTGACAGCAGTTCACCTTTTTCTCTTTAGTGCTTCATTGTGCCGTGTCCTGTTGTGCTTGTCCAGCTGGGGAATTGATCCCTAGTTTAGGTATTAGTTATCCAAAACACAGACTTTAACAATGGACCTTTCAAGCATTCAATACAGATATATAGAAGCGGGGCACTAAAGTTCAGCAAATTAGCTGCTGCTGGTTAACTAGATAACTTTAGGGAAGTTACTTATTATTGTCAAGTTCTTAATTCAACTGTGATGCAGAGCTAAAATGAGCTTTTATTAACTTTATTAACTTTATTACGTTTTGTTTTGTCATTCCACCTTAATTACTGCAGTCTTTGCTATCTTTTACACCATTTAAGGCGGAACGGGAAAGTTATCTAGCTGGTTACTGACACAAACTTCTAGTGTTGTTTTTTTTTTTTTTATGACTTTAATGGCCATAAAACTAAAACTACGATAAAACTCAATCACACTGTTTCTTCTTCTTAAAGCTTAAGATTTTATTAGTGGAGATATCATGTAAATACAAGAATCAAATGTTGATTAGCAAAGTTAATTAAAATAATAATTAAGTGTTAATAACAATAGTCTGTGATTAATAACAAACTTGTGACTCAATAGCAGGTCAAACACTTATGATCAGCACTTACTGTGTGTCTTTGTGCATTTAAGGTGGAACGGGAAAGTTAACAATCTTGTTACTTACACAAAGTTTTTTATTGTTATGACATAAAAGGTCATTAAACTTAAAACTACACATTAAACTAACGTAATGTAGTGGTTATCATAATTTTTAACAAGAAAAATACTAAAATTTATGGGTTTCTTTGGTCGCTTGTGTTGCACCATTTTGCCAGTGATTCTCATATCCCTGTTATTTGAGTGTTCCTCCAAAAAATAATCTTTGTTTAAAGAGTCAAGTAGCCCAACACCTCAGCCTAACAAGAATCAGGACACTTTACTTCTAGGCAAGAATGAGAAAAACCGAAAATTATAGGGCTAATTGGTAGGGCCCAGGTGGTTGGTGTGGTACAATGGATAACACCACCACCTGCAAGTGAGCTACCATGTGGGGTTGTACCACTGGGGTTCAATTCTAAGAGTCCTTGGGCAAGACTCTACAACCCTACATTGGCCCACCTCTGTAATAGGAATAACATTTTAATTTGCTCTAGATAAGAGCATCAGCTAAAATACTGTCAATGTAAATGTAAGGGGTGCAATGTGATTGGGCTTAATTCTTTGTTGTACAGTCTATTATTGTTGCGATCACATTTTTTGCCTCTCTCTACTCTCTACTCTACACTTGTAGTGTGCCTTTAATTAATTAATAATTCGTCCATTTTTTTATGTTTTAATTGTTTTATTTCACAGTCACAATCTTTTGTAATTTTTATTTTTTTATTATTATTTTTGTCCTTTTACAGTTTTATAATTTTTATTTTATATTATTTTGTTTTCTATTACATCTTACCTGAATGTTCCTTTTATTTTTAATTTTCCTTTTTTATTAATGTTTTGATTGCCTTTTATTATGTACAGCACGTAGAGCTGCATTTTAATGTATGAAAGGTGCTATATAAAATAGTTTATTATTATAGTGTGTACCAATTAATTAGTATTTCCTCCTTAAGTAAACTTCTTCCATGCTTGTGTCCCCAGGCTGGCAAAACTGTGGAGAAAACCCCGTCCAAGACCCTGGACCCAGAAGTGTACGAGAAGAAGATCAGGCTGCTGGAGAAGCAGAGGAGAGACGTAAGGGACCGTTCTGGAGTTCTCTCTTACTCCCCAGTGTGGGCTCTTCTCCACCGGGCGGTCTGACGCTCTGATTTACCTTTTTTCCAGGTGCTGGAGGTAAACAAACAGTGGGACATTCAGTGGAACTCGATGAAGGCGCAGTTTGAGCAGAAGGTATGACTAGGCCTCAGTGAACGTCTCAATAACAACTGATAATATTCCATTTCATCTCTTAACCTGTTTTTTGTGGGTCAGGCGCGGCCACACTCGATTCTTACCGTGACATTCGTCTGGTGATTCATTTTTACTGCGAAACAAAACGTTACTCAATAAGCCAGCTGGGTTGTGGCCTGTCTGCGTCAGTGGAGGCCGGGCGGGGTGACGTGTGATGGCTGAGCGTAGCAGCAGCAGCAGCAGCAGACTGTAGGTGAAGGCTCTGGGTCTGCGTGTCTGCGCTTGTGTAGCTGTGGAAACGCAGGCAAACGGAAAAGCAGATTGCTGCGTTTTGCAGCGGCGTTCGCAGACCACAGCGCCCCTCTGTCACACACACCGCAGAATTCCCCTCACTGAGGCTTCCTGCTTCTGCAGCCCTGACACTGTCTCTCTACACCTCTCTCTCTCTCTCTACACACATCCTCTGACGTTACTGAGCTTTATATGCAGCGATGGAACAAAAACATATGACCTAGTATTGACGTTTTGTCTGTGTATGTCATTGTGTTGTTTATTGAAGATATTCTATAAATAATTTTATTCTATAAATAATATGTTCCAACATTCAATCAAATATTTATTTAATGTTTCACAGCTCGTGTTGCCATGCAGACAGACACTCAAGACAAGCAGACAGACAGTCAGACACACAGTAATCTTGAAAGAAGCTGCAGAGTTACAGATTCAATAATAAGAACAACTATGACTATAACAGCATAGAGCTGATTCTGCATTTGTTTTGGCATTTAATTATCCTGTTCTCATAAGGTTAATGTGATTTACAGGGTTTATACGGTCATAAAAAACCTGGAAAAGTCATGAAATTTGAAAATGGCAATTTCCAGGCCTGGATAAGTTTTGAAAAATGAAAATACCCAGAAAGTTTAGCAAAAATCATGAAAATTAGGTCTACAAATCTTTGTGTTTCCTTTTATTGATGGAGAAAATCTATTTTGAGCTACACATAAATTCAGTAATTAAGCCCTACACAATACAGCTCTCAAGATCTGACACATTTTATTATTATTGAATAGTGTGTGTCAACATTTTATCTGATTTATTTTCTACTATGAAATGTTCATTAACCTTTTATGAACCAATATTAATAGATCAATTGTTTAATTTTTCAGCAACATAAATACATTATTCTGTAACCATTAGGGAATACTTGTCAGTAACCAGTATAAATTGTTCAATTATCATTATGAACAAATCAGTATCTGCTTGTAATTATTTAACTGTAAATGATTTAGAAACCATTATGAATTTTTTGTATCTACTATAAATTATTCAGTATCTATTTTGCACAAATTTGTATCGAAATCAGTATTAATTTTTCTACTGTGAATTATTCAGTAACCATAATGAATATAGCTGTTATAAATAGTCACTTTTAGGATTGAATGCTTCTCTATTTATGCAGGAAGTATATATGTATGCAGTGGATTTATACACTATATGCCCAAAAGTTTGTGGACACTACTTGTAATGAATCATTCAGCTACTTTAGGTTGCACCCATTGCTGACACAGATGTGCAGATGCTCACAGAGGAAATTGAGGATGAGGTGTGGTGGTGATCATCATTCAACATCCTCTACATCCAAAGCTTACGAACGCTCTTGATACGAAATGCAGTCAAAGTGTCACAGTTTACAAAAATCTAATAACATTAGTTTACTTGATTTTAGAAGAAATGGAGAATGAGCAAGTGTCCCACTCTATATTTAAATCCATATAGTGTGCATATTTATAGTTTAAAATGTTTAAATTGAATGGTATATTTACACACTGTATGTTCTAACTAGGAGGTGATAACAGGTTCCTCTGAAATTCAGTATTTTATTTGGAACTGACTTTTTAGTTTGGATTGAACCAAATGAAGCAGGTGTGAAAGGTGTGCGGGCCACAGTCTAGACCAAAGAATCAAAATTTGGTCTAGCTAGTGCTGGGTGGTATACCAGAGAAGAAATTAAAACCAGTATGCATTTTTCACATACCACCATACTGCTAGAGGCACTGTGGAGTGCTGTGTAGAACAGCACTGCCAAAGAAGCAGATACAATTCGCTAGCTAATCCTAGCCAGTTACATAGCATAACAAGCTGATACACTGGAGTAACTGTAGCTCAGCTCTGTGGAGTCAAATGCTCATCTAGCGCTGTCCAGCCTGGAGAGAAATTAGAACATTACTTTATCTGAGGAGCTCCTGATGCTGTTTCTCACTGTATGAGTGTTTTTATCAGAGTAAAATAGAAAAACAACAGCAAATATTCACTAAGAAAGAGATTCATAGAATTTCACAATCTATCCACAGCACCAGATGAGCCCAGAACTGGTCCTGGGTGCAGAATAGTTTATTCATCACAAGTGATTGAACTCCCTAAAACACTGAGGTGTTTAATGATATGATTTGCAAAAAAACTTCAAGAGGAGTAACTCTAAACCTGTTTAAATATATTAATATTGTAGACTGAAGCATAATTTAAGTGCAAACTAAACTGAATTTGTTTGTTAACTGGAGAAAGAAGGGAATTGTGGCTGACTTTAGTACTGTAATGCCTCCAATGGCTTCAATATAACATAAACAGTAACAGTAAATTGATATTAAACTTGTCTTACTTAATATCTATTTTGATTAGTTACATTTTGAGTATTTTTGGTTTATTTCTAGTGTTTATGGAACTATTTAAAATACTTAGTTTTATAAAATGAAGCAAGTTATTGGCATCTCTTTTTAAGGTCTATTGTTTACATTCTTCAGCTGCTTTTCTGCTAATGCAGAATACATGATTCCGTCATATATTGTGAAAGTTTGTGGGACAAACCCAGTAGTAATAAAACCCTAATTTAAAGCTTTAGTGTTTTATATTAAATGTACTTCTAACAGTACAGTAACTCACAAATCTGTAATACATAAAAAACTAGTCAAAAAATAAATAAATAAATAAAATGAAATACTGTGAAACCATTAGAATCTTGAAAAATAAAGTGATATATGTTTTTGGTTATACTGCTCAGCACTACATCCAGCAAATGAATCTACTTAAACCCTGTTCTGGTTTGCCTACAGTGTGAGGCCACTTTTCTAGGTGCATTTCTACCTCTCAAATGCACTTGATGCTAAATGCAAAAAACAAAAAATGTATTAAACTAGTTTACTTGATTTGAAAAGAAATGGTGAATGAGTCTGTGTCCCATCCAATATTTTAAACTATAAATATACACACACTATATGGACTGAAGTGTTTGAATAGAAAGGAGTATTTTGCATATGCTTTAACAAGAAGGTGATAACAGTTTCCTCTGAATTTCATCGGTACATGGAAGAGCGGTCATGTGTTCTCTTATAACGAAGCTGTTTAGCGCCACTGCTGCACTGCCATCGATTTCAGTCTGCTGCATCCAGCTCCTGATGACTATCCCCACATTCCTAGCTTCTGATGAGCTTCTGAAATAAGATATGATAGCCTCAGGCCAGTGTCCTGCTCTAGACGTCCCTTTCATATGTCAGAAACAGAAACCCACCAGTCCAGTTTAATAGCCTGTGGAAGTGTCCTTTAGTTTATCCGTTTGCATCTTGTGACTCAGTGTAATGTATTTGGATGAAGGTTTCTGATCCCTGTGGCATACATCTGTAACTCTGCCTCTGTGTGTATGTAGATTACAGATCTGCGGCAGCGGCTGGCAGACTCCCAGAAGGCCGTGCTGGAGCTGGAGGCTGAGAGGGAGCAGAGACAGAGAGACTACGACAAGAAACTGCTGCTGGCCAAATCCAAAATCGACAATGTGCAGGTAACCCCGCCTCTAGAGCTGCTTTCTGTGCTGCAGAACTTCACTCCTGTTGGCTTTACCTGTAACCTAAGCTTGGCTAATCTTTAAACACAATACCAACTAATGTAAAGAACAGGGCTGCCCACTGAAGCCCACAGGGGCTCTATTTGGCCTGCTGGAATGTGACCAAACCACACCCTATGTCAACCAATGAGAGAACAAATATATTTTACACATTATATACAGTACAGGTCAAAAGTTTGGACACACCTTCTCTTTTTCAATGCGTTTTCTTTATTTTCATGACTGTTTACAGTATAGATTCTCACTGAAGGTATACACGTTTTATATTCTAATTTCTTCAAAATAGCCACCCTTTGCTCTGATTACTGCTTTGCACACTCTTGGCATCATTTTCTCAATGAGCTTCAAGAGGTGGTCACCTGAAATGTTTTTTAGGTGAGCCTTATCAGGGTTTTAATTAGTGCAATTTCTTGCTTTATCAATGGGATTAAGACCATCAGTTGTGTTGTGCAGAAGTCAGGTTACTACACAGCCGACTGCCCTAATAATAAAATAAAAAATGTCGTGTAGTCTGAGCTTGGCATAAGGGATGTTTTAGGCAGTATATTGCCCAAGAAATAATTGTAATAAATGATTGTTTTTATTTTAGTATCTTTTTATTCCAGTGATATAATAGCATATTAATGCACTTGCATCCTTTAAAAGAACAATTAACTTTTATTTATTAAGAATATTCAGACATTAAGCTGGTATTTGGACTTGTTTATATTCTAATTCAATTCAAGTTGGGCTCACATTGCTGATTCTACTGTAAGTTCTACAGTACTACAGCTATTTCTACAGTAAGTCAATAAAGTAGTTATTGTGACAGGCTTACCGGATGCAGAGCCACCTTAAACTTAAACCTTATGGGCTCTGAGTGGTCCATCAGTCTAAAGCGCTGCCAGTATGATTGGGAGATCGTTGATTTCGAATCCTAGTTAGGCAGCTTGCCATCAGCTGCCGGTGATAGACAATCGGCCTAGCTAAATTAGGGAGAAAAATGAGGAGCATTTAGGAATACATCTTTAAAATAGGAAAGAAATTAAACCTTGTGATATTCCTGCATGACCTGTTCTCGAGTCAACAGGAACAGAGTAGGTTTATTTGTTCTTAGCTTTAGCGCAGCAAGGCTGTCAGACTTTGTCCTTGTAATAATATGCTTTCGTTTTTTCTGTATGGAAGCGTCCCGTGTGACAGAGTTATTGTCTGAGTGTTATCTGATCGTGCCAGTTGGGATCGGCATGATTACAATGCTGCTGTTAATTTGACTAAAGGGACTAATAAAGAGTCTCTAGTCACGTGAGGGTTCTTTTTATTTTGTTATCTGTGGCAGTGAAGAGAAATTATCCTTTGAACCTTTGTCTCAGAGAGATTTCCCTATATAAAAGTGAAAATGAGTCCATGACATTTTGCTTAAAAAGGGGTTCCAAAGTGAACATCTAGAGAATTTTCAAGACATTTCTAGCAATTTTCTCCCAAAACTTATAAAATTAAAAATATTCATGGAAAAGGGAATCATCACGTCCCTTGACTTTTGCCATATCCCATGGATGCTAAAGAAGACCTGTTTGATATATGTGTGGTCTCCTACATTCAGTGTGAATCTAATTTTTCCCAGGGTAGCTTGTCTGAACGCATGGACAATTCTAGCCAGATGCCGCCAGTCACAATCATTACCGCATTAACACTGCACAGTCCACTATGGGTGGTAATATTAAAGCTTCTATGATATATTGGGAATGGAATATCCCATTCATTTGGCACCCAACGTTGGAGACACTTGTTTATCCATGTTTTTCCCAATAAAAAGAATTAAAACATGTCTAAACTTCTGAGAAGGCTTTACACTAGATAACTTGTAAAAACTAAAAAGTATTGCTATGAGGATTTAATGGTGCCACAGCTAAAAGCAATCACAAATGCCACTCTAGTTCATGTCAAAAGCATTAGATTGAGCTCAGGCAGTTTTACTTAGCACAACTAGGGTCTTGTGTGACCTACCAGACCATCCCTTACCAGACAAGCCATATATGTCATATGTCATACTTGTGCGGGGCACAGGTGGAATTTGGCTTCCATCTTTAGACCAGTTCTTATTCAGCCACCTATTCATTCAGTGAACACCCACCCATGCATACACACCTTTAAGTACACTTAAAGTACACACACAGGGATACAGTGAGCACACATGCCCGGAGCAGTGGGCACCTAGGGCTGCAACTAATGACTATTTTAATAGTTCACTGTAATAATCTGTAATAAAATGAGATTACTCTTCATCGTCGTCTGTTAAATAAATATATATATTTTTAAGAGTAATTATTGCTATTTGTATTTTTGGTTACAATTTAGAAGAAAAAGTATTGTTTGGGTATCTAGATCAATTTTAAAGTATCGTATCAATACCATTAATTTTTTAAATGATACCCAGCCTTAGTTGATTTCGATTGTCGATTACGCTGATTAATCGTTACAGCCCTATGGGCGCCTATAGAGTAGTCATGGTTAAAAGCCTTGCTCCAGGGCCCAACAGTCAGCCCGCTAATCTCTTAACTGGTGAGCTGCCCCAGGGGTATCAGTGGTTATCTGAACTGAATTTACAGCAAAATGCATGTGTCAGCTGTATGTCCACTTTAAAACAAATAGTTTAGGATGTCCCTCCGCTCTCCCAGGCCCAGCAAAGTGCAGGTCACTGAGTGAACTGGTGAACATTTTGCTTTCTCAGGCCTTGAAGTGATGTCAGAGCCTGTGGGTGAAGTCCACAGGCAGCGAAGCCTGTTATGACTCATGGCACCAGAATAACAGCTAATTCTGTCTAGCATATTATAGGGGATCTTTAAAGCAGAGCTGCAGTAGTTCTCAAGAACAACACTAAAATAATCAGTCTACTCAGAATTAGGTTACACAAGGGTTTCCCTAAGTTCTGTCTTTTTGTGTGATGCGTGCATTTAAACTTCCTTTAAGAAACTGAACTTAGAACTCTATTAAAGGCAGAGGTCAGATATTTCCAATGCAGACAAAACAGGCTAATAGTACATAAAGAGAGGCTAAAGGTGACGGAGGTACAGAAAACTCCCTGAGATACAGTGTCAAGAATGGACCTGAAACCTTGAGAGGAACC
The DNA here is from genome assembly GCF_023375975.1 of Astyanax mexicanus. Lineage (NCBI taxonomy): Eukaryota > Metazoa > Chordata > Actinopteri > Characiformes > Acestrorhamphidae > Astyanax > Astyanax mexicanus. The sequence continues at coordinate 74,850,231 of NC_064409.1, forward strand.
AGAACTCAAACAGGGAACCCATTTTTGTTTTTTTATCACAACAGCGGAAGTGAATAAGAGTTTTAACTCTATAAAACTCAAAACGTACTGCTCACTTCTGCACGTGGGACCATTTATACAGTGGTGACACAGATGCTTGTTCACACTAGGGATAGGAGAATATATCTGTGATCTATCGTGATATATTGTATCGTTTGTTTATTTAAGACATATTATTAATATGTGGCATCAAATACAGCTCAGGAACAAATTAAGAGACCACTTCAGTTTCTGAATCAATTTCTCTGACTTTGCTGTTTATAGATTTATGTTTGAATAAAATGAACATTGTTGTTTTATTCTATAAACTACAGACAACATTTCTCCCAAATTCTAAATAAAAATATTGTCATTTAGAGCATTTATTTGCATGAGAAATGAGAAATGGCTGAAATACCAAAAAGATGCAGAGCTTTCAGACCTCAAATAATGCAAAGAAAACAAGTGTATATTCATAAAGTTTTAAGAGTTCAGAAATCAATATTTGGTGGAATAACCCTGGTTTTTAATCACTGTTTTCATGCATCTCGGCATGTTCTCCTCCACCAGTCTTACACACTGCTTTTGGATAACTTTTTGCCCCTCCTGGTGCAAACCTTCCTTAAGCAGTTCAGTTTGGTTTGATGGCTTGTGATCATTCATCTTTCTCTTGATTTTATTCCAGAGGTTTTCAATTTGGTAAAATCAAAGAAACTCATCATTTTTAAGTGGTCCCTTATTTGTTTCCAGAGCTGTATATTTCCTTTGCTGACAACTTTTATGGAGATGCGAATTTCATTTTCCAGCAGGACTTGGCACACCGCCCACACTGCCAAAAATACCAATAGGTCTAACATAATATTCTACTTTTCTGAGATACTGATTTTTTGGGGTTTCTTAGGCTGTAAGCCATAATCATCAACAATAAAATAAATAAACGCTTAAAATAGATCACTCTGTGTTTAATACATCTATATAATTTTAAAATATAAAAGTTTAAAATATAAAAGTTTCACATTTTGAACTGAATTACTGATATAAAGTAACTTTTCAGTGATATTCTATTTTTATACCCCTTTATATAGCCACACCTGGCATTAGACATGGTGCGAATAGGATTATACTTTGATAAACTGTTCCAAAGAGTCCTATTCTATTAGCAAGACTTTTTTTTTTCTTTACAGGAGCCAAACAATCTGTGCAAATGTGTGTGTGTGCTTTTGCACGTCTGTGTCAGCAATGGGTGGAGCTGAAATGCAGAATTAATTAGAAGAGGTGTCCACAAACGTTTGGACATCCCCCTCCCTGTTAACCGTCACACCTGGGAGGGAAAAGCTGATATCACCACTTTTCCATACGTATTAATACGTGCTCCCCCTTTCAGCCTCTGTAGACGCTGAGATGATGCTGTATGTTCTCACACCTCCGCGTGGACGGCCGCGTGTATTGAGTAGTGGTACGCTGTGGTGTGATACGATCAGTGCTGAGTCAGTGGGGGTTATGAAGGTTGTTGAAGTGGATGATGTAAAGGTAGAGATGGATGAGTGGTCTCTGACGCTGCACAGTAAAATCGCACTCTATCACACACTAACCGGGCAGAGATGTGTAGAACAGTCTAACACTGTATTCACATAATGATATCATTAAATCAGATAAATACACTGACATGGCAGAAATCATGGGACATGGGAACTAGTATGATTTATTGTTTTCCTGCCAAATCAAGGATGTTAAACAGTTTTATTCTGCTTTTGTTTGATTAAAGTTGATGTCTGTAAGTTTTGGGATTTAGGAGATTTAGGGCCCTCTCTGGTGAGATTAAGTAACTGTACAGAGCATGCAGAAGAATCATTTTAAACTAGGCGGGTGTGAAGCGGCCTTCTTTTAGAGTGAATTAATCCGATTCCAGGTTATGTTCAGTCAGAGAGAGAGAGACAGAACAGAAAAGTCACTCCTTTGTTTCTTTGTTTTTACTATGAGTGAATAAGCTACTGAGCTCTCAGATTCTCCTTCTGAAGTCTCCATTGTTCCACCAGCCGCTCGCGTTCACTAAGACAGTGCCGGATTCTCTTTAAGAGGCTGTAAATTTGGTATCAATATTCAGAAGTGGATCTGTGCTGTTACAGGTTAATAAGCTTGTTATTGAAAATTAAACAGTTTATTTAGTTTGGTAATTTATTTATTTTTTGTTTTTTCTCAGGGTGAAAAGGAGTGTTTGACGTCGGAGTCCTGTGAACTGAAGCAGAAGGTTCGGTACCTGCAGGATCAGCTGGTTCCTCTGACTAAACAGCGGGAGTACCAGGATAAGGAGATCCAACGCCTTAACCGGGTCGGTATCAGCAACACACACACACACACACACACACACACACAGGATCAGACTTGGTCTCACTGGAGTCTTTTGGAAAGGAGCAGATGGAAAGAACTTTTAAGTAAGAGTGTGTTTGTGTTCCAGGCTCTGGAGGAAGCGCTGAATCTGCACACTCCCGCGGCTCACGCTGGGACGAATCTGGGAGAGGGAGTTCTAAACCTGCGCCAACAGGAGCTTCACACACAGATCGCTGTCCTCAAAGAGCAGGTGAGTGTGTGTGTGTGTGTGTGTGTGTGTGTTCTTAGAGTGATTAAAATAGAGAAGCTTGTCATTTTGTCATGTAGACCAGAAAACACATTTTTGAGATTTGAGGTTTGTTTTTTTTTATGTTATTTTTACTATTTTTACAAATAAATGCTCTAAATGACTATATAAAATAACAGATTCTTAGTCCTCAAATAATGCAAAGAAAACATAGTTCATATTCATAAAGTTTAAGAGTTCAGAAATTAATATTTGTTGGAACAACCCTGGTTTTTAATCACAGTTTTCATGCAGCTATGCATGTTCACCTCCACCAGTCTTACACACTGCTTTTGGATAACTTTATGCCTTTACTCCTGTTGCAAAAATTCAAGCAGTTCAGTTTGGTTTGATGGCTTGTGGTCATCCATCTTCCTCTTGATTATATTCCAGAGGTTTTCAATTTGGTAAAATCAAAGAAACTCCTCAGTTTAAGAGGTACCTTTTTCTTTTTTCCAGAGCTGTATATGGTATATTATGATATAATAGTAATTGTCTTTTTTACCGTTTTGTATCTGTTCTTTTTATTTGTATTACTTTAACTGCTATTACTACATGATACTTTATACATGCACGTCTGCACACTCATGTACTGCATGCTCAGAATGAATGTGAAAGTATGAAACTGATAGTTGTGGGGATTTTAGGTGACTCTTTCTGTCTTATGAAGCCATTAGCTATTGCTATTCTCTCCTGACACACTTTTATATCAGCATATCTGCTCCAGGTGCAGCTCAAGTAGAACAGGTGTGTTTACAGCTGTAATCAAACATAAACATGAATCTATTCAGGAGTGTGTTTGTAATGGGAGTGTGTGGTAAACATGTTTTTGGAACAGTGAGACAGTGCATGACGGAGCAGCTGGATTGACCAAGTACACAACAGAGTGAAAGTATGTGATGGATGATCTGAGCCCACGCTACAGAATAATCACTGGACGGGATTAAAAGCTCTTTTGGGACTGAATTTCTGTGTGAATTTTTTTGAGGACACAGCCTGCTTATTAAAATAAGATTTTTCCTACTGCTTAGCATAGAGTCTGTATTCATAAGTATTCATACTCCTTGAACTTTTTTTCCCTTAAATGTATTTTACTGAGATAACCACTGAGGCCTTCACAGAACTGGTGCTTATATTTATACTGAGACTAAATTACACACAGCTGCACTTTTTTTTTATTAACTCATTCAGTGACTTCTGAAGGCAATTGACTGCACTGGATTTTATTTAGGGGGTTCAGACTAAAGGGGGCTGAATACTTTTGCACATCACACTTCTCAGCTTTTTATTTTATAAAAAATTCAAAAGTGTATCATTTTCATTTCACTTTACAATTATGTGCTACTTTGTGTTGATTTAGCACTAAAAATCTCTATGAAATACATTTAAGTTTGTGGTTGTAATGTGACAAAATGTGAAAGATTCAAGGGGTACGAATACTTTTACAAGCCACTGTAGATAAGGTTCCACCTTTCAAAATAGAGCCAGTCAGTTTATTGGTAACTATGCAGGAGGAGGAGTCTCAATGTGACGCTAGTGGGGAAAAGACCTAATAAAGGAATGAACCATGTCAGTCAACTGTGGAACTTCAAAAGTGGCAACGAAAATCAGAAAAACTGCACAACTGGCTGGCTAGTGGTAGAACTAAGCTTTTAGTATGAGTGCTTAAACATGCCAGCAAGTGGAAAAAATTTTGAGACACTTAAAGCATATATATATATATATATATATATATATATATATATATATATATATATATATATATATATTTTTTTTTTTTTTTTTTTTATAAATCTATGGTTGATCACATTGGTCTAGACAATACAAGACAAAGTAGACAAGCATTAGTGTTAAACACAGTTAGGACTGTCTTTTATTTTTCTGTGTACCTGTGTGTGCTTCAGGTGAAAATCTTCGAGGAGGATTTCCGGAAGGAGCGCAGTGACCGGGAGCGAATGAATGAAGAGAAAGAAGACCTGAGGCGGCAGGTGGAGCGGTTACAGGGTCAGATGACCAATCTGACCAATCAGGTAAGCAGCTGGTCAGGATAAAGTGGAGTAATATATATATGTATTGTGTTTGTCTATAATTGTAACTTTGATAATGATCAGAGACCACATTTATTAGGTTTTATTTTTTAATTAGATTTGTTTTTTTGTGTCTATATTTGTTACTTTATTCCATATATTATGTATAACAGCTGAAAACCAGGTACTTCTGAATGGTGACTTATTTTCTTGTAAATTTTCCTGTAATTGCTTATCACAGGGTTTTTTTTAACTACTTGAGCTCTATATGTTATATTTGTTAATCAGTATAATGAAATCATTTTTAAAGGTATTTATATTTGAGCAGAATTGAACTGTGGACCACATTCAGACTGAGCCAGCAGCTAACTGCTCTGGTGTTATCAGTGGTGTTGTGTTTTTTATATCTATCACTCTTATTGTAGCACTGATAAGCAAATTATTATGCTTACATTTTATTTAATCAGTGATAAGCGAGCTGTTATAGGCGTGGGAATGTTTGTTCAGGGTCAAGCCCTGAAATAAAATATTAAAAATCAGAATGCTCAAATAGCAGTGAACACCACTTTATGCTGTCCATGCACTATATGACTTTAAAAAGACTCTGAAAAGACTTTTAAGTCTGACTGCCTCTCACATCTAAAGACAAGTCACAGACTTTTTACTCACAGACTAAGATTTTACAAAGACTTGGGATCTTAAAGGGTCACGAACTGCACGACTGCAACTAGATTTTTTCTGAGATTATTTCCCATCATGCTTCTGCTGGAGTTTACATACAAAACATATTACATATCAGAGGTGGAAAAAGTACTGAAAATTGTAATTAAGTAAAAGTACCTTTACTTTGCTAAAATTCTACTCAAGTAAAATTAGAAGTACCCATCTAAAAATCTGCTCGAGTAAAAGTAAAAAGTACTTAATTTAAAATGTACTTTGAGTAAAAGTTACATAGTTACTTTTAATTATTTGATGTAAAAAAGTATTATAAATTATATTGTTTTTAATGAGCTATTATTTCACACAATAATTTGGACCTTTCAGGCAGTTTTTGTTCAGACCAGCCCATAAAACAAGTGGCATAGGTTTCTATGATCCATTTTTTTTCTTTTTATTAAACATTTATGGTAATATAGGTGACTATAAACCGTATTTTTATAGTTTTACAGTTCACTATTATGCTTTTAACTGCTATTTACATGTTTTTTAATTGTTATGATTATGATTGTTTAATCATAAAAGTACTTACCACCAGATGCTTTCTCAGGTTTGATGTGGAAGTTTTGAAAGCTGACAGCTCTGTCCGGCGGAGCACGTTTTGTTTTGCATGAGGACGTTATTACCTCGTTATTCCACGCGCGAGCATCTGTGACAATTTTTTTTTTTATTCAGACAGTTTTTTTTTTCTTCCCCCAGCATTTTATTTTTTACTCAGTAACGGGGAGTTTTCCAATGTAGCGAAGTAAATTACTTGTGTCAAAATGTACTTGAGTAAAAGTAAAATTACCTATTTTAAAAACTACTTTAAAAGTTACAAATTACTCATAAAATCTACTCAATTACAGTATCTTGAGTAAATGTAATTCATTACTTTCCACCTCTGTTACATATTAAGTTACAAATAATGTATAAATTATCAATACTGTGATTTATTATTCAGAAACTCACAACTTTTGTCCCCATCAACAGTTTATTTTTCTGCCACACTGTTAGTTCTTGATATTTTGTATATATTTAATATTTAATAGAATACGTTTACAGTATAACTCTGCCTAAAAGCTTCTTTCACCTTTTTTTTTGCTAAACCCTTGTATAGCAAAGAATCACAGTTTCACTGCTGTACATTTGCCTTTGTTTTAGATTTTAGAATTAATGCAATAAAAAAAAACATCAGTTTTGCAAAATGTGTATTTATTCAACTTGTTTGTATATAAAATAACACTGTACAATAAGATAAAGTAGTGCATCATAAAATAACTGTAATATTTACTGTATTTTAAACACAGGTAACACTTTATTTAAAGTAAGAACTATATAAGGCATATTAACTGCAAAATTTGTTCTTTTTCAAATCGTTTGTAAACTATTGCCTTGTGGCTTCCTGTAGCTTTTCTGTTGGTTGCTGAGATTGTTCTCATCACTATTTTCGTGAAAGAAACGCGAGGATGAGAAAAAGACGTTCTATCCTAATTTTTCAATCCAAATTTGTCTAGGAAGATCTACCTGGACATCATGGGAAAAACATAAAAAAACAATAACTAGCAAACACACACTTGCTATTGATCTTATACTGCTGTGTTTGTGTGTGTTTCTCAGCTCCATCAGGCTCAGAACGAGTGTCAGAGAGAGAGGGCAGAGCGATGTAAACTGGAGAGACTGCAGATGCAGCATAATAAGCAGGTAAGCTAAAACATTGACACTACCGCCCTCTAGTGTTAAAGATTATTATTAACTCTACTTCAGATAGACTTTGTGTACTTATTTTATTTTTTTGGCTTGTGTGTGATTTGGAGGGGCAACCAGAGCGAAGGACGTCTGACCCCACTTCAACCGCACCCAATGGCCCCCTGAGCCCACCGTACTGTGGCCCCTTTGTGCAGGTGGGTCACCAAGGCCTCGAGGCCTGGCCCATCCACTTCCCGCCCAGAATGCCCACGCTGAGCACGGCACCGGGCCGAGATTTCCAGCCTGTCAACCCGGTAAGAGCCAATGCTTGCCTCATTGAGCTACTGTAACTATACTGTAACTATACAGTAACTACTGTGTTTCCCAGCTTACACTCTGATTCATTTATTAATTTGTTAAAAATATAAGTAATATACAGTACTATTACACTTATAAAATAAGAGACTCCTTAAAAATTATGAGTTTCTTTGATTTTACCAAATTGAAAACCTCTGGAATATAATCAAGAGGAAGATGGATGATCACAAGCCATCAAACCAAACTGAACTGCTTAAATTTTGGCACCAGGAGTGGCGTAAAGGTATCTAAAAACAGTGTGTAAGAGTGGTGGAGGAGATGATTCAGAAACTAAAGTGGCCTATTCATTTTTTTCCAGAGCTGTTTGTCCTATATCTTATATACTCTATTGTGTGTTATATGCTCTTTATGTACTAGATTTCTCATTGGATATATCATGGATTCTGTGTGGTAATAGAAGTAGTGATACCTAAATGGCTAATGCTGGTTAAGTATTTCCCAATATATTTTATATTGCATAGTTTATTTAGATTTTTTTAGATCATCCAATAAAAAATACAATAATTTAATATTAATGACTAGTACTAGCACTAGTATTCCTTGTGAACTTCAAAAAAATTTAATATTTTTGAAAAGTTACTTATCAAATTCATATATTATAAAGATGTATGTCTTTTTTTAAGCGTTTATTTATTTTATTGTTGATGATTATGGCTTACAACCAATGAAAATCCAAAAATCAGTGTCTCCAGAAAATTTTAATATTATATAAGATCAACTGGTACTTTTGGCAATGTGGGCAGTGTGCCAAGTCCTGCTGGAAAATGAAATCCTCATCTCCATAAAAGTTGTCCGCAGAGAGAAGCATGAAGTGCTGTAAGATTTTGTGGGAAACAAAACTGCACTGACTTTAGACTTGATAATAAAACACAGTGGATCAACACCAGCAGATGATCAGCATGTCTCTCCAAACCATCACTGATTGGTGGAAACTTCACACTAGACCTCAAGCAGTTTGGACTGTGTGTCTCTCCACTCTTCCTCCAGACTCTGCTCCCTTGATTTACAAATGAAATGTAAAATGTACTGATGATCAGTGATGGTTTAGAGAGTCATGCTGATCATCTGCTGGTGTTGATCCACTGCAAAAAAAAACACTAGTTATCAGCTCCCCAGATAAGAGCAGCTAAAAGCTTCTTTACAGAGTATTTTGGTTTGTTTAACACTTTTAAGTTACTACATGATTCCTTATGTGTTCCTTCATAGTCTGGATGACTTTAATATTCATTTACAATGTAGGAAAATTATCTCTGGATGCAGAGATCATCTCACATACAAATGAAGACACTTTATAATTGTGTGTATGTGTTTGTATAGGGTTTTCCTTGGCAGTCATCATTCCCTCAGCCACGGGGTTCCAGAGGTCAACCAGATCCAGCAAGAGCTCCTCCAGAAAATGCAGGTGCGCGTGCGTGTACACACACACACACACACACACTCACTCAATTGTGGCTCTTGATGTCTAAAGGCACTTTATGTACTTTAATTTATTTTTAAGTTTAATCCAACACTACTTCAGAGTAGCTGACTTGGGGTGCAGTGAAATAACCAACCCAAATACAGAGAGCTTTTAGCCAATGCTCCCAACAGGCTTACAATGCTAGTGATATTCATGTTTTATTCATGCTAGTGAGATCCAAATTTTATTGGTAGAATTCTGAGAGCCCTGAAATTTAAAATGAGGCACTGAGAGCTTTAAAAGTGCACAGATAGTTTAAAAAAAAAAAACACTTTATACACACAGTACCTTCAACTAGTTCTCTATGCGACTGATGGACTGATGATCACAAACGAATAGGTAGGATAAAGGGAGCCGACTGCAAAATTTAAATTCTGTTGAAATTCCTAGATCTCAATAATATTTATATTTTATTTGTTTAATTCCATTTATTTTCTTTAAAACTAACTATTAAAAACTTGAAAATCTGAAGTGTGATGTAAAAAAAACTAAACACAACAAATAAAAGAGAATAGAACTTGATATTATTGGGCCTTAGATATGTTAAAAATGATATATCAAAATATTTAAAGACATTTCCTCGATACCGGTATTTAATGTGATGTGTTGACATGCAGACAGAACGCAACAGCAGGCACAGATTCTTAAAAATGTATTCAATGTTATTGAAATGCTCTTTCATGCACAGTACAGTGATTTTTATTCTTTTTTTGCTGAAAATTATTCGTTATGCCCTGATTACTCTCTCTGTAATGAAATGTACAGCTGCTCAGTGTTCTTTAAGCACTGATCTAGTGCCTATCAGGTGCCTATTCAAATATGCACATTGTTACAATAAGACAGTGTGTCTCAGTACGATAAAAGTACTGTCATATTGCTTAGCTCTGTTTCACGTGCTTTGGAAAAAAGTTCTTTTTTTTTTTGTTTCCTTTTAAACTTTTCTTTAATCCCGTTTTCTGGTTGTCGGCAGAAGCAGGAGCAGCCGGCTTTGGGAAGCGCGATCGTCAGAATGCTGCGGACCCTGGAAAGCACTAACCACCGCTTCAGCCCCGCTCCACTGGCACCCAGCTAGTAGCATGATGCCATTTATCTTTCTGTTGGCATGGTGTGAAAAAACTTTCTTTTTTTGTTGTTGTAGTTTGTTTTCTTTGTTTTTGTTTGTTTGTTTGTTTTTCTTTATTCCCCCCCTTAGTGTGTGTGTGTAAGTATGTATGTATGTATGCGTGTGTGCACGCGCAATTGAGTGTATGTATGTATGTATGTATCCGTGTGCGTGTGTATGTACATATATAAATATCTATCTCCTTCTGACGAAATGTTGTTTATATAATTAAGTTTTATAAGCCTATTGTGAAACACTGTTCTGGCAAATTCTGAATATATATATATATACAGTATATATAACGTATATATATACATTTATTATGTTACCTTTTTAATATTAAGGGTTAAACTCTGCTTTATATACAGCAATTCTATGCAGGAACTGAAGTCAGAAATTTAATGGATGAAAGGATGAAAATAATTCAGTAAGACAGTATACCTGCAGAGTTCAGTGAGGACCAGTATAGAAATGAAAAAGCTTATTTAATTGTAAGTGATGGTACCTGATAGTACTGGTGGTTTAGCAGGAGTATGGCCTGTTTGCATTGGGAAATAAACGGTCTGGTTAATGTAAAGAGCTGCTTTCTGCAGTTGGGATGTATTTTTGTGTTTTTGGAGATCTGCTGAGAGCTGGTCTGATTGTGAAATATAAAGCAGCAGTGGTGTAAATCCCGCTGTCCTGGAGCTCTGTAGGTAAATTGTCTTGCTAATGTTCCACAGTAGAATGTATCTCTATTTATTCAGTGGTCCGAGTCGTGATGGCCACTCGTTATTCTGTTTAATGCATCCACACGCCGGTTACCGAGCAGTGACCGAACACCCATTCAGTACACGTCATTTCCTAAAGCCATATACAGCACTTCTCAGCCTGCTCCACGCCACTGAAACCCAATCATCACTGAGAGCGTTTACATGCACTAAAAAAATCCTGTTCATAATCAGATGAGTAGTATGATAAGTAGCAATCTGATAAAAAAGCTGGATTTTGCTCAGTAATGGTATTTCTCAGTTCATATAAACTCTTATCTGGAGTATTCTGCAAGTCCTAATTCTGCGCCTGAGTGAAATCTATGGAAGCTCAGTTTTGCCACTTGAAAAAATAAAATAAGGATCATCTATTAAGTCGTAATAATGAGATACTAAATCCAAAAGTATGAAATATCAAGTCATAATTATGAGATATTAAGCCTAGGGGTATTATCTAATAATTATCACTTAGTATCTCATAATAATGACTTTGCATCTTGTAATTATGACTTAGTATCTCATAGTTATGATTTGCTATGTCATAATTAGGACTTGCTACCTCGTAAATATGCCTTGGTATCTCATTGTGACTTACTATCTCGTAATTATGAATTAGCATCTTGTAATAATGACTTACTATCTCATAATTGACTTAGTGAGTCATAATTACGAGATGCTAAGTCATAAATACGAGATTATAAGTCATAATAACAAGATGCTACCTCATAATTAAGACTTACTACCTTGTAATTATGACTTATTATCACTTATCTCGTAATTGTGATTATCTAAAAATTATGATTTAGTATCTCTTTTCATGACTTGATATCTCGTAAGTATGACTTACTATCTCATAATTAAGACTTACTACCTTGTAATTATAACTTAACATCTCGTAATTTTAATTTGGTATCTCGTAATTTTAATTTGGTATATCGTAATTATGACTTGGTATCTCGTAGTTATGACTTAGCATCTCATTATAGTGTCTTGATATCTCATAATTATGACTTAATTATGAGTATCTGGGTGGAAATGGGCTTCCATAGAAGACAGAACCTGGTAGTGGAAATAAGCGAGTAGCGCGAAGCAAGAATCTGATTATTGTCAGACTCATGAAAAATGTTGTGATTTCCCATAAGTTCATGTAAACAAGCTGATCAAATTACTAAAAAAAGATGTTTTGTAGTAATCTGGTAATGAAATGCATGTAAACGCACTCAGTGATGAGCTTATGTCGTTCAGTACGCCAGTAATCACTCAACAAAATGAAAAATTTGGGAGATTGGTTTTCAAGAGCTTAGTTTAATCAATACTAGCAGTGATACTTTTCTAAAAATAAAAAAGGTGACTATTTGAAGGGAATCTGCACCAAATTTGAATTTTAAAATGTGTTTTAATATAATGTGTGATGTTTGAGTCAAAAGTACCTTTTATTTAAAGTCTAGTTTAATGAATACATTTAAGATGTAAATAAAGCATTTCAGTGTGGGTTTGGTGTGAAATACTTCGTTCTTAACAAACTAGAGAGTCAGAATTGTTCACAGTGGTGATGAATAAAACGAGACCTCCTAAGCCTCAAAGGCTCTGTCCACACATATCTGGATATTTTTAAAAATAGACATTTTTCTCTCTTTGTTTTTGATTCAATTCGATTTACATTTATTCATATGTGTAAATCTGAAATCCAGTGCTTACTGTTTGTAGACACTGTAGTTTTGTGCCCTGTGTAGTTCACTATATAGTGAGTAACAAGGTTTTTCAGATTTAGACAGATGTCATTTTTTTAAGTGAAAAAAATGCATTTTTATTTCAACCAGAGCCAAAACCTTAGTTTTTTTAAAATATCCGTATATGTGTGGACTGCATCTAAAATATATACAATTATTTATTCTGTGAAATGATTATGAATATGCAGCCTAATTTCTGAGATATTATTTACTTTATTAATTGTTGTCAGAAGGTTCTTACCCAAAATGTTTTTGTTTGTAATATTTGCATTGATTAGAAGCGTTGTAAGTAAAAAAATTACCAGAAAAAAAACAAGTTTTGTTTTCTTTTTGTTGTTTTTTTCCATACAGATTTACACCATTTTTACTTAATCAACAATACATACAAAACTCGGAAGACTGGGTTCACTGGTGGGTTTGGATAAGTGCTGCACAATATTGGATTTTTTGTTGAAGATTTCCAGATTCCAGAAGTCAGTTATCCAACATATATTAGCATGTGGATGTGGATATTAGCAGTGCTCATATTGTACGTACACTGATTATTGGAATAAAGTAAATGATACTAAACAGGTGTAGTTGACCTCTGATAGATACGTCAGAAAATACTTAAATAATACCTAAAAAACGTACTTAAACAAGAAGTAGCAGCAGGGAAAAGAGGTTGTCATTTATAATATGCCCTATTCGCTTTCATCTGAACTGTTTCTGCTCTTAAACTGATGCTCGTTCACTTAAGTGCAGCGCTTCACATGAAGTTTCGGTTTCATCAGTTCCAGTGATTGACAGCTGGGCTCATCCTTGTGATTGCATTTGAGCTTTCTGTAAAAACAGCTCATTATTCGCTTATTTTGTATTTTCCTTTGAAGCTGCTGCCACTCCCTCCTGTGGCCATATTCAGCCATTTCATTTGAATCGCAGAGGGGTTGTGACACAAGGTTTGTAAATTAGTTGGAACAGATACGTTCGCTTTCCTCACTAAAAACACCACTGAAGCCCTCACTGCTGTTGCCCATTTTCCCTCCTTCTCACTGCCTCACTGATTTCTGTCTTCTTGAGGTAAAATCATGTGAATTTTGATTTGAATTCTCTGAAATCGTATATATATGTATTGGCAGGAGTTCTTAACTAAAGTTTTGTTTTTTTTAATTTTCATTTCTTTTTTTTTAAAGGTCTCATTTTATCATTTTTAAATTAATATTAATATTGTAAAATATTTTAGAAAGTCTAGTTGTGGTCTAGTATAACTGAAAGCCATGTGAGATGTTTTTTGTAAAAAAAAAAAAAAAAAAAAAAGGTGCTTAGGTGTTTCTGTTTAGCCCTGCTTTAGATCACTGAATTAGAGGTCTATGAAGAAAGACAGGTTTTGGGCTCTTGCCCAAATATATCGCTTCTGATTGGCTAACAGCACTGCAGCAGAGAATGCCCACCTGCCTTTCTTCCCTAATCGCCCCCAAACCCCCCATGTCCAGGTCCAAAAGGGTTAAAGTGTTTTTGCTGTTAACACTCATGGTTCCCGTGGGTCCTTAAAAGTCTGAAATTGTCTTAAATTTTCCGTAAATTCCATAAAATTAGCCAGTGCGTTCAATGCCGGTGGGAAAACACGTACTAAATTTGGGGTGAGTTACCGGAGAGAGAACTAAGGTTAGCATAGAGCTAGCTAACTTTAGCCACGAGCTAGCTAACGTTACTGGGGAGATAACTAATGTTAGCATAAAGCTGGCTAACTTTAGCCGTGAGCTAACTAACATTATTGGGGAGATAACTAATGTTAGCATAAAGCTGGCTAACTTTAGCTGCGAGCTAACTAACGTTACTGGGGAGAGAACTAAGGTTAGCATAAAGCTGGCTAACATTAACAGCGAGCTAACTAACGTTACTGGGGAGAGAACTAAGGTTAGCATAAAGCTGGCTAACATTAACGGCGAGCTAACTAACGTTACTGGGGAGAGAACTAAGGTTAGTTAAAATTAGCGGCGAGCTAGCTAACATACTAATGTTAGCGGCGAGTTAGCTACATTACCGAGGAGAAAACTAGAGTTTAACGGAGAGCTAGCTAATATGTTAACATGTTCTGCATCACTATGGAACAAAATTGAAAAAGAAAATTGGTCATTTTTGAAGATTGTTACGTTTTAATTTTCAATAAAATCATTTGTTCTCTACTTAAGAAGTTATGACTACATATTTGGGCATTAAATTTTATTTTTTGGCGCCTTAAAAAGCATTACATATGACTTTTAAAAATGGAGCAAGAACCCTGTCACTGTAACACATATGATTAACACACCTGTTTCACATATTTGGGCCACTTTTACCTGCTGTGTTTGTGAACAAAGCCATTTTAGTACCACATTGTTCCAGTCACCACCACTCACTGTAAACAGGTCTGACTGGTAATTATCTCTAGAATGGAGCTTTTATCACTAAAACCCACTCTGAATTAGTCCTAATTTAAACCCAGTTTACATCTAAACCACTGAATTTTGCAGAAATGTGTAGAAACCAGTGGTTTTCCCCTTGTTTCCTGGTTCTGTAGTGGATTTCTACTGGTGTAAACGAGTGTAAATGAGTAAAAGAGATAGGCCTCAAACTCTTTTCTAATCTATAGTTTCTAATCTTTCTGCATTTGCCTTGATAATACTGATGATGACTGTATGTGGCTCATTGTGTTAGTAATGCTGTGTTTGTGTACTGTGTGTGTGTGTGTGTCACTTATATACATACTGTAGCTGTGTGAAGATTGCTGGTGTGACTGTGTCAGCTGATGTATAAAGTGTGGGCCAAAAAACGTTTTATTTTTATTTTATAATTAATATTTTCCCCTGTGGAAGCAGTTTATCTGTCCACCAGTCTGTCTGTGCACCTTTACCCTGTCGTTTAGGACACACCAGTGCATATTCATCCCATAATAATCCAGTTTAAAGGTGAATGGGTTCAAATATATAGAGGAGAAAAGCTTACACAGGTGCTGCATTTAGTTTCTGAACTGATTCCATAGAGAAACCACTTTTGATTCCACAAAGAACCAAGTTTTAATGTTGTTTATGAGAGTTAAGAACTTATTGAAGGTCTTATTGAAGTTTAAAGGTTCTTCACACTATATATACTGTATATATTTTTTCTTTAAATTTTCTTCAGAGAAGAGGCCACTTCAGTTTCTGAATCAGTTTCTCTGATTTTGCTTTGTTTTTGTTATTCCATAAACTACAGACAACATTTATCCCAAATTCCAAATAAAATATTGTCGTTTAGAGCATTTATTTGCAGAAAATGAGAAATGGCTGAAATAACAAAAAAGATGCAGAGCTTTCAGACCTCAAATAATGCAAAGAAAACAAGTTCATATTCATACAGTTTTAAGATTTCAGAAATCAATATTTGGTGGAATAACCCTGGTTTTTAATCACAGTTTTTGTGCATCTTGACATCATGTTCTCCTCCACCAGTCTTACACACTGCTTTTAGATAACCTTATGCCTTTACTTCTGTTGGTGTAAAAAATCAAGCAGTTCAGTTTGGTTTGATGGCTTGTGATCATCCATCTTCCTCTTGATTAAATTCCAGATTTTTTCAATATGGTAAAATCAGAGAAACTCATAATGTTTAAATGATTTCCTATTTTTCCAGAGCTGTATATATATATACTCTATATCTGTAGGTTCTTCATGGGAAAGCTCTATAGTTCTTTACACAAAGGCACTGCTTTTCCATAGCAGAACTGTTTTTGGTTCTGTAAAGAACCATGTTTATAGAGCTGTGTGAGTGTGAACAACCTTCAGATTGGTGAAGAACCTGTGGATCAAGTGATGGTGTGCCAAGTCCTGCTGGAAAATGAAATCCTCATCTCCATAAAAGTGCTGTAAGATATTGTGGGAAAACACTGCACTGAATTTAGACTTGATAATGAAACACAGTGGATCAACACCAGCAGATGACATGTCTCTCCAAACCATCACTGACCATCTGTAAATTTTACATTTACATTCCGACTTAAATCAAGCAAAAATCACTTATTTTAAATACAAGGATCAGAATAACTTGACTGGTGACTTTTTCAAGCTTATTTAGATTAAAATTCAATAAATTGCTGAAAACTCTTAACTGAGACTTATTAAAATGATTTCTAAAATAATATTGTTTTTTTTTTTACAGTTCTCAGTAAGACAAAAATTATCAGAGAAAAAAAAAGATTTATTGCCCTAGATAATTTCACTTGCTAAGGTTTTGTTTTTTGCAGTGATGTTCTTTAAGGATCCAAAAGTGGTTCTTCTGTGGAATCTTTTGAAGAACAGTTGATTGAAGCAGCTTGGAGTGTGTGGAGTGTGTTTATCTGTATTATCATGTACATTATCTTTTACCTGATCTCAGATCACTCTTATAATAGGAGCCAGTGGGCCAGTTCTGTAGGTCAGGGGTCAGCAACAGGCGGTCCGCAGGCCATCTTCTTATAAGGGCGTTTTTTTTTCCCTGGCTGTATCCCAATTCACTAGCCAGGGCAATGGTAGTGTATTGTACAGCGCCCCTGACAATTTTTTTTTCTTTCTTCTTGGGTTTACCTGCTTTGAGATCCACTGTTCTGCAGTTGGGTTCAACAACCCTCTGGGCTGGAGAGCTACTAGTCTGTAGCACTCCATCCCATTACACTTCATTTTACAAAACAGATTTTTTTTCTTTTTTGTGGCCACATAATGGCTTGAGAAATATCTGGCCCATTGCCAAAATTAATTGCCGACCCCTGCTGTAGGTTTTGTGTTTGACCCTGACTGGACTGTATCTGCTGCCATGGTTTTGAAGTTGTGTGTATAAATACGGCTGGGTCTGGACGTCTGTGTGTGAGGGAGGTTTTTCGCTGTTGTTATTTATCGCTCACTGTAATTTACTGGATGGTAGTTTCTGTGCTTTTTGAAGTGAACTCTCCTTCCCCCCAAACAACCCCCCCCCCGAAAGCACATCTCACGTGAATCTTTTTATATCTGATTAGCTTATAAATATACTCTAAATGTCCCGGTATGTGTTGATGAAGGCTGTGGATGTGTAGAGCTGGATCTGCGAGGCCTCTGTGTGTTTACACCTGATTAAAGTCGATTTGTAACGCTGACTGAACGCTTCACACAACAACGTCAATGTGTTTAATAATCAATAAATCCAGAGGGACCATTTAGAAAGCGTACCTGTGTCCTGTGCTCATTATTAATAATCATATTAGCATGCATTTCATTTGGGGTTATGGTGAGGGTCATTTACCACATGGTTTCAAACCCTGAAGCTCAAACTGTGTTCACATTACAAGTGAGAAATTAATTAATTTATTCTTTATTAGGTCAAATATCTTGATTATTTTGGGCTTTAATGTGACTACAATTATTTTTGCATTGATGTACTCTACTTTGCATTGATATACACTACTCACTACTTAATGTGTTAATGTAACCAAATATGGATTTTATTGGGTAATGTGACAAAAAAAAAACATTTTTGTTAATGTAAGAAATATCAGACTTGTTTTTTCATTAATGGGCAAACATTTGTTTGTTTTTTTGCGTTATTACAAAAAGTTTATACAAATTCTTTTGAGTTAATGTGACAAAAATTATCCCAACTTTTTTTTGCATTCTTTTTAGTTAATGTGACATTAAGTTTTTTAAAAGCCACTAAACCCTAAGCCATCTAAAATGTGTTTATTTGTAATAAAAACACATACCAGTCCTGCTTAAAAATGTTATAAACCTTTTCTACCCTTTAAAAAATGCTTTTATTTTGGTAATTCATTTATTTCCAATCTTCTGGCTCGTGGCTAGAATTGTCCATAACTATAGGACAGAGTGACGGTATTAGGAGTTAGTTATCACATCCACATTCGCTGTAAGAGGCCACACATGCATATTCCACAGGTCAGTGCAGAGCTCTTTAGCTTCTATAGGACGTGCCAAAAATAATGGGACCCAAGACATTCCGATTATATGTGAGAGTATTAATTAAAAAAAAAGTGAAAACGAAAAAAAAACAGCACACGACGTCTTGCATTGAAAGCTTTATTGTATGGATAAAATCATAAAGATCACACACAGGGCCGGAGCAGGGCTGGGTGGGCGGGTCAGGAGAATGGGCGTGGCTTAATGGAAGCAGCAGAGCGGCCTGAATGCACTGAAGAACCTCTCTGGCCCCAAGCTTCTAGTCAGGCTTTGCAGGGGGTCTGCTTTCAAACCTGACCTTCATCCAGACGCCACACCTCCGGATCCAGCACCAGCACAGCCCTGCCGGCGTGAGATCTCCACCTCGACTTCTCCGCTCAGTCTCCTCCACACGGCCAGTCCTGGAGGGGCAGCTTCTGGACAGTAGAGGGAACATCCTCACCCGAGCAGACCTTAATAGTTTTGGGTGCGCTCGGGTTTGGAATGATTGAACTGGACCCTCAACTGCTCAGTACTGTGGTCCTTCAGGACTGGACGTGAAGAACAATGATGTAAATACATCTACAATATGGTAAAAATATTAATATTAACCATAATTAACCTCATAATAACAATTATTCTGTAGTTTACACTTGTTTTTCCCCCCTTGTTTTTTTTTTTTTTTTTGGCACAGTGGTGGACCGCTTGCTAACCAAACTCAACAGACACACAGGACAGGATTTGTCTTTATTTTTTTCTATGGTACCACTTTAAAATAAGGCTTCTTTATAAATGGTTTATAAACAGTTTATGAAGGAGTTTATTACAGGTTATTAATTAGGTTATAAACCATTAATACACAGCTACAACACATAAACAGAAAAGGCAACAGTGGCCTCTCATGTATCGAATAGTGATTCCTTTATACATTCATTTATAATTTATACTGTTAAACCTCAGATCTTACTACTAAAAGATACTTATCTTACTTTTTCTTTTCCACCAGTTATCATTAACTTCAGTTCAGTTAATAACTTTATTTTTTTAGCTATAAAAAAACATATTAAAGGACTAAATTGACTTTATCCCCTTGAGACCCTTTACATTTACATTACATTTCTGCATTTCTGCATCATAATTCTACACTTTTTTAACCATTTGGTGTACCATTTGGTGGTCGCATGACAACATTACTCTCAATTGATTAAAAATAAGATGGTGGGAATCCCAGTCACATGTTTCTACAGCCAGTCCAGAGAGAAACATGAGCCAGGTAAAAATTATTTTTCAATTTTACGTTTGAAGCTAATTTATTTACTTACTGTAGAAAGCTAAAATTTAGTTTTTTGTACTAATTGGGTTCTTCTGATCCCAAATTGCAAGGATCAATTTTAAATGTTAAAATAAACTGTTCTCTCTATATTAGGGCAATGTTATTTGCAAAAAAAACTATTTCTGTACAAAGACAAAGTTTAGTTTTTAATACTTATTCGGTCCTACAGATTCCACATAGATATAATACATTCAAAATGCACATCAAGAAAATGTTCGGGTCTCAGGAGGTTATATATTATTTTATTAAATATGTTAAAAAGGTCATTGTTACTGTTCTTTTATCTATTTGTGTTTATCGATTGTTTAGTAATGTTTTTAAAGTATTTGCAACTTGATTAATAACTATTTATAAACTCCTTCGTAAACTATTTATAAAGGAGCCTTATTTTAAAGTGGTACCTTGTCTATATAGATTCTGGAGTCGATTAGTGCTGGGAATACTGCTGACGAATCAGGCGAATGATGTCGGATCGCACTTCGGAAATGTTCACCCTCGGAAACCACCTCCTCAGCGGCTTCCCGTCCGGCCCCACCAGAAACTTCTCGAAGTTCCACTTAATGTCGTTGACCCTCAGCGGATCCCAGAACAGCCTTTCGTTGGGGTTTCCAAAGCTGTCGCCCACAGGTGGACAGGCATTCTTAAAGAAAAGAGAAAGAGAGAGATGGAGAGAAGGAGAGAAGGAGGATTACGTTAATCCCACCTTAATCTAAATCTAAACCCCACTCACTCTGCAGTCACAGGTCACAGGTTTCAGTGCAGTAAAGCCGTGGTGCTTTGCTGAATAGGGTTTCCTGTGTCTCTGTGCTACATATGTAAACATACACGGATGGACTTAGCCTGCCACCAATCTCTGCTCTGCAAATATAAACTCCCCAAAAAACACATTTAGCCCTGAGTTTGCTTTGGCAAGACAAATCGATGTGGTTTAGAACACAGTATGACTTACTGGATACTACTAACTCTAAAAAAAACCCTTTCAGCTCAAAATGTTATGTTTAAAAAGGTGACATAACCCTTGTTTTCTTTTATTTATGAGCTACTTTTCTATCTGCATTGTAGAGTAATACTACAAAAGCCATCCAAACTATGAAGAAAAAAACAATTTGAAGGTGTTAGATACTTAAAAAGTAAGCTTCTTGCTTAGATACAGACAGCTTTACACATCTCTGCTGGATTTTCTCAGTCAGCTTTTTGAGGTAGAGTCACCTGGAATTGAGGCTTTCAGTTAACGGCTGTGCTGAACTCATCAAGAGTTAATTACTTGAATTTCTTGTCTCTTAATAAAGTGTTTGAGAGCATCAGTTAAAGTAAAGTAGTGAAGAGGTAGAGTTACAGGTATACAGTGAATAGTTTTGTTTGAGTAATGTTCTAATCCAGATTATGATAAGCAAGAACTACTCAACTAAGTAAAGAAAACTGTCAAAAACATTATGATGAAACTGGCACTCATCAGGGCTGCACCAGGAAAGGAAGGGGAAGAGTTTCCTCTGTTGTACAGGATAAGTTCATCAGAGTTACCAGCCTCAGAAACCGCAGGTTAACAGCTCCCCAGATAAGAGCACCTAAATGCTTCTTCACAGAGTATTTTGGTTTGTTTAACACTTTTAAGTTACTACATGATTCCTTATGTATTCCTTCATATAAAAAAATATATACATATATTGTATTTTTCGCACTATAAGGCGCACTTAAAATCCTTTAGATTTCCCAAATCATCAATACGTCTTATGATCTGGTGCTCCTTATGTATGAATTCTACCAGTCAGGTATTAAGGAGCAGTAAAGTCACTCTGCTGAAGTACAGAGTTATACAGGAGTTTCAGTTTAGTTCTCCAGCACAGAGACTCGAGCAGCATTAGCATTAGCCGCTAACTACGCTAAGCACTAGCTCTTTCACCGTTCAGAGGCGAGTATATTGGACTGTAGTCTGCACGATTACTGTGTTAAAACAAGCTGAGTGGGACGAACTGATAGCTAATATAACCCTGGCTTACCAGAACACTCAGGGTGCATTTACCTGCTAAATTAGCTGCTAAGGCTAATGATGCTGCACCCAGCCTTAGTGGAAATCTGGAAATCTTAGCTTACTGTAAATAAACAGAAGCACTTTACTCAGCTAAATAAACAGTTTTCAGAAGAGAAATTTGTGTAAATTTACATCCAATGCTTGTTTTTTTTTAAGAATTACAGTTTTGTTTACTTAGCTTAGCTCCACTTTAGTTACCCCACCACCACCAAGCGGCGAGGTTTGCTGAATTAGAAGGAAAACATGGTGACACCCCTGTTCCTTACTAGTGTTGCATAATGCACCTTATAGTCTGGTAAGAGCATTGTGGATCATTGACAGTGTTTTTTTTCTAAAGAATTCAGCGACATATTTCAAAACCTAAACTCAGGTAAACGGGACTGTACCTTCAGGAAGGTGAAAAGGGCTTGCTCATGGTCTCCGTTCACATCACCTCTTTCAAACAGCTGGAAATTTGGAACGAACCCGTTGCCTGGGCGGACGTACCTGTGAACGCAAACAGAAACAGACCTGATAAAGTGCTGCAGGTGTGTCTTAAAGACAAACAGACAAACAAAGCTTTCATTATTCAGTGTGCCAACCTGGTCTATATACACTATATGCCCAAATGTTTGAACACCACATCTAATGAATACATTCAGCTACTCTGCTGACACACAGAGCTTGTTTAGTTCCTGTAGAGTAGTACTGACAAAATAGATAACCACAAACCTATTGGTACAATGCTTAATGCCAGGCGTGTGCTATATAGAGGGGTATAGAGCCTCAAGTATTGAGCTATAAGGCAGTAAAACTGTGTTCTTTGGAATGATGGAGCTCCATTCAGTATTATTGAATGAGTTGGGGCAATCAAATCCTCACAGCAATGCTTCAATGCACAGTATATGTACAGTATTAGTAAGAAGTTTGGACACGCCTTCTAATTCAATGCTTTTATTTTTTTCCTACATAGTAAATGAATACTGAAGTGACCCAAATTATGAAGGAACACATAAGGAATCATGTAGTAACTTAAAAGTGTTAAACAAACCAAAATATTTTAGGTGTTCTTATCTGGGGAGCTGGTAACTCTGATTAACTTATCCTGTGCTACAAAGGGAACTCTCGCTCTTCCTTTCCTGGAGCGGTCCTGATGAGTGCCAGTTTCACCATAACGTGTTTAAAAGGATCCTCAAGTACAGTCAATGCAAAAATCACCAAACACGTTATGGTGAAACTGGCACTCATCAGGACCGCTCCAGGAAAGGAAGAGCGAGAGTTCCCTTTGTAGCACAGGATAAGTTAATCAGAGTTACCAGCTCCCCAGATAAGAACACCTAAAATATTTATGTCTCAAATTAACTGACCTTCATTTCTTAAAGTGCCACTAACCTCACATAGTAATTGTATGCTGAGAAATCGAGTCATTAGCACTTACTTGCCTACAAAATTGTGGTTTAAAGATTTAAAGATGGCTGCTCCTCCTGTTTTTGATAAATGAACCAAAATGTGCAACTATATAGGAAACAGTGTGCAATAATTTCATTAAACACATATTAAAAGTCTCTTATTAGAGATTACATTAACCTGTGTTAAGGATGTGGTAATTTAGGTATGCAACTAATGAGAGCCAGTTTCATCATTATAACTTTTTAATAGTCTTTTTTGTGACTTCACTTGAGGATACTTTCAAAATTCTTTATGAAGAAATTCTTCTTCATGCTAAGATATTGTCTGACCTTTTTTTTTTTTTTTTAGCTAAGTAGTTCTTGCTCCTCATAATATAGATTAGAATATTACTCAAATAGGGTTATTCACTGTATACTAGATCTTAGATCGGGCCCAAAAAATCTGACCCGACATGGCCCAAGCCCGTGCACGTTCTGCCTGAGCCTGACCCGACCCGCTCCATAAACTGTCATTATGAGCCTGAGTCTGAATTAAACAAGACATTTTTTAGTAAGTAAAGCATTAAAACTTGGCTGTTTGAAAGAGTTAAATCTGTTCAGAAAGATGTTAATGAACATTGCAACACTTAAGAAGCATAGACTAATTATTTAAGATTTTATTTTATTTAACAGCTACTCACAGCATTGCAAATCAAATGCGGAGAAGTGGATTATAACATTCCAACTTGTGCAACTTTTATTTAAAAACTGGTTATTTCGTCACTTTGTTATATTGGTGATTATCACGCTATAGCTTTATATACAAACCAGAGTACAACAGAGGTAACTCTTGCTCTTCCTTTCCTGGTGCAGTCCTGATGATGGCCAGTTTCATCATAACGTTTTTTAAAGTTCTTAAATTGTTTCAGATTGAATGAACTTCATTTCTTAAAGTATTTTTGTCTTAATTTAGTTGAGTAGTTCTTGCTTCTCATAATCTGGATTAGAACAGTACTCTATAAATATTCACTTTTCACTGTATACCTGTAACTCTACCTCTTCACTACTTTACTTTAACTGATGCTCTCAAACACTTTATTAAGAGACAAGAAATTCAAGTAATTAACTCTTGATGAGTTCAGCACAGCTGTTAACTGAAAGAACTGAATTCCAGGAGACTCTACCTCATAAAGCTGACTGAGGAAATCCAGCAGAGATGTTTGCCAACCAATTTTTAGCTTCCCTCCATTGGCTACCGGTTTCATCTAGAATAGAGTTTAATATTTTATTACTAGTCTATAAATCAATTAATAGTTTAGCACCTTCATACATCTCTGAAATGCTGATTGAATATGTTCCAAATCGAGTTTTAAGATCATCAATTAATTTGGTTCTGATTTTATGTTTACCCTATTATTATCTTATTTTTATTGTATAGCTTTTATAAGCTTTTTAAATATTATTTACTGTATTTTTATTCTATCATAATTTTCATTCGTCTGTTTTTGAGTATTATATTTTATTTGTTTATTTAATTTTTTTAATTTGTATTTGTTTATTTTTTTATGTCTTGCTTGTGTGCTATACTTACTCTCTTTCTCTCTATGTAAAGCACTTTGAGCTGCATTTTTATGTATGAAATGTGTTATAAAAATAAAGTTTATTATTACTAGATAATTACATGTGATTTTCTTCATAGTTTGAATGACTTTAGATTTACTCTACAATGCAGAATTGCTTTTAAATAAGAGAACTTTTTTCAGCACAGCTGTTAACTGAAAGCCTGGATTCCAGGTGACTCTACCTCATAAAGCTGACTGAGAAAATCCAGCAGAGATGCGCGAAATTGTCTAATCTAAGCAAGAGGTGCTACTTTGAAAAATGAACATATAAAACAAATTCTGATTTGTTTAACACTTTTTTTGGTTTATTAAATAAATACATATGTTTTTCTTCACAGTTTGGTTGACTTTAGTATTAATCTACAATGAAAAACACTAAATTTAAGGTGTGTCCAAACTTTTAACTAAAAATATATATAGAGTAGATGGCAGATCTGATGTTTGGATCTGATGTAATGGGAGAATAGTGCGCTATACTGCTTTAAACCCCAGCGCACGCCTTAAGACATCCTGATATATAATATGAGCTGTGATCATGAAGTGATGAGTGTCCACTGCAGGTCTGAGCTGAGGAACAATAGCCTGTGTGAGATGAACAGAGTCTCAGAGCTGCCAGGTAAAGTGATCCTCCTGCCAGAGAGCTGCCACCCTCTGATTAAACGGCGCTGACTGATGAACCGCTGGCAGGAGCTCCTGAGGTGACCCGTGACTCGGCTTCATAAACCCCTTCACTGTGTGAAGATCTGCTCACGCTGAGGGCCGTACTCTCAGAGATACTCACTTTAATGCAGGCAGGATTTCATAATTGGCCCCAGGCTCCTGTTTCCCGAACTGGTTGCAGGGAAAGCCGAGAATAGTGAACCCCATGTGCTTCAGCTCGTCATGTAGTGCATTCAGTTCTGGGTGGGATTAGAGCAGAAGAACATGTGATCAGAGATTGACTGTTAGTACACTGAAGAAGTTAATGGGCTAAATTTAACTGATAACAAATGTGGATGATTTTTATATTTTTACTTCCTATGGGCAATGCTTGTGCTGATGTAATATATTTACAGTGGTGTGAAAAAGTGTTTGCCCTCTACAGATTTATTTGTTTTTGCTTTTTTTTGTTATACTTAAATTTTTTTAAAGATCTTTTAAAGATGACCTGAGTAAATATTTAAAATATATATAATTAAAAAAAATGATAATTATTTATTAAAGTGGCAGTCTGTATTATTTTGTTTCTAAACTAACTAAAAGCAGAGGCATTTCTGAGTGGAGAAGGGATCAAATATTGCATTTAAATGGTACCAGTGTCCTGGAACGGCTAAGCCTGATATATTCATTCTAAAAACTGGGTTTCGGGGCTCTTTTCGCGGGAGTTCTTCTTCTGGCCATGTCACACGTCTTTACATACAGTTTTACTGAACGTGAGCGGCTGGTGGAGCAATGGAGACTTCAGAAGAGGAAACTCAGAGCTCAGTAGCTCATTCACCCATAGTAAAACCAAAGAAACGATGGAGTGAAGTTTCTGACTTAGCGCTCTCTCTCTCTCTCTCTCTCTCTCTCTCTCTCTCTCTCTCACTGAACATAACCTGGAATCATATTCATCCGCTCTGAAAGGAGATTCTTCCGCATGCTCTGTGCAATTACCCATTCTCACCAGAGAGGGCCCTAAATCCCCTTTATCCCAACACTAACAGACATCAGCTTTAAAGGGATAAAAACTATCCAAACCAATCTAGCCCTGTGTGAAAAAGTGGACATTCCTCTGACCCATAACACATGATCTATTTAGTGTACTCTGCCGTCTAGAGATGTCAGTAACGTGTTACTAAGTAAATCTAATCTGACATGTTACTATTTCCAATACAGTAATCAGATTAAAACGTTACTTATCCAAGTCACTGTCTGTTACTTTCTTTGTAAGTACAAAAACACAATGTCAAATTTAAAAAATGTTTGGAGTCACAGAGGCACATTACAGAATAAGTCCCAAAGGTGGACTGAAGCTTCCAATAAAGTGAGTTTTGGCAAAACTGTTAAGTTAAGGTGGCAGGGGTTCTCGGCTGCTGCACAAAGTAACTAATAAAGCAACTTAAAAGTAACTTGAAACAGATTGCAGATGATTTTGGCCCAAATACCATCCAACTGAGGCACGGACAGGTCAGTTATGAGACAGGTGATGAGGTAATGTATCATTTGATGCTGCAGACTGGGACTGGACTGGGGTCCGGCCTGGACACCTCACAACTCACATAAGATAACACCTCACAACCTATAGAGTCATGAGAGTTTTTTTTTTTTTTAGCCATCCACTGAGGTAACACTTAATGGTCAATCTACACTAGTGATGGGTCGGTCGCAAACGATCCGGAGAACGATCCGGCTCCTGAGAGTGAGCAGATTTTTTTGCCACACCGATTGGTGTGTTTACACTGAGGAAAAAAAACGGAATGGGAACGGGAGTGCTCTATTTTTTTTAGAGCTGGATAAACAGGGTTTATTAGCTACAGTTATACACTGTGAATCTCGTTCAGTTATAAAGTGTAAATGTATATAAAGTGTAATTATCGTTATCATTCTGTCAAACGTTTTTGCATATATATATATATATATATATATATATATATATATATATATATATATATATATATATATATATATATATTTAACTTTTATTTAAAGTTTCAAGGTGAAACATATAAACCACAACAAAAGACAGCATCAAAATATACATTAAGGAAGACAAAACTATATAAAAATAGAGAAATATGAACAAGAAATCAGTGAAGACTCATCATTAATTCTTTTTTAGGCATTTCTTATTCTTAGCAATTCTAAAGGATTTCAAAAGTGATGTAAAATCCAGTAAGGAGAAATCAAACTTTGGTATTGAAGTCTAGTATTTACGATGGTGAATGTAGTATTTACTCAATAAAATAATAATATTAATAATATACTCTATAACAAGATCAGTGTAAGAAAAACCATATCTCACCAAGGTTCATACTTATAGAGATGTTGCACTTTTTTTTTTATTTGGTTGAGTGACACTTTGTAAATGTTGTTCTGTGTTGTTTGTTTCACGGTATATAGTTGCAAATTTACAAATAATATACACATTTAGAGACTGACTTGAGATGGGCCTTTGTTTTTGTATTTCATTATTTATTTAATATATTTAATATATATTTAATATATATTTCATATAATGTATGTTTTTACACTAGTAATTAATTCAACACATAATTTAAGCTTTTCCCTAGAAAGAGCTGGAATTCCCATCACTACTCTTCACACTACTATCTGATGATCTTTGGCTTATCAGTGTAATAATAACAGTTTTATTATGTTTTTCAATATGTACATTACATAAAACATTATAATCTAATATTATACATTTGTTTTGTCTAAAATGTGCTCAAAATATTTATATAATATATTTTTTCCACTTATTTTCCTTTTTTTTCATTATTAAACATTGATTTTCTTTGAGCAGACTCACTCAGATTTAGTTAAATACAGTATTTCATTAATGTAAATGTTTTTCTACACAACAGACCAAAGTACAGCAGAAAGCCAGGTGGGGTTAAACTCCAGTTTGTAGCTGTAACTCAAATATTGACCTGTGTGTAGAGTCGATGTCCTGATCTGTGTGTGTTTTTGAGGTAGTTTTTTCTGCTGCTTACCCACATACTGGAAGGTGAGTCCTCAGAAGGTCGCCACATTCAGGATGAGGACGTATTTCCCGGCGTACTGCCGCAGAGGGATGTGCACACTTCCGTTTATAGTGTTCGCTCCATAGTCGTATATGGAGCCGTCCACGTCTTTATTACATACCTGCAGAAGACATGTTGGATATATTCCTTAAATATTCCGATCAAGTGCTCCTTTCTAGATAAATGTACAGTAGTGCTGGGCGGCATATCAGTTTTAAATTGCTTGAGTAGCTGTGGAGTGCTGTGAAGAACCAGCATCACCAAAGAAGCTTACTGACACAGCTCACCAGCTAACACTATCCAGTTAGCATAGCAAGCTAACACGCTGGATTAACGGTAGCTCATCTAACTCCGTCCTACCTGGAGAAATATTATGTGCTATGAGACCACCACTTTATCTGAGGAGCTCCTGCTGCTGTTCTTTACTGCATGAGTGTTTTTATATCCGAGTAAACTAGAAAAACAACAGCAAAGTTATGAAGCTTTTGCAATGACTCACAGAAAGAGTTTCTCTCGTCCCCAGACGAGCCCAGTATATATATATATATATATATATATACACATACATATAAAAGCAGCAACTATTGTTCAGCACCTCCAGGAACTCCTTCGAGATGCTGAGAAAACTATTCCAGGTGACACTGAGATTAAAATACCTGCAGATCTGTCCTCAAAGATAAATGTGCTACTTATATCTAAAGTATAAAACATGTTCTGGTTTGTTTAACACTTTTGTTTAACATAATAATTCTGCAGGTGTTCCTGTATAGTTTTAATATAGTCTTCAATATTAAATATACAATGTAAAAAAAAAATCATAAAAAGAAAGAAAACACACTGAATGAGAAGAGGTGTGTGTGTATAAACTTTTACTGGTACTGTATATAACTCATTCAAAAACAAGTTTTCTCTAGTTACGCAAGCACAGAACCCAGGTCCAAAATAAATACAGGGTATTCAAACATGGGGATAACCTTTGGTCAATATTTTTAAACAGTCTGAGTTGAGTAAAATGTCTGGTTCACCTCACTCTTCCACGCTCAGACCACGAGATCTAATCTTACAGGTAGAATAAATACATTTATGATGCAGAGTGTCAAAGTAGAGACTTACTATACCAAAACGGTCAAACTACAGTGGCGTGAAAATGTGTTTTTGCATTTTTGTCAAAGTTACATTTTTCTGATTATCAAACAAACTTCAATATCAGACAAATATAACCTGAGTAAATATAAAAAAAACACTTTTTAAATTATGAAAAAACTATCAAAACCAATCTAGACCTGTGTGAAAAAGTGTTTCTCCCAATAAACAAACTGTGATTTATTACACTTTTTGGAAACCTAAGTCCAATTTCACTACTAACCACAATCAGGACTGATTACTGACTACAGACCTGTAGAATCAAGAAATCACTCAAATAGAACCTGTCTGACAACATGATGCAGATAAAAGATCTCAAAAAGCAGCACATTATTAAACCCTGTTCTGAAGAAATAAAAAACAGATGAGAAAACATTCATTCATCAAGTCATTAATCATCTATCAGTCTGGAAAAGGTTACAACGTCATTTCTGAAGCTTTGAGACTCCAGAGAACCACAGTGATTCACTTTTATTCACTAATGGAGAAAAAAACACATGGAACACTGGTGAACCTTCCCAGGAGTGACCGGCCAACCGACCGAAATTACTCCAAAAGGGCACGAACAACTCATCCAGGAGATCCCAAAAGAACCCAGAACAACATTTAAAGAACTGCAGGATCTCACTCACCTCAGTTAAGATCAGTGTTAATGATTCAATAATAAGAAAGAGACTGGGTGAAAATGGTCTCCATGGGAGAATTCCAAGATAAAAAACACTGCTGACCAAAAACAACACAACCACCTGTCTCACATTTACCACCTAACTTCAAAAAACACCACAACCACCCGTCTCACATTTACCAACTAACATCTTGATGATCTCCAGAACTTTGGGTAAATATTCTTTGGACTGACGTGAAAAAGGTTTTTTGGAAGGTGTGTGTCCCGTTACATCTGGAGTAAAACTAACACATAATTTCAGAAAAAGAACATCATACTGAACGTAAAACATGGTGGTGGTAGTGTGATGGTCTGGAGCTGCTCTGCTGCTTCAGGGTCTGAATAACTGGTACCACTTTAAAATAAGACTACCTTTATAAAGGGTTTATAAATGGGTTACAATTAGTTTACTTATGTTACTAGTTAGGTTGTAAATGCCTTAAAATCATTAATAATCAGTTATAACACATAATTAGAAAGGGCAACAATATAAATGGCTGTGGGTTCACTATTTGGCAAATAGGTCACTGTTGCGCTTTCTACGCATGCGTCATAACTAATTATTATTAATGATTTTTAAGGCATTTACAACCTAATTAGTAACCATTAATAAACTAATTGTAAACCATTTATAAACCCTTTATAAAGGTAGTCTTATTTTAAAGTGGTACCAAATAAGGAATTTTGCTGTTTACCAGACAATCCTGAAGGAGAATATCCAACCATCTATTCGGGTTTTCTTTGTCTGATATTAAAGTTTGTCTGATAATCAGAAAAATAAAATAATAAAAACAAAAATAAAATAAATCTATAGGGGGTGAAAAGTTTTTCATGCCACGGTACCTAAAAATCACGTGTTAATAACTGTGCTAGTGATTACCTCATATATTATTGGCTTCAAGATGCCATGAATTAAAAAATGAGCAGTAATTTCAGCCTTTTCACTTAGAGAATCAGCTGCCAGCACTGTATTTAACCATCCGCTCCATCTGCTGTGTGCTTGTGACGGAGAGAGCCATAATGACTCCACTTCTTCATGTTCTTTAACACAGTTGCTGGGCAACAGGCCCAGGCTGCCTGTTCTCATAGAAACCAAATAATTCACTATAAACAAGTTTATACACACATGATTCATTTATATATTAAAAAACAAATCACATATGGCATTATAATTTATTATATTGGTGCATCTAAATAGAATATCATTGATAAGTTACTTTATTTCAGTAATTCAGTTCAAGAATGTGAAACTCATATATGATATAGATGTGCTACACACAGAGTGATCTATTGTACGTGTTTATTTATTGTATTGTTGATTATGGCTTACAGCCAATGAAAACCCAAAAATCAGTTTCTGCCCAAGTCCTGCTGGAAAATGAAATCCGCATCTCCATAAAAGTTGTCAGTAGCAGAGGGAAGCATGAAGTGCTGTAAGATTTTGTGGTAAAACAAATCTGCACTGACTTTAGACTTGATAATAAAACACAGTGGATCAACACCAGCAGATGATCAGCATGTCTCTCCAAACCATCACTGATCATCAGTACATTTTACATTTCATTTGTAAATCAAGGGAGCAGAGTCTGGAGGAAGAGTGGAGAGACACACAGTCCAAACTGCTTGAGGTCTAGTGTGAGGTTTCCACCAATCAGTGATAGATAGATAGATAGATAGATAGATAGATAGATAGATAGATAGATAGATAGATAGATAGATAGATAGATAGATAGATAGATACTTTATTGATCCCCGGGGGGAAATTCTTGATGGTTTGAAGAGAGATGCTGATCATCTGCTGGTGTTGATCCACTGTGTTTTAGTGGCACAGCATTCACTCACCCAGAGGGGGAAATTGAACCGCAGTAGTTGCTCACTGACAGGTAGTGCAGTTAGTGGTGTTATCCACTGTGCTACCAACCTGTGAACTGCTGGTCATACATAGTGGGCCTAATTCAGCGAAACACTGACGAAGGAAGGTGCCTGCCTGATGACCCCTGAGAAGAGCTTGCACTGAAGTTTGTGTTAGAGTTTGGATGAAGGGGATTGGTGTGGTCCTGCTCTTGTAATAATTTGTCTCATGAGTTTTTGTAGACGTCTGAGTACTTGGCAGTTGAGGCACGGACCATGAACATAGTTCGCTATGCTTCTGGATTCTTGTCGAGCCAGTATCGGATGGTAGTGGTTGCTGTGTTCTGCTCACGCAACATATAATGTGATTTATTGTATGTGATTGTGCTTAGGTAAGTGTGTTGTTGCCATAGTTAAAGGAAGTGAGCTTAGATTAAGGAGGGATTCTGTGTTCATAGGTTATTTTTTTGGTAGGTCTGTTACTTGGCAGTTGAGGCAGTGGACCATGAACATAGTGTTAGGCTGTGCTTCTGGATTCTTGTCGAGCCAGTATCAGATTGTGGTGGTTTTGCTATTATTGTTAGTTGAGTGAGTAGTAGATCCTGGCTGAGCCCTATGCATAACCCCAGCTGTTAGGTGCAGGATTTGTCAATTTCCTGTATTATATTACTGGTTGTACAGCTTAGTCATGATCAACAAGACCAAACTAGTCCAACAGTATAACCATCATATAATTTTTTTTTTAGATTATCAAACAAACTTTAATATCACACAAAGATAAGCTGAGTAAACATAAAAAACACATTTTAAATGATGAAATATTTAAATATGCAAACCAATCTAGCCCTTTGGGAAAGTGTTTTCCCCCCCTATAAGTTAGGTGTGATTAATCACACTTTTTGGAAAGCTGAGTTCAATTTCACTACTAACCACAACCAGGCCTGATTACTGCCAGACATGTAGAATCAAGAAATCACTTAAATAGAACCTGTCTGACATCATGAAGCAGATAAAAGGTCTCAAAAAGCAACAAAATGAAAAACAAAACAGATGAGAAAAGTTGTTGATCATCTATGAGTCTGGAAAATTTAATTTCTAAAGCTTTGGGACTCCAGAGAACCACAGTGAGAGCCATTATTCACTAATGGAGAAAACATGGAACATTGGTGAACCTTCCCAGGAGTGACCAACCGACCATAATTACTCCAAAAGGGCACGAACAACTCATCCAGGAGGTCCCAAAAAACCCAGAACCACATTTTAAGAATTTTGGGTCTCACCAACATGAGTTCCTGGGCAAGAGTTCTAACACTACATTGGCCCATTTCTAAGAGCACAGTGAACTCCACCCTGTACAACAAGTCCAGTCGTGAAATTTCACTACTCACTACGAAACATTCCACAGCCAACTGTCAGTGATATTATAACACAGTGGAAGAGACTGGGAAGGACAGCGACAGTGTAAAATAACAGAGCGGGGTCAGTGGATGTTGAGGAGCATAGTGCACAGAGTTCACCAACTTTCGGCAGAGTCACTACACCAATCACTACACACCTCCAAAGTTCATGTAGCTTCAGAGTTCATCACTACACACCTCCAAACTTCATGTAGCTTTAGAGTTCATCATCACTACACACCTCCAAACTTAATGTAGCTTCAGCAGAGTTAATCATCACTACACACCTCCAAACTTCATGTAGCTTCAGAGTTCATCACTACACACCTCTAAATTTCATGTAGCTTCAGAGTTCATCACTACACACCTCTAAATTTTATGTAGCTTCAGAGTTCATCACTACACACCTCCAAACTTCATGTAGCTTCAGAGTTCATCATCACTACACACCTCTAAATTTCATGTAGCTTTAGAGTTCATCATCACTACACACCTCCAAACTTCATGTAGCTTCAGAGTTCATCACTACACACCTCCAAACTTCATGTAGCTTTAGAGTTCATCATCACTACACACCTCCAAACTTCATGTAGCTTCAGAGTTCATCACTACACACCTCCAAATTTCACGTAGCTTCAGACTTCATTACTACACACCTCCAAACTTCATGCAGCTTCAGAGTTCATCACTACACACCTCCAAACTTCATGCAGCTTCAGATTAGATCATCACTACACACCTCCAAACTTCATGTAGCTTCAGAGTTCATCACTACACACCTCTAAATTGCATGTAGCTTCAGAGTTCATCACTACACACCTCCAAACTTCATGTAGCTTCAGAGTTCATCACTACACACCTCCAAATTTCACGTAGCTTCAGACTTCATTACTACACACCTCCAAACTTCATGCAGCTTCAGAGTTCATCACTACACACCTCCAAACTTCATGCAGCTTCAGATTAGATCATCACTACACACCTCCAAACTTCATGTAGCTTCAGAGTTCATCACTACACACCTCTAAATTGCATGTAGCTTCAGAGTTCATCACTACACACCTCCAAACTTCATGTAGCTTCAGAGTTCATCACTACACACCTCTAAATTGCATGTAGCTTCAGAGTTCATCACTACACACCTCCAAACTTCATGTAGCTTTAGAGTTCATCATCACTACACACCTCCAAACTTCATGTAGCTTCAGAGTTCATCACTACACACCTCTAAATTTCATGTAGCTTCAGAGTTCATCACTACACACCTCCAAACTTCATGTAGCTTCAGAGTTCATCACTACACACCTCCAAACTTCATGTAGCTTCAGAGTTCATCACTCACTACACACCTCCAAATTTCATGTAGCTTCAGAGTTCATCACTACACACCTCCAAACTTCATGTAGCTTCAGAGTTCATCATCACTACACACCTCCAAACTTCATGTAGCTTCAGAGTTCATCACTCACTACACACCTCCAAACTTCATGTAGCTTCAGAGTTCATCACTACACACCTCTAAACTTCATGTAGCTTCAGAGTTCATCACTACACACCTCCAAACTTCATGTAGCTTCAGAGTTCATCACTACACACCTCCAAACTTCATGTAGCTTCAGAGTTCATCACTCACTACACACCTCCAAACTTCATGTAGCTTCAGCAGAGTTCATCACTACACACCTCCAAACTTCATGTAGCTTCAGAGTTCATCACTCACTACACACCTCCAAACTTCATGTAGCTTTAGAGTTCATCATCACTACACACCTGTGTGTGTGTGTGTGTGTGTGTGTGTGTGTGTGTGTGTGTGTGTGTGTGTGTGTGTGTGTGTGTGTGTGAGGGGTACCTGTGTGTTGGATGAGGTTGAGCAGGTCTGCAGTGAGGGCAGCAGCAGGAGTAGCAGAGGGAGCCAGGGCTTCCTGCAGGACTCCATCAGGAGCAGCTCCTCTCACCTCTCTCTATCTCTTCTTCTCTCTCTCTCTCTCTCTTCCTCTCACTCTCTCTACCTCTCCCTCTCTCTCTCCCCCTCTCAGCAAAACAGCATGACGCACTTCCTCTACAGCCAATCAGCTCAGTCTGGTGTGTGTGTGAGTGTGTGTTTGGGCAGGAGAAAGGAAGAGCTCCACCCACATGGACGTCTCCAATCAGTGTGTGTCAGAGACTTTAGAAAACATGGACAGCACAGCAGTGTTAAGTAAATAATGAAAAATAAACTAAGCTAAAAGTAACATTTGGAAACAAGATTGATGATGCAGTGTATTGCACTTTTCACCAACAAATAAAAAGTAACCAATAATCTGAATAAACAGAAATAATTTTAATCAGACTGCTACAAATCAGACAACGCTTTAAAATCCTGTTATTTAGTAGAGAGCAATTATGAACTTAGGGGAATAAAAGAGAAAGGACTAGTGTAAGAAATATATATGATATATGTCACTGTGGTAAAACTGTGGAATAGCTTTGATGAGGAATTAGGATAAAAACTA
Organism: Astyanax mexicanus; assembly: GCF_023375975.1. Lineage (NCBI taxonomy): Eukaryota > Metazoa > Chordata > Actinopteri > Characiformes > Acestrorhamphidae > Astyanax > Astyanax mexicanus. The sequence goes on from NC_064409.1 coordinate 74,886,189, forward strand.
AAAAACTAAGGAATAATGTTTTATATGAAATTTTACATTTATCATTTTTTTTGTTTGATTTTTGTGTCACTACACAAAATGTAATGCTCCTGGACACTAATTACAACTAAATACTAAATATAAACCTGTGCAAGTACTGTATTTAAGTTGGCAGGTTACTTTCACACTTTGTATAGTTTTTGTATTCATATTTTCATATATATAGGCTTCATTTAGCATCTTATAAGGTATAGTTAATATTTCAAATCTAAGTTAGAATCATACATACAAATGTATATTAGTTAGTAATGTAATTGAGATATAGGCCAAAATAAGCTAAAGCATCAGCCTATACAATTTCATTCTGTATTAATTTGTGTAAATGCTAATCTAATTGATTAATGTAGTATTTATTTCTTTCTTTATTATTCATTTTTATTTCTTTTTTAAGTGTGTATACATTTTGCAAAATGCTAATAAACTACGATAACCTTAAATGATCCAATTATCTGTTCGTCAGTTGGGTTGATGATTAGATGTTTTGCTTCGCCCTTCCTCTTGCTCTCAAAGAAGTCCAATATCTCGGCAATTACAATTTGTACATCTTGGTGAAACAAATAGTTCAGTACATTTAATAAAATATATCCAGGATTACTGCAACATGTGCTGGAGACAGTAAGGGACTGTATGTAAAGTGCACACACTGTTGAAAAACGTAAAAACATTCACAAAGTAATGAAGACTGCTATTGTTTGAAGTACATCTAGCTGGGACTCTTCTGCACGTTTGGACTTTATCCTAAGCCCAGAGAATTGGGCGCTGCTTCTGGACATGGTGAACAAAAGTTATAAGTGGTATTAGTGAATGTACAGTAAAGAGAAAATTACGGTGGCCGAGAAAGCCCAACGCAGTGCAAATTGAAAAGCGCTGCAAAAGCACTAAACACATCCATCAAAATTACAACACAGGCGCAGCAAATAGAAAAACGCGCTGCAAATAGAAAAACGCGCTGCAAAAAGAAAAACGCGCTGCAAATAGAAAAACGCGCAGCAAATAGAAAAACGCGCTGCAAATAGAAAAACGCGCTGCAAATAGAAAAACGCGCTGCAAATAGAAAAACGCGCTGCAAATAGAACCACAACACAACGGAAGTGAGTCACAACACAACGGAATTTTCCCGGGGGACCTTAAAAGATGCTGTACCAGCTGTGTACAAAGGACAATAAGTGGCAAACAAGCTTCTGAAAAGTAAGTTATGTTTATTACCTGTGATTACCACGGTTGTGTGCATATTATTAAAAGTTCTGCTTCACAAAACGCCTTGTTTGCCACTTATTGTCCTTTGTACACATAGTGAAGTCCGAGACGTTACTGAAGACGCAGCTTAGCTGGTACAGTATCTTTTAAGGTCCCCCGGGAAAATTCCGTTGTGTTGTGACTCACTTCCGTTGTGTTGTGGTTGTATTTGCAGCGCGTTTTTCTATTTGCAGCGCGTTTTTCTAGTTGCTGCGCCTGTGTTGTAATTTTGATGGATGTGTTTTGTGCTTTTGCAGCGCTTTTCAATTTGCACTGCATTGGGCTTTCTCGGCCACCGTAGAAAATAGAGCAAAGAGAGAAAAGAGAGGAAGTGAGGAGAGAGGTAAAGAGAAATAGAGATAAAAAGAGAGAGAGAGAGAGAGAGAGAGAGAGAGCAGTAATTAAATCCCGCTGTACAAACAGCAGTAGAATAAAAGCTGTGTGTTGCTGCAGTAAAAGTGCTGAGGCGTTTATCTGAGTGCAGTGTATTGTTCTCCTGTCCGTCCACAGCAGGACATCAGCTCTGTTTATGGAACAAATCAGTTCACTAATGGACCTTCAGTCAACACAGCACAGCCCCAACACAGCCCAGCCCAGCCTGTCGTCTGATCTGCTGACCCCTCAGAGCAAAACACACCCATCAATCACCCAGCATACTACACCCACAATCACAGCTTCTCTACAGGAACACTGAAACACACTTCTCTGACTGAACTAAAGTACTGAAGTACTGAAGTGTGGAGAGCGGAGTATGGGAAGGAGATAATGCTGGGCACGATGTCTTCCCAATCCCATGGTGCACCACTGGCTCACTCTTTTAGCAGTAGTAAATTCTGTTCAGCATCTAATAAAAGTGTTGAACTACTAGGTGTTAATCAATGTGTTGACTGTTCCGCTTTGTTATTTTCAGTAGATTTGATGTAGTGAATTGATATACTTTGGTTATCTACTGTAACGTTAGCTAGAAGCTTCTCTGAGGTTTTCACTGTGTGGATCAGAGTTGGTTTCACTTACCTAGTGTATGTAAGCGCTGTAAGTACACCTAATTAAGAGCTTACCTTAACTCTTATAACACCATTAACAAACATTTCAAACAATGGCATATTGTTTATACAGTTTAATTACTCAGGAATGCGTCAACACACCAACATGAAAACCTATTGTTTTTTTTACACATTTATTTTTCTTATTTTTCCTCCCAATTTGGCTATCCAATTGTTTCACCCCTTTGTGCGTCCCCATTACCAGTGGCGCCTGCGACCCTAGGAGGATGCGGACGAGCACACGCCTCCTCCGACACGTGTGAAGTCAGACTCCGCCTCTTTTTGAACTTCTGCTGATGCATATTTGCCGAGTAGCATCACAGCGCACTCGGAGAAAAGCACAGCGACTCGGTTCTGATACATCAGCTCACAGATGCTTCGTGCTGCTCAGCACAACCTTTTAGCATGATGGGGATAGAATGGCGGCGGCAGCTGATGGCAGGGCTTAATAAACGGGATTTGAACCTGCGACCTCTCGCGGGAACGAAATCATTAAGGCATAGGAACAAGATCATTAAGGCGTGGCCACGATTTATTTAGCGTAGGAACGAGTTAATTAATTCGTAGCCATTAAGGCGTGGCCACAAGTTCCTTTTGTTTCACAGCTAACAAATCGAGCAGCTCACAGGGGTTGTGCTCAAATAACTGCCTAAGGAAGGTAAAAAGGTCTGAATACTGTCTGCGTCTCAGCCAATCAGCTTTTAGTATGAGAATTAAGCGTCTTCTACTTAGAATTATAACATGTCTCACTGCAAGAGACGCTTATCATAATCATCATAATTCATGGCCACGCCTTAATGATCTTGTGACCATGCCTTAATTATCTTGTTACGCATTTATTTATTTTTTTTACATGATGTCACCTTAGGGACTCCATGCAACATGCTTCCTCATGCCAAAAATGTTAGATGGCAATATATTATACAATACAAACAATATTTTTCTTGAGTTTTATATCGGGTTTGATTTAAATGTTGCTGATGGGATCATAAATGTGTTGTGTGTCGTGTGTCAACATTTACACTGTAGATAACTGTGAAGAGTTAACCCCTTATTCAAATAATTAACACCTCGACCAGTCTCAGTGTTCAGACTGGTTAAACATTACCAAGTAAATTATAATATAAGAGTAAACTTTATCTCTTTATCAGCAGAGTTATAACTGTACAGCACCAGTTACGCTGCTAAGTTCCCTGTAACAATTTTGGGATTTTTCTATGTTTAGATATCAGAGGCCTGAACAGCCCCAACTTAATCCAATTTCTGCTTTATTTTCCTGTTTCTGATGGTGCCTTTTGCAGCCCACACCAAGAAAAATTTAGCTAATTCCATATTTAACATTTATTGACTGTTTACTAAAACATTTGATTATTATTATTATTAATAGTAAATAGGAAATATGAACTTAACTGAACTGAACATTGGATTAGCTTTTCTGTTCGATGGCCACACTCTTCTTCTTTACTTAAATAGCCACACAAATTTAGCTGTTTCAGGCATTTTTCTGCTTCTTACCGAAGAACAAAATATATTTGTTGGCTTAACTTAACTCAGCAAGGTCATAATTTTGATCTGACTCTGTTCATTTGCAAATATATGCTATTTTTATTTATTTTAATCAACTTAACAAAGTTTTGGTCACACAATAATCTTTTAATTTATTGTTTTTGTCAAGTATTGCGATTGTAAGGAATTTACTTTTGACAAGTTTATAAAAAAGTTGGTGTCTCTACTCCTAAGTCCTTAGTTACTACTAGTTAGTTTCACACCGTGTTTTTTATAGTTATCAATTAATTTGTTTTTGATATGATTATTAATATTATTATTATTTTTTTGTACCATGAGAAACCACAGAAACACTGCAGAGCCACTGCCTAAGCACATGGTGTAGTACCAGCATATCACCACTAGATGTCACTAACTTTGCACAGCACACAGTGGCCAAGGTGTTCCAGACATAGACATATATACATGTCTATGGTTCCAATTACTTTACCAGCCTTAGGCTTTGATACCTCTAGATTTGTACTAATGTTTTCTGTTAAAACTGGTACTGTCATTCCCTCTTTATTCCCCCATCACTATATGCACTATTGTCTTGTGTCTCTTGTCTCACGTATTTCTATATCTGTGACCTTGTTGTATTGTTCATTTAGCGTCTCTTATTTTTTTACGGAGCCCCTAAGGTGACATCATGTAAAAAATAAATAAATCATGCCCACGCCTTATTAAGGCATGGGAACGAGATCCTAAGATGTGGGAATTAGATAGTTAAGGCATGGGAACGAGATCATTATATCGTAGCCGTTAAGGTGTGGCCACAAGTTTCTTTTGTTACACAGATAACAAAGCGAGTAGCTCTCAGGGGTTGTGCAGAATATGACCGCTTAAGGAAGGTAAACGGGACTGCATACTGTCAGCGTCTGAGCCAATCAGCTTTTAGTATGAGAATTAAGTGTCTTTTACTTAGAATTATAACATGTCTCACTGCAAGAGACTCCAACATATCACCATAATTCATTCAGAGATTAAAATAAAAGTAAGTCGCTTTTTGTAAGTCGCTTTGGACAAAAGCGTCTGCCAAATGTAATGTAATGTAATGTAATGTAAAAAAGAAACCAAATCCACTCTCTATTTTCTTACTAAAGATTATACCTGGTTTTGAGTTTTGATGTAATATTCCGTCTTTTTCATGGATATTAATTTACAGAAAAGCAAGCTTTATTATTCTCCAGCTAGATTTAATTATGTTGCTCCCACATCTTAATAAGTTGTGGTCACGCCTTAATGATCTTGTTCCCACACCTTAATTATCTTGTTCCGACGCATTAATATCTAATTCCCACATCTTAGTATCTCGTTTCCACGCATTAGTATCTTTTTACATGATGTCAACTTAGGAGCTCCGTGATTGATGTACGACTAAAAACCTTCGTTTGGTTCCCTTGAGAGAAGGGCACTAAGTAGGGAGCGAGGGCGATTTGGAACACACCCCTAATAGCTACCGTAATCTGTGCGCGAGGAGAGGGCGTGGCTTCAGAGATGGCGTCCCTCCTGCAGCCGGACAGGGTGCTGTATCTGGTCCGCGGAGAGAAGAAGATCCGCGCCCCGCTTTCACAGCTGTATTTCTGCCGCTACTGCAGCGAGCTGCGCTCCCTGGAGTGCGTCTCTCATGAAGTAAGTGGATCAAAGTCGCGATCTGTGTATTTAGAGGCAGATTTCAGCCGTTCTCTGCCGCTGATTTTGCCTGTGCAGGGCCGGTGTTCTGTCGGATTGTGCTACCCATCGACAGGTTCTTCCTACCACCAGTGCGCATGCGCGGACCCACATTTTGTTTAATGTTTTCATGTGTTTTTATGGTAATTCCGCTGGGGTGCATTAAACAACTGGTCATTATTTGTGTAAATATGTAGTTCTAATAACTTCTATTCACTTAACTGAACCCTGATATATTCATTCAGGCTTTCCCAATATCTTACCCAGACGTTTGCAGGAAGCATTTTCACATGGCACGTTTTTCTGGCATTTTTACCTTTAAATATACAATAGTGTAGCACGATTTGACAGGGTAGCACAACCCTAGTGTATATAGTACACATACAAATACAAAAATCAGCATATTTAAAAGGCTCTGGGCAGGATATTTGGATTGCCTGAATCAAAATATCAAGGTACAGTTGGGGATTGATAAGGGTGATTAGAGCCCTGTTTTTTTATTTTTCATTGTCTTATTATGACTTTTATTATTATTAATAACTGCAATTTGCACATTTGTGACACGTGTAACACTTAGACAAATTATGTCAAGGGGCTGCGGTTATTTAATACACCCAAAAGCACAGATGTAACCTAAAAACGCATGAAAACCCAGAAAATGTGGGTCAGCGCATGCGCACTCTTAGTAAGAAGCACATTGTGATGGGTAGCACGTCTCGACATAACATTACACCGAACACTGAAGCTTTTTCCTCTCGTCCCGCCTACTCTGGGACAATCCTGTTATTGAATTGGCTGCTTCATGTGTCAATCATGCGGTTCTTTGCGAATGGCGCGTTTTGATTGGCTGCTGTGTTGTCAATTCTGGTGTTTAGCTATTTAACTAGTTAGCTTCATAGCCTGTTGTTATTTTATTGATAAAAACGCTAGCTACGTTGTTTTTATGAGGGAGTATTGCGTGTTTAAGTTGTTTAAAGCTACATAATTCGGATTAGCTGCCAAAATAATAATGATACGTGTAAATCGGCGCGTATTTGCTCTTATATTAGCGGTTAATCCAGCCAACGCTTGTGATGTGGACAGGCACCACCGCACCCTGTTGTCTGAGATCTGTGTCTAATTCTGAGGGTTTTTACAGAAAAATACAGCAACAACATGTTGAAATGTGATCTTATCAAGTATTTCTGTGAATTATTGTGCTCATTTTTATGTTAAATGCGTGTCTTGGTTAATTTTATAGCCCCTTATTAGCTACAAGGAGTGGGAATCGCGGGGCATGTTACCATACGATATTATCACGATACTATGATTCTATGATACTCGATATATCACAAGACGATTCTTTACGATACATCACAGCATCAGTGTTACTAATAAAAAGAGAATAACGTTACTAGTGGAGGCCTTTATTTTTAGCCATATCAGTCAAAAATAGTGGAATTCTAAGCTTACTGTAAATAAACGCAAGAGCTTTATCTTACTCACACAAATAAACGGTTTTCAGGAAATAAAAATTGCGTAGATTAAAGTCCAGCGCTCGTTTATTTCCACTCGCTGTTGTGTTTACGTGGACCTCTGTGGAAATGCGTGTCCAAAGTGTAATTACGGTGTGTGGCAGTGGACAAATAGCTATTTTATTAAACACGAGGTGAATAAACTTAGAGCTGTGTGTCCGGATGGGACTGAGATTACATTACGGCTACGAAGTTCAGAAAAAAAAACAGGTATTTCAGCCTGTGATTTTCTCAGAGGACGTCTGAGAAAAACACATGGTCATTCCAGAAGGAAATACAATCACAGAACCCTCCATAAAAGAGAAAATTACCCCAGGACCCCCTATAAAAACTAAAAACCCATCAGGATAGGGCTTTTGAAAGATTTTCTTTTTATGTTGTTTTTAAGAATTAAAGTTTTGGTTACTTCGGCAAACATGTTAACTCTAAGTGTCAAGTCAAGTAGTTTTATTGTCAATACTGCATATGTACAGTACATACAGAGAATCTAAATTACGTTACTCTCCTTCCCAAATTTTATAGCAAGTCTGGATGCTGAGTGAGTGTGTGCTAGGGGCAGGATTGGGATGGGGGATAGAGCAGGGAGAGAGTTCAGCATCCTCACAGCCTGATGGATGGGGCTGTCTCACAGTCTGCTGGTCCTTGCCCCGAGACTCCTCAGTCTCCTACCTGATGGCAGCAGGCTGAAGAAGCTGTGCAGTGGGTGGGAGGGATCTCCTGCCAGACGGAGGGCTTTCCGTGTGAGGCGGGAGCTGTACATGTCTTGAAGGGAGGGGAGAGAGGTGCCAACAAGTGTCTAAGTGTGGCTATTATTATGCCAATGTTGTTAAATATCCATAAAGTGCCATACATTAAAATAGTTCTGTTCGCACACAAGTACACTCCATCCTATGCTTAGCATTGTGTCATGGAAACTTATGCCACGGTGCTCCTGGCTCCTGTTCTGCTGTTAATAGCTAGAGGAGGTTCTGGAACTCTGCAGCTAATGAATCAGTTAATTAATGTTTATTTAGATAGCTGGCATGGCTAGGAGCTTAATTTTAGGTACACGTATTTCAGTAGGCCTGAAAATGTTGGTAAAACTGGAAAGTGGAAACTTGAAATTTGGTCCTGTTTATTCTCCAAAGAACAGACATTCAGGGAAACGATGGATGGATGTGACCGGTGGCCCCTACTCATCACTCAGTGAGTGTATGAATGAGTCTGAATCCTGTTGTTTTCTTGTTGTTGTTTTCAGGTCGATTCCCATTACTGCCCCAGCTGTCTGGAGAACATGCCTTCAGCTGAGGCCAAGCTTAAAAAGAACAGGTAATGTGGATTTTTTTTTTTTTTTACCTCACATGGTATTATTTTTATTATTATTATTTTATTATTATATTATTTTATTTTTTGCACTTAAAATCCTTTAATTTTCCCGAAAAAATCAGTGTGTTTTATCCAGTGCATCTAATGTATGAAATTTACCAGTGGGGTATTAAGGGATATTAAAGCCACAACACTGAAGTAAAGCATTATGTAAGAGTTTAGTTATCTAGCAGTATTAGCATTAGCCATTTACTGTGCTAAGCACTAGCTCCTTTGCTGTTCAGAGGTGAGTATATCAGCCTGTAGTCTGCGTCCACCATGCTTGACATTGTTCCATTGGAGCTCATGCCATGAAGCTCCCGGCGCAAAGTTTTTGTGCTGATGTTAATGATAGAGAAGGTTCTGGAATAGAACTGCAGTTATTGAATGTTTTTTAAGTTCAGGGTTCGTATGGGTGCCTGAAATTCTGGAAAATGCTCGAATTTTAACGTTCTGTTTTCCAGGCCTGGAAAGTGCTGGAATTTTGGAAAAAGTGCTTGAAAATACTTAAAATTCTAACTACATTTACTTTACAATAAATAACTATCTGACTAAATAAATTTGCTTAAAGAAAAAAAATTGCAGAGTTTAAAATAAAAAAGGTTTTAATTTCTTCTCCTTCTGCTATTACATATAAACACAATTCTGGTAGTGTTTACACAAACATAATACCATCTCTTGCAGTGTGACAAAAAGCAAATCAATAATGTTGAGTATATTTATGTATAAATGCTCTCAACTTATCCCCGAATTTGACAAACTACAGTAACTGCTCAATTAAATGAATAGGGTAAACATTCTGTGAAGAACATTGGTATTTAAATTGTGTGAAACTGACACCAATAAATCCATAATTCCTGCTATTTACTTACTTATAAGATTTTTTTCTCACTTGCATAGTCGCTGTGAAGTGTGGAGAATAGTTTTGTGATATATTGATTATCGCTGAAAGGTTTATGAACCCTGTAAGTTAGACTGCATGACCAGAGGCTTGACTATATATTCACTTATTTTATAGAACATCTCCATTTTAGTGATTTTTTGAGGTGTGTCTCAGTACTTTTGGTTATATGCTGTAGTGTATATGTGTTTGTCATGTTTGCAGGTGTGCCAACTGCTTTGACTGCCCATGCTGCATGCACACCCTGTCCACACGAGCCACCAACATCCCCGCCCCTTTACCAGACGACCCGACCAAAACCGCCATGAAGAAGGCCTATTACCTGGCCTGCGGGTTCTGCCGCTGGACCTCGCGGGATGTAGGCATGGCTGACAAGTCTGTGGGTACGTTCAAGCCTTTCTGACACTTTTATGATTGTTTTACTTAATGTTTTGTTTTTTTTTTTTTAACTTTTTTGCTGTTAGGATATGAATAAAATAATTCAGAATAGGTTTGGTTTAAAACTCTCGAACCAAATTCTAGTAAACAGAACTACAGTATCTAACAAAAGTAAGAACACCCCTCACTTTTTATTATATTATTATTATGTTTTATTATATAATTTCATGGGACAACTTTAAAGATATGACACTGTAATACAATGAAAATAGTCAGTGTACAGCTTGTATAACAGTGTAAATAAATTTGCTGTTCCCCTTAAAATAATTCAACACACATTTATTATGGTCTAAACCTAAGTGAAAATGTCCAAATTGTGCTCAATTTGCCATTTTCCCTCTCCATTGTCATATGACTCGTTAGTGTTACAAGGTCTCAGGTGTAAATGGCCAGTGAGCAGGCCTGTTAAATTTTGATGTTTTGGATACAATTCTCTCTTCCTGGCCACTGGATATGTAGCATGCCACCTCATGGCAAATAACTCTCAGTGGATGTGAGAAAGAATTGTTGCTCCTCACAAAGATGGCCTAGGTTTTAAGAAGATTGCTAACACCCTAAAACTGAAATATCTGTTGATTTTAAGCCAGAGTATGCAATTGGTGTTCACACAATATTTCTCTAATTAGAAATACTTAATTACATTAATTAAAATCAAAACAAAAACACTAAAATCCTTACACAAAATGTGCATGAAATAAAATATTTCTTATATTTTAAAAGAAAGTCTTCAGTTGTAGAAGCAGGGCTTCAGACTAGCTTTTTTCACAACCATCCCAGAACTGTCCTTAAGTGTTCGTTACTGTTTTTTCATTACTGTATTTTTTTGTGTATTTCTCTACAGCCATAATATCACTAGTAGTTTGGATTTTTATGACAATATGCCTTAAAAAGTGCTTAAAACCGGTTTCACCACATAGAGGTTCACCATCCTGAAAGTATCCTAAAAGCGCTTTAATCTCGTCCCATGTGCTATTATTATTATTTTTTTTAAACTGTCCTCTGGACGGTGGGACCATATTATTCCGGAGCCCTGGTAGTAGACTGGCTCTGTACAGCTTATTGATGTCACGTCTGTTGTACAGAACATTTACATTTCCAGTTTTGCCAGTCCTCATTCGATAACTGCAAGATGGACTGCTTTAATTTTTGCACCAGGAGTGGCATAAAGTTATCCAAAAGCAGTGTGTAAGACTGGTGGAGGAGAACATGCCAATATGCATGAAAAAACTGTGATTAAAAACCAGGATTATTCATCAAAATATTGATTTCTGAACTCTTAAACTTTATGAATATGAACTGCTTAAAACCAGTTTTAGCACATAGAGGTTCACCATCCTGAAAGTGCTCCAAAAGAGCTCTAATCTCGTCCCATCTGTGTTTTTTTTTTTTTTTTTTTTTTTTTTTTTTTTTTTTTGTCCCCTGGGACGATAGGACCATGTTAGCCTGGAGCTCTGGTAGTAGACCGGCTCTGTACAGCTTATTGATGTCACATCTGATGTACAGAAGCCGTGTGTGATGATACATTACCAGTTCTGCCTGGAAAGGTTAATATCTTCTTGCCCATCCTTGATTGTTAACCGCACTGAACTGATTGTTAACTAATGAATCGATCATATTCAAAGACTATTAGGTTTAAAATATCGACCCCAAAAACACATATTGGTCCATCTTTATTCCTTTAATGTGTGTAGTTATGTGTGGTTAATGTGAATTGTAGTATATGCTTGTGACTTTTTAAGGTTTTGCACTTCTGATTTTACAGTCTGTGCTATACTTTATGAACCAAACTAATGAAAATATAACAAAACTGTATTTGTGTTCTGTAACGCAGCCAGTGGAGGATGGCAGGAACCAGAGAATCCTCACACTCAGAGGGTGAGTACAGGAAGTTATATAAAAGTTAAAGTATTAATACTAAGACCTGATTGCTCTTAAATATGCTCCTTATTAATTATGTATATTCTGATTTATTTCACATTTTTCATTATTGCCTCCTCAGATCAATAAACTGATCGAGTATTATCAGCAACTGGCCCAGAGAGAGAAGCTGGAGAGAGACAGGAAGAAACTGGCCAGAAGACGCCCTTTCATGCCTCAGGCTTTCTCGGTAGACTCACACTCACAGATACACATGATCACACACTTCTATAGTCTAGAAACATCAATACTGTGACTGTTTATAGTTAAAAACTCCACGTCCAATTCTCTGGGAGTTGATTGGGTTGCCATATTTACAGCTCTGGAAAAAAAAAATAAGAGTCCGCAAAAAAATGATACTCTTCTTTGATTTTACCAAATTGAAAACCTCTGGAATATAATCAAGAGGAAGATGGATGATCACAAGCCATCAAACCAAACTGAACTGCTTGAATTTTTGCTCCAGGAGTAAAGACATAGAGTTATCCAAAAGCAGTGTGTAAGACTGGTGGAGGAGAACATGATGCCAAGATGCATGAAAACTAACTGTGATTAAAAACCACAATTATCCCACCAAATATTGATTTCAAAACTTTATGAATATGAACTTGTTTTTTCTTTTATTATTTGAGGTCTGAAAGCTCTGCATCTTTTTTTGTTATTTCAGTCATTTCTCATTTTCTGCAAATAAATGCTTTAAATGACAATATTTTTATTTGGAATTTGGGATAAATGTTGTCTGTAGTTTACAGAATAAAACAACAATGTTCATTTTACTCAAACATAAACCTATAAATAGAAAAATCAGAGAAACTGATTCAGAAATTAAGAAAGTGATCTCTTATTTTTTCCAGAGCTGTATATAGGAAAGACAATGTAATGCATGTTACAGAAATTCTCACAAATTTCACTTAAGTCCTTAGTTTTTATTATCAGTATTCTTATTATTCTCACTGTTGCTGCTGTTTAAATTGCTTTAATTGTTTTGCAAAATTTTACCAGTGTCTGTTATAAATAACACAGTTTATTAATATTTGCATCCTAATTATTTGTGTTGTATTTTTTTTTTGTTTTGCTGCAAAGGTTAATTTTTTAACCCTGTAACACTCAGTGCTTCTAAAATCAGTTTTACTGATCACACTTTAAGCCACAGCTTGTGTTAATGACTGTATGCATTATTTAATCTGTTTAATCTGCTTTATTTCACTAAAGTCTGCTTGGATGCTGAGTTTCACCCAGTTTCTCTCTCTCTCTCTCTTTCTTTTTCTCTCTCTCTCTATTTCTCTCACTGTCTTTGCTTGCGCACGCTGATATTTTGGTTTTACCTCCCCTCCCTTCCCCAGCAACACACTATTCACGTGGTGGTGAGTGGGACTTTTTCACAACTCTCACAGTCCTTCTTGTGAACTGACTCTCTTGTGGAGTTGAAAGTGTTTTTATTTTTATTTTTTCTCTTCTTGCCCTTCTTGTCTTCGGTTTATCGTGTCTGATCAGCTGATCACATGATCCTCCCTTTAGTGCTAAACTGTCCCGCTGCATAATTGGGTTCTTTGTGGTAAAAGAAAAAGGAGATGTAAAAGGAGCACTGTTTGTACACATTGTGTTAGACTAAAGAGATATATTTTGAAAATAATTAATTTTAGAGGTGAATACACAGTGGCTTACAAAAGTATTCATACCCCTTGAACTTTTCTATATTTTGTCACGTTACAACCACAAACATAAATATATTTAATTGTAATTTAATGTGAAAGACCAACACAAAGTGGTGTACAATTGTGAAGTGGAAAGAAAAATTATGCATGATTCAAAACATTTTTGTACAAAAAAAAAGAAAAGTATGTTCGGGCGGAGGTTCACCTTCCAGCAGGACAATGACCCTAAACATGAAGCCAGAGCTACAATGGAATGGTTTAAAATAAAACATATTCATGTGTTAGAATGATCCAGTCAAAGTTCAGACCTAAACCCAATCCAGAACTTTTGGCTGGATCTAAAAAAAAACTGCTTTTCATAAGCGCTCTCCATCTAATCTGGCTGATCGTTAGCTTTTTTTGCAAAAAAGAATGGGCAAAAATTACAGTCTCTAGATGTGCAAAGCTGGAGGAGATATACCCTAAAAGACTTGCAGCTGTAATTGCAGCCAAAGGTGGTTCCACTAAGTATTGACTTTTGCACACCACACTTTTCAGTTATTTTTTTTTTTTGGAATAAATGTTTTGAATCATGTGTAATTCTCTTTCTATTTCACAATTGTATACCACGTTGTGTTGGTCTTTCACATCAAATTCCAATGGAATATACAGTATTTGTTTGCAGTTGTAATGTGACAAAATATGGAAAAGTTTAAGGGGTATGACAACTTTTGCAAGCTGCTGTACATTGTTAGAGTTAAAGAAATTGCTTGTACAAACTATGAAGTGAATGAGACGGCCTATTAAAGGTAGTAATTAACACTAATTCACATTGATTTATTAATTTATTTTTTATGTTTTGCCAAAAGTAAACGCTCAATCATTGAAATCATTAATCTCAGGTGTTCCAGTCGCTTTGGTTTCAGTTGTGTAAAGCACACTGCCAATACTGGACTGTAGAGCAGTGGAGACGTGTTTTCTGGAGTGACAAATAACACATTTCTTCTTTTGGCAAACCGATGGACGAGTCTGGGTTTGGCGATTGCCTGGAGAGAAGAGTACTTGTGCCTAGTGTAAAGATTATGGTATGGGGTTGTTTTTTAGAAGGAGTTGGGCTCTGCCTCTTCGTTTCAGTGAAAAGATGTATCGCACTGTCCATCTATCCGCGTCTGACCTTACAGATGTGTTTCATGAAGAATGAATGGTCAAAATTCACAAAAACACACTCCTAAACCTTGTGGAAAGCCTTCCCAGAAGAGTTAAAACTGTTATAGCTGCAAATGCTGGGCCCAAGTTTATATGAGCATATGAGCAAATACTTTTGGCAATATAGTTTATTATTAATTTATGAAGAATGAAACAGCGCACATCAATAAAAGCTGGTTGTAATTACTGTGATTTTTCTGTGATTTTGTGCGTAAAGGAGAAGTATGGTCTGGGCACTCGTCTGCAGAGACAGAGACCTGGAGCTCCAGTCAGCGCTCTCTATGGCCTCTCGTGAGTATACTTTTATATTCTATCTTAGAGATCTAAGAGCTGATGAGTGTTTTTGAGGGTGATACCAGTCGTTTGTTGTCTTTTAGCATGATCAGCCAATCAGGATTGCCATCTAGCAGCCCTGTGACCTCCCTCAATGCTGCAGCAACTAAAATATGAATTGTATGATCTGATCAGCTCTAAGGATCAGCTAAATGATCAGCTGTGTGTGTTTTGTGTGTGGGTTGTAGTCTGAAGGAGGGAGAGGAGCAGAAGGAGGTCAGTATTGAACCTGCTCAGGCTCTGGATGAGGTGGAGCCTCTGCCTGAAGACTGCTACACACGGCCCATCAACCTGCCGGAAGGTATGTCTCCTCCAGTTTCAGACCTTGCTTGACACAGTTCACTTCATGAAGGCTAAAATAACGTCTTTTTCGCACTATAAGGTGCACTTAAAATCCTTAAATTTTCCTAAAAAACATCAGTGCGCCTTATAATCCAGTGCACTTGTGTATAAATTTTACCAGTCAGGTATTATGGAGCAGTAATACAGCGAAAATACAGCGTTATACAGGAGTTTGAGTTTAGTTCTACAGCGCCGATCTTCGAGACTGAAGAAGTATTAGCATTAGCCGCTAGCTGCGTTAAGCACTAGCTCTTTTGACGTTCAGAGGTGAGTATTATCGAACTGTAGCCTGTTACTAACCCTGGCTAGCACTGCTGGAGCAGCATTAGCATTATCCGCTAACCGCACTAAATGCTAGCTCGTTAGCCATTCAGAGGCAAGTATATCGGACTGTAGTCTGTGTGTTTACTGTGTTAAAACGAGCTATATAGTAAGAACCGCTAGCTAATGTCACCCACGGCTAGCCTTAACGAAAATCTGGGAATCTAAGCTTATTATAAATAAATGGAAGCACTTTACTCACCCAAATAGTTTTCAAAAAATAACAGTTTTCAGACTGTATGAAGCCCTGTTTTAACAGTGCAGCATGATGGGCAACATATTATCGTAATTTCCAGCCTATAAACCGCTACTTTTTTCACATGCTTTGAACACAACGGCTTATTTAACAGTATGTTTTTTTTGTTTGTTTGTTTGTTTGTTTTTTTGTTTACTGGCTAACAAGCTTCATGCCTTCAAAATACGCCAGTTCAATTAAAACATTGGAAATCTAAGCTTACTGTTAATAAAAAATTTGGTACCACTTTAAAATAAGACTACCTTTATAAAAGGTTTATAAACGGTTTACAATTAGTTTATTAATGGTTACTAATTAGGTTGTAAATGCCTTAAAAATCATTAATAATCAGTTATAACACATGCGTTGAAAGGGCAACAATGACCTGTTGTTTGCCAAATAGTGAACCCACAGCCATCTATATCGTTGCCCTTTCTACGTATATGTTATAACTGATTATTAATGATTTTAAAGCATTTACAACCTAATTAGTAACCATTAATAAACTAATTGTAAACCAATTATAAACCCTTTATAAAGGTAGTCTTATTTTAAAGTGGTACCAAAAATTCTTTACTTACTCAGAGAAACTGATTTTTTATAAACTGTTTATTTGTCCGGAATTGTCACAGCATGGACGGAATATTCTTGCCAGTTCTTTTTGTGAATGCTGTTTCTGTTAGATAGGATTTATTGGAGTGTGGGAAATGCATTGCTGTTAAACAGTGTGTGTGTGTCTGTGTGTGTGTGTGTTCGTTCATGCAGTGACCACTCTTCGCCAGAGGCTGCTACAGCCAGATTTCCAGCCTGCAGGAGCCTCTCAGCTGCATCCCAAACACAAGCATCTGCTGATGAAACGCTCACTGCGCTGCAGGGTATATATACCCACATACATACACTTACATACAGTACCAGTCAAAAATTTGGACACACCTTATTTAATGTTTTTTAACTTTGTAAATAAATACTACAGTGATCCAGACTATGAATGAACACAATGAATCATATAGTAACTTAAAAGTGCTAAACAAACCAATTTAGGTGCTCTTATCTGGGGAGCTGTTTGTTAACTTGCAGTTTCTGAGGCTGGTAACTCTGATTAGCTCATCCTGTACAACAGAGGAAACTCCTGCTCTTCCTTTTCTGGGGTAGTCCTGATGAGGGCCAGTTTCATCATAACATTTTTGATGGTCTTTCGACTGCAATTGAGGATATTTTAAAAGTTCTTGAAATGTTTCAGATTGACTGGACCCCATTAATTGACTTAGTAATTGAGTAGTTGTTGCTTCTCATAATCTGGATTAGAACATTACTCAAATCGGGCTATTCACTGTATACCTGTAACTCTACCTCTTCACTACTCTACAACTGATGCTCTCAAACACATTAAGAGGAGCTGGAAATTTAAGTAATTAACTCTTGATGAGTTCAGCACAGCTGTTAACTGAAAGCCTGAGTTCCAGGTGACTCTACCTCATTAAACTGACTGAGAAAATCCAGCCAAGATGTGTAAAACGTCATTCTTAACAAGAGGTGCAACTTTAAAGAATCTAAAATATAAAACATATTCTGGTTTGTTGAATACTTTTTTCATTTCTAAGTAATTCCATATGTTTTTCTTCGTAGTTTGGATGACTTTAGAACACATACATACACACACACACACACACAGTTAAATCAGCACTTTAACAGCAGTGTTTCTATTTCATCAGAAATGTGAGCACAATCTGAGCAAACCTGAGTTCAACCCGACCTCAATCAAGTTCAAAATCCAGCTGGTGGCTGTGTGAGTATATAGAGATAAAGAGAGATAAAGTGTGTTAGTAGGGAGTGTTGGTGGTTGTGATGATCTTGATGATGATGATGATGGTAATGATGGAATTTTGTTTTTCAGGAGCTACATCCCTGAAGTGAGAATCATGTCCATTCCAAACCTGCGTCACATGAAGGCAAGCGTTCATCCTGACTTAAATAAAATTATCTCTATACCCCATAAATGCTTTAGTGAGCTTTATAAGTAATTTACTATAGGTTTTTCTAGTGTCATCCTTTCTAGAACCCTTTCTTAACCCAGGAATACGGGAACAACAGCACATTTGCAGAACATTACGCTGAAGTAATGTAAAAAAAAAAGGCTTTTTAAGTAAAAATATATATTTTTAAAGCATTACTATTACTAAGCTTTAATATTAGAGTAAAGAAACTATACAAATAACGTGCTTTTACTTTACGATTTACATGTGATTACACACATCTCAGTCTTTTAGTTTGCCAAAATGACAAAAATATATTTAAAAAAAGACAATTATAAAGGTAAATGTAATTTTACAAAATAAGACTGTACAGATACTTTGATATTCCAAAAAATATATAATCTAAAAACAAATCTTCATGTGGACGTCTGGACTTTTGAGTCGTTTGAGGTTAATAAATATATCAAATATATAATTCAATGTGTTAAATACAGTTATTGTTTTTTAGACTTAAAATCCTTTCATTTTACCAAAAATCCTGAGTGTACCTTATAATCCGGTGTGCCTTAAATATGAATATTACCAGTCGGGTATTAAGGAGAAGTAAAGCCACTCCGCTGAAGTACAGAGTTATAAGGGTGAGTTTTCAGGGAAGTTTCTCCAGCACACTAAGGCTTGGTGCAGCAGCATTAGCATTAGCTGCTAAACACGCTAAGCACTAGCTCTTTTGCCGTTCAAAGTTGAGTATATTGGACTGTAGTCTGCGTGTTTACCATGTTAAAACAAGCTACGTGGGACGAACCGCTAGCTGATAGAGCCCTGGGTTTATGTCCTGCTTGTGCTGTGGTTAGCAGCTAATGCTACTGCTGCTGCTCCAAGCTTTAGTGCTGGAGAAACTTTTTTCTGAAAACTTACCCTTAGGAAAATATTGGAAATCTAAGCTTACTGAAAATAAAGGAAGCTCTTTACTCACCCAAATAAACAGTTTTCAGGAGAGAAATCTGTGTAGATTAACATCCAGCGCTCGTTAGACTTAAAAAAATGGGGAAAGAGGGCGACAACCTTGCTCTCTTCGATGTAGGCATCCTTACCAGTGTTGCTTAATACGCCTTATAATCCGGTGAGCCTTATGTATAAAAAAAAGTAGACCAGAAAATAGCCGCTCATTGATAGCTTGCCTTATAATCCAAAATTGAAATGAAATTTGTGAATCCTATTGTTCTTTATTATAAAATAAACATATAACTATGATTCTAAAGATTATTTGTTTTTTATTTTTTCTTCAGGAGTCTCAGGTGCTGCTGACTCTCACTAACCCGGTGGAGAGCATCACACATGTCAGCCTGTTCACCTGTGAGGAGGGGGATCCTGACGACATCAACAGCACAGCCAAGGTACATGCTCAGAAAACACCATCCAAAAAGTGCTGCTTCTGATACAAGCACATTTTCACAAGTCAGCTGTGCCTTTCCATTCACTATTAGCTGATGCTTTTAGTTGTAAGACCATAGGTGAGTTCTGCTACTTAACAGGACATGTTTTCTATGTGGGTGTTTTGTTTGTGTGTGTGTGTAGGTGATGGTACCAGCGAAGGAGCTGGTTTTAGCCGGGAAGGATGCAGCAGCTGAATATGACGAACTAGCTGAACCACAAGACTTTCAGGATGACCCAGAGTAAGAATGAGCTGTTAAATATTCAGCGTTCACACTCAACATGACACAAAGACACATGCTTTAATATAAATGCAAATGCATCACTATACATTTGTGTGTAGAATTGCGAATTGCGTGTAGAATTCGCATGAATGAGCAAATCAAAAATATATGACTTTACCAAACATGATAGGGAAAAACACTATATATATACACTATGTTACCAAAAGTATCTAAGGAAATTTCACAACTGAACTCTTTGTACTTAAAATCCTTTAATTTGTTCACAAATCGTCAGTGCGTCTTATAATAATAATAATAATCCGCTGCTCCTTTTGTATAAATTCTACCAGTCAGGTATTAAGGAGCAGTAAAGCCACTCCACTGAAGTACAGAGTTATACAGGAGTTTCAGTTTAGTTCTCCAGCAGTATTAGCATTAGCCGCTAACCGTGCTAAGCGCTAGATCTTTTGCCATTCAGACATGAGAATAATCGGCCTGTATTCTGCTCCTAACCCCAGCTAGCACTGCTGGAGCAGCATTAGCATTAACCGCTAACCGTGCTGAGGGCTAGCTCTTTTGTCATTCAGAGGGGAGTATATCAGACTGTAGTCTGCATGTTTACCGTGTAAAAACAAGCTATTATGGGACGAATTGGTGGCTAATATCACCCTGAGTTAATGAAACATTAATCCTACCTTCACACTGGAACGCGACGAGTTTTTGTATGTGATAGGTCCTAAGGAATGCTAGAAGCCAATCGGGTTCGAATGTCGCTTCACTGAATCGTAATTCATTTGCGTAAAATTAAGAAAATTTCAAGTCCGTGTCGCTTGTCACTTTGCTGTTTGCTTTCCAGTGTGAACGCAGGGTCAGGGTTCCTCAGTGTAGCGCTGTTGGGCGCTAGTGGTTAGTCGTTAAAGCTAATGCTGCTGCTCCCAGCCTTAGAGGAAATCTGGAAATCTAAGCTTACTGTTAATAAACAGAAGTGCCATACTTACTCAAATAAACTGTTTTCAGGAGAGAAATCTGTGTAGATTAACATCCAGCAAAAAAGGTTTTTGTTAAGAATTACTGTTTTGAGACCTGCTGAATTAGAAGGAAAACATGGCGACACCCCTGTTCCTTACGAGTGTTGCATAATGCACCTTATAATCCGGTGCACCTTATGTATGAAAATAGACCAGAAAATAGATGTATTTAATAGTGTGCCTTATAATCTGGTTCTCTCTCTTTCTCTCTCTTTCTCTCTCTCTTCGTGCAGTGTGGTGGCTTTCAGGAAGTCCAACAAGATTGGCTTCTTTATTAAAGTGATCCCACAGCAGGAGGAGGGGGACGTCACCGTGGCCTTTAAAATACGGCACGACTTCCGCAACCTGGCCGCCCCCATCCGGCCCAGCGAGGACGGGGAGACGCCCAGCGAGGTCATCTGGCTCGTGCACCATGTGGAGCTCAGCCTGGGGCCACTGATAGCCTAAAAACACACACACACTCACACACACACACATACATCTACACACACACACACACACTTACGTACATATTTAGACAGACACACATTTTTACACACAGCTCAGAGCTTGAGACCACTGGTAGTATGAACTGATATGCACTTAGTAACACCATATAGAGCTCAACCCTGGGTCACTGGTAGCCTGAAGCTTTACAGAACTATGACACACACTCACAGACACACACATTATAGAGCTCAGCCTGGGGCATCTACTACCCTACAACATGAGTTCACATCATGAAAGGGTTAAAATTAGCTTTTTTTTTCTCCATTAAGTCGTTTATCTTCTGCAGTAATCCTGTTAATCTGTTGCAATGTTTCACTACAAACACTACCTACACAGTACACAGATCAGGCTTACCGATGTTTCTTCACTGATAAAATACTTACCTGCATGCTTTCCATAGCTTTTTCTCGTTTCCTTACTAACTAAAGTGTGTCCCAGGCTGGATGAGCGCCACCTACATACACCACCTTGTACAGAACCGTAACTCTACAGCGAGTGCCGACCAACACCTATAGATTCTCCTCTTTACTGTCTTCTTTACACGCTAATCTCTCGCCTCACTGGCCTCGCTCTGTCGGACGTACCGTGCGCTTTTTCGTTGCTTTAGCGTGGAGAACACTCTGCAGATTACTAACTACGTCGCACAAACTCAATGGTTGTAAAAATGGTGAAACTATTCATTCTTATGTGTTAAAGATTATAGAAAATAAAATATCAGTGCTTTAATTCTCTGCTACAATCAGAAGACTGGAACACTCTAGACTCTAGACGTCTTTCTGCCGCTGATGTTTCTGTGTGTGAGAATCAGATCTGTAGTGAGAGAGTCTGGAATTGTGGTGCACTAATAAAAAAACAAACCAAGAGATTCCAACGGATTGTGTATGATTTATTTTTTGTTTAGTTATTGTATTAAGTTTATAGACAAGTTTTTATGTTTTTTTTTTAATAAGTTCCCACCACATTTTTATGAATTCCTATGATTAGTGCTGGCATTAGTGTTTAGAACAGCCAATATAACCACCAGAACACAACATACAATACAGTTTTAATGCATGGGAACCATTTAATATGGTTTTTTTGATGTGTGCAAAAAAGTTACACAAGCCAAATTAAATAAAACAAATGGTGCTGCAGCTTACTTGATACAAAATGAATATTTGCACTCCATAGATATATCTATCAGATTAAAATTGTCATTATTATTAAATAAATCTGTATAATAAATGTCTAATTAGTGTGTAGTTATAAAAAATATATTAGCTGATCTTTTATGTAGATTTTAGCTGACTCCACCCTCATCTAATAACATATATTTAACTATTCAAAACATGTACTGGTCAAACTTGGGCAGCTTTACCTAATTTTTTACATGATTTCTAATCTGAAAATGGCTACAAAACTCGTGACAATTTAAAAGCATGATTAAAAAGTCCACTAATTCCTTTGATTTTTTTCTTAAGAAAGTCTTTGTTTTAAATAAATGCTTACCTGCATGTTCAAATAATTGATATATACGACAAAAAAATCACTCCTGTTACTGGAACTCACTCCTGTTACTGGCACTTATTCCTGTTACTTTTTATGTTTTAGGAATTAAAGTAACAGGAACGAGTTTTTAGCATAGAATTAAAAAAAAACATGAAAATTAGCACGTTCTATTGATTTTTCCCTAAATTTTGATAAAAAAAATTAACAAATGAGATCTAAGAATTAATTTAGGTAACAAGAAAGAGTGTTGAGATTGAGCTCCTCAGTCATAATTACAATACGAACAATTATACAGAAAAACTAAAAAGAAACTTAATTTTGGTTTTCCCATGATCTTCAGAAGATTGTAGATGTTGTAGATGTGACTTGTAGAAAGTTCCAGATGTTTCAGATGATCAGAATAATGTGTTAGGGTAACAGGACTGAGTGAAACCCAAGGACACAACTAAAATGAACTTAAATACTATGGATTTATTATGAAAAAAAAAGGTTGTAAAGCATAGATGGGATTTGCAGTCACATAATGCAAAAACATAAATCTCTGAAGGATTTTAATAATTAAATTTCATGGTATTTTTTTCCTGCTTTTGTTGCCTCTAATATCTAATGAAAATCCTTTTTTTACTAGATTTTGGAACACTGCCGTAAGGATTTGATTGTATTCAGTGTGAGGAATGCTATAACTGCCACCAAGTGGCGCTGTTGCTCTACATGCTGTGCGCAGCTTGTTGTAATATAGGCTGCAGAGACTGTAGCAGGCTGAGCTGGATGTGCTGTAGTGGTTAGCTGGGAGAACTTGTAGATATCTGACAGTAGTGTGAATAAACTGTCTTAAATTCTGCACTGGTATAGTAGAACCCACAACCACCTACAGTACCAGTCAAAAGTTTGGACAAACCTTCACATTCAGTGTTTTTTTTTTCAGTTTTCCTACATATGATTTGAATACTGAAGTGATCCAGAGTATAAAGAAACACATAATGAATCATGTAGTAACTTAAAAGTATTTCTGTGCTCTTATCTGGGAAGCTGTTAGTTAACTTGTGGTTTCTGAGACTGGAAACTCTGATAAAGTTATCCTTTACAACAGATGAAACTCTTGCTCTTCCTTTCCTGGGATGGTCCTGATGAGAGCCTGATGGTTTGATGTTTGATGTTTGAAAACCCAAAAATCAGTGTCTCAGAAAATTTCAATACTATATATGACCAATCGGTACTCATGGCAGTGTGGGCAGTGTGCCAAGTCCTGCTGTAAAATGAAATCCACATCTCCATAAAAGTTGTCAGCAGCAGAGGGAAGCAGCATGAAGTGCTGTCAGATTTTTGTGGGAAAACTAAACTGCACTGACTTTAGACTTGATAATAAAACACAGTGGATCAACACCAGCAGATGATCAGCATGTCTCTCCAAACCATCACTGATCATCAGTACATTTTACATTTCATTTGTAAATCAAGGGAGCAGAGTCTGGAGGAAGAGTCGAAAGACACACAGTTCAAGCTGCTTGAGGTCTAGTGTGAAGTTCCCACCAATCAGTGATGGTCTGGAGAGGCATGTCATCTGCTGGTGTTGATCCACTGTGTTTTATTATCAAGTCTAAAGTCAGTGCAGTTTTGTTTTCCCACAAAATCTTACAGCACTTCATGTTTCCCTCTGCTGCTGACAACTTTTATGGAGATGAGGATTTCATTTTCCAGCAGGACTTGGCACAGTGCCAAAAGTACCAATTGTTCTTATATAATATTCTAATTTCCTTTCACATTATCCTCAACTCCTCAACTTAAAATTCCAAAATTATTGGATGGAGCTCCATCATTCCAGAGAACACAGTTCCACAGCTCAATACTGGAGCACTTTATACCGCTCTAACCCACACCTCCCATTAGGCACGGTGTGAATACTGTAGTAAAGACCCCAGTAATAATCCCGTGTACATTAACGGTGGTATGTGACTGATGTTACATGACCTGAAACATGACTCCTTTACACTCCCTGTATAAATGTGTGGTAAACTCTTCCAGTGCAACTGTGTTTTCTACATACTGTGTATTACTTGTTATTATTTAAAAAAACAAGTCATTAAAAAAACATTTTCAATTTAAAATAGTACAGCTCTGGAAAAAATAAGAGAGCACTTCAGTTTCTGAATCAGTTTCTCTGATTTTGCTATTTATAGGTTTATGTTTGAGTAAAATGAACATTGTTGTTTTAATTTTTATAAACTACAGACAAAATTTCTCCCAAATTCTAAATAAAAATATTGTCGTTTAGAGCATTTATTTGCAGAAAATGAGAAATGGCTGAAATAATAAAAAAAATGCAGAGCTTTCAGACCTCAAATAATGCAAAGAAAACAAGTTCATATTCATAAAGTTTTAAGAGTTCAGAAATCAATATTTGGTGGAATAATCCTGGTTTTTAATCACAGTTTTCATGTATCTTGGCATCATGTTCTCCTCCACCAGTCTTATACACTGCTTTTGGATAACTTCATGCCTTTACTCCTGGTGCACAAATTCAAGCAGTTCAGTTTGGTTTGATGGCTTGTGATCATCCATTTTCCTCTTGATTATATTCCAGAGGTTTTCAATTTGGTAAAATCAAATAAACTCATCAATTTTAAGTGCTCTCTTGTTTTTTTCTGTATATCAAATATAAATTTTTTGTACATAAGAAAAACTAAAAGTGATTGGTGGCCTTATCTTCAACTGTTCATCAAAAGTTACATGTTGTTACAGAAGTACAGTACTACTTATATAAAGCAGAATTATTATATACTATATGTATTGTGTTATTACAGACGTGTTACCCACCACTATAGAAAAAATCTCCCGTTTTCTCTTCAGATATTTCCGCAGGGCTTTGGCTGATTAGGCTGTAATTTCAGGGTTATTTGTCAGTTCTCAGAACAGTAACGCTGCCAGAGGGCTTTAAATGCTGCTGTGAGATTTCAGTCAAAAATAATTATCATAAAAAGTAAAATGTAATCTTGTAAAATGTCAAAACGGAGACAGGAGGTTGTTTCACATCCCTGCCAAATTCTGCTTCTTGGAGCGGGTCTCAGACCAACAGCTTTCTGCTGCTTTCTTACTCTCACTCACTCTCTCTTTTTCTATCTCTTTCTCTCTCTCTTTTTTCCTTCTCTCTTTCTTTCTCTCTCTAACTTTCCCTCTTGTGTTCTCTCTCTCTTTCTCTCTCTCTCTCTCACTCTTTTACTTGCTTTCTTTATCTATCTGTCTCTCTTACTTTCTCTCTCTTTTTCTCACTCTCTCTGTCTTTCACTTATGCACTCTCTCCATTTTTCTCATTTTCTGTCTATTTTGCTTTCTCTTTCTCTCTTATGCTCTTTCCCTTGCTCTATTTCTCTTATTCTCACTCACTCACTCACTCATTCACTCTTCTTCTCTTTTTCTATCTCCCTCTCTCATTCTCTCTGCATTTTTTCTTATTGTTTCTCTCTTTTGCTCTCTCTTTTTCTCTTACACACTTGCTCTATTTATCTTATTCTTTCACTCACTCTCTCTGTCTCTCTCATACATTTCTTTTCTCTCTTGCTCTTTCTTTGTCTCTCTTTTTCTCTCTATTTTTCTCATTCTGTGTCTCTTTTTTGCTCTCTCTCTGTCTCTCACATTCTTTCTTATGCTCTCTCTCTCTCTCTCTCTGTGCTGGATGGTTGCTGATGGTCAGTTGGAGGATGTGTAGGTACAGGCTGGTGTTCTGTGGAGCTCAGTAGAGGAGCTCAGCTGCTCTGGGATCAGTATCGAGTCTCAGCCACCATAAACATCCCCCAGACCGACCTTCATACTCCCACATACTTCCCCGTTACCCCGGCCAGTCCTGCCAGATTACCATCTTAACTCAGACTCCATCTAGAAGAGAAAACAGTAGCTGCCATAGAATACATTTACTTTATAGTATGAGTACATCCATTACCACTGCCTGAGAACAGATCAGTTACGCTACAGTAATAGGTTTCAGAACATGACTCCAGCACTGGGACAGAAAATACATTTACTTTGATTAGTATAAGTCCATTTCTACATTTTATACCTGCAACACCTTTAAAAAAAGTTAGAAAAGGTCAAATTTAGGGCTAATCATGACAAAATAATTATGTAATTTTAAACTAGTGATGTGAGCAAGAGCAAAATTGACTAAGAACAGAATATATAACAAATGTGTGAGAAAATTATTTAAATTAAAAGTAATGTTCTTTAAAAAAGGGAAGAAATATGGAAGGGATGTCTGTATTTCTCCCTCTATAGCCCATAATATTATGAAACCAATTATAAAATCTGGAGGATTTTCAGTGCAAAGTAAAGGCCCAAGCCTAAGCTGAAACCTTGTATCTCCAAACCCTCAGACGCACTGCATCAAGAATCGTAGTGTTATACAGGAGTTTCAGTTTAGTTCTCCAGCTTCAAGACTGGAGCAGTATTAGCATTAGCCGTTAAACGTGCTTAGCGCTAACTCTTTTTCCATTCAGAGGCAAGTATAATTGGACTGTAGCCTAATGTTAACCCCGGCTAGCACTGCTGGAGCAGCATTAGCATTGCCCGCTAACCACTAGCTCTTTTGCCATTCAGAGGCAAGTATAATTGGACTGTAGCCTAATGTTAACCCCGGCTAGCACTGCTGGAGCAGCATTAGCATTACCAGCTAACCATGCTAAGCGCTAGCTTTTTTTTATTGTTCAGAAATTAGTATTATTTGATTGTAGTGTTTTCCATGTTAAAACAAGCTACATGGGATGAACCGCTAGCTAATACAGTCCTTGCTTACCGGAACACTCAGGGTTCCTCAGTGTAGCTCTGTTGGGCGGCATTAGTGGAAATCTGGAAATCTAAGCTTATCATAAATAAATGGAAGCACTTTACTCACCCAAATAAACAGTTTTCAGGGGAGAAATCTGCGCAGATTAATAGAAAATGTTTTTTTTTTAAGAATTACAGTTTTATTTACTTAACTTAGCTTAGCTAAACATGGTCACACCCCTGTTCCTTACTAGTGTCGCATAGTGTGCCTTATAATCCAGTGCGCTGTATAGTGTGAAAAAAAACTGTACCCCTCTCTATTCTGAATGACTCTATTTACACACCTGAATGACTGAATCGTGCTGGAATTTTGAGAAATGGCTGGAGTTCCCCTGTTTAAACTAGTTTAAAGTGAAGGACGATCTGTAGCTCCGGCTGTATGTTTGTGTTAAATGGCTATTTCAGCTGTGCAGTTCGAAGCCTCCTGAATACAGTGTGTGTGTGTGTGTTCCGCACTGTTTGGGGCTCATTTATAAGCGCTGGCGAAAACCACAGGGCCCTCGCTAAGCCTGGCATAAGATGACATCTATAAACCTGATTTTTCAGGGCCTTCGGGTGCCAAGTCTACGTGTGTGAAAAACGAGCTGTTTATGTTTCCATGTGTGACTAAGCAGGAGAAATAAGAACACTTCGATCTGGAGCCAGAGACGCATATTTATCGCCTATTTATATTAAAGTGACGCAGCTGGGGAGCGTTTCTGATGGGGGATCAGACAACTGTCCAAAAGGTGTCTAAACTATCTTTCTAAGTAGAATGTCACGATAGTTCAGAGCCATTAGCTGTACTTTCATTAGTGCTGTACGTACAGGATACATCATAAAGTGTAGTAGAATTTTCTTAAAAGGGTGTCAGTGTGTCTTTGCTATCGTAAAGACGGGAAAAGTATGCCTAAAGAATGTATTAATTCTCTTTATTAATCATTCATTCAGTTTATTGTTGATGTAGAAGTTTGTATAGTTGCCAACAGGCGCATGCTATAGGTTTGTTTGTGCATAACAAGTGCGCGGTGTATGCATGTTAGGGACACACCTGCGTTGACAATTCACTGCCAAGATAGCAATGAACATCTGACTAGATCTGACATTGACTAGATCTGTCTAGGATATTGGTGGGGTGTAAGATAGCAATGAGCATCACAACGCACCTTGCACAGGGTGTAAGATAGGGCCCAAAGTGCCCTATTAGCTGTCTTCAAAGTTTCAAAGTAAACTTTAATCATACTTTTTAAAAAGTACAATATAGTGTATTTTAAATAAATAGACTACTATAAAGTACACTTTTAGTTTAATGTAATTCAATATACTTCTAAAATACTTCTTTCCAAAGAAGCTTTTGTACATTTTTAGCAAAATGTGTTAAAAACAGCTGTTACAGTAGTTCACTTAAAGTACAATGTATCATGTAATGTTTTAGAAAAAAAATTAAATTACTACATTGGTACAATGTTTTAAAAATAAATTAAGGTATTGCATTAATATAACAGTTAAAATGTATATCAACGCTCTGTAACTAAAATTAGGAAAATATAAGTATAAGTAAATTATAGTATACAGTGTTAAATAACACATTTAAATGTCAAATAAAAAATGTAAAGTAAATTTACATAAAGTGTAGTAAATTTTTTTTTAAAGGGTGTCGTTGTGTCTTTGCTATCAGAAAGATGGAAAATATGCCTCAGGCATGTATTCATTTTCTTTATTAATCATGCATGTGTTTTGGGCGTAATATGCAATAAACTAATAGGCATCTTATTTGCTATTCCCTTTAAGAGCCAGATTATGCCCATTAGCGTAGGTATTCACAAACCTTGTTGCTATTTAAATGGCTCAGTTGGAAGCTGTGAAAATAGACTAGTTGTGGGGTATAAGATAGCAATAAGCATCACAACACGCCTTGTACAGGGTGTAAGATAGGGCCCAAATGGCTCTTTTGGCTGTCCTTCTTCTGGGGTAAAAATTAAGAGAGTGCCAACTAGGGTGCCATTTCTTGCAAATAATTATGATGTGCCTCTAAACATAGTGTCTGAATTAATGTCCATCTATGGGTGCCTTACTATTCTTCCAGTAGAAAAGGATACTGTCTATAAAATAGTGTCTATGCAACCCTTTACTAGATAGTGTCCCAGTTTGTTTCTGGTTTGTCTATGCCTGGCTTGTATTGTTATACTGGTTCTGTTTGCCTACCATTTCTTGTCGTGTTGGATACCTGCCTTACTTACTAATTTCCTTAAAGGCAAGGCAAGGCAAGGCAAGTTTATTTATATAGCACCTTTCATACACAGCGGTCATTCAAAGTGCTTTACAAATTAGAAAATACACAGAGAAGTCATATAAAAAATAATAATAAAAAAAACATGTAAAAGAATAACAGTAAAAATGGAAAATAAAAACTAAAATAAGAGTCAAGAAGTAAAATTAAAAACATGTAAAAGAACAACAAGGAATTGGAAATAAAATTAAAATAAGAAAAAAACATAATATAAAAGTGCCGTTACAGAATAAAAGTGGGCGGAGCTGCAGTGTTTTAAACTGAGCTGAAAGCCTGATCAAACATGTAGGTTTTCAGTCTGGATTTAAACATGTTTAGTGTTGGAGCTCTTCTAACACTCTCTGTTAACTGGTTCCATTTAAGAGCAGCGTAGTAGCTAAACGCTGCCTCTCCATGTTTAGTTTTTACTTTAGGCGGCTCTAACTGACCAGTTCCTGATGATCTGAGAGCTCTGCTCGACTCATACTGCTGGAGCACATCAGATAAATATGCTGGTCCTGCACCATTAACACATTTATAGACCAGTAACAGTACCTTAAAGTCTATTCTGTAACATACTGGTATCCAGTGCAGGGATTTAAGGATGGGGGTGATGTGCTCCCTTCTTTTACTTCTAGTCAAAACTCTGGCTGCTGAATTCTGAATCAGCTGAAGCTGTTTGATGGTCTTTTTTGGGAGTCCAGTTAGGAGTCCATTACAGTAATCAATCCTACTAGAAATAAAGGCGTGGATGAGTTTCTCCAGGTCTGCTTTAGACAGAAAATCTCTGATCTTATTTATGTTCTTGAGGTGATAAAATGCTGATTTGGTGACGGCTTTGACGTGACTGTTAAAAGTGAGATCAGAGTCCATTTGTACACCAAGATTACGCACTAGTTCTTTAGATTTCAGGCTTTTTGAATCCAGATAGGCAGCTAGACTGTGCCTCTCATTACTATTCCCAAATAAAATAATCTCTGTTTTATCTTTATTTAACTGCAGAAAGTTCTGTCCCATCCATTTATTTATCTGCTCAAGGCATTTACACAGTGAGTCAATGGGACTGAAATTGTTTGGGCAGAGGGCCATGTAGATCTGAGTGTCATCTGCATAGCTGTGGTAAGATATCCCATAGTCACGCATGATTTCACCCAGAGGAATCATATATAAATTAAATAAGAGTGGCCCAAGAATTGAACCCTGGGGTACACCACAGGTCACTGGCACAGTCTCAGAAACATTATTTTCCATTTCCACAAAGTATTTCCTTCCTTGAAGGTATGAACTGAACCATTTTAGGACAGTTCCAGAAATTCCAACCCGGTTCTCTAGTCTATCTATGAGAATGTTGTGGTCAATGGTGTCAAAAGCAGCACTGAGATCAAGCAGTAGTAGAATAGATATTTTTCCTGAGTCTGTGTTTAAGCGAATGTCATTGATAACCTTAATAAGCGCAGTCTCAGTACTATGATTGGGCCGGAAACCTGACTGAAATTGGTCTAGACAGTTATTTATGGACAGGAAGTGCATAACTTGCTTGAAGACAATTTTTTCAATTATTTTTCCAATGAATGGTAGATTAGAAATTGGTCTGTAATTGTTTAATAAGTTTGTATCTAAATTTTTCTTTTTTAAGAGAGGCTTCACAACGGCTGTTTTTAATGAATTTGGAAAATCACCCGACATGAGTGAGGTATTTACTATTTGAAGAATGTCTGCTGATATTGAGTAAAACACATTCTTTAAAAACTTGGTTGGTAATGTATCAAGACTGCAGGTGGATGATTTGAGGTAACTCACTGTATCAATTAAAACTTCTTCATTAATAGTGCTAAATTGGGACATGTTGACTATGATGCATGGTTTTGGAGAGCACGAGGGCTCGTTGGTGAATGTAGATGTACTGATGGCTTGTCTGATATTGTGGATTTTAGTATTAAAAAATTTAGCAAACTCATTACATCTCTCAGTTGAAACTAGCTCAGAGGTCATATATGTAGATGAGTTAGTTAGTCTGTCAACCACAGTGAAAAGAACTTTGCTATTGTTAATATTATTGTTAATAATGCTGGAGAAGTAGGTTTGTCTACATGTGCACATTATTTTATTGTAATCACGCAATCTATCTTTAAAAATTTCTTTGTGAATGTGAAGCTTGGTTTTACGCCATCTGCGCTCAGCCTTTCTGCATTCTCTCTTTTGGAGCTGAACTGCAGCATCATTTCTCCATGGAGCTTTCTGCTTGCATGGCATGGTTTTAACTCTAACTGGTGCAATCTCATCTAAAACTCTAGCAGTTTTTGAGTTAAAACTATCCAGCAGAGTATCTACAGAGTCTGATGGTTTGCATGGTGCAGAGCACACTTTGCTCACAAAAAGTTCAGCTGTCATGTCATTTATCTGCCTTTTCTTGTACCTAATCTGTCTGGTTTCACTGTGTATTGAAGTCCACATTTCAAAGAATACACAGTAGTGATCTGATAGTGCAACATCCTTAATAGAGGCTGATATGTTGAGACCCTTTGAAATAACCAAATCCAGGGTGTGACCATGACAGTGTGTGCTTCCAGTCACATGCTGAGAGAGTTCAAAAGAGTCAAATACATCATAGAGTTCTCTGGCATAATTATCCTTGGGATTATCAATATGAATGTTAAAATCACCAGCAATAATAAAATGATCAAATTCAGTAGAAATAAAAGACAGCATATCTGTAAAATCATCAATAAAATCAGCATTGTACCTTGGAGGCCTATAGACAATTATTAGTAATATTCTTGGTGTCCCTTTTAAAACTGCACCTAAATATTCAAAAGATGTGAAATCACCAAGTGATAACTGCTTGCATTGGAAAGTATCATCAAACAGCATAGCTACACCTCCACCTTTCTTGCCGGTACGTGAGACATTTAAAAAGTTAAAGTTTGGAGCCGACTCAATTAATACACTTTCAGCACTACATGAATTTAACCATGTCTCTGTTAAAAACAGAAAATCAAGCCCATAATTTGTAATAAAATCATTAATTAGATAGGACTTGTTTGTAAGAGATCTGATATTTAGCAGAGCTAACTTAATAACCTGTGCATTTTGTTCCAAAGCCTGTGGGTTACAATTTACATACTGCAAGTTGGATATATTCACATTATCTGACCTATACTCTCTGTTCTTTCTGCTTCTGATAAGAACTGGAATGGGGGAGATAATTGGCACACAGGGTCCGTACTTGTTTTGAAAACATGTACTGCTGACTTCACCATTGTAGCAGCACGGACCCAAAAGATATCAGTTTGCTGGATTACTTGTGGCGGCCTCTTCCCTTATGGTGGAGGGAGGTGGGAGGGGCTCCTGCTGGTGAAGAAGTCGAGAGCGGAGCTGTCTGTCCGGTGGTTTAGGAGCTTGCCTCTTCTTTTTGGGTTGTGGGGGGAGTTTGTTTAATACTTCCTCATGTTCATGCTCACTGGGCTTCATTTTGGTCCCCTTTACTAACTCCTTGATTGGGGAGTGTAGTGGTGTTGAGAATGGGGGTTGCTGGGTCCGTGAGGCAGTAGGTGACTGTGGAGGAGAAGTTGTGCTGATTTTCCGCTGTACCTGAGGACTCGCTGACAGAGAAAGCGTCAGTCTTGTCCCTGCAGATACCAGCTTCTCCATGGTTGCTGGGAAGTTCAGGTGGGGTGATGATGGGGTGGAGATGGAGGATGATGATGATGAGGTGGAGATGGAGGATGGTGTGGAGTGTTCATGCAGTTGCGGTGTTTCCGGCAGCTGATACAGCAGATCATGGCTCCCGTCCGATAACTCCGCAGTCTCTGTGGGGGGAGGATGTTGTGTCTCTGTAGTGCAGACAGTGTCCTTGGGTGTTAAAGCTGACGTGTCTTCACCAGTGGGAACAGAGAAGTTGCACAGAGAAAAAATGAAGTTCTCTGACAGGAATTTGACTCCTCTCTTGTTGGTGTGCAGTCCATCTCGCCTGAAAAACTCTCTCTTCCCAAAAAACAGATTGAAATTGTCAATGAAGTTCAGTCCGTTTGACCTGCAGGTTTTCTGAAGCCATATGTTTAATGCCAACAGCCTAGAGAACATATTGCAGCCTCTTGCAGGCAGAGGACCACTGATGAATGTCTGAATGTTGAATTTGCGCAGTGTGGTAAAAAGATCATTAAAGTCCCTTTTTAACACCTCAGACTCCTCTTTCCTTGTATCATTCTTTCCAACATGAACAATAATCCGTTTCACTGTTCTGTATTCAGCCAGTAGTGTTGGAAGCTTCTCATTCAGTTCAGAAACTGTGATGTTTGGCTCACATCGAACGATGAGTTTGTGATTATTTTTCATGCCATGAACAGAGTCATCCCCCAAAACAAGGGTGTCTGCTGTGGCCACAGCCTGGAGCCCTGTGGCTCTCCTGGGGTGTTTTGAATGGCTGAATCTTCTGGTTATTTCTGTATCATACTGGCTGGTATTAGGAAAGTCATTGAGGTCTTGCAGTGGCTCAAATCTGTTTTGCAAACTAAGTGACTGGAACTGATTTCCTCTGGCTCTGTGCTCTGATCTCCGAGCAATAGCTTTAGCATTAGCATTAGCCAGATGTGCTATGTTAGCAGGAGTGGAGGACACTACAGAGCTGTATGTGGCATGGCGTTTGGGTTTAGCTCCAATGCGAACCCATTGCTGGTTTTGCCCATATCTTTCAGCTGTACTCACATTAGGGATGTCCACATGATCTGCTGGTCCAGTTCTGTTCGTCTCCACTGCTCGCTGCTCCGTTAAAATCCCTGCCCGTTGTCCGCTGGCAGCACTCCCACACTCCGATGGTCCTCGAACAGCGCAGAAATGCCAGTCCTTAAACTCTGATAACAAGGACCGAAAATTTGTTTCCAAAACAGTCATTCTTTGTAGAAGATTGTAGCAGTTCTGGCAGCACAGGTGCTCTGAACCCACACAAGGAGGCATCTTGTAGATTTCTTCTTTAGTACTCTACAGAAACTTGTCTAATTCCTGTGCCTATGGCTCTACTATAAAATGTCCAAAAGAAACTAGAAAACATAAAATAAGAAACAAAATATGGTAGTGCTAGTGCTAATCTAAATAATGAGCTCAGACACTGTAGCTCTAAAATGTCTAAAAATAAAGAAAAGTATGAAAGATAGCAGAGCTAAGCAGAGCTAAGCAGAGAAGCGTCTGAACGGCACAGAAGCAGGAAGCAGGTCTCATTCTGCTAAAATCCACTTTTTTTTGTTCTTTGTGAAATACTATATATATCTTTGAGTTTTATATGGTGCTGCACATGAAACTGTTTCTCAACCTCCATTGTCTGCAGTAGCTATTAAAAGAATATCCTCAGAAATACGAGTTGATCAGAGAGATGTAAAATGTTGACGTCAACCAGTGAGTTCATGGCATCACCCACCTCGGCTCAGGACTGCTCATAGGAGGAGCTTACAGCTTTTGTTAACAAAGCTAGTTAGCGTTAGCTATCTTGTGTAAGTAACTGTAGGTTTAAATTGGATCTCCGGTGGATTCTTCATTTTACAAAGACCTTAAATATACTCTAGGAGAGCATGGTTTGACAAGGCAGCTTAACTCGAAAGAACACCAGTCAAAGTGGGCGCCGTTAGCGGCAGATTTTATGATACAAAGTTGACTCTGCGGCTTCAAAGTAGTGAAACTGGCCAGGCACTGAAGCACCAAGCCTGAGGTGCTAGTTTAGTAGCCGCCGGGGTTGGCTCGGCCCGCATCGTTGATAATGTTTCTCGGCTATGGGGAAAGAGTGCGCTGGGCTCGGCTCCCGGCGTTGATAACGTTTCTTGGCCATGGAGCTGCTCGTGTCTGACGTTAAGTAAAGTTTAGGGTTAATTTTATCTAGCACTCAGTGCTATATCTTTATAACTAGGGCCATAACATTTTGTCAATTAAGTTTTAGCGCTGTAAAATTGACTGTGGAGGAAGGCATTAGGTGTTCTCTGCTTCAGCGCTTATTAGCCAATCAGAGGTGATATATTTGCATGTATGAATATTCATGAGAAAGAGCCAAATCCTGTCTGTCTTCAGAGACCAGTAATTCAGTGATCTAAAACAAGGCTATACAAAAACACCTAAGCACTTTTTTACACAGCATTCATTCATACTAGAGACAGAACTAGACATTTTAAAATCAACTTAAAAACAATGGAATGAGACCTTTAAACATCTCACTTTTTTCCTTAAACCTGACAATCTTTATTTGTGTTAATGACCTTTTCACCTTTGGAAGATTCTCCTGAAGCTCTGAAGCTGTAGCAGTTGAGCTCTTCTGTCCAGTTTTTCTAGATGCTCGTCATTTATGACCTCACAGACAGTGTTGATGTAGAACATGCCAGCGCAGTGTGTGTGTGTGTGTCTTTATTACAGGCCTGTGGACGGTGCTGTTTGTACAGCAGGCTGGTTTATTTGCTGGGTCCGAGACTATGACTGGGATGATTCTCCTTCACGTGGCCTCTGAGTTCACTGTCCTCCACCTGGGCTTTTTCCTCCCGTCTCCTCCGCTCTACTGTCCAAACAGCCCAGTCCTGTTATTACCCCGCGAGGTCAGACCTCCTCGCTGTCAATCATTTCTGCCTCCGTCGCAGAGAGCAGTGAAGACTGTGTGTCATGGAGATGGCATGCATGTGTGTGTGTGTGTGTGTGTGTTAGTGTCTGTAGTGATGTGGTTCCAGAGGCTTCTGCTGGAGGCCTTAACCACTGAACTGTGAAAACACTCTGGGTGACCTCGAGAGCACAGCCAATGAAATCCGTAGGGAAAATAAAGGAAGAAGCTCTTTTTTTTAGAACAGTTCTGCTGTAAAAAGGTAAGCAAGCCAATGACAGAACAAGTGGTGTAAAATAAGTGATGTTTAAAGGTCTCATTCCATCGTTTTTTCATTCATTTTAAAGTATCTAGTTGTGCTCACTAGTATGAATAAAAAAAAAAATGGGCTCAGGTGATCCAGTATAACGCTGCTTTAGTCCGGTGGAGGAGTGCGCAGGGAGAAGCGATAGGATTTCGGTTCTTGCTCATGAATATTTATACATGCAAACATATCACCTCTGATTGGCTAACAGCACTGTGACACCTGGATGCAGCAAGAAGGTCAGCAGTTAGAAATGTTTTAAAATAAAGACATTTTTACATTAATAACAATGTGCAATTGAACTTTGCAATGTCATATGTTACTTTACAACATGTGTAATGCTCTGCTTAGTTCAGTCACTGACCTAGTCTTAGAGTCCCTGTAAAACACATAATCCACCGGAGATCCTACGTAAACACACAGGCGTGGGGAAAGACACCTTTAATCAATAATTGCCACTAATAATCCTAATACAGAAACTATTTTGAATTATGTATCTTGTGGAATCCAATAGGGTTCTATTTGAATTCTATCAAACTTTGAAATCTCTAAAAATTAAGAAATAACTCTTTTCAAGGACAGTGCCCATCTGCTTTAATAACTAAACCAACAAATCAGGGTACAAATGGTGCACTAAATAAAATTCCTACTAATTGCTAACAACCCTAATCGAATAATAGAAATCATTGTGAACTATTGTGAAACTTTCGAATTCCCACATGGTTCTATTTAAGGGCCTATCAAAGTTTGAAAACTTCAAAAGCATTCTGGGTGACCTTGAGTTCACAGTGAAAAAAAATAGTTGGTCAGAATAAAAGAAGAATTACACATCAGCTGTAACTTCACTAATACATTGTGAAAAGCTGCAATCTATGCCTATATACCCCCTATTCCCCCAATTAGACCTATCCTGTAACCATCTACCACTCTCTGACATCAACTGGAAGAAAGCTTTACCTACTTCTCCATGCAGAATTCTTTCAGCTTTTTTTTTTCAGAAGTTTGGGGGTTTCTTTTATACACTTCCCCTTTTAACCCTTGTGTGGTGTTCATATTTTTGTTACTCGTTTACTTTGTTATTTGTATTTAATTCAGCAAAATTAAGCAATTGTACATTAAAATGCTTTACACATGCTTGCTTCACCTAAATTGCAAGCAATATAAACAGCTTACATGGTTAATATTTGCCCTTTACCTTTCTTATGTTACATTTCTTTCAAAAAGTGCTACTCTTTTTTTATTACTTTTTTAATAAAATGTAAAAGAAAATGAATTAAACTCAAGATATGAGTAGAAAATTTGTTTAGTTTTAAATTTACAAATGAAGCAATGTTTATTAGCCCTTGGCCAAACATACTGTATGTAATATAAATGTGTAGGGGGGGGGGAGGGTGTACAGTGTGTGTTTATCGGAAATGTGTTTTGATATATGTTTTTCACAAAAAATGAGCCAATGCCAATGAGTTTGAGTTAGAAAAAATATTTTTTTAGTATCATTTGATGAAAAATGAAAACGGGTCCCACAGAACACCACACAAGGGCTAAATCACCCCACATCATTCCTTGGTGGATTTACTGGAATGTTTTAGGTCGTTGTCATGTTGCATGGTCCGTCACTGATTCAGCTTCACTTTTTGAACAGATGGTCTCACATTTTCCTCAATCAGAGTTAAAACAAAAACAAAGCTGAGCTCAGGCACTGCAATTTGATGGAAATGTAATATTTTACTACAGTACCTTTAATTTAATACTACATGTGGTTTAGTAATGAAACAATGCACTTTACTGTTGAAACATTACACTTACTAGCAAATGAATGCACTCTGCTTATGGTACTTTAGGCTGCACTGAAAACTCAATGAAGGCAGTCTGAGACACTCGTTCTTGGAGAAGGGGATGGGCATACTAAATGAGTACATGAGTTTGTACGTACGAACAAATGCCAGGAAATTACATGCACCGCCCTTACTTGGTTATATAACAGTCTCCAGTATAGAATTTCAGTGCTCAATGAGGAAAATGAGATTTTCTAGATTAACTAAACCATATAAATGTTCTGTTTTCTTAACTTTTCTCCTCATTGTAGATGAACAGCTGATCCTAGGCTGGTCACATTCCATCATATCCAGACTTCAGGGCGGTTCCTGAAGAGATTAAAATGATCAATAAAAGTCAAAACAAGGCTTTTTAAAACCAAAAATGCAGATGGGAATCTGGGTAGCTGCTGTGTGATGTCCGAGACGTTGGCGCCACTGATAGGGTGGAAGAGGGCTTTGGGATGATTAATGTGTTCTGTGATAGATTCGCTGTAATGGTATTTGGAGGGAAGTGCTGGGATTTTTGTTGAAGTATGAGAGGAAGGAGACATTTTCTACAGCTTTTCCAGCACGAAGAACCAAAAAAAAGGTGGATTTCACTCAATTGTTGCTCAGCTGGACATTTTGTGGTCCTCTGTAATGGATGGAACGTCTATCAACATGCAATTCACCACTGGCAGTGGATCAGGGTTCAGTCCGGCAGGGTGTGGAGCAGCACATCCTCTTTGGTTTTGGTTGAGCTCCAAGTCGATGCCAGTCATGTAGGGACTACTGCCAGCCAACACAGTAGTGATAGTGTGGGTTGTTGCCAACAATCTTTTCTTCTAGCTCTGGTACTGGTGAGCCAAGAGCAAAGTCAGAGACGGTATACATGAGGAGAGTTCTTATAATGCTTAACATGCGGTCTGTTCATAGATAAAGTCCCGCCTTTCAATAATAAGAGCCAATCAGCTTGCTTGATATTGCTTGATAACGAGTTGGAGGCAGGATGCAAATGGAAGTTTATCTTTTTATTTGTAGCCATTACAAATAAAAACTAAGAACAAAAACTGAGGCAAAGAAACAAACCTGAGACACAAAAACTATCAAAAAAACTATCAAACAAAGAAGCAAACATAAACAAATTAACATACAAACTAAAGAAACCAAACCAGAAATGAGGGTCAAACTAACAGAAATCACACTATAAAGCAGGGTAGAACACGACAGGGTCAAACAAAAAGCACAACAGAGTACAAAGGAAAACTATTTATGCACAGTCACAGACAAGGAACACCTGGGGAAGTAACAAGGGGTGGGTTTGACATGAGACAGGAGGGATTACAGATGACATGCCTGCTAAGTGAACAGACTATTTGGAGGCATAAGTGAAGCAATCTCAAATCTTATAAAAATTATAAAACGTCTGTCTGAACATAGTTGATCAGAAGTTTAACTGATGAAATTAATTTTTAATATTTTTTTAATATTAATTTTTTTTTTTACACTTTTTGCCTGCATCATTTGAATAGCAACAAAGCTTGTGAATTTATCTACGCTGTCGGCCATGGTGGTCTGGAAATGAGGTGTGTTCAGAGTAAATTTCTGGCGTATTGCTATACAGTATATCTTGGCAACGGAAAACACAGGTGCTCCACTGATTGAATACAATCTAGACAGACGTCAATAGTAAGATGTTCATTGCTATCTTGGCAGTAAATTGCATAGACAACATGCACTTGTTATGCACACATGCATACACAGCAGTGCACAAATCCTTAACATTACTCTACATCAACACAAAATATAGCCCATTATCATATTATTGTTAGTGTTAAATGAGCTGCTCACGCACCTTCACAGTGTGAATGAGCAGGTCAGTTTCCTCTGCTGAGAAGCACTGGACAGGTCCAGGTAGCTGCACTGTTAAAATAGCAATCCACCAAAGTCAGAGTGCACCTTTCTCTTAAAGTGAATGACAAGTGACACGTTGATTGGTTTATTTCAGGTTACGCTCAAAAGCACCCATGATTAAGATAATTAGTTCATGCCTGCCCTGTGATGGATTGGAGGCCTCGATGGATAGTACATGTCTTTAGTGTTTTTTGAGCTGCCCAAGGTATACTTTTCCTGTCGTTACGATAGCAAAGACACACTGACACGCCCTAAATTAAGCTGCAAAGGGCACAATTAATGGATTGCTAACCATTGATAAAAAAAAACAGGACCCAGAGACTTAAAGCAACCATTTCTTTGGGCTTGAGTGTTTGAGTTAATGTATGCATTCCAACCAAACTTTTCTTTTAAACTAAACACAGGGTTCCTTCTCTCACTGTTTTTCTCTATATTTTCTGCACCTGAGGGCCTCTTGTTAAGTGAAGAAATGAGACAGCTGAGGAGTGAAAGTTTCTGAAGTGTGTCCCGAGTCAGGGATTTTACCACATATCCCTGATCTTTTACAGCTCCTGAATTTCTTTAAAGATGTCCTTTTGCATATAAAACATCAGTTTTATATGCTTTACCCAGTAATTCAGAGCTGAGGAACAAATGGTTAGAATTTGTCTATGGAACACCACCAGCGAAGTACATTTGAGATAGGTATGTGTATGTTTAAAATATACTTTCTGGACCTAAACTGCCCCCTTTGGTGTGTTATATAGATTTAAATAGGATCTCCAGTGAATTTTGCGTTTTATAGAGACTCTAAGACTAGGTCAGTGGCTGAACTGCACTTAATAGGACATTACACATGTTGTATGGTAACATACTGTATGACATTGCAAAGACTGTTATTAGTGTAAAAATGTCTTTAAAACTTGTCCGTCCCACTGCCTCCTGGTGTCGCAGTGCTGTTAGCCAATCAGAGATGATATGTTTGCATGTATGAATATTCATG
This sequence comes from Astyanax mexicanus, assembly GCF_023375975.1. Lineage (NCBI taxonomy): Eukaryota > Metazoa > Chordata > Actinopteri > Characiformes > Acestrorhamphidae > Astyanax > Astyanax mexicanus. Next base: position 74,927,165 of record NC_064409.1, read on the forward strand.
AGCAAGAGCTAAAATCCTATCGTTCTCCCAGCCCACTCCTCCACTGGACTAAAGCAGTGTTATACTGGATCACCGGAGCATTTTATTTTTCAGAAAAAACAGCTCACATGGCATTTATTCATACTAGAGACCTAGAGACATTTATTCATTTTAAAATGAATAAAAATACATGATATAAGACCTTTAATTAATGTGATGTTAGACAATCATAATGCTTTATAAAGAGAGGAAACCCCCGCATACCCCCACCCCACCCAGCCCCTGCCCTTTCAGGAAGAAACCTGGCCTCTTCTCTTCCCTCCTTCTTTTCTCTTGCTTTTCCAGCTCTGTGATGTTCTCATATTGTCTTACCTTGAGCTGGAGAGCACGAGGGATTCGTCATTAAATTGCAGGGTGACAGGAGTCTGGACCCTACCCTCATGACATCACCTCCGAAACGCTCAGTAAAGCCGGCCTGGTTTCACCATCACTCTGGTGGCACTGAGTGAGAGAGAGCAGGAGCCTGCAGAGAGGCATTCATCAAGACTTGTATTAGGTAGGGTCCAAAACGTCTGGGCTAGAGATTATGATTCAGAAGCCGAGAATAGAAATGAGCAAAACTGCAAAGAATAATTGCTATAATTCACCTTTTGCTGCACTAAATCTTAGCAGGATTAATTATGCTTTCATAGCAAAAATAACATTGATTTCACACAAAAATATACACTGTAAAAAACAAAACTTAAAATTGTTCTCCTTAACATTAATCCTTAACATATTAAATTGCACCATAAACTATGGCAAACTAAGTTTCTTGTTAAAAGTTGGTCTAACCAAAACTAAATAATCTGTTGAAAAATCTTAAAATCGTAGTTAAACTCTAGTTGGGGCCAAGCCAACTACTCTGCACAGGCTCACTAAGGCTACGTTCACATTAAAAGCTACATTGCTCAAATCCGATTTTTTGCTCAGATCAGATTTGTCTATTCTGACGGTTCACATCTGATCTGTGATCTGTATCTGTGTGTAATGTAAACGAATTGATACGTGTATAAACTTCTCCTTCTTCACCTTCAACAACAAAAAACCTTAGAGAGACGACCCGTAGCTTTATAAAGGGAAATGGATGAGTTAGCAGCTCATATGTGGAGCATCTTTTGCTGGAGTGGAGAAACAGTAAACAGCTGGTCTGAAGTTCATGCTCAGGTCGAGGAGGTGAAAAAAAAAAAGGCCAGGCGGTTTGCTTTTGCTGTTTTTGCAGCTATAGCTGCACAGCTGCACCAAGAGATGTGTGGGTACGAGAGAGAAGCATGTAGCGCATGCGTAAAAGCATGGACGCAAGCATTCTGATTTGACCGTTCACATTCATGTTGCATGTGTATGGATCAGATATGAAAGTGACTCAACTCTGAGTTTAAAAAATCGGATTTTGTACATTTACACGGCCATGAAAAAAATCTGATTTGAAGAACATTGAACAAAAAATCAGATCTGAGTCACTTTAGCCAGTAATGCCGGTAATGTAAACATTACCTAGCCTATTATGTGTGTCCAATCTGTCTAGATTGGTTCTGTTTGTCTATTTATCTACTTTAGTAAATATGTGATTTTTTTTTGTTCAAATTTAGAACATAAAGGTTTCAAGTCGTCCAGCAGACGCTGCCACTATGATCGTGAGATTGCTCGTTCGAATCCCGGTAATGCAGCTTTCCATCAGCTGCTGGAGCTCTGAGAGAGCACAATTGGTCTGGCTCTCTCTGGGTGGGTAGATGGCGCTCTTTCCCCTCATCACTTCTAGGGTGATGTCGATCAGTACAAGGTGTCTGTGAGCTGATGTATCAGAACCGAGTCGCTGTGCTTTCCTCCGAGTGCACTGTCATGCTACTCAGCAATGCTGCATCAGCAGCAGTTCAAAAAGAGGCAGTGGCTGACTTCACATGTGCTAGTCTTTTTTTCACCCGCCTGGTGTTTGGGCATCAGTAGTGATAGGGATAAAAGAAATAGGATAAAATAAAATAAAAAATCTAGAACATTCTAAAGGGTTCCCAAACTTTCAGTCGCCACTGTACCTGGTATTTTTTGTTTGTGGTACAGGCTTGAGATTATGCCTTAGAAACCAATAACTGGTACAGAAATGTTACTTTTATTCACATTTTTGATGCACTAAATCTTATTAGGACTTATTGTGCTTTTATAACAAAAAATAACATTCATGTCACACAAAAATGTACCTACAATATGACAGCTTTCCTTAATTTCTTAAAATGGAAAACTATATAAAAGAATATTCCAAATCTTTTTGGAGTACTGGAATTGGACCATCTGCTGAATTCTTTGTTGTCAACGTTTTATTTTGTGGGGGAGTCCGAGTCAATCCCGACAGTCAAGAAAGCAGAACATACAGCTCTGGAAAAAAATTAAGAGACCACTTCAGATTCTGAATCAGTTTCTCTGATTTTACTATTTATAGGTTTATGTAAAGTAAAATAAACATTGTTGTTTTATTCTATAACCTACAGACAACATTTCTCCCAAATTCCAAAAAAAAATATTGTAATTTAGAGCATTTATTTGCAGAAAATGAGAAATGGCTGAAATAACAAAAAATAACTTTTAGACCTCAAATTATGCAAAGAAAGCAAATTCATATTAATAAAGTTTTAAGGAGTTCAGAAATCAATATTCGCATCTTGGCATGTTCTCCTCCACCAGTCTTACACACTGCTTTTGGATAACTTGTCACTCCTGGTGCAAAAATTCAAGCAGTTCAGTTTGGTTTGATGGCTTGTGATCATTCATCTTCCTCTTGATTATATTCCAGAAGTTTTCAATTTGGTAAAACTCATAATTTTTAAGTGGTCTCTTAGTTTTTTTTTTCCAGAGCTGTGTAAAGAGCAATCATTATTATATAAAAAAATTGAATCAACAAAACCGGAGAAACAAGATTAAAGTGCTTTTTACAAAGATCTCTTCACAGTATTAGCAGTGAGGGCTAATGCTCTGGTCCAGTGGCCTCTTGGACCTGTAGAGGAGGTCAGTGAGGAGGTGCTGTGTTTCTCTGCAGTAATGGTCTGGAGGGTTTATGGGTAAACAGAGATGACTCAGTTAATCCCTGCTTTATCTCCCTGCTCACCCAACCATCAATCAGCTCACTAATTGCAGAGACTGAAGAGCACAGATGAAAGGCCACGGTCCTTCAGTCTCCAGAACACACACCTGTGAAATCCAGGCTGAAGCCTGACCCAACAGACACCACCTTTCTTTCTGTGGATCCAGATTATTTGCTTCATTGCTTTCTGTGTAGATTAACATCCAGCTCTCGTTTGACTTTAAAATATGATTTTATTTACTTAAGTTAGCTTAGTGTTACAAGTCGATCCGCTTTATGTATGAAAAAAGACCAGAAAATAGACGTTTATTGTCAGTGTACCTTATAATCTGGTGCGTTTTATAGTCCAAAAAATGATTTCTATCTATCTATCTATCTATCTATCTATCTATCTATCTATCTATCTATCTATCTATCTATCTATCTATCTATCTACATAAATAGATCAGTGAATAATTTAAATACCTAAATAAAATACAAAAAATCTTTAAAAACTTTAAGAAGTTTTAGTTGCCCTAATAACTCCACTCTCCTCCTCAATCTCCTCAACAGCCAATCATGATGTAGCATGAATTTATGCCACATTGATGGCCTAATCTGACATATTGCACACCATTAAAAAAGCAAAAATAGATGGCTCTGAGTTGTCCAGAAGATATATGATATATGATATATGATATGCTGCTATATGATCAGGAGATTTCCGGTTGAATCCTGTCCATGCAGCTTGCCGTCAGCTGCCGGAGCCCTGAAAGAGCAAATATTGGCTTTGCTCTCTCTGGGCGGGTAGATGGCACTCTTTCCCCTCATCCCTCCAAAGGGTGATGTTGATCAGCACGAGGCATCTTTGAGCTGATGTATCATAACTGAGTCGCTGCGTTTTCCTCCGAGTGCACTATGATGCTACTCTGTAATTCTGCATCAGCAGCAGTTTGAAAGTCTGACTATACATGTATAGGTGGAAGCATGTGTTATCTTCACCCCGGGTGTTCGGCATCACTAGTGATAGGAGAAGTCGTAATGAGTGGGTTGGGTAATTGGCCTTGTAAATTGGGAGAAAATAGGAAAAAGGCAAAAACGTAAGTGTAGTCTAATCCTGGTGTAAAAAAAAGTGACATTAATGTGCCCAGGACCACAACACAGGCCTTCATTTTCCTCCTGCAGGCCGTCTGGGTTCAGGGCTGTGTATTTTGGGCTGGGCGAGTGGCACTGGGACACACCCTCTCTGTGTGGCTCAGATGGGCCCTGGCTCCCCCCGGCTGAGCTCGTCCCCGCTGGTGTATTAATAGCTGGATGGAAATGGTAGGTTTGGAGTGGAGGAGCACACGCTGAGGTTGGATTTGATTAGACTAGCTCAGCTCACGCCTCATTAATGAAGCGAGACAGCTGGACCTGACAAGGGCCTTGTGTTCTTCTCGGGGTATCTGACAGATATCAATGTCAGAAGAGGACTAAAGAAGACTAAGGGCCTTATTTTAACAACCTATAATCGATTGTGTATCACGCAACATGATTTAGGGCATATTGGTCTGTTTTTGGTATCAAGAGGATGCAAAAAACACACCTTGCACAGCTCGAAACGCACAAAAGGCATGAACTAATTCTCTTAATTAATCATGGGTGTGGTTAATTTTGGGTGTAACGTGAAAGAAACCAATCAGAGTGCCAATTGATATTCCCTTTGAGAGTCAGGTGAGCGCTGACTTCGGCGCGTTCGTATCTTAACAGTGCGATTATTTTTCTGTTTATTGTTGATGTAAAACCTGGATTTGTGCACTGGTGTTTGTGTTTAACAAGCTGGGTGTGTGCATGCTGAGGGCAAGCTGTGTGCATGGCGCTTCTGCATGGCTAAGATAGGATTGGGCGGCTGACAGTTGACTGTTGTCAGGGTTTTAATCAGTCAGTGGCGCACCTGTATTTCCCACCGCCAGAAATTTACCTGAACACACCTCACTTCCAGACCACCACACCCATCAGTAGATTTATAACTAAACTTCAAACCAGAAGTCACCAGCCATGATCATTACCACCCACTGCTCTGTCTACTATGGGTGGTAATGCGTTTTATAACATATTCCCATACACACGACACTGTGGGTTGAGGAAAGAGCCTGCTAACCCATGTTGGTGTGGTGCAGTGGATAACACCAACACCTGCTAGTGAGCTACCATGTGGAAGACTGGGGTTCAGTTCCAGGTCTGGGTAGCTTTGCTGTGCTGTGACTCACCTCTGTAATATAAATAACCTTGTAAGTCGCTCTGGATAAGAGCATCAGCTAAATGCCTTTAATGTTCATTTAAATGTAAATGTTCGACTTCCCTCACAAGATAACACCTCATAAGGTATACACCAAAAACTGTGTCGTTTAAAAAGCAACAGTGCTTGTGAATATATCTACATGGCTGATGGCTGATAGGCGTGGTGGTCTGGAAGGTGTGTTCAGATAAATTTCTGACGTATTGCTATATCTTGGCATCAGAAAACACAGGTGCTGCACTGACTGAATACAACCGAAGCAGACTTCAACAGTCAGACGTTCATTGCTATCTTGGCAGTGATCTGTGAACATGGACGCATCCCTTGATTTTAAAGGGAATGGCAAGTGACACGCTGATTGGTTTATTTCACATTACTCATATACATGTACGGCATATACATGCCTTTTGTGCATTTCGAGCCAAACAAGGTGTACTTTTCCTGTCGTTACGATAGCAAAGACACACTGGCATGCCCTTAATCCAGCTGCACAGTGCACAGTTGACGACTCGCCTATGGATTGATAAAAAGGGCCCTGAAAGTGTCTGTTGGTAATTTCTGGTTCTGCGACTGTGATGAATCAGACGAAGTTTGATGCAGCTTTTGTCTAAAATAGTGTTGTTTTCTTTAATTTCCTGTTGGAAAATCCAGCAGATATGATTTCCTGCAACTGGGGGAATGTGGTATAAACATCCCTGCAGTCTATCGGGTCTCCAGACATTACACTACGTTCTGCAGCCTTCATTGGGTTTAAGGTGTCTGAGAAGGGTTCTCAGAAACTCTTCTATAAATTAATAATGCACAGAATATCTGGCAACCAAAAGTGTTAAAAAGTAAGAGAAAATGTAAACCAAAACTATGATTAAGTTAATTTAAGCAATATCGCAGTGTTTCCTCTAATGTTTTAATTATATGTTTTACAAACTATATGTGTTTTCCAGTTAAAGGATAGTAAGCTGCAAGCTGTACAATACTAGAATAGTAACGTTAGCCGAACAAACTTAGAGCGTTTGTTTGTTTAACAAATTTAATTCACGTGTGACTTGAGTAGCACTGTTGAGATAAATGCGTGATTAGAATAGCACTACTGGGATAAATGTATTATGCTTTGTTGATTTTTCTGCTGGGATTTAAAATCTTTTAAATGTAGTCTATAAAAAAACAATAGATTTAAGCTATTTAATCTATTAAAGGATGAACATTGGTAAATTTAATAATTTTTTTTTTTTTTTTTTATTTCTGACAAACTCTGCTTTTAAGCTGCATTAATGTGTGCCTGTGTGATGACTGTAGAAATACATACTGGCCTAAAATAAAAAAAATGTTAGATAGTTTGCATAAAATTTAGAATTTAAAGAAAGGCATGTCCAGGATGTATGGTTACGCTACACAGTACGTTTAATTATTGTATTTTAAACCAATGACAGTTCACTTTTCTATAATAAGAGTCATTCCTTCTCAGTTTAGTTAACAATCATTGGTTAATAGTATCTAAGAAAGTTTAATCTGTCAGGTTTTCTGGATGTTGACTTTTTTTATTTAAACAAATGTCTTTTAAATTTTATTTTTTATATACATAAGAACTTGAGAAAACAAACAAAAAAACGAGATAGAAGAAAAAGGTAGAGGAAAGCCTCCTCCGACACATGTACACTCAGACTCCGCCTTTTGTTTTTTACTTTTGCTGATGCAGCATTACTGAGTAGCATCACAGCGCACTCGGAGGAAAGTACAGCACCTCGGTTCTGATACAACAGCTCACAGAGGCAGCCTTGTGCTGATCAACATCACCCTAGGAGTGATGAGTGGAAAGAGCACCATCTACTGTACCCACCCAGAGAGAGCAAGACCAATTGTGCTCTCTCAGGGCTCTGGCAGCTGATTTTCCGATTATAGACGCAGCCCCTGGAACATTATTTCTGTAATGGTACAGGATAACCTTCCTGGAACCTTTTCAAAATGTTGCTAAAAGTTCTTATAACGTTCTCCGTTAGCTGGGTACCTGGCAGTAGTGCCTCTGGGTGGCAGGCTGCAGTGGAGGACTGTGTAGACTTTGGACTCCAATGTCAGTGCTGGAATGTTTTCTGAAGGGGTGTGTCCAGTGATTGAGCGCAGAGCGGAGCTGGCCTGCTGGGAGATTAGCATGACTTAGCTTTGCAGTGTAGCTTGCACAATGTTACAAAGAGAAACACAGAGGAGCACAGAGGAACGTATGCCAGCAAAGCTCTCCTGCGTTCGCTTCTTCCACGCTCTGCTGAGCATACAAATATTTCCATGCTGAGGGTTATCATAACATGACCTTATGAAACAGCAAAACAAAGCATTCCTTCTCCTCAAGCATTCACAATAAGAGTCTCTCTCTCACTCGCTTACCCTTTTAGTACATTCACCCTCATTCACTCGTTCTTTCAATCACTTACCGTATTTTATCGACTATAAGGTGCACTTAAAATCCTTTAATTTTCCCAAAAATTGCAGTGCTTCTTATAATCTGGTGCGCCTTATGTATGAATTGGACCAGTCAGGTATTAAGAAGCAGTAAAGCCACTCTGCTGAATTACAGAGTTATACAGGAGTTTCAGTAAGGTCTCCAGCAGCATTAGCATTTTCCACTGATTGTGCTAAACGCTAGCTCTTTCGCCTTTCGGAGGTGAGTATTATCAGTTTGTAGCCTGCTGCTAACTTTGGCTAGCACTGCTAAAGCATTATTAGCATTAGCCGCTAATCGCTCTAAGCACTAGCTCTTTTACCATTCAGAGGTGAGTATATCGGCCTGTAGCCTACGCGTTTACCATGTTAAAACAAGCTACGTGGGACGAACCACTAGCTGATATTACCTTGGCTTATCGAAAACACTCAGGGTTCCTCAGTGTAGCGCTATCGGGCTGCATTAGCCGCTAACTGTAACTAGCACTAGTGGTTAGCCGCTAATGCTAATATTGCTGCACCCAGCCTTTATCTGGAAACCTACAGTTTACTGTAAATAAACAGAACCACTTTACTCTCTCAGGATAGAAATCTGTGCAGATTAAAACCAGTGTTGGGCACGTTACTTTGAAAAAGTAATTAGTTATAGTTACTCGTTACTTCTCCAAAAAAGTAACTGAGTTACTAACGGAGTTACTCCACTATAAAAGTAACTAGTTACCAGTAAAAGTAACTATCGCGTTACTTTTATTATTCGCCCGTCAAAAAAAAAAAGGAAATGAATTATGCATTTACTATTATTAGAAAAATACCAAACGATAATAAACCCAAAATGTTGACAAAAATATAATCTAACGAATTACAAAAAATAAAAACGAAATTCTTCACAGAACCAAAGAAAATTACTAAAACATATAATACTGAAAAAAACGAAAAAAAAAAAAAAAAAACAGAAAAACGCGTCTGGGGATGGAGTTAAACAAACCAAGCCACACTCAAAGGAAATATGTATATATAAACAAAACAAAATAATGGAAAAAAACAACAATCTAATGACCGTTAAAATGGTATTAATATAACAGTTTCACCAAAAGAGAATAGAGCTTAGATCGGCCCAAAAAATCCGACCCGACCCAGCCGGAGCCCGTGCACGTTCTGCCCAAGCCCGAACCATGAACTGTCATTATCAGCCCGAGCCAACCCAAACCATAAACTGTCTGTTTTCGGGCTGATTGAATGAGTGAAATATAATCAGAATTATGTTAATTAACACTGAAACATAGCATAAAACTATTATTTAATTAAAATGATTTTTAAGAACAGCTACACACAGTGCTGCAAGTCAAACGCGGAGGCGTTCACGTGCGCCCAGAGCTACGTGATTACATTTTTCATTTTATTATAGTTTGATTCAGTAAGTTTTAATTTGTTTTTAGGGTGGGCTTGCTAGTTTTTATTAGTTTTCACACATCTCATCAGAGAGATCAATCTAATAAACGTGAGAGAGAAAGAGAGAGAGAGAGATTTGCGTGTTCTGGTATGAGCTACTCACAGGTAAATGTTCTCACATACTGTATCTCCTGTTTCTCTTTCATCTGCCTGGCGCTCATATTGTAATCCCATACATAGTTCTGCAGTTTTTCAGTGTTTTCTGTCGTATTTTGTGGCTACACCGCCCGCTGTACAACTCCGCTGTACAACAGCTCTTATAAATAAATTAAACACGAAAATTCAGTAATTTTAGTTCGTTTTAGTTAGTTTTATAAACACAAAATACAGTTCGAGATAGTTATGTTTTTTCCTTTTAAGTACCGTTTTTTATTAGATTCAGTTAACACAAATGTTTTTTCACTTTCAATTTTCGCTATTTCGTTCGCTTTAGTGAACAATAATAATTGGTTATTTAGCAACATTGTGATTATCACACCAGAGCTTTATATAAAATAAAAATAGGAGCCCGATTTTGGGACGGTCTTTGGGTCAGGTCGGGTTCGGGCAGAGAATCTAAGCTCTAAAAGAGAAAGCAGCAGCACCACAAAAACCGGAGCAGCTAAAAAGAGCTTAACGTCCTTAAATCGGAACTTGGCCTGTCCACGGCAATCACTGAATTGATTAGAGCAGCAAATCGTCACAATTGTGCCTCACTTCACCACGCCAAACCACAGGCACAGCGGCCAGAAACTCAAGTTCACCGGAAAGAAGAGGGGTTAACCAGGGCAAACCAAAGTTACAACAAAAAAAAAGTTCATACAGCGGCTAAAGTAACGTGCAGTAACGGGGTGTCGGAAATGGTAACGGCGTTATAGTTACAGCCATAGTAATTAGTTAGATTACTCGTTATGGCGTTAGTAACGCCGTTAGTTTTAACGCCGTTACTCCCAACACTGATTAAAACTCAGAACTTGTTTCACTTTAAAAGAAAATGTGTGTGTGTGTTTTTTTTTTAAACCTCTTAACACGCCATATCTGGCTGTGTTTATGAATAGTTATGAACAATTATAGACTCAATATAGACACCCAATATACCATTTTAAAGCTTAGAATCTCTGCTTTTCAGTTATCTAGCCTATTTAGCAGTATCTCCTTTCAGAAAATAAGCATTTATGGCGAAATATGCCTAGTTTCATAAAGTTATGATTAATATCTTTCATATTTGCGTTTATCATACGTCCATATTTGGTCGGATGCGGTCCTGTACTGTTCCTGAATTAGAGCTGAAAGAGCGCATCGGAGCGCGTGTTTACAGTTCAAACCTGCTGGAGTTTTGTCCTGGGGTTAACTCAGGACACACCACACACCTCTCCAACCCCCACCAGCGCATCCCCCACGCTCTTACCTTCAAAACGAGTCCAAATTTAAGAGAATCCATCAATCCAGTCTCCTGTAATCCCCATTTATATCCACTCAGAGTTTGAAATCATTTCAGGCAGAAATAAATTAATATAAACTTTAACTCCTTTATTTAAAGCGTTTTATTCGACGCTCCGGCACGTGTGCGGTGTCAGATTACTCAGCAGACTCTACTGGACGTGATGGTATGCAAATGAGGTCTGTCAGCCAATCAGGTGTCGAGCTCAGCCAGCTGGAAGGAGGGCGGGGGCTGCTTGGGCACAGAGACTGTATCTCAGAGACTTCTCACTCTGCAGGAAGCGCTCTGTTAAAGAGACACTGCGGTTTTCTGTTTGTATAGGAGTAGACCACACAAAAACAGCCTTATTACTGCAAAATGAGTTATTAAAGTGGAAGTTTTTATTATTATAAAGTTTCCAGTCCTTTGGAGAAAGAAAATACCATTACTGCTTCAGATCACAATAAAATCTGACCAGTAAGAGGCAGCAGTTTATTATTTTATATGATGATTGTAAACACATTATAGCACAATGTAGAGCTGCCAAAACACTTCATCCATATATATAGTTCATTTTATGTGTCTGGAAATAAAAAAATAAAATAGAAAATCTGAAAAGCGCCTAAAAATTTTCCTGGTTTATACCATATTTTGGCCATTACATGTTCAATTGAATAATTAAAGTGTCCTAAATGAATTGTGTAAAGGCTTCTAAGTAATGTTAGTTCATACAATTGACTCTGAATTAATATTGGAATGATAAGCCTTCAAATGTGAGTATGTAATTTCAGGCGGAAATTGGTCAAAATAGGTTTGGAGCTTAAGAGGTTAATTACAGTTTTGTTTACTTAAATTAGCTTCGCTTTACAGGTCTTGCCACCCGGCAGCGAGACCTGGTGAATTAGAAGGAAAACATGGTGACACCCCTGTTCCTTACTAGTGTTGCATAATGTGCCTTATAATTCTGTGCACCTTTTTTATTAAAAAATAGACCAGAAAATAGACGTTTATTTATAGTGTGTCTTATAATCTGGTTAGCTTAGTGTGGTTAGTGATTAATGCTAATGCTACTCTAGCAGTGCTAGCTGGGGTTAGCAGCAGGCTACAGGCAAATAATACTCACCTCTGAACAGCGAATAAGCTAGTGCTTAGCATTGTTAGCAGCTAATGCTAATACTCCTGGAGAAGTAAAATGAAACTCCTGTATAACTCTGTACTTCAGTGGAGTGGCTTTACTGCTCCTTAATTCCTGACTGAAATAATTTATGGATAAGGCACACTGGATTATAAGGAGCACTGATAATTTTTGGGAAAATTAAAGGATTTTAAGTGCACATTATAGTGTGAAAAATACGGTAATCAATTAATGTGCCACTGAAAGTTGAAGAAACCATTATATTTGACTAAGAAACAATAGAAAAACGTTTTTGAAACATTAGCCAAACCAGAAGCTTATCTTAGTAACCATAAAGAGACCGGTGGGCCTCCACAGCTGATGACAGATGCTTTTCTCATCATAGTGATGAAAAATCCTCACATACCTGTCTGGCAGATCAGACACTCTTCAGGAGGCAGGTGAGGATTTGTTAGTGACTGCTGTCCTCTACAGAATTCTCAGACAGGTATACAGAAGCTTCATCTGCGAGATGCAAACCACTGGTTACTACAGCCAGGTTACAGTTTAATCAAAATCAGTTAAAGCTGCTTTATGTTGGAAAGTATAGGAATTGGCATCTTTTGGTCTTGGGATTCCCCTACAATCAGAATGTGTCATTTATGATTTTCATTTTTGTGTGAAATTCTGTAATATTACTCTGCTACTTCACATTATTTTTTTCACTTTAAGTGTCAGTTCTGTATCTTTTTTAGCTTGTATAGTCAGTGTCAGTTTTAGTCCCTTCCAGAAGGAGCCGTTTAAGGACTCTGTCACTTTTATGCGAATTAAGCTGTTTCTGACCAAGTCCCATGTATTTACTGAGTGTTTACCACACAATAGCGTTAGCTTGTGCTAAATGGCAAAACAAAAACAAGCTAGTTCATGCTTAACTGCGATAAAAGGACAAAACTCATCGTTTGAAAGTACTAACATCACCCTCATCTGCTGACTTGCCACAGACAGTAGGTACAGATCCCTCCCTCGGAAGAAGTCTGCTGGCTTATCCAGCTGTATACTGTCTGAGGTACCTCAACTGATCTAGTGGGTGGGGCTCTGCTGTGGGTTAACAGGTGAGGGGTGGTGCCAGGAAGTTTTTTTTTTATTGTGCTTATTGTGACAAAATCTGTTAGCTGATTCACAGAAAAAGTACTTACCTTTGAAGAATAGTACACCGCTGTTTTTCCACAGCGTTCCCAGATACAGAAATTTTAACAGTTTGTCCAAACACGCTTCAGACTGTGTGACACGGGGCATGCTTTGCGCCGATAAATTGCTTTTTACACCGTTATCCAGCTCAAAGTAGCTCCACACCTCCTTGCTAGAATCTGAGGTGCCCTGACATTTAAAACTAGGCATTAATAACTTTAAAAAAATTACTGTGCTGATAATGACATAGACATATATATACATAGATTCTGCATAGCCTGCTTCCTAGAGATTCTACTAAGGAGGTGTGGAGCTACTTTGAGCCTGGATACTGATGTAGAAAGCTATTTATTAGGGTAAATTATGCCCTGTGTCACCCAGTCTGAAGGATGTTTGGACAAACTGTTAAAATTTCTGAATTTCAGAGCGCTGTGGGAGAGCGGAGGTGTGCTATTTATCAAAGGTAAGTACTTTTTACCACGTTTTACTACACAAAAACTCCATTTTACACCAGAGTTTAAGAATTATGTTTCTCACTGCAGATTGTGTTCTTTGTGGCAGAGCTTCACTTTGTTTGCTGTAGTTTTCTGACTGAACGTGCTCTTGTGTAACACTGGTGAGAGCGTGTTAAAGAAACCACTGAAACGAGGAAGACCTTCCATTCTCAGCCATTCTGTTACTTTCATTCACTCACTCTCAGTCTCTCATTTGCTCACTCAGCCACTCGTCCGTTTTCTCTCTCTCTCTCTTTCTCTCGCTCTCTCGCTCGCTGGTCTCTGTTGGTCTACCATTCCCTGCCCTGCTCTCTGCCAGCCACTAATTAAAGGCAAGTAAAAATAAGCTTGGAGTTGCTAAGCTCATGAGTTTCTCCGTGCTGAATCCAGCCTCGCTGAACTGCCAGCCCGGGCTCATGGAGCACGTTCGTCAGCATGCTCTTCTATGTAGGTCAGAAAACTGAAACCTTGGGCATTTCTTCAGCCCCTCCTTCTCCTTTAAAATCACGCTCACCCTCTGCTCTGTAGACTAAAGTTTACAAACTGAATAATACACTCCCTGGCCAAAAAAAAGGTCACACACTCTAATATTTGGTTGAACCATCTTTATCTTTGATTGCTTTGACGCATTCACTGTAGCATTGTTTCAATGTCACAAGATTTATTTTAATCCAGTGTTGCTGCATTAATTTTTCACCAAGATCTTGCAGCAGCATTGATGATGGTAGAGTCTGACCAACCGCTGCACAAAGCAGCTCTTCTCCATCCAGCACATCCCAAAGATTCTCAATGAGGTTAAGATCTGGACTCTGTGGTGAACTCTCTCTCAATCCATGTGTGAAAATGATGATCTCATGCTCCCTGAATCCTGAACTCTTTCACAATTCCAGCCCCATGAATCCTGACATTGTCTTATCTTGGAATATGATCGTTTTCATCAGGGAATAAAAAATCCATTGATGGAATAACCTGGTCTATATTCAGTATATTCAGGTAGTCAGCTGACCTCATTCTTTCAGCACATACTGTTGCTGAACCTAAACCTGCAGACCAACTGCAGCATCAACCCCACATCATTTACTTACTTAAATCCAGGTGGAGACTTTTATTTTTTGTCCAGGAAGTGTATAATCTGTGGAAGCTTATCCCGCCATCTAAAAAAAATTAAAATAATTCTGCATATTTTAAAATTATTATTATGTAAACTGCTACCTCATTATTTTGAGAAAGCAAGTCATTATTGTGAGATAGTAAGTCATTATTCTGAGGTACTAAGTTATTATTGTGAGATAATATCTTATTATTTTGAGATACTAGTAGACTGTACAGAGACAGATGCAGGTGAGACAAAGACGCAAAATGGATACTATCATTGAGGACAACTAGTATTTTTTAAAATAATTACTTATTATCTCAAAAAAATGACTTTGTTTTCTTAAAATAATGACAGTGTCTCAAAATAATGATGTAGTATCTCAAAATAATGAAATAGTATATTAAATCTCAAATAATGACTTAGTATGTCAAAATATTGAGATAGCAGTTTACTATATAATAATAAAACAATGTGCTGGATTATTATTATATTTTTTAGGTGGCGGGAATGGGCTTCCATAACAATCTGTTATAGCACACTGACCTTTAGAGAGCCGGATCACACCTAGCTGCTGAATTACTATGCCCCTGAGAGTGCCACGGGACAGCTGTTCAGGTCCTGTATCAGCAGGGTAACGTGAGATGCCCTGTGTGTCTGCTGTTCTTCTGCATCCATTCAATCACAAATGTCAGGACTGTGTCCCACTATGTGAGAGTGTTTACATAAGACTTGGAATTATTGAGATTAAAGTGGAAGTTTAAATAGATTGGTCATAACAAGCCTTTAACCTCCTAAGACACAAACTCTTGCATTTTTTATTTCTCTTTGCTATTTGGGATAATTGGCACCTGATTAGTGTGCCAAAGAATGATCTTTTTACATTATGTAGTAGATGAAAAATTATGTTCACATATGAGGACTTTAGTTTTATATTTCAATAGAACAAAATCAAGTCGCATTTAATAGTTAGTAAAACAAAAGTAGAAACAACAATTGATCCCCTTTGAGCAATATGGCTCATTTAAAGTGCTGCTTTAGGTTTCAGGTGTTATTTTATCCTTTTCTTTTTGCAGACACGTCTTAAGGTGCGTAAAAGTACAGGGTTCTTTTTGCATTTATCATTTTAAAACTTTCCACACATTCTCTATTAGGAGAAGGCAGGACTGCCAGCAGACCATTGCAGTACCTGTACCCTCTTCTTCCACAGTGCCGGGCAGTGACACTGTCAGATAGAAGCTAACAGCTCTAGGAACGACATGGCAGTTCATTCCTGTGTTATTTGTGCAAATAACACATCAGTGTTTATATGCTTTGTCCAGTAATTCAGAGCTAAGAAACAAACGGTTAGAATCTATGGAACACCAGCAGTGAAGTACAGTTGAGAAAAGTAGATGTATGTTTAGAACAGTTCTGTTTACTCTAGTTAAAAGTAAAAATCCACCCCAGGTGTTTTGTTCCAACTGCCTGGGCGGCTCTGCTGCGGCTCAGACAAAAAAAAAAACAAGATCGATTTTTACTTTCTGGACCTGGACTACCCACTTCTGTGTGTAAGTAACTATAGGTTTAAATAGGATCTCCGGTGGATTTGGTGTTTTAACGAGATTCTAAGATTAGATCAGTGGCTGAACTGCACTTAGCAGGGCTTTACACATGTTGTAAAGTAACATATGACATTGCAAAGTCTGTTATTAGTGTTATTAGTTTAGTTAAAATGTCTTTATTTTAAAACATTTATAACTGTTGTCCATCCCACTGCCTCCTGGTGTCACAGAGGCGATATGTTTGCAAGTGTGAGTAAGAGCTGATAAGTAAGAGCTGATATCCTATGCTCCACCTTACTAAAGCAGTGTTATACTGGATCACCGGAGCACTGTTTTTACAAAAACTAGCTCAAATGGCATTCATCCATACTAAAAACAACAACTACAACATTAATATTAATTTTTTAAAAAACAACGGAATGAGACCTTTAAGCTCTAAAACTCCTTCTCCCGGTACTATATTGGTGTAGGTGTGTGTGCAGGAGATAAACTGCACCTCCTCACACGTCCTGTCCATTTCTGTACTGCCCTCTCAGGCATCTGTACCGAGCGCTTCACATTGCTGCGACATTAATATCCTCAGTGTTTACAAACACCGTCCAAGTACTTGTTAGCAGAGCATTGCGGGAGCGCTGCGGATAATTGGATTTCTCTGTAATGACTCTTTGATATCACTTGCATTAAGGCGGGATCTTTTATAGCAGCCGGGGAATGTGTAAATGGAGACCACGACTGAAACCCAGTGGAGACGGTAATTATAATATTCTCCTCGTTGGCTCCTTGGGGTGAGCTTAGCACCCAATCAGCTGAAGCCTGCAGGTCTGCTGGTGGTTTAGTGTGTCATTGAGTTGTTCAGATTCAGAACATGCTCAGTGGACTCATAATCCACCATAGAAACACCTACTTTTCAGATCCTCTTAAACCTTTTTGACCTTTTTGTGCTTTGAGTGAAGCCATAGATGAACCACTTTATTGTCCTTAAACACCCAAAGTTTGGCATGTTTCTATTTTTTTTGCATGAATTCTATTACATTTTTTCCCCAATGTGGAAGGCCAATTACCCAACCCACTTATTAGAACTCCCTCTATCAATAGTAATGCCCTTAACACTTGGGTGGAAGGTGAAGACTAGCACATGCCTCCTCAGATACATGTTAAGTCAACCAGTGCCTCTCATTTTCAACTGCCATTAAATTAACATTACCTGAAAACCAGTGTACTCTATTTGTTGCACTATAAGGCACACCGGATTATAAGGTGCATTATGTGCCACTGGTAAGGAACAGGGGTGCTATGTTTTCCTTTTAAACCTGTAAAGCTAAGCCAAGCTAAGTAAACAGAACTGCACCTACACTGAGGAACTCTGAGTGTTCCAGTAAGCCAAGGTAATATTAGCTAGCTGTTTGTCCCATGTAGCTTGTTTTAACATGGCAAACACACAGACTACAGTCCAATATACTCACCTCTAAACAGCGAAAGAGCTAGCGCTTAGCACAGTTAGTGGGTAATTCTAGTGCTGCTCCAGCAGTGCCAGCCGGGGTTAGCAGCAGGCTACAGGCAGATAAAACTCACCTCTTAACTGCAACCTCTTATTTGACTCTGCCCAACAGGAAGTCGGCCATTTTGACAGAAAGTCGCAAGATAAAAAGTTTCCCGCTGGGTTTTGGAGGGGTTAAGATGTTTGAAAACTGTTAAAATTTTACAGACCTATTTGGCTTAGGCCTTACTTTGACGTTATATTGAATTTTTGTATATTCATGTTTCATCAGCTCTCTAGTGCCCCCAATTTTATATGACATTTATGGAAAGCTCCCAGCCTCTTGAAAATTGGCAGATTCAATGAGGCCACAAAATGATTTAGAACAATGTTGTCATTTTTTTCGTGTGTAGCTAAAGGACTCTACAGCGCCACCTATATTTTTTGGCTATTAATTAGCTGTGGCCTTAACAAAAAATCTTTTTTGCTCATTTGCTCATATAAACTTGGGTGCACCATTTGCAGCTATAACAGTTTTAAACTTTTCTGGGAAGGCTTTCCACAAGGTTTAGGAGTGTGTTAATGGGAATTTTGACAATTAATTTTCCATAAAACACTGTAAGGTCAGACGCGGATAGACAACAGACAATAAAATTAGCAGATATTCTCGATATTTGGTAGAAACATAGATAATATGATCCCGCACATATTACCGGCACGTTTAGTGGCTAATGCTAATTTTGCTCCAGCCATTGTTTTGAACCTACCTTGGCCAGTTTTACCCCTTAGACTTGCAAGGTGAAGGAGCTACAGAGTAGGTGTTTTAAATTAAGTAGTGGGTGAGTATATATATATATATATATCTTGAAGGACAAATTAGGACTCATTTTATGACCTAATCTCATCCATACTTTATTGGTTTTGCTGTTTTTCTGTGCTTTTCTTTTTCTTCTATAGCTTGTCAAGTTCCTAGCTCTACTGTGAGCCTTTCCAGACAGGCCTGTACAACAACACAGAAAGCCAAAGCAGAAGAGAGACATGACTCTAATTACAGTCACACACTTTCAGTTCAGTGTTCAGCTTCAGATTTCTCTCTCTGAGCTCTAGTTTTCCACTGTTAGTGTATTATAGTAGAGCTCTGAGGACCAGCGCTGGGCTTTAACCTCTCTGTAAGCTTGTAATTAGTCATGTCACTACGGTCAGCCTTGTAACTTTAGTAAGCCAAGCGCGGTTTGGCCTGCGTCCGGAATTAAATGCTACTGTCCAGGAGTTTGAATTTTAGACACAATAATGGGCTTGTTTTGTTCGGTGGAACGAATTTCGTCTCCTGTATGGGCTGGTTTGCGTGTCTGGTATCCGCTGTGTCTTTGCTTTTCCGGTTGGCTTGTCACTGGCGATGTGTTTGAAGTCGTCTGATGCAACTACTAAAATATCTGGATGCAGGCAGGACTGGATCTGGATTCTGCAGTTGACTCATATGAATGTTTCTGAGTATATTGTGGAATATATTCCTCTCCTACCAGTTCTAGAAACTGCCAGTATGCTTCAGAGGGTTTTCCAGGATCAGTCATTCTTTAATTTTAATTTTCCTTTTCTTTTTTTTTGCCACAGTTTTTTTTTACCCAATTTAATCCCTTCCATTTCCCACTTGCTATCTAGGTTCCTAGTCTAATGCTATTCAGTGATGGCATAGTTACTTTTAAAAAGTAATCAAATTACTAATTACTGATTACTGATTACTTCTGGGGTAATTTCCTCTTTTATGGGGAGTCCTCTGTGATTTCATTTCCGCCAAGAACAACCATGTACGTGTTTTTCTCAGATGTCCTCTGAGAAAATTACAGGCTGAATTACCTACTGTTTTTCGCTGAACTCCATGGTCCTGTGGTAATTTTATTTTCTCTGAGTTTCGTCTCCTCGCGTTTAATAAAATATCTATTTGCCCACTGCCACACACCGTAATTACACTTTGGGTGCACGTTTCCATGGAGATCCATGGAAACACAACAGCGAGTGGAAATGGAGGAGCTACTGAACACAATGTCATGTGACCGAGAAGTTAAAAAAACTCACTGGTCCTGTTTTTCCAATTGCAGTGCAGATACAAGAGTTTTATTACTGAGTAGAAGTGTGAAATATTTTTCACAGTCGTTTCCCTGAGAAACTTATCCTGTGTGATTGGGCTAAAATTAGATTGCAATTTACTCCCCCTCCCACCCCCATAGTTGGTGTGGGCTGCAGGTGGAGATTGTCCGACTTCACTTCTACCCACCTCCACCCCCCCAACTGCACCCGGCTGCTCTCGCTCACAAGCAAGGTTTGCTCTGTACGTTTGTCTGTACCACTAAGACTCCAAATGTTTCTTCAGATTCTTCAGTTTCTGAAGCTAGGTAGTACTTTGTTGTACTTTCTAAATATTTTCTATTAAGAAAAAAGATTTAAAAAAAAAGCACAGTGACTTGTATAAGTGCGGGTGCAGGGAGGACGCGGAGGCGGACGCAAATGCAAACAAAAAAGGGATTTATTAAAGAAAACAAATACAAAATACACCGGGAATAAACTGAAAACAGGACTGAGGAAACTGGGGAACACTGACAGATGATAAACATACAAGGATCGACACCGGGGAAATGGAACACGGACCTTAAATAGAGGTGCACACACACAGGAAACAGGAAACACCTGGGACGAAGGGGCGGAGCTACAAATGAACACAGGTGAGTGGAAAAACACTGGGAATGAAACACAGAGGAGCCGGGTCACATGAGAACATACAGACAAGAGAACAGACAGGACATGACAAAGTAACTTTAGTCAGACTACTGAGTTGGAGTTAGTAATGCGTCAGATTACTCGTTACTGAAAAAAAATGGTCAGATTAATGGTTAGATTTATTCTATAAACTATGGACAACATTTTTCCTCAATTCCAAATAAAAATATTGTCATTTAGAGCATTTATTTGCAGAAAATGAGAAATGGCTGAAAAAAACAAAAAGATAAAAAGATTTTTATCTTTCAGACCTCAAATAATGCAAAGAAAACCCAGTTTTAATCACAGTTTTCGTGCATTTTGGAATGTTCTCCTCCACCAGTCTTACACACTGCTTTTGGATAACTTTTTGACACTTTTGGTGCAAAAATTCAAGCAGTTCAGTTTGGTTTGATGGCTTGTGATCATCCATCTTCCTCTTGGTTATATTCCAGAGGTTTTTAATTTGGTAAAATCAAAGAAACCCATCTTTTTTAAGTGGTCTCTTATTTTTTTTTTCAGAGCTGTATACTTCTTGGTGCATTATGATCATCATTTTATTCTTTTTATTTTGTCGATAAGTGTAGCCCTCACGGTTGATGGTATAATCTATGAAGTAAGAAATCTAATGTTGGTAAAGGCAGATTGCATGGCTAAGTGCTTGATTTTATACACCTGTGGCCATGGTTAGAAGTTTAGAATCTACACTTTCAACACTTTTCGAGAAACTTGAGAGATAATTCAAACACACTGACATCATGCTTTTGTCACTGTCAACGAGAAAAGGCTTAAAGCAGCAGAGTGCTGACCGATACGGGGCACCGCTGAGACACGGCTCTCTCTGTCATAACTGTGCTGACCCGGCCGACGGCCCCTCCAGTATAAAATAAATACACTCAATCCAGCCATAGACAGCAAGCCGGCCCATTTATTTAAGAATGCTTTCACAGGTGTATGCATGTGTGTGTGTGGGTGTGAGGGGGTGTGAGGGTCAGTGTTCTGGTGAAATGGGCCCTGAATACAAACACACACACACACACACACACACACACACACACACACACACTCGGGCAGCTCTGAGTCACTGAGAGGGGATTTCCTCTCTCACACAGAGCTTTTCAGTCCCGCTAAAACAACACGTCTGTGGGCATCAAGTGGAGGAAGAGGAGAGCGGCATGCCATGCACAGCATGACCTCACCCGCCTGCGCCTGTGCATGCCTCTGCTGCAGAGAGCAGGAGCTGCAATTCAGTGCAATACAATATTATTATTATTATTATTACACTGAAATTCTCTGACACAAAAGTCATGGGACAGATTTATGTAACTCAATCATAAAGTGTTGTTACCTCAGGAAATGGCTTAGGAGTGCCCACACGTGTACAATTCTGGAAATAAATAAGAGACCACTTAAAAAATAGAATTTTCTTTGATTTTACCAAATTGAAAACCTCTGGAATATAATCAAGAGGAAGATGGATGATCACAAGCCATCAAACCAAACTGAACTGCTTGAATTGTTGTGGAATTATAAAGTTATCCAAAAACAGTGTGTAAGACTGGTGGAGGAGAACAAGCCAAGATGCATGAAAACTGTGATTAAAAAACAGGGTTATTCCACCAAATATTGATTTCTGAACTCTTAAAACTTTATGAATATGAACTTGTTGTTTTCTTTGCATTATTTGAGGTCTGAAAGCATCTGCATCTTTTTTGTTATTTCAGCCATTTCTCATTTTCTGCAAATAAATGCTCTTAATGACAATATATTTATTTGGAATTTGGGAGAAATGTTGTCTGTAGTTTATAGAATAAAACAACCATGTTAATTTTACTCAAACATGAACCTATAAATAGCAAAATCAGAGAAACTGATTCAGAAACTGAAGTTGTCTCTTAATTTTTTCCAGAGCTGTATATCTGTAAACATTTTGGAGTGTTATCTTGTGAATGAGGCTTAACACTGCTGAATCTGGTGTGAAATGGACTTGGGTTGTAGTGAAACAAGAAAACGAGTGTGAACTTTTCTCAAATAGCCCACTTCCGTTCATCCCCAGCTTTCTGAAATACAGCGTATTTAGCTGATACTCCCAACAGGCTTATAGTTCTAGTAATAGGGGCATAGAGTAGCCCATGCAAATAAATCAGTATTTAACACAATTAAGAAGCTCAAAGTAGCGTAACGCTTTCTTGGTAGAATCCTGAGAGCCCTGACATTAAAAATGAGGCACTGAGAGTTTTGAAAATGCATAGTTTATTTAAAGGCACTGTTTGTACAGAGCATGAATTAAAAAACTGCAGCCGATAAGTTTTGGATTGGAGTTGGTGCAACAGAAATGGGCAAATATTGTAAGGATGGCAGAATATAAGGGTTAATACTTTTGCAATCTGTTACTCTATCCTACTTATTCATTCGTAAATATCATGACTTAATTTTAAGATGATGGCACTCTGACAACTACCTGAAGGTACTGTGTGTATAAACAATATACTATCAGTGCACTTTCAAAGTTCTAAGTGCCTTATTTTAAATGTCAAGGCTCTCAGAATTCTACACACTAAGAAAAGTAAGTACAGATTTGTACTTAAAAGAGTACAAAGCTTGTTGCTGTACTTTATACTGAGGTACAGAAAAGTTCCTTTCAGTAAAAGTCCTTTGTTGTATCCATGGTTTTTTTGTACCAGTAAAGATTATAAAGATTTTAAACATAATCATTGAGTGAATATGGCTCAAAAACTTGATCAAAAATTGGCTGCCTTTCAAATAAAAAACTGTGCAATTTAAATATATATTTTTTATTAGTACAGTGATACAGAATACTGAATGTACCCCTTTGTCTGGTTAAATAGTACAAATTTGTACTTATTGCTGTTAGGAATGACTTTGTACTTCAGAGGGAACAAACCTGACCCTGTAAAGACCAATATTGTACCTTTGAGGGTGCAATTATGAAGAGTGTACCAATGAAGTTTGAAGCTTTGAGTTTGGTAATGGTGTAAAAATAGCCAATTCTTTACTTGAGAAACTGTATGCCCCAATCACTAGCATTTTAAGCTTGTTCGGAGCATTAGCTAAAAGCGCTGTATTTTGGAATGCCAGGGGTGAACGGAGGTGGGCTATTTGACAAAAGTTCATATTAGTGACCATGTTTCACTACAACCCAAGTCCATTTTACACCAGATTTCTCCTTTAAGTCAGTGTTCACTGATGGCCGTTCCATTGAAGACACGCATGACAGCAAAACAAATCTAAGCATGCTTTAAGAACTGGAGCCAAGTCTTGGTGGCCACAGACCAAAAACTGGGACACCAGGATGTTGATCGCCGCACATTAGTAGACGGAAAAAACAACATGGCGAGATTCCTATGGCAACGCATCTGTCTGACATCTGCTTCCTCATGGTGGTGAATGCAGGAATAGAGCTGACCGTGGCAAACTGAGCTACATGACATAAGATGAACTGCAGTGCTGCGTTAGCGCCATCAGCTCAGGCCAGCAGTCTATGAAGCATTGTAGTTAGCTTCTGCTAAAGCTACAGCTTACAGAAAGCTAATGCTGCAGCCTTAGTAGAAATCTGGAAATCTAAGCTTACTGTAAATAAACTGAAGCACTTTACTCACCCAAAACAGTTTTCAAGAGTAAAATCTGTGTAGATTAACATTCAGAACTCGTTTGAATTTTAAAAAATCATTATAGTTTTGTTTACTTAGCTTAGCTTTAATTAACTTAGGTAACCTACCCCACCAGCAGCAGCAGCAGTGAGACCTGCTGAATTAGAAGGGAAACATGGCGACACCCCTGTTTCTTACTAGTATCACCTAATGCGCCTTATAATCCAGTGTGCCTCATAGTGCGAAAAATACTGTAATCTTTAGTGGAGAGTGAGCAATTAGACCAAGGCTGTTGGCCTAAACTGAGCGGTGAGCAGCTGATCTGCAGTGGGTGACGGGTAAGCCTAATTTCCAGAAACTTCCATCAGTATGGTTGGACAATACTTGGAGGTTTCTAGCATTGACTGCCAGGCAGGTAGCTAACAAACACTACTTATATATTTTGTTGCTAGCCTACATGCTGCTAAATTTGTAGACACAAGCCTAATTTATCCAATGTAAATTACCCCTGACTGCTGACAAGGTCTTGTTATTTCTTTTCTTTCTCTTCCTTTGTCTTCTTTCTTTTCTGGCTTTAGGATTTCTGAAGTTTCATATTTTGCAGACTGCAGGAATGACAAACCTAGCTGGCTGGCTACTTTCAGTGACTAGTGGGAGGAGACTACTTAATGGGGATTCTGATAAAAGTGTCATTGTCTTTTCCTGCATTGATTGCCACAAAATTTAAAGGGGTGCTCATACCTTTATTATTGCATTCAACTATAACCAGTCGGTGTCTGGGCAATTGATTGGTCTGGGCAATTAGAGTGATGTCTTATCTGGCAACCCTGATGAGAGACTTTTTTTTTTGGGATAACGATGGGTTTTGAATTTAGACACAAGACAGTAAGAGATTGCTATTGTAGCCTTCTACAATTACCTTAAGTTTTCCAGTACCTGGCTAACAATTTTTGATTAGTAGAACGTTTTCTGGACGTTACATTTAACTTTTTATGAGCGTTGTCAAGTCATCTGGATGTTCTATGAAACTTGTGTCAGTGTTGTAATATTTACATTTTTTTACATATAGGTTTATATGTGGTTGGTGTGGCACAGTGAATAAGTGTGGTTGACTGGGGTTCAATTCTCAATCTGGGTGACTATACTGCTCTACTCCAATAGGTAGTCCTTGAGCAAGACTCCTAACACTACATTAGCCCACTTCTGTAATAGGAATTACCTTTTAAGTCATATTTCATATTTTGCAGACTGCAGGAATGATGAACCTGGCTGGTTGGCTACTGTCAGCAACTAGTGGGAGGAGCCTCTTTGAGGGGGATACTGCCATTGTACTGTCATTGTACTTTCCTGCATTGATCACCACAGAATTTTAAGGGGCGCTCACACAGTTTGTCAATGCAATTCATTTATTACCAGTCGTTATCAAGACAATGGATTGGTTTGCTTGCCTTGTTGCAATGGGCCTGAGCACAGAGTAGACAGAGTAGAAACACCAAAGAAAAACCTTTCTCCTAGTGGTATTACCCGCTAAATGTTTGATTGTTGTCTGTAACATGCTAATCTCACATAGTTCCACACAGTCTTGCTTCAGGTTCTGGCAGCAGAGTGTGATCACAGAGCCCGGAAGTGATCCGGTGAATCTCCTGTAGAGCTCCTGCAGCCCGGCAGCTGTCAGGCCCAGCGTTCCCCCGCCGCTGTCTGTTCCTAATCACCGCCTCATCTCTACGCCTTAATCGATGCTGACGGCCTTAACGATCCTCTGCTTTCGCTCGTCAAAACTTTACGGCCCGTCTGAAAACAGCACGACTGCGGTGCTTCTCTCAGCTCTGAAAGGGGGGAATCCTCAGGGGGTGCGAGGATCGGGAAAGCTGCTAAAAGGGCGTATTTGTGTCCGGTGTCCACCGAGTGGGCTGTAGCGGACCCCTGTCAACCGGCCGGGCACATGTACGGAGTCTCCCGAGGACAGCGAGCCGAGGCAGCGGGAACACAGAGAGGCTTTGTCCAGTCTCTGCCGGACCTGCCAGCACCGCCTCAAACAGGATTAGCCACCGTTAGCGCGTCCAAAAGCCAGGACAACAGGAGCGTCCGGAGGGCCACATCAGGACAGTTAAAGTTCAGCATCCCTTAAAGGAGAACTCCGGTGTAAAATTGACTTTTGTTTCAGTAAAACACGATAAAAAGTACTTACATTTGTTGAATAGCCCACCTCCGTTCTACTCTCCTTTTTGAGATACAGTAATTTTGCGCTTTTTGCCCAGCATTCTATACAACGGACGTATTGGGGTATATATGTTATCTAAGCTAGTAGTAGCTCTACAATGCCCTGCTAGAATCTGGAGAGCCTTGACATTTAAATCGAGGCAATAATAAATTAAAAAGTGCACAGGAAATTTATTATAACACTATTTACATCCCATAACGCTTTTTTTCTAGCTCTGAGTGCCGCCATCACTGTACTGATAATGACAGACATATCACCAGCTGCTGTGCCAGAAGGCAGGCTAAGCTTCTTGTGCACTTTTTAAGTTATTAATGCCTTGTTTTAAATGTCAGGGCTCTCCTGATTCTACCGGGCAGTTGTGGAGCTACTACTAGCCTGGATAACGGTTTAAAAAGTAATTTATTGGGGCAAATTTTGCCAAGATACGATTCTTGTAAAGAATGCTGGGCAAAAAGCACAAAATTACTGCATCTCAGAAAGCTGTAGGTGAGCAGAGGTGTGCTATTTAACAAAGGTTAGTTTTTTTTTATCATGTTTTACTACACCAAAAGTCCATTTTACACCAGAGTTCTCCTTTAATGCTGTCCACCACTGTTGTGAATCTTCATTTAATACCTGCAGTCTGTTTTTAGAGTGTCCTAAATATGGGAAAAATATAGAAAGACAAAACAAACAATTCTGTATAGGAAGATACATTTTTTTTTCAAGTTTATTACAAATTTGTTGGTTATTTTCAACCATTAAACACAGTATATACCTGAGGTCTCTAAAGACCCATGACTTCATCACCCCCAGTGGCATACTAATGATTAACGACACAGGATATACAGTACCAGTCAAAAATGTGACTTTTGACACACCTTACTTCAGTCGCTTTTCATTATTTTAAAATGTTATGCATTGTAGATTAATACAAAACTATTAAAAAAGGTAGTACTTGTAATGGCTTTCAGTTAGCAGCTGTGCTGGGGGAAATATGTAATGGCCAATATTCAGTAAAGTGTACACTGTTCCTTTAGGAGCTTTTTAAGAGCTTCTTACGGTAAGTGCGCCAGTGTTGTGCCGAATTCAGCACCTCCGCCAAAAAAAAAGCACCCCCTCTCAGCAGCGCGCACCCACCCACATCTTCTTGGCTTTAACTTTTTAGAAAATGAAAATACCCAAGGTACTGTTGTAAGCTTCGCTGACTCCTAAGACATAAAGAAAAATAGTCATGTCACCTGCAGCCTTTCCAATTAGGGGGTGCTTTTCCTGGCAGGGGTGATGAATTTGGCAACATAGTAGTGCCGAAATGTGCACCCCCGCCATGAAAAGCACCCCCTCTCGGCAGCACGCGCACACTGTCTTCTTGATAAAATTGCTTCAAATTTACTTAGAAATACGCTCCGAGAGGGGGTGCTTTTCCTGGCAGGGGTGCTGAATTCAGCACAACACTATGCTGAGAGCGTAGAGAACCAAAATTAGCATTGTGCTGTATCACGGCAACCACTAAACCAAGCTCCTTTCTTTTATTTCTTTTATTTATGTACGTAATGCCATGAATGTGCTTTGATGCTGCATTAACTCATGTATGAAGTAATAACTAAGTAAGTAGATTTTTTACATAGAAACAAACATTTTTTTTGGTCACTAACATTTCTTGCCTATTCTCAAGAATTTTCTAAACAAAATAAGCACACACAATACTGGGCTCTACTTGCTGTTTTAATTAGGCAACGTTTAAAAGGTATAATCTTAGGTAAAGTCTTCTCATCGTAATGAGCAAAGCTTACTGGGCTCAAGTCTTGCTAACTTTACTCATAAACACACAATATTGGGCTGTACTTGTGGTTTAAATTGAGTAAAGTTTAAAAATTATCATTTTATGAAGAAACTTTTTGTTTTAATTAGAAAATCATTTTTTACATTGTATAATAATTGTATAAATATGGTGTCGACTAGCTTTTAGCGTTTAGCAGTACCCATTAAGTATTTTAAACGGAGAAGTATTTTTGCATGGAAAGGAAAATCTAGTCTACGTTTAAGCTTAACCGCTGCACAGGAACCTGCCCCTAAACTACAAGTTCAAGCAGGGACTACTTTTTAGCTTGGATAACGACAGTATAATAAAAGGCTGTGACAAGTCTGTGCATTAACCTAAATATGAAAATAAAGTGGACACAGTGAACAGCGAGACTAAGCACAGGAGGGCTCAGGTTACCCATGCATCACCACTGCTGAGAGACCCGGCGCTTTGAAGTTCACGTCCGTATTCCCGGGACCCCGTCAGGCCTCCCGCTAACTAATCCCAGACTGTCGGCCCCTCCGCCCGCGGCCGGGCTGTTTTTACTGCAGGGCGCTGCGCCGCTGGCCTGTTTGGATTGGCGTGAGGGGAAGCTGGCCATTGTCTGGACAGGATCTCAGCGGAGATCGGCGCAGTAGATTGCGCCGGCTCTGGCAGGACTGGGCCGCGGAGCCTGACGTCGCCTGTGTTTGATTTGGACTCGGCGAGCGTGCCCGGCTAATCCAAGGACACAGACGGACCTGGAGGAAGAGAGCACTTGTGAAAACAAGCGTCCTGCCTGGAGACCAACTCACGGTTATTACCATTAACTCCTGGGCTAATATTAGAGTGATGTCTTTTCTCAGGATAACGCTGGGTTTTGAATTTAGACACAAGACACAGTGAGAGATTCCTCTTGTAGTCTTCTATTACTTCCTTATACAGTCCAATAATTTATCAATCTGAGCTGCCTGGAAATTCCTTTGTTAATCATCACTACAGGCTGCTTCAGTCAGCCAGTGCCCAGCTAACAATTTTTGGTTAGTAAAACGTTTTCTGAATGGTACTGTCACTCAGGAAGGAGGAGAGGATGGATGGACGTAAATGCAGGTTGTAATTTTAATAATATAAAACAGTAAACTACAGCAAATAAAACAGAAAGCAAACACGAGAAAAACCAAAAGCAAACACTAATTTAACCCTCTTATTATCTTTGGGGTGAATCTGACCCCATTTAGTGTTTAAAATCTCTGAAAAAAATTGGTTAACATTGAGTTTTCTCATCCATATTTATTATCTTCTCTTAGTTTAATGAGGACAATTATTAAAAAATATATTGAAATAAAATGTTTCAAACATTTTAATTTCAATGTCTCTTATTAAATCTGTTTTATTGACATAAATCATAAGAAACATTAATATTTTACACGCATTTGTGTGGTAATAATGTTGAGATCACTATGATATGAACAACACAATACTTATAATACTTATATAACACTAATAAAACACTTCAATCTAACAAGTTACCTGGATGTTTTATAAAACATTTTTAAACAACATTTTTAAACATTCTTGTAACATTGCTGCAATGTCACTTGTGTCAGTGATTTAATCTTTTAATTTTTTATTTGGAACGTTATGTGAGAAGCGTTCTAATAACATTACAATGCAAATCATTATAACTTATTACATCATTACATTATCACTGTAGACTACGTACTACAGGGGTTGGACAATGAAACTGAAACACCTGTCATTTTAGTGTGGGAGGTTTCATGGCTAAATTGGAGCAGCCTGGTGGCCAATCTTCATTAATTTAACATTGCACCAGTAAGAGCAGAGTGTGAAGGTTCAATTAGCAGGGTAAGAGCACAGTTCTGCTCTAAATATTGCAATGCACACAACATTATGGGTGACATACCAGAGTTCAAAAGAGGACAAATTGTTGGTGCACGTCTTGCTGGCCAGCAACATTCTTTGTGATGTATCAAGAGCCACGGTATCCAGGGTAATGTCAGCAAACCACCAAGAAGGACCAACCACATCCAACAGGATTAACTGTGGACGCTGTAAGAGGAAGCTGTCTGAAAGGGATGTTTGGGTGCTAACCCGGATTGTATCCAAAAAAACATAAAACCACGGCTGATCAAATCACGGCAAAATTCAATGTGCACCTCAACTCTCCTGTTTCCACCAGAACTGTCCGTCACCACAATCAATTATTGTGGTCTAAAACCAGGTGTTTCAGTTTCATTGTCCAACCCCTGTACTTACTTAATGTTAGTATACGTCTTGCTGGAAACGTTCCTAGAAGATTATTTCTGTAATGTTACAGGGTAATCTTGCTGGAAGTGCTGCTAAACATTCTTAAAACGTTCACTGTTGGCTGAGTTGACTCTTTATGGTCAAAAGTACAAAAGTATTGGGACAAATGCTCATTACTTGTTAATTCTTCCAAAAATCAAGAGTATTAAAACAGACAATTCTGTAGTAACTGTCTCTATTGTTCATTGAAGACTTTCTACTATTTCTTTTTTTTTCTAAAGTTTTGTTGTGAGGATTTGATTGCATTCTTTGACAAGTATCATAACTCCACCTCATCCAATCCAAATGCTCAATTCCAGGGGGTGTGTATACCACTCTACTGCCCCAGGCCTGGTATTAGACATAGTGCCAGTAGGTTCATGCTTATCTTTTCCAGAGAGTCCTATTCTATTGGCAGTACTTACCTGCAGCAATGGGTGTAACTTAAAAAAAGTTTTGTTTTTTTTTGTTAATTAAATAGGGGTGTCCACAAACTTGTGGACATATATTGTACCACAGTGGTTACCAGGAGGACTATCTAGTCCTGGAGTACCCAGCACCCTCATCTAATTACTGCCCCCTTCCTGAGTTGGAGGTAGTGTGGTAGAACAGGAAACCACTAAAAGGTCCAGGAACAGGGATGTAAACCACTGATACATCTAATGGGTTTACAGAGCGAACAACTACAGATGACAGGATTCACTGCTCTTCACTCTGCTCTATAGACCACAGTTCTGCTGCTCGTCACTCCACTTATGAGGACTTAATTTCATGATGGCTGTTTAAACAGTAAACAGTGTTTTATTAAAGAATCTGTGCTCTTCCAAAGCTCTCAGTACCTTATTTTAAACCCTCAAAATGTTACCAATGTCACCCTGTTATTTTTGGGGTCAATCTGACCCCATTCAGTGTTTAAAGTATCTGAAAAAAGGGTTGACATTGAGTTTCTTAATTTGAAGTAAAAAACTAAAATGTTTTATTGGTAGAAAACATAAGAAATATCAATATTTTACATATATGTGCATGGTAATCATGTTTTATAATCTCTCTAAATTTACCTTCGCTTTAGGCCCTGACCTAACAACACAATACTTATAATACTTATAAAATACTAATAAAATACTTATAATAATGCCAGACGACTGATCATTTTTCAAACAAATGTAAAGAAACTGGTGAGTAAACTTTGCTAACATGTTTAACAATCTGTAATTAATTATAATAATTTTCTGGAGGTTTAAATTACTAGGATCATATTGTCCCATAGAATACTAAACTATTAGTATACTTCTTTTAAACTAAAACTAAGCAAGTATGCTTTCAGTTTACTTTTTTGTTTTTATCAGTGACATACTAAACACAATTATACTGAAGTATACTTGGCTACACTTAAGTATACTATAGTATAAGTATACAGGCATATACTTGTACTTAATGGTTTGATCAAGACATACCTAAAAAAAGTACAATTAAGTATTATTTTTTTTATAAGTAAAACATGCTTGGCTTGTAGTTTGAGGTGGAATATCGTAGAGTAAATAGTACACCAGTGGCTCTAAACCTCATCATTTAAGGTGTAATTACTAACACAGAATTTTTTTTAAATATTCTTTCATATCCTAAGTATTTCTTGCTAATTTTATATGTGTGTAGTGTTACGACCCTGTGTGTTTAACTTGGGGGGGGCAGTGCAGGTTCGGGGAAGGTGCTGCTTGGGTGAACTCTTGTGATTGAGGGCACCTGGGTGAGGACACAAGTCTCGACATTAGGCCTCATTCCCTTTGTTTGTGTTTCTTGGGCCTGTTGGGCCTCATTTTTGGTTTCTTTGATTTTTGTTTGGTTCCTATGTTAATGTTTATAAATAATATGCAAAGGACTTTATTAATGGTTATTAATTAGGTTACAAACCATAAATTAGCAGTTACAACACATGAACAGGAAGGGCATCAGTGGCCTGCCTTGTACCAAATAGTGATTACACATTCATTTATTCTGTTAAATCTTACTTAAATTTTACTTTGTCTTTTCTAATAACTAAACTGACTTTCTATTTTATTTTATTAGATATGTTAATAAGTTTTGTCACTGTTGTTCTTCCTATTTATGTGCTTATTTTGTGCTTATTAATATTTTTAATGTATTTACAACTTAATTTATAACCATTAATAAACTTCTTTATAAACTATTTATAGACCCTTTATAAAGGAACCTTAATTTAAAGTGGTACCATAGTTCTAGTATACTTAATATAAGTCAAGTCAAGTCAAGTAGTTTTATTGTCAATACTGCATATGTACAGGACATACAGAGAATTAAAATTACGTTACTCTCCTTCCCAATTTTACAACAAGTACAGATAATAGATATAATAAAGGAGAATGGGAGACACTATGTGTACAATACAGCAGGGACACAATAGACATACATGAGACAAAAACAAGGTGCAGTAGTGAGGGGGAGGAATAGATATATAAATATAAGTAAATAAGTAAAAATAGATATATAATTATAATATAAAAGAGTGGGAGACACTATATGTTCAATACAGCAAGACACAATAAACATACGTAAGACAATAGTGCAATATTGATGGTGATTGAGATGGAATTACAGTAAAAATAGTATATATCAGCAGTGCAAATATGGTATGTGGTATATATCTTAAGGCAGGTAAAGTGAATGGGTGCGTAAGTCCTTAAAGTTCACAGTTTAATTAAGTGGAATTAAAGTGCGTATTGACAGTGCAAGTATATCAGTAGTGCAGGTGTTGTGTAGTGCAAGTCCGTTTGGAAGGGACCAGTACTTTGTGCATTGTAGTGCAGAGTTTCAGTACTGTATTAGTGGGGGGGTCAGGATGCTGAGTGAGTGTGTGCTGGGGGCAGGATTGGGATGGGGGGTAGAGCAGGAAGAGAGTTCAGCATCCTCACAGCCTGATGGATGGGGCTGTCTCGCAGTCTGCTGGTCCTCGCCCCGAGACTCCGCAGTCTCCTCCCTGATGGCAGCAGGCTGAAGAAGCTGTGTAGTGGGTGAGGGGGATCTCCTGCCAGACGGAGGGCTTTCCGTGTGAGGCGGGAGCTGTACAAGTCCTGAAGGGAGGGGAGAGAGGTGCCAACAATCTTCTCAGCTGCTCTCACGATGCGCTGGAGGGTCCTGCGGCAGGATGCTGTGCAGGCCCCGTACCACACGGTGAAACAGCTAGTCAGGATGCTCTCGATGGCCCCTCTGTAAAAGGTGGTCATGATGGGGGTGGGGGCTCCAGCTCTTCTCAGCTTGCGGAGAAAGTAGAGACGCTGATTTGCCTTCCTGGTAAGTAATATAATACTTGGGAAACATACTTCAAATTTACTAAGTTTATTTATTAAAACAAACTGTAAGTTTGCTTTTTTTTTGGTAAGGGTAGTGATTTCTTTGCATGACCTATGCCCCTATCGCTAGCATTGTAAGCCTGTTGGGAACATCGGCTAAAAGTGCTGTATTTGGGAATTTCGGGGGATAATTGGTGATACGTGTGATATTCCACAAAAGTTTCACTACAGCCCTACAAGTCCATTCAACACAAGATTTCTCCTTTAAAGAATTCTGTCCCTGAGAAATAATGTGTAATATATCTTACATACAGCCATAACCACAGGACACAACCGGCTGAGGTTTGTAAGCTGCTATTCGTGGATTTGTGGATGTAAATGTTCTCCCTATACTATATCTCAGTGTGGATGTTTCTCTGGTCTACCAGAAATTATCACCCATCACCCAACCCATTTACATTATCTGAGACCCACTTTGGGTCAATTTTGGGCCAATTTGGGGCCCAACAACATTTGGTCACAGCACTAGCCACCATGCTAACAGTCAAGAAGTTGCGTGTAGGAGATGTTTTCTCACTAATCAGCACAGTTTTTTTTATTTTTGTCTGCTCTGAGAACTAACACAGAAGGCCGGGAGTCCAGATTTATGCGTAATGCCAAAACGGACAATTTAGGCTTGGCAGATATCTCAAACATGCCTGCTCTGGCTGCTTATAGCTGCTTTCGGCTTCTCTTGGCTGCTCCAGGCTTCTCCAGGCTTTTTGAGGAGTCTGAAACAAAAGAAGTGTCTTTTCTCTTTCTAGAGTGAGTGCGCTGTGATATATAGAGCCCTGTGGAAGCTGGGCTGTCCCTGGTTAATGTAATCCATATGTCTGTAGCTGCTTTGATCAGGCTCTGACGGAGCGAGCATGCCTGTTCCGGACGACGCTGCCAAGAGGCTTCGTTCTGAAGCTGAGATGATTAGGGCTAAGTGACGGTAACGTACGGGGTCTTCTGAAGGGTCAGCTGTAGGGTTTGAGCTGCAGTGCTCTGTACAGACGGCCTGTTATGTCACAATTCACAATTCATCACGCTGCCGAGCCGAGAACTGCAGGAAACAGGCCCAGGCACTCCTTAGCTCATCATATCCTGTGAACGGCAGTTAATCATCATACTCTTTCCTGGACACATCCTACGCATGGAAGCCTTGGCAGAGGCCGTCCGTCTCTCCAGCGGCCAAAGAGCGAGAGACCGCGGCCCAGAACCGTTACTGTGGGACCCTGCTGCTTCGCCGCTTTCCACCGTGTCATTTCCTTCTGAGCTCTAAATTAATCGTGTCACTTCCTGTGGCTCTGCCAACCGGCAGGCCTCGATTCTGCCCGGCCCTTACTGCTTATTGTCCTCTGCTGTGCTGTAAATGATACACAGTGGAGATAATGTGAGTGTGTGTGTCCTCTTTACTGGAGAGGAAACTTCTCAGTTAAATGGGATTTTAATGTACAAGCAGTAACATTTCCTATGTATCCTGTATCCTACTCAAAAGTTTAAAACTCAAAACACATCGTCTTATTCAATTAATTGATATTTTGCATGTTTTTCCTACATTGTAAATACATACTAGTGATCCAGACTATGAAGGAACACATAATGAATCATGTAGTAACTTAAAAGTGCTTAGCTAATGATGAATAACTGTTATTTTTCACATTTTAAGAAACTA
Source organism: Astyanax mexicanus (assembly GCF_023375975.1). Taxonomy (NCBI): domain Eukaryota; kingdom Metazoa; phylum Chordata; class Actinopteri; order Characiformes; family Acestrorhamphidae; genus Astyanax; species Astyanax mexicanus. The sequence goes on from NC_064409.1 coordinate 74,962,351, forward strand.
AAAAGTTGCTATTACTTTTTTAAATACTGGCAACATAAACTGCAATTAATAAAAATTGTATTAACTAGTGATTTATTAATGTTCAAATTCTGATCAGCTGTGTGAGCATTTGTTAATATTTAAATTCTTACAAACGACTGCTTTGTTCACATATACTGATCATTAGTTAAACATAGTATATTAATGAAAGTTATTATGAAGTGTTACCAGAAAGTAACTTTGGCTGGTAACTTACCCTGTGACACAGAGGTAACTCTTGCTTTTTCTTTCCTGGGGTGTCCCTGATGAGTGCAAGTTTCATCGTAATGTTTTTGTTGGTCTTTGCAGCTGTACTTGAGGATACTTTCAAAGTTCTTGAAATGTTAACTTAGTTGAGAAGTTGTTGCTTCTCATAACATGGATTAGAACATTACTCAAATAGAGCTAGTCACTGTATACCAACTGTAACACTTGGGAGGCAGGATGCAAATGCAGGTCTAGTTTATCGTGCATATCTCAAGAAATAAGGAAAAGAACAAACACTTAATGAAGTAAAACAAACACTAAGGCTACAGAAACAAAGACTATAAAACATAAGACTAATAAACAATCAAGCAAATAAGCAAACAAAGAAACATAAACTACAGAAAACGAATCAAAAACTAAACTTACACAAAACTGCAGAATAGAGGAGCAAACAAATAGCTCACATAGACACTGGATTCAATTAAAAAAAGCACAACAGCAAACAAAGGAGCACATGGGATACTTATGCAAAGACACAGACAAGGAACACCTGGGAAGGTAACAAAGGGGCGGGGTTACAAATAAGATAGGGGCTAAGGTGGAGACATGACCAAAAACAAGTTGGTGACACCAACTTTACCTCTTCACTACTTTACAACTGATGCTCTCAAACACATTAAAAGACAAGAAATTCAAGTAATTAACTCTTGATGAGTTCAGCACAGCTGTTAACTGAAAGCCTGAATTCCAGGTGACTCTACCTCATGAAACTAACTGAGAAAATACAGCAGAGATGTGCAAAACTGTCTCTATCTAAACAAGGGATGCTACGTTAAAGAATCTAAAATACAAAACATATTCTCTTTGTTTATGCCATAATAATTACGTATATTTTTCTTTATAGTTTGGATGACTTTAGTATTAATCTACAATGCAGAATATTTAAAATTTAGGATTGCATATATGTAGTTCCAGCATTATTATTCAAGCATATGACAGTCATTATTGTAAGGGCTGGTGGCCGACTGGGGCGTCCTCCAGGGCATCGGAGGACGCGCCAGGCCAGCGCCGAGGGTTAGTTGGCTAATTATCAACACCTGCTTTCAACACCTTATAAGCAACGCCAACCAGCCACTCGGCGCTGGATCTTTGAAGCTCGTGAGAGCGAATCTATGCCCGTTTTTCGAGTGAGCCTCGGCTCTTTTCTCTTTCTCTTCCTGCTATCCCTTTGGAGAGAGTATGATCCAGCACCGCTGGCATACTCCTCCCGCAAAAGTATCTTCCTCTGTCCCTTTCTTCTCTCTCGAGTCTGCTGGAGATAGAGCTGTGTGCTCTCTCCTGTGTCTCTGTGTTTGTGTGTGTGTGTGGTAGCCGCTGCGAGGCACGCGGTGTGCTCACCTGTTCTCTCCCCTCGCTGTTCCTCTTCTCTCTGGTGGAGCAGCGTTTAATCCAAAAGCACCCCAATTCACTTCTTTGTTTAGTTTGGAAGCTCTTTTGTTTTTACCTCGCTCCATAAGAGGTAGCCGTTAGCTTCCGCGGCGAGTCTTGTTTACATTCTCCCCTTCTCTTTCACTCACGCTGGGCGTGAGGTTTTGTTTTCCACCCGTTTTTCGTTGCTCCGCCCCTTTCGGCGGAGGCTCTAAGGGCGAATAAAGCGGCCGCGTCCCAATCCGCTCGCTGGTTCAGTGGTTAGAGCATTGGGCTGCGGCCGTGACAGCCCAGGTTCAATCCCCGCGTGGAGCGGGGTTTAATAATAAATATATATACATAATATTATTATATAATATTATTATATATCCTATTTACGTAAATATATATACATAATATTATTATATAATATTATTATATCTCCTATTTATATATATATATATATAGATATATTTAGATATATATATATATTTATTATTATTATTATTATTATTTTCCTTTTTCTTGGGTTTACCTGCTTTGAGATCTACTGCTCTGCACTTGGGTTCTAAAAAACCTTCTGGGCTGGAGAGCTACTGCTCCCAACCCATTACAGAAAGATCCAGCCTCTACATGGACCCAGCAGAGCAGCAAGATCTCAAGCAGGTAAAGCTCACCCTAGGGAACCAGGGGGTTTCCATCGGGAGACATGAGCAGACCCTGCAGCAGATCTTGGCCCAGCTACAGGGTCTGACGGCCAGGCTGGCCCAGAACCCACCCCCAACCATTCAACCAGTTCCCCAGGGGCCGGACCCTCTTCCGGCAGAGCAGCCTGTGGCAGCTGCACCCCCCTCTGCACATTTGGTTGAGCCACCGTTACCGGCTCCCATGCGCTACGGGGGTGAGCCAGGGGGCTGTAGGGGTTTCCTTTTACAGTGCTCGCTGGCTTTCGAGCTACAACCCTCCCGCTTTCGGTCGGAGCGGGCCAAGGTGGCATACATCGTCTCCCTCCTCACCGGAAAAGCATTAGCGTGGGCAACCCCAGTATGGGTACACCAGCCGGGCGTTTGCACCACAGCTACGCTGTTCGCGGAAGCTCTTTTGCGAACATTTGACCTTCCGGTTCGAGGAGAGGAGGCGGGGGCCCGCCTCCTGAACCTGTGTCAGGGTAGGAGGTCGGTGTCTGAGTATGCCATCGAGTTCCGAACACTCGCGGCTGAAAGCGGGTGGAACGCTAGTGCGCTCGCTAGCGCATTCCATCACGGGCTCAATGAGGATCTCAAGGATGAGCTCGCCCATCGCGACTCGCCAACCACACTTGATGACCTCATTGAGCTCACCCAGAGGCTGGATAACCGCCTGAGAGAGCGGTGTAGGGCACGCACTGGGGATGGACCCCCCAGACCTACAGGTAATAGGGGGCGGCCCATGCAGTTGAGGCACACGCGCCTCTCGCAAGAGGAGCGAGACACCCGTATGCGGGAAGGCAAGTGCCTCTATTGCGGAACATCAGGGCACCCACGCACCGCCTGTCCAGAGTTGGCGTTGAAACACCAGCATCCGTTAGGGGGTAAAGGACCCCTAACGGACCGACCCGGGTTCCCTCGGACTACAGGGGTTTTCCTCAATGCCACACTGGCATGTGGGGGCTCTGAGGTCCGCCTGCCCGCCTTCCTGGATTCAGGAGCGGCGGGTAACTTCCTGGACGCAGCCACAGCCAGGAAGCTAGCCTTGCCGCTGGTCCGTCTGAGGGAACCCCTGCCTATAGAGGCGATCGACGGGCGGTCCCTGGAGCCAGGGGTGGTGTCACATCAAACACGTCCCCTCACGCTGCGAGTCGGGTCGCACTCTGAACAGATCACGCTGTTCATCATCAGCGCCCCCGACTTGCAGCTGGTTCTGGGATTTCCCTGGCTCCAGAGGCATAACCCCCATGTTGACTGGCTGTCCCGGTCAGTGTTGGCATGGGGGCCCGCCTGTCGGTCCTCCTGCCTCCAGCCTTTTCGAGCACCCAGAGGCACAAACCTCGATCCCGGGGCTGCTGACCTTTCCCGAGTGCCCACCGACTACCATGACCTCGGGGAGGTGTTCAGCAAAAGGAAGTCCCAGATACTGCCCCCCCACCGCCCCTGTGACATGGCCATCGACCTTCTCCCTGGAACTAGTCCCCCCAGGGGAAGGTTGTTCTCCCTGTCAGGCCCCGAGCGTCGGGCGATGGAGGAGTATATCCAGGAGGCTCTGGCCCTGGGTTTTATCCGACCCTCTTCCTCCCCGGCCGGCGCCGGCTTTTTCTTTGTGGGGAAGAAGGATGGGGGATTGAGGCCCTGTATAGACTACAGAGGCCTCAACAAGATAACGGTAAAGAACCGTTATCCCCTACCCCTCATGTCGTCCGCCTTCGAGGCACTGCAGCAGGCCACCATCTTCACTAAGTTGGACCTGCGCAGTGCCTATAATCTAGTCAGGATTAAGGCGGGCGACGAATGGAAGACGGCGTTCATCACCCCCTCTGGGCACTATGAGTACCTGGTAATGCCCTTCGGGTTGATGAATGCCCCCGCTGTCTTCCAGGGGTATATTAATGAGGTGCTCCGGGAGGCGTTGGACAGGTACGTGTTCGTTTACCTGGACGACATACTCGTGTACAGTCGTTCGGTGAACGAACACGTCACCCATGTCCGACGTGTACTCCAGCTACTGCTAGAGAACCACCTCTACGTCAAACTGGAGAAGTCCGAGTTCCATGTGCAGACAGTGTCCTTCTTGGGATTCGTGGTGTCCCATAACACCCTGCACATGGACCCCACCAAGGTCAAGGCAGTCGAGAGCTGGCCCCAACCCACCTCGGTACGCCTGGTCCAGCGCTTCCTGGGCTTTGCTAATTTTTTCCGGCGGTTCGTCCGGAACTTTAGCACTGTGGCCGCTCCACTGACCGCCCTGACCAGGAAGACCTCAGGGCGGTTCACCTGGACCACAGAAGCCCAGGAGGCGTTTGATGCTATAAAGAACCTGCTGACCAGGCCACCTGTTCTCCGACTGCCTGACCCCGGACTCCCATTTGTCGTGGAGGTGGACGCCTCGGAAGTAGGCGTGGGTGCGGTCTTGTCCCAGCGGGCGGGGCTGGATGGCAGACTACACCCATGTGCCTACTATTCCCACCGTCTGACCCCTGCCGAGCAGAGGTATGACGTGGGAGATAAGGAGCTCCTGGCGGTGAAGCTTGCCCTAGAAGAGTGGAGGCACTGGCTTGAGGGGGCCGAACACCCCTTTCTGGTCTGGACTGACCACAAAAACCTGGCCTACATCCAACAGGCCAGGCGCCTAAATCCACGCCAGGCCAGATGGGGGTTGTTTTTCACCCGGTTTGATTTCGTCTTGTCATACCGCCCTGGGTCCAAGAACATCAAACCGGACGCCCTCTCTCGCCAGTGGGAACCCCTCCCTCTCCTAAGCGAGCCCTCCACCATTTTACCTCCGGCCAGGATCCTGGCGCCCCTTCGGTGGGGACTCTTGGACGCCGTCAGACGGGCCCAAGAGACAGATCCCGGTCCGGGGAACGGCCCACCAGGCCGGGAGTATGTACCCCACTCCCTCAGGAAAAGGGTGCTCACCTGGGGACACTCCTCACCTCAGGTCGCACATCCAGGGGTCACACGCACGCTCGAGTTCCTGCGGCGCCAGTTTTGGTGGCCCCGCATGGAGAAAGACGTGCGTGCCCACGTGGCCGCCTGTGTAGTCTGCGCGCAGGGTAAGGACCCCAGAACCAGGCCCACGGGTCTGCTGCACCCTCTAGCGGTCCCCTCGCGTCCCTGGTCACACCTGTCCTTGGACTTTATCACGGGGTTGCCCCCGTCTCGGGGCAACACCGTGATACTAGTCATCGTTGACAGGTTTTCCAAGGCTGGTAGCTTTGTGGCTCTGCCCAAGCTACCAACCGCGCAGGGGACTGCAGAGGTGCTGCTGGACCAGGTGGTCCGCATCCACGGACCACCCGCTGACATCGTGTCAGACCGTGGGGCGCAGTTCACCAGCCGGTTCTGGGGGGCCTTTTGCCGCTTACTGGGGGCTGAGGTCAGCCTGTCCTCGGGGTTCCACCCCCAGTCCAACGGTCAGACAGAGAGGGTCAACCAGGATCTGGAAAGGACCCTCCGCTGTCTGGCTTCCTCTGCCCCGTCTACCTGGTCCGACCAACTGAAGTGGGCGGAGTATGCCCACAACACCCTCAACACCTTCAAAGTCCTTCGCCGGATCAATCCGGTATCATACCGGCTCGCCCTGCCACCCGCCCTTAGAAGAGTCCACCCGACCTTCCACGTGTCCCGCCTTAGGCCCCACCTCTGTTCTTTGGGTCCGGCTGCTCCCCCGGGTCCCCGCACCATAGGTGGTGCCCTCCAGTACCTGGTGGACTGGGAGGGGTACGGTCCGGAGGAGCGGTCCTGGGTGCCCGCTAGACACATCCTGGACCCGGAACTGGTTAGGGCTTTTCGGCGAGACCGTGCGGCGGGTTTAGGGCCGTCGGGTGCCGCCCCTCGGGGGGGGGGGTCCTGTAAGGGCTGGTGGCCGACTGGGGCGTCCTCCAGGGCATCGGAGGACGCGCCAGGCCAGCGCCGAGGGTTAGTTGGCTAATTATCAACACCTGCTTTCAACACCTTATAAGCAACGCCAACCAGCCACTCGGCGCTGGATCTTTGAAGCTCGTGAGAGCGAATCTATGCCCGTTTTTCGAGTGAGCCTCGGCTCTTTTCTCTTTCTCTTCCTGCTATCCCTTTGGAGAGAGTATGATCCAGCACCGCTGGCATACTCCTCCCGCAAAAGTATCTTCCTCTGTCCCTTTCTTCTCTCTCGAGTCTGCTGGAGATAGAGCTGTGTGCTCTCTCCTGTGTCTCTGTGTTTGTGTGTGTGTGTGGTAGCCGCTGCGAGGCACGCGGTGTGCTCACCTGTTCTCTCCCCTCGCTGTTCCTCTTCTCTCTGGTGGAGCAGCGTTTAATCCAAAAGCACCCCAATTCACTTCTTTGTTTAGTTTGGAAGCTCTTTTGTTTTTACCTCGCTCCATAAGAGGTAGCCGTTAGCTTCCGCGGCGAGTCTTGTTTACATTCTCCCCTTCTCTTTCACTCACGCTGGGCGTGAGGTTTTGTTTTCCACCCGTTTTTCCCTGTCCACCCGTTTTTCGTTGCTCCGCCCCTTTCGGCGGAGGCTCTAAGGGCGAATAAAGCGGCCGCGTCCCAATCCGCTCGCTGGTTCAGTGGTTAGAGCATTGGGCTGCGGCCGTGACAGCCCAGGTTCAATCCCCGCGTGGAGCGGGGTTTAATAATAAATATATATACATAATATTATTATATAATATTATTATATATCCTATTTACGTAAATATATATACATAATATTATTATATAATATTATTATATCTCCTATTTATATATATATATATATATAGATATATTTAGATATATATATATATATATTTATTATTATTATTATTATTATTTTCCTTTTTCTTGGGTTTACCTGCTTTGAGATCTACTGCTCTGCACTTGGGTTCTAAAAAACCTTCTGGGCTGGAGAGCTACTGCTCCCAACCCATTACAATTATAATGTATTATGTATTTTAAATAATGCATTATAAATACAGGATTCATAGAAAGTGTTACTTTAACAAGCCATTGGATATCAAAGCACGTTGTAGAAAACTGATGACAGTTTTTGTCCAGAAAAGACATAAAGACATGGCCTTTTTTGTTTTTTAACATGAATATCTGTGTAATAGCAGTAGTGGTTATTATCATTTTTTTATTTCATACACATGTGATTTTCTTGGCTTTAAAAATAGCAATGGAGCCAAGCCTAGCTTTTGAATATTAAAGCATGAGTCTGAGGTCTGGGATGAGACTCTGGGATGCAAGTCAGAGTGAAGTCTCGAGTTTCTGGGATTCAACCCAGTCTCTAGGATGCAATGAGGTCTGAGGTTAAGAGGTTCCAGTCATGTCTCCACAGTAAAGTCTCTGGGGAACAAGTCAAACGAGTCAAACCAGGAGTCTCTTGGGTGCAGGTCAGAGTCGAGTTTCTGGGATTCCGTGCTGAATCATGTTCTGAATCTCTGGGGTTTGAGTTGGAATCGAGTTTCAGGGATTCTGATCTGAGGAAAGGGTTGACTCTCTGGGGTGTAAGTCTGGGTTGAGTTTCTGGGATTCTAGTCCATGTCAAATCTTGAGTCTTTGGGGGCAAGTCGGAGTCTCAAGCTTCTGGGATGTGGGTCCAAGTTTTGAGTATCTGAGTATCCAGCTGCAGTCTTGAGTCCCTGGGTTTCCATTCAATGTAAAGCCTGGAGTCTTTTTCTATGGTTGAAGTCTGAGTTGACTTTCTGGGGTATGATTGCAAGTGGCACCTTTGGGGACATTGTCTCTTGATTCTCTTGGGTAAGTCTTCGCAAGGGGAAACTTTGTCTTTGAGATTTCAATCTATGTCTGAACCATTGAAAAAGTTTATTTCACACCAAAAACAAACCCAAGCATGATTCAGTTTGATCCTCTTTTGGTAAAATCAAATTTAGTCCTGGTTGTGGTCACCTATATAAATAAAAGGGCACCTTTTATACCTGCTATTTACGTTCAGAACAAACGTCCGAAAGTCTGGACCAAACAGGATTGGTGTTCAATCCCCCTAAATCTCTACTTTACAGACATTTTCACCATTTTCACAGAAGAGAAAGTCTTTTTGAAGCAAGTTTCTGAGACGTTTGTGTCTCTTGAGTCACCAAATTCTGTCTCTGAGATTTGAGTCCATGTAAGAAAAAAAGTCTTAAGCCAAACACTCAGGAGATGTGTGTTTAATTCTTGAATCTAAGAAATGTGTGTGTTAGGGATTCAATATTTAGTGTGAGTAGGTTTTGAGCTCTTGAAGTCTTGAGTTCACAAGGTTCCAGTTATGTTCCAGGTCTTTGCAGAACAAATCCATGTTTAGTCTTGAATCTGAACCATCAAATTAACCCAAGCAGTGGTTTCACACAGGCATAAACCTAAACGCACCAAAATGCCCACCAATAAACCACATGAGCAGGCTGTGTCCTCTGATTGGTCGGAGCTGTCGGGAGCAAGTGCAAGAAAGTAAATATGGCAAGAAGATTCTGTGTTCCTGTGTGTATATCTGTGCAGTGTAAAGCTGCGTTAAGACAGAACGCAGAGAACTGCTCAAAGCCATGTGACCCGGTTTACTATGTGTACATCTGTGCTGCACGTCCAAACACTGTGTTTGAGAGCGCAGTGTTTCAATGATCAGTTTTGTGTTAAAGCACAGGTATAGGCGCTGGAACACAGAATCCTCTCACTATATTTACTTTTTTTTATTTATATTTAACGTTACTCCTGCGCCAGACAGTTCTGACCAGGGCTCTCAAGTTATGAAGTTTGGAGGGAGTGAGATTGCCGGGGGGAGGGGGGGGGTTGCGTGGGGTTGGTGGATGTGCGCTGTTCTTCTTCAGTTGTTAAACGGGGCGGGGTTTTAATTCGCGCCTGACACTCCGGCTGAAACTCCACCCTCTTTGACGAGGTCTGCCTAACAACAGAGCGATCTATATTCTGATTGGCTCAATGAAAGTACATTATAATATATGGCCGATGGATTGACAAGCATAAGAGGTGTGCGTGTGTCACATGCTCAAAGTGTGAGACTTGAGAACACTGGCTCTGACCAATCAGAGGACACAGCCTGCTCACGTGGTTTATTGGTGCACATTTTGGTGCGTTCAGGTTTATGCCTGTGTAAAACCAAACCAAACAGAGGGAGAAAACGCTCCAAATAAATGAACTCATCAACTGATCCAGATCATAGAAACTATAACACAACTACAGGTGTGAAAACCCCCCTTAGTCAACCTCTGGTTTACTCTCATTTTCACTGGAATGAAAGCTGCTCAGTTGAACAGGATTCTACATACAACTGGATATCAAAGCACATTTTTGACAGTGTAAAGATGATATCATCCTCGTCAGATGTTGCAGTTTGAGAGCTGCCTCTCGCCGCTCTGTAATTAGCGGAGTGCCCTCAGAGCCTGGGCTTGTAAACCACGTGTGTGTGTCCCTGGGCTGGCTCGAGTGCAGTCTCTAATCTGTGTCAGGATCTATATTTTATGCCACAATTTATAGAGGAAGGGGGAGTGGAGGAGCCTGAAGAAGGGCTGAAGGGTGTTTTTGCCGAGGTGCACCTGTAGCCCTGAGGTTCCTCCTTGTGAGAGCAGATCTTGGCGGTGAAGCGGGACGAACCGCAGTGTTCTACATGTGTTAGAGATTGAGAAGTTGATGGGCTTTTCAGCAGGAACATGATGGAAAACGGCATCCAAAGAACACAGCACTGGCAGCGGAGTCATCAACATGCCGAGCGCTAATGAGAAAATGATACCTCCTCCCTCTCGGCCTCCGCCGGGGAGACGGCTACTACTCGGCTTCAGCGGAGAGATTCAAAGTGAAAGTCGGCCTCCGGAAAAGTAAAGTTTTCCATGCGATCATGAGTCAGACGGGGGGATAATACGGGAGAGTATAATGGGACTCAGCTGTGCTTCTAATCAAAGGAAGATGGGAGGAAATGTAATAAGAGCAGAACAAAAAGAAGGCTGGAATACTTCTGGACCTGGACGTCAGTGCACAGGCCTTCAGCAGACAGCCTGCTCTGGGTTCTGGTAAGCTTTACCTCATGGCATGGTGAGGTTTTCCACAGTAAATTGTTATTTTTATGCATTTCTCGGGTTTGAGAGTAAAAGTAGGAAAACAGACATTTATACAGTTTTTTTAACACAATGTTTGTTCAACAGGTGTTCCAGTATTTGCTGTGCCCAAGTCAATATTACACAACTGGACAATGAAGATGGAATTACTGTAATAGGAATACCTGGGCAACCACTGCACAGTGCTAACCTATACGAAGAGAAAACAACCTTAATTACCCCATTTTTCACACTATAAGGCGAAGCAGATTATAAGGCACACTATCAGTGAATGTCTATTTTCTGCTCTATTTTCATGCAGACATCCCAAGTTGCAAAAGTTGATTTCAGGGAGGTTACAATATCACAAAAAATTGCACAACATCAAAAACATTTCATATCATATTACAATAATTATTAATATTGCCTCCGCCATGATCTGCTTTCTCTCACTCACTGAACAAATCCCGTCCGGGAGGGGGGAAAAACACTGCCCGCCCACACTAAAAACTGATTGGCTGTCTCACAGACTCTTTGCAGAGAACAGGCCAATCAGAACCCTCTCTGTTTTCTCTCTCTCCTTCCCACACGCAATTCGAGAAAAAAACTCTGTGGCCTGTGTGCGCGTTTGAGGCACTCGTTCTGAATTCTGGGAGATTATATGTGACTCGCGGGCATCAGGGAGCCACTACCGAAATGCGGGAGACTCCCACAGCTTCAGGGAGACTTGGTTTGTCTGCATAAGGCGTCAATCATTACTAGAACCATTTATAGTGGCTAATCACAGTATTGCACTCTCGAAAATTGGCAAATGCCAACACAAATTAAGATATATTACAACAGACAGTTTGATGTAACAATCCCCCCAAGTCCACAAAACTTGCAGACGTGTAATGCCCACAACTGACCTCCAAAAACTCCACAACACTCTTTCATATCCTTAACATTCCTGGTTTAAAACGTCTTACAAAAACAGATGTTTTTTTCTGTGATAAAAGCACACCAAAATAACGTGTCCTTCACCACAGACAACAAAAGGAAAGATGTCCTTCACTGTTATAAAGCCCACTGTTTCCTAATTTCCTCTTTTCTGAGGCCTTGATGGGTCAGCTAGCACAGTTCTAGCTACGGTTGAGCATTATTCCACCATATTTCTCTACAATAGTCACTGAGCTGATGTTCCAAAACACTCTGGCAGCAGAAAAGAGGAGACAGCGGAGTCGCAGAACAATACGGATGAGCAATACGCATGAATCCAAGTGCAGTTGATTCGTTTTTCACATTTCTCTTTCCCTCCCTCCCTCCCTCTCTCTCTCTTCATGTGGGCTAGGCCTGAACGGTTTGTTGTGGCGTATAGACGTGTTTAGTCTGCCAGCAGCGTGATGCACTTGAGGTTTGGGGGAGATAAAAAAGCAGACCATAATACTATTACAGGCAACGTTCGAGCCCATGTATCAGCCGCATTACATCATCTTCCTGTTCGTCTGCTGAGTGCTGTGTGTTTTCTTATGCAGGAAGCTCAGCGAGGAGCTCAGGAACCAGTTAAAGGATGTGAGAACTGCCTCTGTCAGTAACTCCTAAAATCCTGAGATAATGATGCAGTATTAACTCAAATAGATGACATGAAATGACATGAAATTATGATACTAGGTAAGGAGACAGAAAGCAAGTGTGATATGAAGATTTTATAAAAGCCTGCTTCGAATCCCGGTCATGCAGATGGCCATCAGCTGCCAGAGCCCTGAGAGAGCACAGTTGGTCTCGCTCTCTCTGGGTGGCTACAGTAGATGGCGCTCTTTTCCCTCATCACTCCTAGGGTGATGTGGATCAGCACAAGGTTGCGTCTGTGAGCTGATGTATCAGAACCGAGTCGCTGGGCTTTCTTCCGAGTGCGCTGTGATGCTACTCGGCAATACAGTTCAAAAAGAGGCGGAGTCTCACCTCATATGTGTTGGAGGAGGCGTGTGCTAGTCTTTACACTCCTGTTATTGAGTCATGTTCTAATCCATATTACGAGAAGCAAGAACTACTCTACTAAGTTAATAAAAAAACGACGTTAAGAAATGGAGGTCGGTCAATCTGAAAAGTGCAGTTGCAAAGACGATCTAAAACATTATGATGGAACTGGCTCTCATCAGGACAGCCCCAGGAAAGGAAGAGCAAGAGACAACCATATTCACCATACTACAGACTGTTACTGATAAATATCAGTTCAGGGGAACTGTGGAAGTAAATGAGTTCCATAAAACTAGACATTTCCTATGCTGGAAAAACAGGCAAATTAACAAAAGTGTTTTTTTCAGAGTGTTTAAGCCCCTTTCATTGTGCAGCACTGCTTAAATGCACGTTTAAAACACTAAATATATTAAAACCTTGTGGAATGACTGCACATGAAGGTAAAAGGGACTTACTCCATACAGTGTATAGATTGCAATTAACCCTAAGACCTCTCAGGAGTGAATTTAGTGGGCTTTTAAATTGTGATGGACACTTTTATTCCTGTCATTTGTCAGGAAGGACACATTATTTGTTGAGTGTGTTTTTGTTTAACAGAAAACATCTGTTTTGGAAGATGTCATAAACCAAGAATGTTAACCCTGTGTGTTCTGTGACTTTAATGAGCCCCTTAGGATTACTAATCAGTAACAACATGCATACAAGCAGTGCAGGTTGTTAAAAGTAAGTTATACCAGTGGGGGAAGAACAGGAACAACTGGTGGTTTAAGAAATGAACAAGATGACAATAGACTAGAGAAAATGGAGTCCAAGCTGAATATGACCCATTAATTATTAGTTAAAATCTGGGGTAATGATGCATCGCCATCAGCAGCCAGAGTCTGAGAGAGGACAATTCATACAGTGTGTATCGGAGGAGACATGCTCATGTCCTCCACCTCCTAGCATCAGGAGCATTGTAAGTGATAGTCCTATTGAGTGGAGCACTGTTGGTCACTGTTGATATTTTGTGGAAAAGTGCTGAATGTCATAAGGAAATGTAAATTCAGAGGGACGGTTTAGTGATAGTGTTCCTTATAATCCAGTGCATCTTATAGTGTAAAAAATGCGATAACAAGAGCTCAGCACCTCTCGAACTGCTTTAAAACTCTTGGAGAACCATTTCAGGTTCTACCTACTGAAGCCGACTGAAAGAATAATCCAAAAATGGGCAAAGTTAGGATCCATGCATCCATACATCCAATTTGAAGAATCTAAAGCAGGGGTGTCCAAACTACGGCCCGCGGGCCATTTACCCGTGAGGTATTTTAGAAATAGAATGAAAGTTGGCCCACTGTTAAGCAGGTTTCTATAATGTGAGATTCAAAGTTTGGACGCTAGGTGTCAGAAACGGGCCAAAGAGTCTAAAAGCGGAGAGGGTGCGCATTTCTAGCGCATGAAAAACGGGGCAAAGAGTCTAAAAGCAGAGAGAGTGCGCATTTCTAGCGCATGAAAAACGGGGCAAAGAGTCTAAAAGCGGAGAGAGTGCGCATTTCTAGCGCATGAAAAACGGGGCAAAGAGTCTAAAAGCGGAGAGAGTGCGCATTTTTAGCGCAGAAAAACAGGGTAAAAGAGTCTAAAAGCGGAGAGAGTGCGCATTTCTAGCACAGAAAAACGGGGTAAAAGAGTCTAAAAGTGCACGGTTCAAAACAGATTCTAAAAGTTGCTGTAATTAAGGAGTTTAATATTAAGAGACATCATGAAATTAAACATCAATTTGAAAAATCTTAGTTTACACAACACTGTGAAAGATAAAGATAAGTAAGTCAAGTAAAATGGTGTGAAAATGAAATAATCAGAGTTTGGCCCATGACTTCAAATATATTTCTCTTTCTGGCCCCCAACAAAAAAAGTTTTGGACACCCCTGATCTAAAGTAAAGTAAATAAAACATATTTTGGCTTTTTTGTCTACTTCATAATATCATATGTGTTCCCTCGTAGTTTTTATGTCTTCAATATTAATCTAAAATGTGGAAGAAAAAAAATGATGTGGGGTTTTGACTGTTACTGGACATGTCTCACATATTATATGTATTATACTTATTAGGATGAATGTCAATTCAGGGGAATTGTGGAGGTCAAAATGAGACCTGAAAAAAAAAAACATAAACTCTTGTAGATTACTGCTCCTATGCTGGTAAGAAAGGCAAATCTGATCCCTTATTTCATTGCAAAGCAGTTAAAGGTGGTGAGGCACCGTTCCATAACACGACAACACAGTAGATGTGTTTTCTTTAGGAATGTCAATGTGAATGTGTGCTCAAACTTTTGCATATGACTGTATGTTCAGTTTTTAATTTACTGCTGTTCATAAATAGAAATAAATCTAAAAATCAGAAACTGAAAATAAAATTTGTAATGACCAGTGTTGGGAGTAACGGCGTTAAAACTAACAGCGTTACTAACGCCGTTACTTTTTTCAGTAACGAGTAATCTAACTAATTACTATGACTGTAACTATAACGCCGTTACCATTTCCGACACCCCGTTACTGCACGTTACTTTAGCAGCTCTATGAACTTTTTTTTTTTATTTCGCTTTGCCCTGGTTAACCCCTCTTCTTTCCGGTGAACTTGAGTTTCTGGCCGCTGTGCCTGTGGTTTGGCGTGGTGAAGTGAGGCACAATTGTGACGATTTGCGTGCTCTAATCAATTCAGTGATTGCAGTGGACCACCCAAGTTCCGAATTAAGGACGTTAAACTCTTTTTAGCTGCTCCGGTTTTTGTGGTGCTGCTGCTTTCTCTTTTAGAGCTTAGATTCTCTGCCCGAACCCGACCTGACCCAAAGACCGTCCCAAAATCAGGCTCCTATTTTTATTTTATATAAAGCTCTGGTGTGATAATCACAATGTTGCTAAGTAACCAATTATTATTGTTCACTAAAGCGAACGAAATAGCGAAAATTGAAAGTGAAAAACATTTGTGTTAACTGAAACTAATAAAAACGGTACTTAAAAGGAAAAACATAACTATCTCGAACTGTATTTTGTGTTTATAAAACTAACTAAAACGAACTGAAATTACTGATAGAATACCCTCATTTTTGTGTTTAATTTATTTATAAGCGCTGTTGTACAGCGGAGTTGTACAGCGGGAGTTGTTGTGCCGAGCGCGCGGCACTCGTGGTCCGTTAGTTCTTGTGTAAAGCGCTCGCGCTAGCAAGCCCACCCTAAAATGAACAGAAAAAATAAAAACAAAATTAAATTAAACTATAATAAAAATGAAAAATGTAATCACGTAGCTCTGGGCGCACGTGAACGCCTCCGCGTTTGACTTGCAGCATTGTGTGTAGCTGTTCTTAAAAATCATTTAAATTAAATAATAGTTCTATGCTTCTATGTTACAGTGTTAATTAACATAATTCTGATTATATTTCGCTCATTCAATCAGCCCGAAAACAGACAGTTTATGGGGCGGATCGGGTCGGGCTCATAATGACAGTTCATGGTTCGGGCTTGGGCAGAATGTGCACGGGCTCCCTGGGTCGGATTTTTTGGGCACGATCTAAGCTCTATTCTCTTTTGGTGAAACTGTTATATTAATACCATTTTAACGGGCATTAAATTGTTGTTTTTGTCCATTATTTTGTTTTATATATACATATTTCTTTTGAGTGTGGCTTGGTTTGTTAAATTTCATCCCCAGACGCGTTTTTCCGCTTTTTTCAGTATTACAAGTTTTAGTAATTTTCTTTGGTTGTGTGGAGAATTTCGTTTTATTTTTTTGAAATTCGTTAGATTATATTTTTGTCAACATTTTGGGTTTATTTTCGTTTGTTATTTTTTGTTATTTTTCTAATAATAATAGTAAATGCATAATTGATTTCCTTTTTTTTTTGACGGGTGAATAATAAAAAGTAACGCGATAGTTACTTTTACTGGTAACTAGTTACTTTTATAGTGGAGTAACTCCGTTAGTAACTCAGTTACTTTTTTGGAGAAGTAATGAGTAACTATAACTAATTACTTTTTCAAAGTAACGTGCCCAACACTGGTAATGACCATAAGCCTATGTGACACTGTGAATCCCCTTTATCTGCATCCAACTCAAGGCTGTAGTTAGGCCTTAGACCTGTTGCTTTTTACACTGATGTGCTAAATTTTATTAGACTTTTATTAGACTAGTACTGTGTCTCATGACTTCTGCCATGTCCCACAGAAGCTAAAGAACTCTGAACTGACCTGTGGGCAGAGGAGTCAAGTAATGAAGTACAAATACCTTGTTACCTTACTTAAGTAGAAATGTTGGTTATCTATACTATATTTTATATAACTTTTTACTTATATTCCTTACATTTCAAAAATAGCCCCGTTACTCCTTTTTAATTTCAGCTGGTTTTCATTCCGGCTTCTCATTGTTCAATAAAACCTCTATCCAGATAAATCTCTTCATCCAGATAGAGTGAATCTGATTGTGATTGGATGTAGAGATATATAAACATATACCATTCTGATTCCCTATTGGTTTATACTGTGATCCATCACACCTGCACCATCCACCCCCCCCCCCCCCACACACACTCCAGACGTATATAGCCTAGTATGAAGATGATCCGTGCAGAGACTCAAGAAAACCAGGCTGTTTGCTTTTGCTGTTTTTGCAGCTATAGCTGCACAGCTGCACCAAGAGATGTGTGATGTGTACGAGAGAGAAGCACGTAGCGCTAATGCTAATGCGTAACAGCAAAAAGACGTATGAATTCTGATTTGACCGTTCACATTCATGTTGCATGTCTATGGATCGGATACGTATCCAATTTAGGATCACATATGAAAGTGATTCAAATCTGATTTGAAAAATTTGGATTTGGTGCGTTCACACAGCCATGAAAAAATCAGACCTGAGCCACATTGAGCAAAAAAATCTGATTTGAGTCACTTCAGTCTGGTAATGTGAAATTCTTTTTTGGCATGTCAGTGTAATAGAAAAGGGCAACTTTCATTCCTGTCATCTTAAGTGAAGAACACATTATTTTACATGTTTTTTTTTTTTTTTTTTACTAAAACATCTGTTTTATAGGAGATGTCATGAACCAAGTATGTTAAGGAGATGGAGGAGTGTGTCTTTGGAGGTCATCTGTAGACGTTATGCTTAAGAATCCAAACCGAAGCGGTGGGGCTGTTTATGAGTGTTTGGTCTCCATCGCTGTGGGTCTGATATTTCCCCGATACAGAAATAGCTTTTGCCTTTTAGGGTCATTGTTGATTGAAGCATTCCACAGCCCCCTCAAACATCAAGCTGTCCTCTTCGTCTGGGCCAGAAAAACAAATCCCTGCAGATAAGAGCACTGCATCTCTCTCTCGCTGGATTACCAGCTCACTTCTTCATTAAAACGGCATGAGATACAGGGTCCACTTCAGAAAAGAAGCAGAACCGTGCAGTAAATCACAGTAAATCACTGCTGAAATGAAGATCACCATGCACATTTACTCTGTGACATAACAAGATACAGCTCTGGAAAAAAATGAAGAGACCACTTCAGTTTCTGAATCAATTTCTCTGTTTTTGCTATTTATAATTTTATGTTTGAGTAAAATGAACAGTGTTGTTTTATTCTATAAACTACAGACAACATTTCTCCCAAAATCCAAATAAAAATATTGTCATTTAGAGCATTTATTTGCAGAAAATGAGAAATGTCTGAAAAAACAAAAAAGATGCAGAGCTTTCAGACCTCAAATAATGCAAACAACAAGTTCATATTCATAAAGTTTTAAGAGTTCAGAAATCAATATTTGGTGGAATAACCCTGGTTTTTAATCACAGTTTTCACGCATCTTGGCATCATGTTCTCCTCCACCAGTCTTACACACTGCTTTTGGATAACTTTATGCCTTTACTCCTGGTGCAAAACTTCAAGCAGGTCAACTTGGTTTGATGGCTTATGATCATTCATCTTTTCAATTTGGCTAAATTAATTTGGTAAAATAAAAAAAAAAAAACTCAATAATGTTTAAGTGGTTTCCTATTGCTGGACAGTTATTACAGTGATGTCAGAATTAAACTGCTAGCTTTACCACTTCTGTAACACTTTCTATAAATGTCATCTCTATTTGACACTATAAACATGCTTATAAAGCATTAAAATGCATTCGTAATGCATCATAAACATGGCTATAAATATGTATAAAACTGTATAACAATGTTAATTCATGTGTTTTATGCATTATCAATTGTGATCATGATGCCTCATGTTAGATGTCAATACTAAAAACCTCAACAAATCTGCCTTAACGAAGTATGCTATAATTACTTCCAACCAATCATTAATTAATATACTTATTTACAATATTACTTAATTATACTGTTCAATATTATAATGTATTATAATGTGTGGTTGACAGATGTAATCCTGGAAATATTATTAAATATTATTAGTAACAGATATATGATATTTTAATCCACATGTGTAAAATATCAGAAGCACTGTGCTTATTATGCAGTATGATCACAATTCACATTACTTTACTGTGCCATTTTTTATTATTTTTTCATATTTAGATTATTACAAAGTAATACACTGCCCGGCCAAAATATAAGTCACCATCATAAAAAAACGCCTTTATCTCTGATTGTTTTGATGCATTCACTGTTGCATTGTTTCAATAATCTTCTGCAATGTTACAAGATTTATTTTAATCCAGTGTTGCTGGATTAATTTTTCACCAAGATCTTGCAGCAGCATTGATGATGGTAGAGTTTGACCAACCGCTGCACAAAGCAGCTCTTCTCCATCCAGCACATCCCAAAGATTCTCAATGAGGTTAAGATCTGGACTCTGTGGTGAACTCTCTCAATCCATGTGTGAAAATGATGATCTCATGCTCCCTGAATCCTGAACCCTTTCACAATTCCAGCCCCATGAATCCTGACATTGTCATCTTGGAATATGTTCGTGTTCATCAGGGAATAAAAAATCCATTGATGGAATAACCTGGTCTATATTCAGTATATTCAGGTATTGAGGTCAGCTGACCTCATTCTTTCAGCACATACTGTTGCTGAACCTAAACCTGCAGACCAACTGCAGCATCAACCAACCCCACATCATTTGCAATTTTACATTTGTTTATACATTTTTGTCAGTTTTAATTGTTGCTTATTGTAGTTTTTCAGCTTTTGTAATGTTGTGAAGCACATTGAGCTCCATTCTGCATGTACAGTACAGGCCAAAAGTTTGGACACACCTTCTCTTTTTCAATGCGTTTTCTTTATTTTCATGACTATTAACATTGTAGATTCTCACTGAAGCATCAAACTATGAATGAATACATGTGGAGTTTTATGTACTTAACAAAAAATGAGCTGAACCTCCACAGTCACCGGACCTGAACCCAATCCAGATTTGAGGTTTGGGGTGAGCTGGAGCACAGAGTGAAGAAGACAAAGGGCCAACAAGTGCTAATAAACACCTCTGGGAACTCCTTCCTTCAAGACTGTTGGAAAACCATTTCAGGTCTCTTGAAGCTCATTGAGAGAATGATGCCAAGAGTGTGCAAAGCAGTAATCAGAGCAAAGGGGGGCTATTTTGAAGAAACTAGAATATAAAACATGTTTTTAGTTTCAAAACATTTTTTTTGTTAAGTACATAAAACTCCACATGTGTTCATTCATAGTTTAGATGTCTTTAGTGAGAATCTACAATGTAAATAGTCATGAAAATAAAGAAAACGCATTGAAAAAGAGAAGGTGTGTCCAAACTTTTGGCCTGTACTGTATGATAAGTGCTATATAAATAAAGTAATTATTACTGTAATTATTATTACCTTCACTCTGCTGATGTACTCTTGATTGTGGAGACTGATGAAGTGTCTGAATATGATCAGGTGTGTGAGAAACCGGAGAGGCCGGGCCTGATGGGAAAGATCAGTGAGAACGGCCTGATGGGAAACGATGATGTGAATGAAGTCACCACATACAAGTCTGATCCAGACTTCCAGGATGAGGACACGTCTGTGGTCACACCTTGATGCCGCAAAGTAGAGGGGTGAGCATTCACACACACCTGATTCATCCTGAACAATGTGCATGCTGTGCCTCTGTTCAGGGTTTTTATATGGGGGTACTCCCACTGGATACAACTGGAATGAACTGAGACAATCTTTGCAGAGACGTGCTGAGAAGACCTTCTTGTATCTTCTGGTATTTGATTTTATATCGCTGCACTGTAAACCCAGATAAGTTAAATTTACTTAAAAAAATTGAAGAAACCGTTTGCCTTAAAAAAGTTAAGTAATGGGTAATGAAAACTTGAGTTAGCATAACTTAGAACATCAAGTTATTACAACTAAAGAGGAAGCTGATTTAACTTTTTTATTTTTGTTTTACTGTAAGACCAGATAAGTTGAGTTTACTTAACTTTTTCAAGGCAGCCGGTTTGCTCAATTTTTTTTTAAAGTAATAGGAAATGAAAACTTGAGTTAGCATAAATTAAAGGGGAAGTTGATTTATTTGTAAGGTATCCCAGGGGGAATCACTACACACTGATGGTGAGTGTTAGTCAGAAACTGTTGGACACACCCAGTATGCAAATCGATTGTGACAGAAGCCAATGGAAAAGAGGCTGCCAATGGCAACAGACTAAACTCAGTTATTATAAGTTGGTTCAACTCAAAGATTTCAGTTTAAATGTATTGAATGTGCCCACAAATGTTCAGCTAACTCAAAATAGTTGAGTATTGTTTAGAAATATCCAATTTTATGTAAAACAGACTTAAATAGTTTGAGTTCAAACAACGTATGTGTTTACAGTGTGACTTATCAAGGAGTTTTGTGCCTTTGTGTGCACAAATAATATAGATAATAAGTCTGGGTCTTGCTTTAAATCAAAGCTGTATTCCATTGATTACTCTGTAGGTAGAAGTATACTGTAGATGCTATTGTTAAAAATACTTCTGTAGAAGTATTTTGATACTTAAAGTATCAACTCAAGCTTTTTACTCTGAGTAAAAGTGTTTAAAAAGTACTGGTTTCAAAACTACTTAAAGTATAAAAGTAAAAGTAATGTATGGGGAAAAAAATAGCCAATACAATATACTTTTAGTGCACTACAATAGACTACTGCGAAGTACACTTTTAGTTTAATGTAATTCAATATACTTCTAAAATACTTATTTTTTCCAAATATACTTTATATTGTACATTTTAGGCAAAGTGTGTTGAAAACAGCTGTTACAGTAGTTCACTTAAAGTGCAATGGATCATGTAACTTTTTAGAAAGTAAATTAAATTACTACTACTAATTAAAAAAAAGTAAATTTGTAACACGCTAAAAATTGTAGTACAGTATATTCAAATATACTGTACATTCCATCAATACAAAAGACAGGAACAATAAACATATTTGTACATCCGTTCTTAGTACATTTCTAATATATCTGGTGTGTAATAATAGTGATACAGTTGTAAAACTCATTAAATATATTATAATTTTATAAGTAAGCCTATTTAAAATATGGGGTTACATACATAAAGTAGTGTTACTCACTTTAAATGTTACTTAAGTATATTTAAAATAGTTCCATTTTAGTACAGGTAAGTACACTTAGCACAATTTAAGTAAGACTTTTGTACTATTTTTATACAATTAAAGTATAATTAAGTACAAAAAAACTTGTTCCATTTTAGCACTCTTTATTAATAATAATAATTTTGATTAATAATAAAGTGGCTACAAGAACACTTTAGTGCACTATAGCATGATAATGCTATTTTTCACTAAGGGTTTTTCCTGCAGTTCTACAGGAAATATACTGGAAACACTGAGAAAAACTTTCTTATACTTTAGGAGGGAACTCAGTCTCTGGTATTTGACTTTATATCACTGTGCTCTTGAGTTTTGCGATGTTGCGCGTCGCTCAGGCTTGGCCTTTATGTACTGTAGGTTGGTTTTAAGAGCTGGAAAGTAGGGTCCTTATTACACTGCATTGCTTTACCAGGCCAATTCAATCTGTTTTGCATTAGATTTACATCAGTGTGTCTGCTGTGGTCTGCTCTTTTACAGTTCTCAGCCTCTCAGTTGGACTTTCTTTTAAATAAATGCTGAAAAATAACACAGTTAACTTTTTTTCTTCAATTTCCTGGCAACGGAAAATGCTGCACGCATTCGGCAGGACCGCATTCGGTCATATAAGGCGGGGATTTCTCGACTAGTTTATGGGAACGCCGTCATAAAAATCTTCGGGCTCTGAAATCAATCATTCGGCCTTTTTGGAGTCTCGACTATAAAACAATTACGGACCCACAACAGACGCGGAAACTGTGTTGTTACAGTGATACACTGTGACAACCTGGCCTTTTATTGTTCATGCGCTCAAATTAATCATTTGCATTAGGCCGGCATCGAGAGAAAAAAAAGCTGCCGAACATTGGTTAATGTTAAATTGTCCTGAGCAGCCCCAGCTCCCGCCCGCAAGCCTTTTCCCCTTTGAAACAAAGGAAATTCTTTTCCCAGCCGCGGCCAGAGCGCGTTCCAAAACCGGAGAGTAATGCTAAGCACTTTTACCGAGACTCACCCTGCGGCACCCACCGCTTCCTCCCATTAAAACGCGTGGATTCCAGCACCTGAAGCTGTTAACACGACTGAGGAGACCCAACCCTGCGCAGTAAAGCCAGGGGTCAGGGGTCAGCTGTAAATGCTAATGGCTAACACGGCTGAATGGGGGCTGAATGTGGGCTGGAGGTGATCCTGTGGTAGGTGTTTTTATCTTATACGCTCTAAGCACAAGGTTGAGGAGGTTTCTTGTGACAGATCCCAGCTAACAAAAAACAAAGAACATTATGAGAACCTTTAACAATGTTTAGTTTAAAAAAAAAAAGGTTCCAGGAAGGTTAGAAACAAGGCTGTGAGGTACAGAAGTAGTGTTGGACCACTGGATGCTAGCAATGCCTCCTCACTGCTGTATTCTTAAATGCATTTCTTTAAAAAGAAAGAAATCTTATTAAGATCAAACCTTCCGTAGTTTCCCCAAAAAATCCTGTTCTTTAGCTCCATTTAAATGTAAGATGTATGCTACTGTGCTAGCTATGCTAAGGCTAGCCATATTAATATTACCCAGCCAGCCAATCTAACCAGATGAACAATAGCAGAGAGAGACAGCAAGCTAGCTAAACCTGGTTCTCCAGGTTCTATATTTCCCATTTCATCCCCAATTTACACAGCCAATAACCCAACCCACTCATTAGGACTCCCCTTATCACTAGTGATGCCCCAACACACCAGGAGGGTGAAGACTAGCACATGCCTCCTGCGATACATGTGAAGTTAGCCACCACTTCTTTTCGAGCCGCTGCTGATGTAGCATTACCGAGCAGCATCACAGCACACTCGGAGGAAAGCGCAGCGACTCGGTTCCGATACATCAGCTCACAGACATCCTATGCTGCGGACATCACCCAAGGAGTGATGAGGGAGAGAGCGCCATCTACCCACCTGGAGGGAGCAGGGCCAATTTTTCTCCCTCTGAGCACCGGCAACTTGATGGCAGCTTGATGGCAAACCCGTGACCTCCCGCTCATAGTGGCAGCACTTTAGACCACTGGACCACTTAGCGCCCCCTCTGGCTATAACTTAATTAACCCTGAACTGGTTATTTTCTTGCTTTAACATCAAAACGAGTGGGTGAGGGGTAACGTTAGTCAAGCTATAGCTCTTAAAGTAGGCTGCTTAGCTTAGCTAGCTAGCTAGTTAATACCCTACCGTCGGGAGCCTGGTCTTACAACAGTGTACACACTCATGCTTAGCTGAACTGTATTTGGCTGTATTTAATGGACATGTTAACATTAATTTTATGTCTGATTTGATATTACCGATTAACGTAGACACAAAAATAAGTTTAGAACACTTTACTAAAGAGTGTTTCTTTAAGACGCTGGATGGAATGTAAAAGTCAAAGAAGGATGATGTGCCCATGTTATTATACTGGACAGATGTTCAGGACAAACTATAAGGTATTTTTCCACAGTCACTAAATTAGTTAGTACAGGGGTGTCCAAACTAGGTATTTTAGAAATAGAATGAAAGTTGGCCCGCTGTTAAGCAGTTTTTTATAATGTAAAAAAACCCGCAAAAAAACGGGTCAAAGAGTATAAAAGCCGAGAGAGGGTGCATTTCTAGCGCAAAAAAAACGGTCCAAAGAGTCTAAAAGCGGAGAGGGTGCGCATTTCTAGCGCAAAAAACAGACCAAAGAGTCTAAAAGCGGAAAGAGTGCGCAGTTGTAGCACAGAAAAACGGGCCAAAGAGTCTAAAAGCGGATAGGGTGCGCATTTCTAGCGACAAAAAATGGGCCAAAGAGTCTAAAAGCGGAGAGAGTGCGCAGTTGTAGCACAGAAAAACGGGCCAAAGAGTCTAAAAGTTGCCGTAATTAAGGAGTTTAATAATAAGACACATCATGAAATGAAACATCAATTTGAAAAATCTTAGTTTACACAACTCTGTCAAAGATAAAAATAGTAAATAAAAAATAGTAAAATGGTGTGTAAATGAAAGTAATCAGGAAAATCATGTATTATTTAAAGTGGTATATTTTATTATTTGTTTTATTACAGAGTCAAATCAAATCAAATCAAATTTATTTGTATAGCGCTTTTTACAACAGGTGTTGGCACAAAGCAGCTTTACAGAAACATGATTACAGGACAAAGAATCAGGCAAAACATTAAACATAGAAAATACAGAATACAGAACCCCCAGTGAGTCCGTGACTTCAAATATATTTCTCCTTCTGGCCCCCAACAAAAAAAGTTTGGACACCCCTTAGTTAGTAACTAACTAGCCAGCCAGCTAGCTAACACAACAGTTTTCAATACAGCAAAGAAAGGCAATTAACTAGCTATCGTACAGGTCCTGCAAATAACCCTCAATCCAGTTACTTTTAGTCGTTTAGTCTTTAAGTAAAACAGTCCGGGGTATCTTGCGCTTATTTTCTGCCCTTTTTCCCCTTGCTTTCACCGTTTAAGGTTAGCTGTCCACACAGACACTGGCATTTAAACTGGTGGATATTCTGCTGGCTCCCTCACTGCTTTGGAATGCCCAGTTTAGGAGCGTACCCCCCAGCTTTGCCTTTATTTCCACATGGAGGCAGAGCGAATAAGACGCATAGTGGACCACTGTCCTCCCACTAACGCTAGTCCATTGCCAAAGCTGGCAGTCAACTGGCATTCTTCACAGCACTTTCCAGGCAATCTCTTGGTTGTTAAGCAGAGTGTTGCACCATCAGTCCAATTTAGTTTCTTTTTTGTTCATTTTCTTCATTTATTACATTTGTTATGTGTTTTAAATTTGCTTAGTAAATCAAATTCAGTTTCACTATATACTAGACCCAGTCATTATTACAGTATTTCTTTTTCAGTTAATATAATATTTGTATTAGACTTTTTTTCTAAAATAAAAATGAAAACAAATCTCTGTGAATTTAAAATCTGTGTTTGGCAGTACAGCACCAGCACATGTTTATAATAAAAGCAACTGGCTCTCAGAGGCTCAGTGAACTCCAGCACTGTGGTACAGTGATACTGTAGGATGCAGCACCTGTACAACAAGTCCAGTGGTGAAATTTCACTACTCACTACTAAATATTCCACAGCCAACTGTCAGTGATACTATAACACAGTGGAAGAGACTGGGAGCGACAGCGACTCTGTGCTCTGCCTGTTTAACAACATGTTAAAGAAACCAGAATATGTTTTTAATACCTTAGAATATTTTAAGCAGCACATTTATCCTTGAGGACAGATCTGCACACTCATGGTATTTAAATTTTAATCTCAGTGTCTTCATGAGGGAGAGTCACCTAGAATAGTTTTCTCAGCATCTTGAAGGAAGGAGTTCCTGGAGGTGCTGAACAATAGAGATGCGTCCTATTATCAACCAATCAATCAACCTTTATTTAGACTCGGATGTACATTGAGGGCAACCCTCATTTTCAATGCAGCCGAACATTAACAAAAACAGGGATTGACATGACAAAGAAATTAATAACTAAATTTAATTATGTTAAAATAACAGTAAATAAAAAATAAAAATTGAATTAGAATAAATTAATAATAATTATAATAAAACTTGCTTTAATTGATAAGAAATTAAGATAAAAAAGATAAGATTAACACAACAAAAAAATTAAGCTAAAACAAACTTTTACATAATACAATAAAAAATAAAATACATAAATGAACAAAAAATAAAAAATCAATCAATCAATCAATTAATCAATCAATCAATCAACCTTTATTTTTACTCTGGAAAACATTAAGGGTGACCCTTATTTACAATGTTGCTGAGCCTTTATAACATCAAAGGGATCGAACACATTTAATAATAATTTAGAAATAATACGAAATAAAATAGTAAAAAAAAAAATAAATAAATAAAAGAAGTACTAATTTTAAATCAACATTTAATATATATATATATATATATATATATATATATATATATATATATATATATATATATATATGTAAAACAGAAATTTGTAAAATACCATGAAAAATGCAAATTTGAAACATTAAAAAGTAAAAAATGTATAAAATATAAAATAAGTAAATAGATATTAGTAAAAGAAAAGTAAAATGTTAAAAATTATAAGAAGTGATTAAATGAATAATAGAACTAAAAACAAGAATGAAAATATAAAACATTAAAATAAAATAAAAAAAATAATAAAAGTAATAATAAATAAACAAAAATAAATAAAATGAATTTAAAATTTAAATAAGAAAAAGATAAACTAATAAAAGCAATAATAATAAAAAATAATATTAATAGCATTATTATGCTATAGTGCACTAAAGTGTTCTTGTAGCCACTTTATTATTAATCAGTATATTTAAAGAGTGCTAAAATAGATTAACTTTTTACTTTGTACTTGTTATACTTTAATTACAGTATAAAAATAGTACAGAAGTCTTACTTACATTGTGCTAAGTGTACTTAACTGTAATAAAATTGAACTATTTTAAATGTACTTACGTATCATTTAAACATTAAAACTACTTCATGTATGTAACGCCAAATTTTAAATATGCTTACAGTAAAATTACAATACATTTAATGAATATTACAACTGTAACCCTATTATTATACACCAGGTATTACATATATTTACATTAACGTACAAAAATGTTTCTTGCTCCTGTCTTTTGTAAGTATCACATTTCTAGTATACTTCGGTGGGTATAAATATATATTTTAATCTACTAATAATAAAAGAAAATCAAAAGAAGTTAAAAAGCAATAATACAAAACTATTTGTAATAATTTGCTGGAATTGCCCCTCTTTCTATAGATTTGATGGGATTCATCCCGATAGGCTGAAGCTCAGGACTGGGGTGCTAATGTTATCTCACCTTCTCTAAACTGCATTAGCTTTATTCCCAATCCACTACCTTAAAGAATGTGCTCAGGATCTTTGAACTGAACTAAAGATCCATTAAAGTGTCAAAACCTCAGGGCTGGAAGTCTGAGGCGAAACCCAAACCTCTGACCTTTGACCTCCTGGACAACTGGATGAACCTATAAAAGAGCAGAGTTTAGAGGAGGCCATGCTTGAAGACCTTAAAACTAAGCGGCCCACGTAAGTGGGATTTTAATAAAGCAGGGAAATATACTGTGGTTCAGAAAGAGAGACAGAGAGAGAGAGATGGAGAGAGAGAAGGGAAAGAGTGAGGGGAAGGCAGGGAGGGAAGGAGGGAGGGAGAAAGTGCTAATGTAAACCCCCAAATCAGTGTTTAGTCTGCTTCCACTTATCTCCGCGAGCACTGGGTCCTCTATTTACCGAGAAGAAAAGCAGGCTCGTTATTAGGCCGTGAACATGTCGGTGAAATCTCCAGCTGGAAAGCCCCAGAGATTGAGCTGGAGCTGGAGTTTAGGGTGCTGGTTTTAATGGTGTGAAAGTGTTGGGACAGAGGTGAAAGCAATTAAACCCCCTCCAGACCAGCCCAGGTGTTTAAAAGCAGCAGAAGCCGGGAGATAACTGCCTGGGTCTGTACACACAGCGGGGGCCAATCAGAAACCCACCTGCTGTGGACGGCTTACACCTGAAGTTTCCACTGTTTTATGGGATGCATAAAATACAGTTCCAGAAGTTCCAAACTTTTGTATACTCTTTTCTTAATTGCCTTTATTTCTTTATTTAATTTATTTGATTTTACATTGTACAGCTCTAATAAAAAATAAGAGAACACTTCAGTTTCTAAATCAGTTGATTTTGCTATTTTTAGGTGTACCCTTGTGAAAAAAGTAGATTAAAGTTTTCTTGTAGCCACTTTATTATTAATCAGTATATCTAAAGAGTGCTAAAATGGAACAACTTTAATTGTATAAAAATAGTACAAAAGTCTTACTTAAATTGTGCTGTGACGAAGGGAGCAGACAGGAGGCGGACGTAAAAGCGGGTAAGACAGACGAATTTATTAAATAACAAATAATCAAACAAACAAATAAGGAATAAACGAGAAAATATAAAAAAATAAACAAACAGGGAAACAAACAAAGAACTAAATCTAGACAGATAATAACTAAACAGGACTGGGGATATATATATATATATATATATATATATATATATATATATATATATATATATACAAGGGAAATAAACGTAAATATAAACAAGAAATAAACAAGGAAACAAACTAGAGAAATAAACAGAGAATAACTGATAAACAAAGAACTATGGGACGTGGAGATAAACTACTATAAACGTGGCAAACGACAAACGACAGTGGAAGGTGCAAAGACTGACGGATCAACATAGACAAAAGGGTACTATATATACTAACACGAAACAATGAACACCTGGGGAGGTGTACTTTGTTAGGTATAGAAATATATTTTAATACTTTAGTACTTTTTTTAAAGTAAAAGATCAAAGTTTATATTTTGATCTTTAAATTAACCCATTTATGCCCAAATTTTTCCCAGACATGCAAATATGCAAATCATGTGTAATTAGCAACCCTTTGAAATAATCAAGAATTATTTCCACCAAAAAATAGAGAAAAGTAGATGAAAAAGTGTGTTTTATTACTGGTCACAATTGTGACCGGTGGGATGATATGCGTATTCTCAATGAAAGGTTGTTGAAATAAGGGCCTTCTGACAGCAATCACTGAAACAGAATACTTGATCAGGAACTTGAGACTTTCCACACCATAGGAACACTATGATCAAAATATCTTAACCTTGTTTGTTTATTTCAAATACAAATTGCAAGAGCATCACTTTAGTGTAGCATGTATTGAAACATTTATTTGTAAACATTTTAAATTGTACTTTAGTGTAAAGTAATTAGTTATAGTTAGTAGTTATTTCTCCGAAAAGGAAACTGAGTTACTGAGTTACTCCATTATAAAAGTAACTAGTTACCAGTAAAAGTAACTATTGCATTACTTTTGTTACTCGCCCCTGAACGCCGTTATTCCCATTGCTGTTATGGAACCAACCTAATTTAACAAAAATTAAATGTAATTAGATTATAGGCAGGTATACAGTAATAAGGTAGAGCAAAGTGCTTGATTCTGTTGATCAACAATCAGTCTGACATTGTATTACAGTAACTTAGAAAATAAAGTTAACAGATATGGTAGTCCATATCTGACCCATCACTATCACAATCACTTATAATACAGGTGCTGGTCAACGAATTAGAATAATTTGAAATGTGCAATCATGAAATTCTTTGAATGCATTTTTTGTGCAGAAAGCAAATCAGGTGTTCACCGCACCTGTCCTACTCGTTAGACTAATCACACAACTCGTTACCTGGAAAAAAATTTGCTCAGCTGAGCTTTCCAAAAGGCCCATTTAGGCCATTTAACTGTGACACTGTTGTTTTATTGAATTAGAATAATGGAGAAACCGTTTCATTGAATTAGAATAATTTTTATTATAATTACAATCATCACTTTCTCAGTATTTTGTGGCTGCCCCCTTGGCTTGTATGACTGCCTGAAGTCTCCGCGGCATCGATTTGACCAGCTTGTCGCAAGTTTCCGCACTCACAGCTTCCCAGGCAGTGGCGATGTTCTGCTTCAGTTGGTCCAGCGTAGTAGGCTTTCTGTCGCAAATTTTCCGCTTGACGATGGCCCGGCCATGCCAAAACTTCAAGCTGTTTTTTAGTGAACCAATCTTTGGTCGACTTTGCCGCATGAGCCAGTGCAAGATCCTGTTGAAATATGAAGTCTTCTTCGCCGAACTGTTCCTCAACGTTTCCAGAACATCTTGATATACGGCAGCATTGACAGTCTTCTTGAGGAAGCAGAGTTTCCCTACACCTCGAGCGGACATGCATCCCCAGACCATAACGCTCTGGGGAAACTTGACGGATCTTTTCACGCACTCGTGGTTGTAGGTTTCGCCACCACGACGCCAGACACGAGGACCTTGGTCACCGAAGGAGATGCAGAAGCGTGATTCGTCACTGAAGACCACTTTCTGCCAGTCTTCAGCAGTCCACTCGCCGTATTCTTTGGCCCACTTCAGCCGTTTCTCCATTTGTTTCTTGTTCAGCATCGGTTTTACTGCTGGAACGCGAGATTTGAAGCCGAGTTCGCGCAGACTACGGTAAGTGGTTGATCTGGAGACGTCAGCGCCGGTCTGCTTGTTCCACAAGTCGGTGAGCTTGGAAGTGGACTTGAACCGGTTGCTGACTGCGATCTTTCTCAGCTGCTTGTTGTCGCGAGCAGAAGTTTTTCGGACGCCGGAACAGTTGGTGCGCTTGCTGCAGTTTTTCTTGAGAGCTTTGCAGACGGAAGACTGGCTGATGCCGAGCTGCTCAGCAATTTTAGTTTGGGTCAAGCCTTGTTGGCAAAGGGCTTGAATTTGAGCCACTACTCCGGTTGAGAGGTTGCGCTGCTTACCCATGATTGATTTTACAACTTAGAAATTCTACTCAACCCTGACTTTATACTGCACAGTGAACACTCTTCACAGAAAACAATAATTCGAGCATTTATTCTAATTCAATGAAACGGTTTCTCCATTATTCTAATTCAACAAAACAACAGTGTCACAGTTAAATGGCCTAAATGGGCCTTTTGGAAAGCTCAGCTGAGCAAATTTTTTTCCAGGTAACGAGTTGTGTGATTAGTCTAACGAGTAGGACAGGTGCGGTGAACACCTGATTTGCTTTCTGCACAAAAAATGCATTCAAAGAATTTCATGATTGCACATTTCAAATTATTCTAATTCGTTGACCAGCACCTGTAGAATCTTTCTCATTTTGAGGTATGATAGCAATGTTGCATGCCTTGTCTGGGCCATCAACTATATGTCAAGGACTTTACTTAGTTATCCTAAAATAAAAAAATGTAGGTAAGATACAACAAGAATTTTGTTTGTATATTAAGTATGTGTGCATCTAGATACAACATTCTATCCCACCGGTCACAATTGTGACTGTTTACATGTTTACTCATTCTGCAAACACACCAAAGACATTTGATTAATTACAAATGCATATATCATAACTAAACAACTTCGAGAGCATGTGTACAAAAATATTTGTTTCTATGTTTATTTTAACATATTTTAACAGCCTTTTATTTGGGAGCTTTGAGGCAGCCATCCTCTTCTCAAGATGCAACCAGGAAGTAAACAGCTCTGGTCATGTGACAATTTACTCAAAAAATTTGATACTGCCCACATTTAATTGAAACATTGTAATATTTCAATATTTCCTTATAGAGTGTTGGGAAATTCACCAGTAAGATTTTTAGAGGCTTATAATTAATAATTTTTTTTTCGGTCACAATTGTGACCGATGGGTTGAAATGGGTTAATTATATTTAAATAAAGTACATAAATATTTACAGCATACTTAGACATCTCTCAATATGTTTTAAGTACAATTAAGTATATATTTTTTTCACCAGGGTATGTTTGAGTAAAATGAACATTGTTGTTTTATTCTATAAACTACAGACAACATTTCTCCCAAATTCCAAATAAAAATCTTGACATTTAGAGCATTTATTTACAGAAAATGAGAAATGGCTGAAATAACAAAAAAAGAGGCAGAGCTTTCAAACCTCAAATAATGCAAAGAAAACAAGTTCATATTCATAAAGTTTTAAAAAGGAGTTCAGAAATCAATATTTGGTGGGATAATTGTGGTTTTTAATCACACTTTTCATGCATATTGGCATCATGTTCTCCTGCACCAGTCTTACACACTGCTTTTGGATAACGTTATGCCTTTATTTCTGGTGCAAAAAATCAATCAGTTTTGGATTTAAACCATTTTTGGAGATGGTTTAAAAATGCATTATTATTAACTGTAAGTGTTGACTTACTTTTACATTTACTCTAGCCTACACTGTGTGTGTAGACCTGGATATGAGGGGCAGCAGGGCGTGACCTCAAGCTAAGAAGCAACAGTGGGCAATGTAACAAGACAGTGACCCAACACACAAACGTAAATCAGCTAAAGAATGGTTGAAAAAGAATACGACTTGTGTTTTGAAGTGGATAAGTCAGAGTCCTGACCCTTAACCCTAACAGGAGGCTGTGGCATGACCTGAAGATAGCTTTGCACACAAGGCATCCCAGAGGTATTGATAAACTGAACAACATCTGCAGGGAGGAATGGTCTGAAATTCCTCCTCAACATTTCAAAAATTCATATTTGGAGATACAGGACATATTTGGTAATTGGTGACTGCATACAGATGCAGTTAAAGGGTTCACTTACTTTTTCAAGCCTGCAACATGGATGTTTATCCAATGTGCACACATGAATGTCCTATATGTGTTATTAGTTCAGGATAGAATAGCTTCATATCTCTTTTTGGATTTAATTGAATATCATTAAAACATTACTTTATTTCAGTAATTCAGTTCAAAATGTGAAACTCATATTATATAGGTGTATTAAACACAGAGTGATCTATTTTAAGTGTTTATTTATTTTACTGTTAATGATTATGGCATACAGGCAATGAAAACACAAAAATCAGTGTCTCAGAAAGCTTGAATATTATATAAGACTAATTGGTACTTTTGGCAGTGTGGGCAATGTGCCAAGTCCTGCTGGAAAATGAAATCCACATCTCCATAAAAGTTGTCAGTAGCAGAGAGAAGCATGAAGTGCTGTAAGATTTTGTGGGAAAACAAAACTGCACTGACTTTAGACTTGATAATAAAACACAGTGGATCAACACCAGCAGATGACATGTCTCTCCAAACCATCACTGATTGGTGGAAACTTCACACTAGACCTCGAGCAGTTTGGACTGTGTTTCTCTCCACTCTTCCTCCAGACTCTGCTCCCTTGATTTACAAATGAAATGTAAAATGTACTGATGATCAGTGATGGTTTGGAGAGACATGCTGATCATCTGCTGATGTTGATCCACTGTGTTTTATTATCAAGTCTAAAGTCAGTGCAGTTTTGTTTTCCCACAAAATCTTACAGCACTTCATGCTTCCCTCTGCTACTGACAACTTTTATGGAGATGCGGATTTCATTTTCCAGCAGGACTTGGCACACTGCCCACACTGCCAAAAGTACCAATTGGTCTTATATAACATTATAATTTTCTGAGACCCGTATTAATCATCAACAATAAAAGAAATAAACGCTTACAATAGATCACTCTGTGTTTAATACATCTATATAATATATGAGTTTCACATTTTGATTTTTTTTACGATGCACTAGTATAGACTCTATATGTTGGTCCCCCTACAGAGTTTTCAGATGAAATTTGAACACCTGCAGATGTAAGAATGAGACAGAAACACAGCTCCTGTCTGTATCTGGTTTAGGATCTTTAGGGGACCCCTGTACTGTAGTGCTGAGGGGTATTATGGGAAAGCCAGGCCTGCATATTAATACCCAGCGTGATCTACAGCTCCCACAGTGAACGTCAGGGAGTGGACATCATGCTTTTATCTGTCTGGGCTTTACTGTGCACCTGAGGCAGCAGGCCCCTGGTTTCCTCTTGCTCAGGATGAGGCAGGGCGGGAAAGAAGAGAAGTGGGGGCAGCATGGGTCAGTGTCGGGTCCAGGTTAGAGACATCAAGTCCGGAACATCTGTCCTGCAGCTGGACGCCACTCAACCGTGATGAACAGAGCTTTTGTCCATCCGTGGACAGTAGTTGCCACTTAGTTTGCAAATCTTATGTTGCAGTTTGCTGATTGTGCTTCGGCTGCTGTCTATTGTTTCTCTGGTATATGGATACATTATGGTGCCTTGAATTGCCTTGAAATGCAAATAAATAGATTTGCCAAAACATTAAGACCACTCAATATGTGCCCACTTATAAATGTCCCTTAACAATAAGCATGTGAAGATCTATGTTGCATTCATAGTCAATGGCCAATGGCGGATGAACAGTGTATTCTTGAAGAAATGTATGAACCCAGGTCTTGGAGGACCTCCTGCCCTGCACATTTTAGTGGTTTCTTGCTCTAACATACCACTTTCAACTAAGGTTTGTCCTTTAAGTCCCGGGTTGAGAACCACTGTTCAAGGTCATGCCTAAGCTTTGGCTCATTCTCAGGTACTTATGCCTGTGTTCATGCTGAAGGACCTCTTGCCCTTCACTTTTAGTGGTTTCCTGCACTAACCACACTACTACCTTCAACCCAGGAAGGGCTTAACAAAATGCTGACTTATTGGATAAGCTGTGTTTAGGGAGCAGGGTAAAGGGGTCTTCCAAGACCAGGGAAACCATTGCACTAGAGCATGAAACACAAATAAGCACCAGCATTATCATCAGCATATACACTGGAACAAGCAGAGGTATTATGCCAAGAACCAATATGTCTGCTTATTAGAATTAGCATGGACACAAGCATTAGAAGATTAAAACAAGCCAAAACTTCAGCATGACCATAAACAGTGGTTCCCAACCTCCTGTCCTGCAAGTTTTAGTGGTTTCCTACAACCACTCTAAACACACCACTTTCAACTCATGTAGGGCTACTAGAACAGATGCGTTGGGAGGAGAGTAAACATCAAAATGTGGTTTCCTGCTCTAAAACACTCTGTTTAATCCAGGAAAGGCTTGATAAATTACTTACTTATTGGATAAGCTGTGTTTGGAGATGGGTAACCCTAAAATGTACAGTAACTACTTTACTTCATGGATTACTTGATTTTAAAAGTAACAAAATTACTTTTAAGTTCCTTTATTAGTTACTTTAAGGAGCTGCCGACAACACACCCCACAAACACACACCCCTGCCGCCTCAACCTAACAGTTTTCCAGAACTCACTTTATTCAGTCAAGTCAAGTCAGTTAAGTCAGTTAAGTCAAGTCAAGTCAAGTCAAGTAGTTTTATTGTCAATGCTGCATATGTACAGGACATACATAGAATTGAAATTACGTTACTCTCCTTCCCAATTTTACAGCAAGTACAGATAATGGATAATAAAGAAAAATAAAGAAAAAGGGGGAGACACTATGTGTACAATACAGCAGCAGGGACACAGACATACATGAGACAGAACAAGGTGCAGTAGTGGTGGGGGTGAAATAGATATATAAATAGAAATAAAAAGAAATAAATATATAATCTAAATCTAAATGAGTGGGAGACACTATATGTACAATACAACAAAAACACAATAGACATTTGTGAGACAGAAGATAATAGTGCAATATTAATGGTGATTAAGATCAAGTGACAATATAAATAGAACCCGTATAACAGTAGTGCAATGTTGTATCTAGCTTAAGGCTGGTAAAGTTCTTAAAGTTCCCAGTTCTTGGGGAATTAAAGTGTGTTGGAAGCTTCGCTACTCCACTGGAAGCTTTGCTATGCTTTGGTAGTAGCTTGTTAGCTCGCTAGCCTCTTGTTGTTTTAGCGTGGTTGAGGTCGACAGTTCCTGCAATAAAGTGACGACTGTGTTCCTTTATCCTGATTACTACCTCTCGACCGTGGTTCTTTTCCAGCAGAAAGATGAGCAGAAACTGGGTTAAAGCGGGTTAAAGCGAAGGACTGGTCATTTATTGTAGTCTGCTTGGTTATGACATGAAAATAAAATGAGTGGCCGTGTTGAAACCACAAAAATGAGCGAGAGAGAGAACTTAAGTGATTACGCACCCAACATGTCTAGCCAGATGCTACAATACCTTTTTTAAGAAAAATGACAAAAAAGTAACACACAGTGATTTGGATATGTAATTTTAATCTGATTACTGGATTATTGGATTGAAATAACAACACATTAGATTACTTGTTACTGAAAAGAATTCATATTAGTGGTTGGGAACCATTGCACTACAGTAGAGCGTGAAACAGGAATGAGGACAAGCATTATCACAAACATAGACACTGAAATAACCAGTGGCATGATGGAAAAAACCTGAGCATGACCTTGGGAACAGTGGTTCCCAACCCAGGTTCTGTAAGACCTCCTGCCCTGCACATTTTAGTGGTTTCTTGCTCTATTACACCACTTTCAACTAGGGCTTGTCCTTCAAGACCAGGGTTGTGAACCACTCTCACCATCAAGATCATGCCCAAACTTTGGCATGTTTAACCCTGTACCCATGCTGGTTGTTGCTGTAATGCCATGGTGTGCTCCAGTTCCTACAGTATTTATGATAATGCTTGTGTTCATGCTTGTGCTCATGACCTGGCACTTGGAGACCTGCCATGAGGTCAGCTGAGAGGAAAAAGCCCCTGCAGTCCAGTGACAGACTCCTCATTGTGTCCGCTGGCCTCTGCCAGCACTTCTTTTTGTTCGCTGATTGAAAAATCATGACACAGTTTTCACCACAAGGCCTGATGTCTCAGTCTAGCGTGCTATAAATCAGCGGCATGCTGTAAGAGTGGCGGCAATAAGGGAGCTGAATGCTCTTTTTTCTAATTTCCCGTTGCTAAAAAAATGAGTCCCAGTCAGATTAAAGGAAACTCCAGGTAGCCATACACTGAAAAAAATGATGCGTAACATTTTCACAGCTTTCTGCATTAGTAAATTTAATTTCAGATAAATTTAAGTAACTTTAACTCGGTTCAAGACTTAAATGTTACATAGAGTAAATAAATGACCTGAACTTCAGTCAATCCTTTCTTTTATTAAACTTTACTTCATTTATTTTTACTGAATCAATCCTTTCTTTTAGTAAACTTTACTTCATTTATTTTTACTGAATCAATCCTTTCTTTTAGTAAACTTTACTTCATTTATTTTACTGAATCAATCCTTTCTTTTAGTAAACTTTACTTCATTTATTTTTACTGAATCAATCCTTTCTTTTATTAAACTTTACTTCATTTATTTTTACTGAATCAATCCTTTCTTTTAGTAACTTTACTTCATTTATTTTTACTGAATCAATCCTTTCTTTTAGTAAACTTTACTTCATTTATTTTTACTGAATCAATCCTTTCTTTTAGTAAACTTTACTTCATTTATTTTTACTGAATCAATCCTTTCTTTTAGTAAACTTTACTTCATTTATTTTACTGAATCAATCCTTTCTTTTAGTAAACTTTACTTCATTTATTTTTACTGAATCAATCCTTTCTTTTAGTAAACTTTACTTCATTTATTTTTACTGAATCAATCCTTTCTTTTAGTAAACTGTATTTCATTTGCATGCAATATTACCTAATTACAATTACTTCATTTATACAGTATTACTGAAATTTAAATATTTTAAGTTAAAACACACCAGGCAGTGCCAGGCCAGGCAGGGAGTCGAGGAGGCAGACTCAAGTGCAGGTAAGGGCATAAGAAATAATAATTTATTAAATAAATAACAAAGAAACAAACAAACAAAGAACAAGAAAACAAACCAAAACAAACAGGGTGTAACAATAACATAAAACAAACAGGGAGGCTAAACAAGGAACGCGCTAATAACTGAACTAGATAAACAAAACAAGGACATAAACAATGGACTGGAAAATAACAAAAGATCAATGAGAAATAAACAAGACAAAACTAAACAGAGCAGGGATATATACAAGGAAATATACAAAGAACAAAGGACCGGGGCTAGGGCTATGGCTGTGAAAACAAAGAAACGTGGAAAGACAAACGACAGGAGTAGGTGCAAAGACCGACAGCAAACACTGACACAAGAGGGCTATTTAACACACACAGGAAGTGGAAACACCTGGGGCTAGGGGGCGGAGCTACAAATTGACACAGGTGGAAAACTACTGGGACAGAACACAGGGGCACAGGTCACGTGGGACTCACACAGGCACAAGGACAGATAGGAAGCAGGGCCAGGACATGACACAAATATTTACATAATTTCAAAGATTTATTTTGTAAACAGTATACTAAAAAGAATGTGTTACACGCCATCCATGTGTTGAGAGAGTGTAATATGTGTGTTTTAATAGGAATTATAATATATTATGTATCATAAATTATTTGAGTCATATTGTATAAATTAAGTAATTGTAATTAGGTCATATTCTATGTAGAAATTAAGAAAAGTTTAATAAAAGAAAGGATTGATTCAGTAAAAATAAATGAAGTAAAGTTTACTAAAAGAAAGGATTGACTGAAGTTCGGTTCACTTATTTACTCTATGTAACATTTAAGTCTTGAAACCGAGTTGAAGTTAAATAAAAAAAAGCAAATGCAGAAAGTTGCGAAACTTTTTTTTTAAGTAAATTTTACACACCTTTTTTTTTTCAGTGTACTACATCAGTGCCACTCTCTCTAAACTACATAAAAGCCCTCACTACATAAACACAGGTGAAGCCAGAGCAGTGCAACGGGCAGCATGCTTACAGAAAATTTACTCTAGCCATTAAACCTATGAGCCCATGTTATATATATATATATATATATATATATTTCCCGTGCAATTCACACACATAAAAGCTACTGCATAAATAAACCCAGACTGACAGATGAAATGACTGCTGAAACAGAGAGAGGCCGGTGGCACGAATAAAAGGAGGCCGGGAGGAGGGAGGGAGGGAGGGGGGGGGGTACAAAAGTACCTTTCAATATCCACAGAACAGAAATAGCTCCGGCCGCTGAATGGAAAAGATATGAGGAGGGCTTGTTAAATCAGGGGAGTAAGAATTTGAAACCGGGGCCCATATGGCAGAAGTCACTGGCCGTAATTGCTCCCAGGCCTGGTGGAGCGAGAGAGCGAGCGAGCGAGGGAGTGAGGAGGGAGAGAGAGAAAGAGAAAGAGAGGGAGAGAGAGAGGGAGAATAGGTAGCTGTACAAACACAGCCATGAATCACGGGGCAGTGCTCTTTTCCTGCTCGACTGGAGATTTAAATGCCATATTTGGACAGTCTAAATACTCCAACGTTTGCTTCACATTAAAGCAATAAGAAATGGACAACAGTGCATCACGTAGCCAAACAACCACCGCTGAAGCCACTTTGCTTTCAGTCTCACTTTCCCATTTCAGACCTGTATCACCCTTATTTCACTCCAGTGTTGCTGCATTAATGTTTCACCAAGATCTTGCAGCAGCATTGATGATGGTAGAGTCTGACCAACCGCTGCACAAAGCAGCTCTTCTCCATCCAGCACATCCCAAAGATTCTCAATGAGATTAAGATCTGGACTCTGTGGTGAACTCTCTCAATTCATGTGTGAAAATGATGATCTCATGCTCCCTGAACCCTGAACTCTTTCACAATTCCAGCACCATGAATCCTGACATTGTCATCTTGGAATATGTCCGTGTTCATCAGGGAAGAAAAAATCCATTGATGGAATAACCTGGTCTATATTCAGTATATTCAGGTAGTCAGCTGACCTCATTCTTTCAGCACATACTGTTGCTGAACCTAAACCTGCAGCCCAACTGCAGCATCAACCCCACATCATTTACTTACTTTAATCCAGGTTCTAGTGATGGAAAAATGTTAGAATCCTGTAATCTCTAATAATCTAATATCAAATCAATATACAAATTTAATCCAATTAAATAAAAAAAAACTATTTGCCTTTTTAATGTCCATTGCATTGGAAGTCTGTCTGTGTTTAACATTTTTTTTATTAGTTTTATGTTTGATACTGACCTTCATATTGCACAAGCCATCTCTAAACTGTAAAATGAATAAATAAACACTATTTTCTGTACTACATAACTACAGAACACAGCACTATACTTTTACTTTTAGTATTTTAGTACTACATTTTACAATAAACTACTGTTCACAATACTTGACTTGACTGCTGTCAGGTGCAGCAAGGAGAGGTCACGTTGAGCAAACGCAAATGCGAGATTATAAAGGTTTTACACAGAAATAAACCAAAATAAACATATTACAAGGCAAATAAACAGACTGGGTAACTATGAGAACTACAGATTTCACAAGGACTGAAAACAAAGAGAAAAACCTACAACCTAACAGACGTAGAAAAAAAGCACAAGAACCGACAATGGAGAACAAAAACACGCAGACTATAAACACACATGGACCTAAGCAAGAAATAGGAAACACCTATTTGTATTTGGATTTGTATTACATGCCATCCATGTGTTGAGACTGTGTAATATGTGTTTTAACTAGAAATATTTAAATTTCAGGAATTATAATATAATATGTATCATAAATTATTTTAGTAATATTGTATAAATGAAGTAATTGTAATTAAGTAATATTGTATGCAGAAATTAGATAAAGTTTACTAAAAGAAAGGATTGATTCAGTAAAGTTTACTAAAAGAAAGGATTGATTCAGTAAAAATAAATGAAGTAAAGTTTAATAAAAGAAAGAATTGATTCAGTAAAAATAAATGAAGTAAAGTTTAATAAAAGAAAGGATTGATTCAGTAAAAATAAATGAAGTAAAGTTTACTAAAAGAAAGGATTGATTCAGTAAAAATAAATGAAGTAAAGTTTACTAAAGAAAGGATTGATTCAGTAAAAATAAATGAAGTAAAGTTTACTAAAAGAAAGGATTGATTCAGTAAAAATAAATGAAGTAAAGTTTAATAAAAGAAAGGATTGATTCAGTAAAAATAAATGAAGTAAAGTTTACTTAAATAAAGGATTGTCTGAAGTTCGGTTCACTTATTTACTTACTAAATGTGTAACATTTAGGTCTTGAAACAGAGTTGAAGTTACTTAAATTTACATTAAATTAAATTTACTTAATAAAAAGCAAATGCATAAAGTTGCAAAGCTTTTTTTAAGTAAATTTAACGCATCATCTTGGTAACACTTTTTATGAATGTCATCTCTATAAGACTCTATAAATATACTCATAACACATTATAATGCATTATAAAAATGTATAATTCATCATAGCCATGTTTATTATGCATCATGAACTGTGATTATAAATCGCTGTGTTTATAACATGTTATACATCGATACCAAGAAACTCAGTCCCAGCTTACAGACTGTATTACGACTATAAAAGCTCCCTCTTATAAACACACCGTCAATAATAACCACTCATAAATTATTCTTGTCGTGAATATAATATTAGTTATTGTCAATTATAATGTATTATAACAGGTCTTTGTGTGCTCTGAGTAAAGTGCCAGACTTTCATTGTGGGACTAGATTATTAACGATAGATATATACTATTTTAACATATATATATATATAATAAGTTATAATGCTTAATAAACATGGCTTTAATGGGTTATGCATTTTCATAAATATTTATAGCCACGTTTATAATGCCTTATAAATGCATTATAATATGTTATGAATGTGGTCATAGAGTCTTATAGAGATGACATTCATAGAAAGTGTTACCATCCTTTTTTTCAGTGTAGATCAGATTTTTTTTTACTGAAGTCTGTCTCTTTATTACTTTTTTATACATGTCTGCTAAGCAGGCAGACACTGCATACTTTTATGTTGGCCTTTAATCGTTTATAATATTCTTTTTTATTAGTTTTTATTTAATCTCAGCAGTGAAGCTGTGTAGTGAGGCTGTGTTGGTCTGGAGGAGAGCAGTGGATAACTCAGTAAACTGGGGCTCTAATTGCTGTAGAGCTCCACTGATCATGCGAGAGCAGAGAGAGAGGGCTTTGGCACAAAGAGACGAGGCTACATGCTCATTACAGCCACACGGGCCTTCATAATGAAACTCACAAACCTGCTGCACAATCGCTGAGCTCCAGGAATGCTGCATTACACATCCAGAGAAAGAGAGAACGAGAGAACGAGAGAGAGAGAGATAAAAGCCGTACTGTATGCGAGATAGAGATGGGAGTGTGCTGATACTTCAGGTTTATCAGATTAACCTCATTTGTGGGTAAATTTAGCTGGATAATTTAAATCTATCCTGTGTGACATGGATTAAGCTGTTGTGATATGAACGTCTGTACAGGCAGGCCGGGATGTTTCACTGCTGCTGTTGCTGTAATGGGATGATTTTGATTACATTCCTCGGACGACAGATCAAAACAGATGGAAAGGAGCTTCCTGTCCTTCCAGCAGATCCAGTGTTTACTGGATTTTCATGTGTACACTAAACACACAACTAAACTGATTCACAACTCAAATATGCCAAATGAATAAATATAACCATGTGAAAAATAATAAGACACATCATTTTAAACTTTTAGGACCCTATTTTAGCAATCTACAGCACACTGGTCAATGGCACACTTCATGGATTTATCTTGGTATCAGAGTGTATCTTTGGTATCGTATAGGGGCACAAAAAATACGCCTTGCGCAGCTCAAAAAGCACAAAAGCCATGAACTAATTCTCTTAATTAATCATGGGTGTGGTTAATTTTGGGCGTAGCGTGAAATGAACCAATCAGTGTGCCAGTTGTCATTACCTTTAAGAGGCAGGTGATCTCTGACTTTGGCACGTTGATATCTTAACAGTGTGGAGCTTTTGTGTGTCTCAGCAGAGGCAGATACTGATCTGGGAAGGGTACTTTATGCTCAGCAGCTCA
This sequence comes from Astyanax mexicanus, assembly GCF_023375975.1. Taxonomy (NCBI): domain Eukaryota; kingdom Metazoa; phylum Chordata; class Actinopteri; order Characiformes; family Acestrorhamphidae; genus Astyanax; species Astyanax mexicanus. Next base: position 75,005,493 of record NC_064409.1, read on the forward strand.
TGTAAGGATTTAAGGGAGCAGCAATGTTATTTTAATCTTTATATTCATTATTGTTGAGTTAAAAGTTGGGTTTATGCTCTGCAGTGCATCCGTATGTGTGTGTTTAATGAGTGAAAGTGTAAAAAAGAGTGCTAGGCGCACCTATAGGAATGGACTGGAAGATTGGCTGTTGTCTAGGTTCATTTCGGTCAGTGGAGCACCTGTTTTTTCCTTTGCCAAGATAGCAACACACTTGAAATGTACCTGCTAGTGTCACGCAGGGAGGTGGAGATGATGGACGTAAGTGCAGATATAAACTTTAATAATTTTAAACAGTAAACTCATAAAACAGAAAACAACAAAACAGCAAATAAAACAGAAAGCAAACACAAGAAAACACAAATCAAAAATACAAGACTGAAATAACAAAAATAACTAAGATGAGATTAAAAAACAATCAAAACTAAGAAAACAGTAATACTAGACTCAAAAACCAACCTGACACATACACAGCAAGGTAACACACAAAAGACTCCACACTGACCACTGAAACAGAGGGGCTTAAATACACAAGGAGAGTGAGGAACACCTGGGCCAGGATAACGAGGGGACAGGGTTACAAACAAGACACAAGGTGATAACACTAATGGTTAGGGCGGGGCTAGGGTGGAGACAGAACTACAACAAAACAATGCCATGTGCTCAAAAAAGCACATGGCTGGAAATACAGATAGGAAAACAGAGCGGAAGCACATAGAACCAAAAGAGGAAAAAACATTGGACAGACACAGGCTAATATGTGACAGCTAGTCATGACCGTACTGGTTCAATTGCTTGATCAGCTAAACCAAATTAGTTAAAAAGCTTGGTCAACTTGATCATGCTGGTAGACCAGCTGGTCCATCAAACTCTCATGAATTGATCAACTTGCAGGGGGCTTTTCTTGTCCTGATCTCAAAAGCTGATTAAAAAAAAAATGATTCCTGGGGAAATAAATCATATTGCAATTTTAGCACATGGAAAACTACCTGTTTAAACTCGCCACTGGAGATATTATTATTGAAACATACAGTATAAAACCTTTGGTGATGAATGTAGGTACATATCATACTGAAACCAGCCAGCAGAGGCACTAGACTTATGTTAGCCTTACTTTTGAGAGCTGTTGTACATGTTGTCCGTGCTTTTCTTCAGTCATTTGTAAGAACAATGGAATGGAAGTCAGTTGTCTCGATTGAACCCAGGATTTGCTATTTGCTGTCTTGAATTGAACACTGTAAACCGTATATCTATAGACTGTGTTCTCCAGACAGAAACTTCATCCAGATCCTGGTGAACATCACACACTGGGAATGTAACGCGAGGCTGCATTTCATTGATATACCGAGCTTGTGCTTTTTTCAGAGGATAAAGTTTCAAAGACCTTCACCTCATCCTGCAGGAATGTCTTCATGAGAAGGTATACGGGCTGACGGCTGGAACGTCTATATAGATAAAAACGAGGAGGGAGATTTATTGATCTGTAGGGGATTTGAAGAGCATGATACAGGATGGGTCAGAGTTTCCAGCAGCTGGGATAATAACTTTCAGCGGAGAGAGAAACTCATCACTACCTGAGTCATTCACCTTCCTCCTACAGTATGAGACATTTGGAGCCATAGATTCATGCAGAATGGGAAAACATTAGCCCTATGATTTTTATCGATTTTTAATGTACAGTTGATACAAAAGCAAACCGCCTGGCCTTTTTTCACCTCCTCGACCTGAGCATGTCAAGCCAAGTCAAGTCAAGAGGCTTCTATAGTCATTACATCTGAGTACAGGTACACAGTGTAGTGCAGGGGTCGGCAACCTTTAACACTCAAAGAGCATTTTGGACCCGGTTTCCTCGTAAAAGAAAAGACTGGGAGCCACAAATACTTTTTGGGCCCTATTTTAGCGTTCTATAATTATAACTCCTTATAAATATCAGAAAAATATAACTAATAGTAATGAATAGTTACTGTGCACATTTTTTTTTTTTTTTTTTTTTGGTTCCTGAGGCTCTTGGAGAGAGCTGTGGTCTAGAATTGTTGCGTGTTGTGGGAGTGGGGTGGCGGTGATATGTGGTATTTTGTTGACTGTTGTCAGGGTTTTAATCAGTGAGTGGATAAACCGGAAGCTATTTTAACGACGTGTGCGCAAGACTGTTGACAGGGTGTAAGATAGTAACGAGCATCACAACACGACTTGCAAGTGTGACGCTTATTTTGAGCGATGAATTATAATAAAATATCATTTTGTTTTAATATTTCAGGATTACAATAATCTTCCAATTTAGAACTATTAAAAATAAAAAAACTAACAAAAAATAAAATACACTTCAATGAAATACTTATAATTTATTTTCACAAGCCACACGGAGCCGCAGTATTAGGATGAAAGAGCCGCATGCCGCAAAAGACGAGACAATTTAAAAGACAGGACAGTGCAGTAACGATACAGTATATTAATGTTGATAGTGAGGATATGCAGAGATGTGTAACATACTGTAACATATAGAACATATATAATCACAGCAGTTACTGAGGTAGAGAGTTTATAGTTTTTTGGGAGTAGCAGCAAATATTGCTGATAGGAATAAAGACATATCAGTCTCTGTGTGCTGAGTGTGTTTGTGTGTGTGTGTGTGTGTGTGTGTGTTGTGTGAAGTACAGTCTTTTTGTGTGTAAAGGGTGGTGGGGGGGTTCAGTTCAGTTTTGTGTAAGTGTGTTGGATTTGTGGTGGGTGGGGTGGGGTTCAGCTCTGTCTCTGTGTGTTGAGGAGTCTGACTGCCTGATGGAAGAAGCTGTTGCAGAGTCTAGTAGTTGAGGCTCGGATGCTTCTGTATCTTCTGCCGGACGGCATCAGTGCGAAGAGTCTGTGTGACTTCAGAGCAGCTGTTTACTCGCCACTCCAGCAAAAGATGCTTCACATTTGAGCTGCTAACAAACTCATTCGTTTCCCTTTATAAAGCTACGAGTCTCTCGTCTCTCTAATACAAGGTTCTTTTTTGTTGTTGGTAAAGAAGGAGACGTTTATACACAGATCAATGTGCGCATGTGAGGCAGCATTTTAGGGACAGATTTGTTCACATTACACACAGATACAGATCACTTACATTTGTGAATGTAACTCGCCAAGATCTGAGCAAAAAAAATCAGATTTGAGCAATGTGGCTTGTAATGTGAACATAGCCTCGTTGTTCAGCCTCATAACAGTAGCTAACATTTAAGCTCAATTTTAGACGCAGTTCTAAGACCCAAGTCCTGCTTTAGAACCCTGATACCCTGTGAAAGACGCGTTGTAAAGCTCATTGCTATCTTACACCCTGCCAACAGTCTATTTTCATGGCATCTACCTGTGTTGTTTATATAGCAACAGTGCTTGTGAATATATCTAGGTCTGGAAGTGAGGTGTATTCAGGTAAATTTCTGGTGTGTTTGTATCTTGGCTGTGTAAAATACAGGTGCACCGCTGACTGATTAATACCCTGACAACAGTCAACAATCAGTCGCTCCTTATACACACAAATAAATGTGCTGCAGAGCACAAATACAGCTTTTACATCAACAATAAACAGAATAAAGAATAAAATACCATTGCTGTTCTTTTGAATGAGCTGCTGGCGTATCTTCACAGCGTGACACGCCCTAAATCCAGCTGCACAATAGATCACTAGATTAGGGCCCTAAAACTCTATTATACGTCTAAGGGTTAATCTGACACACTCTGGCTCTGGTGCAATATGTCTCAGTGTGAATGCAAGACATACAACACTGCCAAAGCAAGCAAACAGCGGATATGAGTGTGACACCGGGAGGTCGATAATCTGACAGGGTTGGGACACTGCTATTATTTTAGTTACATTCTAAAATGAGGACAACGCAGCACGGAAAGTTCTCAGCGTCCTAACAGCTCTGATTTAGAACCACCTTTTATATTGGCTTATGAACCTTGATTAACCTGATGCACCAGACCCAGAGTGTGTGAAATAAGCCTTTAGAAGTGTACTAGTTTAGAGTACTTTTAGTGCAAGTTAACCCATTAATAGGCCAGAATTTTTGTCCATTTTCTGCCTGACATTACACCACTAAATCTTGAGGATTTCTATTCAAGCATTACATGAAAAGTGTTAATGTTTGATAAGGAATCTTACTGAAAATCATAACTGTAATTGTAAAAGAAAATATAAAACAATATTTAAAGGAGAACTCTGGTGTAAAATGGATTTTGCTGTAGTAAAACATGGTAAAAAGTTCTTACCTTTGATGAATAGCACACCTCCGTTCTCCCACAGCGTTTAGAGATCCAGAAATTTTAACAGTTTATCCAAACACCCTTCAGACTTTGTGAACGGGACATAGTTTGCCCTGATAAATCGCTTTTTCCACCGTTATCCAGACTCAAAGTAGCTTCACACCTCCTTGTTAGAATCCGGAGAGCCCTGACATTTAAAACGAGGCTTTAATAACTTTAAAAAGTGCACAAGAAGCTTATTAAAAACACTGTTTACATACTATAACGCTAGCTTCAGCTCCGAGCGCCGCCATCACTGTACTGATAATGACATAGACATATATATATACATAGAGTCTGCATAGCCTGCCTCCTGGCGCCAGCTGCTAGGCTATGCTGAGTCTATGTATATACACAGGGGTTGGACAATGAAACTGAAATTGAAATGTCATTTTAGTGTGGGAGGTTTCATGGCTAAATTGGAGCAGCCTGGTGGCCAATCTTCATTAATTGCACATTGCACCAGTAAGAGCAGAGTGTGAAGGTTCAATTAGCAGGGTAAGAGCACAGTTCTGCTCTAAATATTGCAATGCACACAATATTATGGGTGACATACCAGAGTTCAAAAGAGGACAAATTGTTGGTGCACGTCTTGCTGGAGCATCTGTGACCAAGACAGCAAGTCTTTGTGATGTATCAAGAGCCACGGTATCCAGGGTAATGTCAGCATACCACCAAGAAGGACCAACCACATCCAACAGGATTAACTGTGGACGCTATAAGAGGAAGCTGTCTGAAAGGGATGTTCGGGTGCTAACCCGGATTGTATCCCAAAAACATAAAACCACGGCTGATCAAATCATGGCAGAATTCAATGTGCATCTCAACTCTCCTGTTTCCACCAGAATTGTCCGTCAGGACCATAAATTATTGTGCTCTAAAACCAGGTGTTTCAGTTTCATTGCCCAACCCCTGTATGTCTATGTTATTTTCAGTTCAGTGATGGCAGCGCTTAGAGCTGAAGCTAGCCGTATAAGATATTGGACAAATTTCTGGATCTTGGAACGCTGTGGGAGAACAGAGGTGTGCTATTCGCCAAAAGTCTATTTAACACCCGACTTCTCCTTTAAGTAAATCTGCTAATCAAAATATAATGAATAAAATCATAAAATTGTCTCTTTTTTGAACTTCATTATAAAAACAGTATTTTCCTGAATACTTATCAAACAGTTCATGCCTCCAAACCTTTAGTTTCGTTATGTTTGTCTAGTTTTCACGTCTTTATTTTCAAACATGCAGAATTTGGGTTGATTCCTGTTACTGATCTGGAATTATTAAGTGGAGTAGAGAGAAAACAGGCAGCTTCTCTAATTGTTCTGTAGGAGATTTCAAAGCTCTTAAATTTTCAGAGTGTAAATAAGTTATTTTACTGCAGAAAAAAAGGGTTTTGTATCCCTGTAGCCTACACTATAAACAGGAACAAGGCATTTTGGAGCATTCCTCCAACTCTGCTACTACTGCTTTAATTCAAAAGTAAACCTTAAGGAGTACTGATTTAAATTTCCTTTTTCCTTGCAAAAATACTGAAATACAACTGCAGTACACAATTACCCAACAAAGCACACTTTTTAAATTGTTTAAATGGCAAAAATAAAACTTAAATATAACTTTAATATTCTAAACTCTCACTTTCCGAACTCTGAAGAGTTAAAGTTCCTATCAGAGAAGCAGTGGAGCAGAAAGAGAGCTGTGATTGTGTTTTTTTCAGTGTGATTAATCTCATATCTTAATGCTGATTCATATCTACAGAACCTGACTTGCTCTCAGGCAAAACCGCGACTCGCCAAAGTTACCTCCTGCTTTTTGTTTGCACACGGAGTGTTTTCTCACCAGCGTGTGAGAACTGGAGAGTGACTGGGCCTGATTTGGTATTTCCCACTTAAGAAATGACTGTTGGTTTACTTACTCTTTTTTACACACTTTTTGAAATGTGTTATTGTTTCTGATTGCAAAAAAAATGGAAAAAAGACTAGAATCACCAAAAAAATCCATCCATCCATTTTCTGTGAGTCAGCTAAACAGTTGGTTTCGTATCAGGAATAATTTGTTTCTATGATGTGTTTGGATGCTCCCTTATTGTGATGTTACAATAAGGAGGAAACCCTCACCACCTACTCCACCTACCAGATCAGTTAAAAAAAACATGTTAGTCATTTTGGTTGAGAAGCTTAGACAGCTTACAGCAGGATTAGCCAACAGACTTCTTCCGAGGGAGGGATCTGTACCTACTGTCCAGGTGGAGTCAGCAAATGAGGGAGATATATTGCAGTTAATTATAAACTATCTTGTTCATTCAGCACAAGCTAACACTAATGTGTGGCAAAAGCTCAGCATATACAGGGCGTGGCCAGCAACAGCTTATTTGCATAAATGTGACAGAGCCCTTAAACATCTCATATTGAAAGTCATGTTTTGTGTATAGCCCATAGACCTGTTCTAATTGTCAAGAAAGCTATAATATAAGTTTTGTGGTAGTGCTAATAATATCTAACAAAAACCTTTTAGAGCATCTCCAGAAGCAGAAGCTCCTGCATAGAACCACCCTGACTCCACCCCTCACCTGTCAACCCCCATCAGAACCCACCTACTAGATCAGTTGAAATTAAAAATACATTTCAGTCACTTTGGTTGAGAACCTCAGACAATACACAGCAGGATTAGCCAGCAGACTTCGTTTGAGGGAGGGATCTGTACCTACTGTCCGGAGAGGAGTCAAAAGATGAGGGAGATATAGCTATAAATACAAATAATGAGTTTCGTGTTTCTATCGCTGTTAAGCATTAACTAGCTTGCTTGTGTTTTGCCATTTAGCACAAGGTAACACTAACATGTGGCAAAACTTAGGGTATACATGGGGTGTGGCCAGCAACAGCTTATTTGCATAAAGGTGACAGAGCCCTAAAACAGCTCAGTCATTTTTGACTTAACTCAACTATAGTCAATTTGTAACGACTCAAAGTCAGAGGGAGGAGGCAAATACAAGACAGTTTTAACTGAAGCTATATGGAAATTTAACAAAGTAACAAACAATACTAAGACTATCTGTGCACCTAATAATCTGTTGCACCTTATGTATGAATTTTAACTGTCAGATATTAAGGAGCAGTAAAGCCACTCTGTTGAAGTAAAGGATTTATATATTATATATATTATATTATATTATTTATCTATATTATACAGGAGTTTCAGTTTAGTTCACCAGCACCGAGACTGGAGCAATATTAGCATTAGCTGCTAACCGCTATTTTCCTGTTCAGAGGTGAGTATACCAGACTGTTGCCTGCTGATATCCCCGGCTAGCACTGCTGGAGCAGCATTAGCATTACCCGCTACTTATGCTAAGCGCTAGCCCTTTCGCAGTTCAGAGGGGAGTATATTGGCCTGTAGTATGCATGTTTTCCATTCTAAAACACGAGCTAATATTACCCTGGGTTACCAGAACACTCAGGGTTCTTCAGTGTAGCTCTGTCGGGCAGCATTAACTAGCGCTAGCGGTTAGCTGCAAATGATAATATTGCTGCACCCAGCCTTAGTGGAAATCTGGAAATCTAAGCTCACAGTAAAAATGTGTTTCTTTAAGTACTCAACTAATATTATCAGTTTGAACTGAAATTGATTTCAGTGCTAACCAGTTACTAATGCAACAACTCAAATCCATACCCATTTCAGTACTAACTACTTAATGATATGACATTTTTGAACTCATATAAATCCTATATAGCACTTTGACTTACACTTTTTTTAGTACTAGTCTAATATAAATCAATTCTCAACTTTAACTCATACTGGTTTCAGTACTACCCCTTGTTTTGGAGTGTAGGGAGTGAAATCCTCCCACTAAGAATTGGGATGACCCTTCATGCACCCGATACAGATATATAGCTATAGCAGTGGAGCGCTAAAGTTCAACTAGTTATGGCTATATAGTATGTCTTCAGAAAGAGGGCAGATGGTGCAAAACTTTATTATTTTTGTGCATTCCTTAATTCCTCTGTAATGGGAAGCTGAAATTAGCTTTTTAGTACCTTTTATTTTATTACATTTACATCTGTTCTGTTTGTTGCAACATTTAACTACTAGCGATTTTTTATGCTTGTTATGAAGAAAATGGCAATAAGACATTGAAACTACACATTATATATTTATTTATTATTATTTTTTTTTACTTTATTTCCATTAACACACATTGACAGGCAATTAACATTATATAACAAAAACACCTTGAGATCTGGCATCACTTAACTTCTACATCCATCCATACCTTATGTTCTTTATACCTACATTATTTTACCAACATTTATGCTCAAATGCATTCACATACATACAAACACATACATACATACATGCATAGACATATGCAACTATGTTTTATTGATTTGTTTTTTAAACTGAGTTAAGATACATAGTAAAAGGTGTCCACCTTCTAATAAAAATTGGAAGCTTTATTTTGTAGCTGTGCAATCCATCATGTAGACATATTTGACTTTTTGTAGCCATTGACTAATGGTAGGGGGGGTCAGGCTTCATCCAATTAATGGTAATTATTTTTCTTGCAACCCTTGAAACTACACATTAAACTATGGTAATATTGTGGTTATTGTCATTTTTAAAAAGGAATATATTCAGATTTGTGCGTTTCTTTGGCCGCTTGTGCCAGTGCCATCTTGTCAGTGATTCTAATAGCCTTCTTTTTGGAGAGTGCCTCTGAAAAATCCTCCTCCAGCCTAATAAAAATCAGGACAACCTAAGTGGTTGGGCCTGAATTTCCGACTCATTTCAGAGCTTACGTAGGCCTTCTTCTTCTTGTTTTATTGAGTCGACCCCAGCTAGTTCACTCTGCCTTCAGCATTGTTCATTCTTAAACTGAACTGACTCATTTCTGAACTCCTACCCCACACTGCTTCCAGTCTTCACTTGTTACTGTGGTGAGTCATTTATGAACTGTAACTCACACTGATTCAGTCTTAACCAGTCGCTGATCCTCTCTCCCACTGGGCTGAGGCTTGTGAATCTGTGGGAGCAGAAGGTTGGGATGCTGGTGGTCCGGCTGGGGGGTGCGGGGGTTGGTTTGTGGGAGGCATATGATTGTAATCATGTCGGATCTCAGTGAGAGCTCGTCTTTAATAACGTTCTGGGTACGAGACAGAGCGGGGGAAAGCGCAGGCCAGAACACTTAGGAAATTCCAGCAGGACGAAGAAAGAAGAAAACCCCCGGACCCCAAGCTTTCCCATTCACCCACACTCTTACACACTCATACACACACAGCTGCCCTTTGGAAAGTCAAGCTAGCCCATAGGACACAGAGCAGCAGCGGCAGGCCAACCAGCTGCACAGGGGGCGGAGAGAAAAAAAAAGAAAATAAACACGCATTGAGAAAAGAGCCAGCGAGAGTGGGATGAATCAAAGTGATCTATGGCCCACTTTCAGCACTAGACAAATGCAGTGCTGGTTTCACCCACTATGCACATTTCTGACCTTCCGCAGATTGATATATATATATCTATCGTATTACATGCGTTTGGAGTTTGTAAAAGTTAAACAAGTCATGTTGTGAATGTGTTTATGTCAGTCGTATTTTGGATCATACTCTTACTAATGTGAACAATCCCCTCAGGCAGTATTATATGGCCTTAAATAAAAAGATACTATAACATATGCTGGTGGTCTGCTTGCATATACATGTAATTTTAGACCTTAAACTTAAAGGGCTGTCATGGTGAGTTTAGGAATCCCCATTAACCTAAATGTGTTAATTGCTGTTTACTAACTAACCTTAGATTATTATTCTGACATGACTCAGTTCTGAACTGTAGCTTACTTCAGTTTTTTGCCTGGCAAAAAAAGTCTCCACCTGGATGTAAGTAATTTAAGTAAGTAAGTGATGTGGGGTTGATGCTGCAGTTGGTCTGCAGGTTTAGGTTCAGTAACAGTATGTGCTGAAAGAATGAGGTCAGCTGACTACATGAATATACTGAATATAGAGCAGCTTATTCCATCAATGGATTTATTTTTTCTTCCCTGATGAACACGGGCATATTCCAAGATAACAATGTCAGGATTCATGGAGCTGGAATAGTGAAAGAGTGATTCAGATTGAGAGTTCACCACAGAGTCCAGATCTTAACCTCATTGAGAATCTTTGGGATGTGCTGGATGGAGAAGAGCTGCTTTGTGCAGTGGTTGGTCAGACTCTACCATCATCAATGCTGCTGCAAGATCCTGGTGAAAAATTAATCCAGCAACACTGGATTGAAATACATCTTGTAACATTGCAGAAGCTTATTGAAACAAAGCCACAGGGAAGTAACGCCGGTGAAAATGAGATACAATAAAGAAAAAAGACAGACAAAGGAAACGCGGAAACACTGGGGTATAAATATACTAGGAGGGAAACGGAAATGGGGGACACCTGCAGAAACGAAGGGTAACGAAGGGGCGGAGCTACATATAGAGGGACGTGGGGGAACACAGGTGAGAACACTCAGACAGAGACACAGGGAAAACACAGAGCATGTGCAGGAACGCATGGGAAAACAAAACACAGAAATGTGAGCACAGAAGGGAAAAAAACAGGGAAACAGGGCAAGGGGACATTATTTCAAGTCGTTAATAAGGTGTTTCTGGGTGGATGTTCTGGTGTTAAAATTAGTTTTTGTTTTTGTTGGTGCTTAATATGAACTTTGTCTTTTTATTTGTATATGTTAAGTGGTTGCTAAGGTGTTACTACGCGGGGCTATGGTGTTCAAGGTTTTTTTATATGAGGTTAACTCACACTAGTGTCAGTACAAATCTGATGTGACTTAATTTTGTATGTCGTCAGATTCCTGTATCAGTTCTGACCTGATACTCAAACTTAAATGACTGTCTTTGTAAGATTAGGATTCCCTGTAGACCTAGACATGTAATTTAGACTGAGATTAGGCCTAATCTTCGTCTGGAAAAACAGCCCAATAATTTATAGCTCTGCAGTGCTATGTTTTCTATGCAGTGTATGCCTGTGGTCCGAGATCAAAGTTTTCAGACACGCACTTGTGTTCGAGCAAAGCCAGATGACTATGACTCTGTGTGTGTGTGTGTGTGTGTGTGTGTGTGTGAGAGCATGTGTGTGTTTGAAGGCCTCCAGTATCACCCTGGTATGAAATCTCAAACAGACACAAGTATTTGTGGGGAAGTCTGAGCAGGCCTGTGGCTGTGGAGCAAGATAAAGCAGAACCTCATACAAACCCAGACAAAGGACTGACCTGTTTCCGATAAAGTGGCCAGTGAGTGGAAGCACAAGGTAGTAGATGTAGGTGTTTCTAATAAAGTGGCCAGTCAGTGGAAGCACAAGATACTAGAAGTAGTAGTAAGTGTTTCTAATAAATTGGCCACAGTGAGTGGAAGCACAAGGTAGTTGTGAATGTAGGTGTTTCTAATAAAGTTGCCAGAGAGTGGAAGCACAAGTTAGTTGTGAATGTAGGTAGTAGTAGTAGGTGTTTCTAATAATGTGGCCACAGTGAGTGGAAGGACAAAGTAGTAGTAGTAGTAGATGTTTCTAATAAAGTGGCCAATAAGGGGCAGCACTAGGTAGTAGTAGTAGGTGTTTCTAATACAGTGGCCAGTGAGTGAAAGCACTAGGTAGTAGTAGTAGTAGTAGGAGGTGTTTCTAATAAAGTGGCCAGTAAGTGGAAACACAAGGAAGTAGTAGTAGTAGTAGATATGGGTGTTTCTAACAAAGTGTCCACTGAGTGGAAGAACAATGTAACAGTAGTAGGTGTTTCTAATAAAGTGGCCAGTGAGCGGAAGTAGAAGGTAGTAAGTTGTAGGTGTTTCTAATAAAGTGTCCATTGAGTGGAAGCACAAGGTCCAGAATTTAGCTTATAGTTTGGGCCAAATTTGCTCTTTTCTCCAGTTCTAAATCAGACTCTAAATGTGTGGGAAAACCATCTGTACCTCGTTTTTTTCGTCCCGCACCTTTCTACTTCCATCTGAGACTCACAGGAGGGAGTAATCGGAGCCTTGGCTGGGTACTCTTATAATTCATAACAATCAGACCCAGTCTAAACACGGCGCTCTCCGCTCTGGGGGCCACGTTAGGGTACGTTTCCTCACATATACACCAATTCCCCGTGACATTCCTCACGTTTACTTTACTCCACTTTCCTCACTTTTACTTTCTCCCCAACTGACAAATTCAGGTTTCAGCTGACAGCGCAGATTAGTACACGCTTTATCTGTCATTATGGATTGTAATCTTTGAGCAGGCGAAAAAATACCAAGCACTAAACCAAAAAGCATAAAATTACATTATAAAATAGCTTACTTTACTTTACTGAAGGAAACGTGTGGTTGCAGTGCTTAAGTGGCTCCCACTTTCAAGGAGTTGCAACACATTTACTACAGTAAAACTGATTAACCTGCTGAATATGGTTGCTCTGGTATCGCTGGTTGTTTGTATGCAATTGCTTTTGCTATTTAAGTTATTGGGATTTTAGTGGATGCAATGGTGTTGCTAAACTATTCCTGAGTGGCTCCTATGGCATACTATGAAGATTTCAGGTGGTTCTAAGGTGGCTGTTGAGGGGTGTTTATGTGCTTGCTATGGTGGATTTTTCTTTATTGGTTGCTATGGTGTAGCAGGTGGTTGCTAAAGTGTTGCTGATTGGGAGCAACGTTGTTGCTAAATTATTTCTCGGTGGTTGCTATGGTGTACCAGGTGGTTGCTAAAGTGTTGCTGATTGGGAGCAACGTTGTTGCTAAATTATTTCTCGGTGGTTGCTATGGTGTACCAGGTGGTTGCTAAAGTGTTGCTGATTAGGTGCAAAGTTGTTACTAAATTATTTCTCGGTGGTTGCTATGGTGTACCAGGTGGTTGCTAAAGTCTTGCTGATTGAGTGCAAAGTTGTAACTAAATTATTTCTTAGTGGTTGTTATGGTGTACTAGTCGGTTTCTAAAGTGTTGCTGATTGGGTGCAACGTTGTTGCTAAATTATTTCTCGGTGGTTTGCTATGGTGTATCAGGCGGTTGCTAAAGTGTTGCTGATTGGGTGCAACATTGTTGCTAAATAATTTCTCGGTGCTTGCTATGGTGTACCAGGTGGTTGCTAAAGTGTTGCAGTATAACATGTGGTTACTTGGTAACTGCTAAGGTAAGGTGCTAAGGTGGTCACTACAGTAATGCAGGAGGATTGCACCTGGGGTTACATTGGTATACATGGTGGTTGCTAAGATTAAGTTATTGCTAAAGTGTTTGGTATGGAGGAGTTATGGTGCTGCTAATGTGTTTCTTGATAGTTGCTATGGTGTTTAGTATGAAATTCCGGGTGGTTGCTAGGATGGTTGCTATTGCATTTCAGGTGGTTGTCGAACACTTCAACCTGTCTTTCTATTGTTTTTTCCTTACTTTTCTTTCATTCTTTTTTGTACTTTCCTTTTTTTCCTTTTTATGTCTTTCTTTCTTTCTTTCTTTCTAATATTTGTTTTCTTAATTTTTTTTCTTTCTTTAGTTTTTTACTTTCCTTTTTTCTTTCTTGATCTCTTTTTTTCTCTCTTTCTTGTTTTTTTCCCCACTTTTCTTTACTTTTTACTTTCCTTTTGTCTTTCTTGGTCTCTCTTTATCTATCAATCAGTCTTTCAATCAATCTATCTATCTATCTTGCTTTTTCTTCTTTTCTTTCCTTTTTTACTTTCCTTTTTTCTTTCTTGATCTCTCTTTTTCCCTCCTGTCTTTCTATTTGTACCTTTTTGTAACTCTTCTTTCTTTCTTTCTTTCTTTCTTTCTTTTTTTCTTTTCTAAGTATTTCTCACAATCTGACTTTGTAGCCATCCATCCATCCATCCATCCATCTATCTATCTATCTATCCATCCATCTATCTCATGCTATCTATCTATCCATCTATCTATCTTGCTTTTTCTTCTTTTCTTTCCTTTTTTACTTTCCTTTTTTCCTTCTTAATCTATATTTTCTTTGTTTCTTTCTTTCTTTCTTTCTATTTTCTTTTTCAAGTATGTATTTCTCACTATATGTCTTTGTAACTATCCATCCATCCATCTATCTCACGCTTTCTTTAACATGGTAATCTACAAGTTAATATTTGCTAATATGTGTACCTAGCATTTCTTTTTACTATTTTTCTATCCATTTCCTTTGTTCATCCTTTCTTTCCAGCTATCTTGTGTTCTTTTTACCTTCATGCCTACTTTCTTTCTTTCTTTCTTTCCTTTTTTTACATTTCAATATAAATGTATCTTTATTTCTTTCTTTCTCTCGTTTTCTTTCATTTTCATGCATTTCTTTCTTGTTGTCTGTTTTGTACCCATCCATCCAACCATCCATCTTTCTTGCTTTCTTTCTATAAGTTCCACAAGGTAGTTCAGCTTCAGCCGTGCCAGGTACAATATACTGTGGGGCAGAGGCAGAGAAAGTGACTCTATGCGTTAAATATGAAAATATATAATGGCATAATGTGTTCAGTATGCATAGTTGAAGGAAACCATATGAAAGCGGGCAGACAAAGAACCTTCTGTGTTTTCCACTCGTCCACTCCCCCTTTCCCCCCGTTCACTCTCCGAGACTGGAGAGAGGAAGAGGAAGAGAGGGATCGAGAGAGAGAGAGAGAGAGAGAAAGAGTGGGGAAAGAGTGACAGAATGCAAGAACAGAAGTGATAGAGAGAAAGAGAAGCAGGAGAAGGAGAAGAAAAGAACGCGGGAAGAAAGGGAGTGAGGGAGGAAAGAGGAGGAGGAGGAGGAGAAGAACAGTAGGAGGGTCTGGTGAGGGGGCTGAACGAACAGGCTGTCATCTCCATACACACACACTTACACATACACACACACACACACACTGCAGAGTGCAGGAGAGCTCAGGTGAGTCTGCGTTTACTGATCTATCTGCCTGTCTGTCTGATTTGTAGTCTGTCTGATCTCAATCTGATCTATTGTAGATCGGACTGACCTGAGAACGGATGCAGGACACTAACCACAAGCTGACGGAACTTTCGCTGAGCTACGATAGATCAGATTGAGTCAATGTGTGTGTGTGGTAGAGGTGTGTGTGTGGTAGAGGTGTGTGTGTGGTGTAGGTGTGTATGCATGCTTGCTGTGAGATGTTTCTTCAAATTGCATGTTTACTAAAGATACTGATCACAGAAGGATAGAAGGTACTGACTTATTCATAGTGGATACAGGGTAGTTCATAGTAGATACAGAATAATTGATAGTAGGTACTGAGTAATGTATAGTAGTTACTGAATCATTTGTAGTAGATACTGAATAGGTAGAGTACAGAGTAACTGGATACTGAATGCTTTATAGTAGGTACTGAATCATGTGCAGTATATACTGAGTTCTTCATAGTAGGTACTGAATCATGTGCAGTATATACTGAATGCTTCATAGTAGATACTGAATCATGTGCAGTATATACTGAGTTCTTCATAGTAGATACTGAATCATGTGCAGTATATACTGAATGCTTCATAGTAGATACTGAATCATGTGCAGTATATACTGAATGCTTCATAGTAGGTGCTGAATCATGTGCAGTAGATACTGAATCATGTACAGTAGATAATGAATCATGTGCAGTATATACTGAATGCTTCATAGTAGGTGCTGAATCATGTGCAGTAGATACTGAATCATGTACAGTAGATACTGAATCATGTGCAGTAGATACTGAATCATCTACAGTAGATACTGAATAGTTTATACTAGGTATTGGATCATTTGCATTTGATACTGAATTCTTTACAGTAGGTACTGAATCATGTGCAGTTGATACTGAATCATGTGCAGTTGATACTGAATCATGTGCAGTTGATACTGAATCATGTACAGTAGATACTGAATAGTTTATACTAGGTATTGGATCATTTGCATTTGATACTGAATTCTTTACAGTAGGTACTGAATCATGTGCAGTTGATACTGAATCATGCGCAGTTGATACTGAATCATGTGCAGTTGATACTGAATCATGTACAGTAGATACTGAATTCTTTACAGTAGGTACTGAATCATGTGCAGTTGATACTGAATACTTTATATTAGGTATGGAATCATGTGCAGTTGATACTGAATACTTTATATTAGGTATGGAATCATGTGTAGTTGATACTGAATTCTTCACTGTAGATACTAAATCATGTGCAGTTGATACTAATTAATCCATACTAGGTACTGAATCCCGTGAAGTAGATACTGCATATTTCAAAGTACATTCTGAATCATGTGCAGTGGATACTGAATCATGTGCAGTAGATACTGAATGCTTCATAAAATATGCTGAGTAATGTATATGCATAATTTGTAGTAGATACTAAATAATCCATAGTAGGTAAAGAGTAACTTATAGTGGATATAGAATGTTTCATAGTAGGTACTGAATCATGTGCAGTTGATATTGAATGCTTCATAGTAGGTTCTGAGTAATATATAGTAGTAACTTCATAATTTGTAGTAGATACTCAATAATTCCTAGTAGGTACTGAATCATGTGCAGTTGATATTGAATGCTTCACAGTATGTATTGAATTATTTGCAGTTGATACTGAATGTTTCATTGTAGGTACTGATTCATGTGCTGTTGATACTGAACGTTTCATAGTAGGTACTAAATCATGAGCAGTTAATACTGAATGCTTCACGGTAGTTACTGAATAGTTACTGAATTGTGTGCAGTAGATACTGAATGTTTCATACTAGGTACTGAATCATGTGCAGTTGACACTGAATGGTTCATAGTAGGTACTGAATCATGTGGAGTAGATACTGAATACTTTGAAAGTACATTATGAATCGTGTTCAGAAGATACTGAAGGTTTAATAGTAGGTACTGAATAGTTACTGAATTGTATGCAGTAGATATTGAATGTTTCATAGTAGGTACTGAATAGTTACTGAATTGTATGCAGTAGATATTGAATGTTTCATAGTAGGTACTGAATCATGTGCAGTTGACACTGAATGGTTCATAGTAGGCACTGAATCATGTGGAGTAGATACTGAATACTTTGAAAGTACATTATGAATCGTGTTCAGAAGATACTGAATGCTTCATATTAGGTACTGAAGCATGGAAAGTAGAAACTGAATGGTTCACAGTAGGTACTGAATTATGTGCAGTAAATACTGAATGTTTTACAGTAGGTTTACTCAAACATACCTATAACTTGCAAGATTAGAGAAACTGATTCAGAAACTGAAGAGCTGTCTATATATCTATGAAGTCTATATAATATTTCATATCACTTTAGAGCAATGTTGCTCATTCTGTTCCTGGAGATCTACCACCGTGGAGATTTTAGATCTCATACACCTGATCCAGGTAAATAAGGCCTTCGGGGACGTGAACTTTCTGGACTCTTTCTGGTGTGTTAGATCTGAAATCTCCAGGGTGGTAGATCTCCAGCACCAGGATGAGCAACCTTGCTTAAAAAAGTTATATGAAATATTATATAGACTTATATAGATCTAAAGATATCAAGCTTATATTTTACAGTCCAACAAAATTTAATATGATAAATATAGTGGAAAACTCATTTTTACGCATATAGTATTGTTATAGTTGGTTTCATGGTTAAAGAGTTTGTTCAGGTAGGCTCAGAGAACATATGTCTGATGGTAGGATGATGGTAACTGTAACTGAGGACATGAAATGGTAATGAGAAGATGTATGATGATCAGGTGAGTGAAAGCTGTGCGTTCATTTCTTTGTGGAGCTGGTGTGTATGTGTGTGTGTGTGAGCAGCAGAGGTGTGCAGTAACAGTAGAGTCGGTAGAGTGTGTATCCGGTGTAGCAGTATCTTAGCGACCGTAATGACTAATGACTTATACATCAGCCGCTGAGCTGCAGACGGCAGCAGGACGCTGGGCATCTGCTGCTTTTGCTCTGCCTCACTGATTCTCTACCTGCAGTGTTCAACAACAGCCTATGGGGCTCTATTTTAGTTATCTATAGAGCACCGGTCAATTGTTTGATGTGCAGCTGGATTTAGAGCAGGTTGGTGTGTCTTTGGTATCGTGCAGGATCAAAAAATACACCTTGCGTGGCTCAAAAAGTGCAAAAGCCATGTTCCAATTGGACTCTCATGATTGACTGTTGTCAGGGTTTTAATCAGTCAGTGGCGCATCTGTGTTTTTCCCCACCAAAATATATAGAAACGTGCCAGAAATTTACCTGAACACACCTCACTTCCAGACCACCATGCTCATCAGTGTAGATTCATTCATAAACTCTAAAGCTGTTTTAACAGTGTGGGCACAAGGCATGAAATAGACTGTTGATGGGGTATAAGATAGCAATGAGCATTGCGATGTGCCTTACACAGGGTGTAAGATAGGGCCACTGGTCTTGTAAGTCTAGTTCCATCTTGACTTTACCACTTCACTACTATACTCTATGGACTAAATAAAGTATTGCGATACTTCCTCAGTGTTTGTTTCACCCAAAATCAATGGTATTAAAATGACTTTATCCTGCTTTTGTTGGAGTAACTGTCTCTACTGTTCAGAGAAGATTTTCTACTAGATAGCTGTGGAGCATTGCTGTGAGGATTTGATTGCATTCAGGTGATCTCAAACTCCCCAACTTATCCAATCCAAAAGCAATGGATGGTGCTCCATCACTCCATAGAACACAATTCCACTTTATATCCCTCTAGCCCATGTCTGTCATTGGACTGGATAGTGACACAGTGCAGTTCTAGCCAGACACCACCGGTCATGATACTTATCAACCACTGTGCTGTCTACTGTGGGTGATAATATTAGCCTTCTATAAAGTACTCCCCTTACACACATGACCCTGTGGATCGAGGAATATAAAATACCCTCACAGCTTCAGAGATGGAATGGCCAGTGTTTAGCCTTAATCACAAGATAACACCTCACAACTTATACAGAAGTGGGTGTTCCCAAGCTGTTCCCTGAGGAAACACTTCATGATCAATTAATAAACTTCTGACCCATGGCTTGAGACGAGTGGTTCATTATGTGTTGCTATAATGTTATCATAGTTCCACTGGGAAACATTGTCATTGTATTCAGCTCAGAAAGACACTTGTGGTGTGTATGTGTGTGTGTGTTTCAGAGGTGTGGAGCTGCTGGTGGTGTTTTGGTTGTCTGTCACCAGCAGGTACAAGCCGGGGCACGTCGGACATCATGAGCCCTCTGAACATTAGTCTCAAGGAATGCCAATCGCACAGCAACAAACCCCAAATTATTTTTCAAAGCATTTACAGGTGCTTAAACAGGGCCTTGTGAGTGTGTGTGTGTGTACAGTACAAATGTGTGTAAAAGAGAGAGAAAGTGTGTGTGTGTGTGTGTGTGTGTGTGTGAGAGAGAGAGAGAGAGAGAGGTTTAGAGGTTTAAAAAGTGAGAAAGACAGTAAGAAAGTATGATACTGAAAAAGAGATATGGGTGTAAGTTTGCAAAAGAAATCAGATGGAATGAAATGGAAAATTAGATACATATAGAAGACAAAGAGATTAAAGAGAAGAACAGAAAGAAGGGATAAAGTGAGTCAGTTTGTGTTGTTTAAGTTGGTACCACTTTAAAATTAGACTACCTTTATAAAGGGTTTACAATTAGTTTATTAATGGTTACTAATTAGGTTGTAAGTGCCTTAAAAATCATTAATAATCAGTGTGTAACACATTAGTAATTTTTTTCTTTATCTCCAGGGTGTTTCAGCTGTAGGTAGTAGTGTGTAATAGAGTGGAGGACAGTGAGAGATTAAACACAGTGTTTAAAAACTCCAGCAGCACTGCTGCATCTCATCCACTCACTGTACCACCAGCACAACACACATATATAACGAGAGTGGTATAGAAAAAATATTTAGAGAGAAGTAGAGAGAGAGAGTAATGGAGGTATAGAGAGAGAGAGACAGGGAGAGAGAGGGGGGGCGGAGGTAGAAAGAGAGTAAGAGAGGGATAGATAGATAGATAGATAGATAGATAGATAGATAGATAGATAGATAGATAGATAGATAGATAGATAGATAGAGGTACAGAGAAGTAGCGACAGCAAGAGAGGTATAGACAGAAAGATGGAGAGAGAGAGAGAGAGAGAGAGAGAGAGAGGGAAGTATATCGAGGCGATAGATAGATAGATAGATAGATAGATAGATAGATAGATAGATAGATAGATAGATAGATAGATAGATAGATAGATAGATAGATAGATGAGGAAGAGAGAGGAGCAGAGGTACAGAGAAGTAGCAACAGAAAGAGAGGTATAGAGAGAAAGATGGAGAGAGAGAGAGGGAAGTATATTGAGGCAATAGATAGATAGATAGATAGATAGATAGATAGATAGATAGATAGATGAGGAAGAGAGGGGAGTAGAGGTACAGAGAAGTAGTGAAAGAAAGAGAGGTAAGGAGGTAGGGACAGAAGTAAGGCAGGTATAGAGAGACAGTATAAGAAACAGTAGATAGATAGATAGATAGATAGATAGATAGATAGATAGATAGATAGATAGATAGATAGATTATGAGAGTGTGAGAGAGAGAAAGGTAAAGAGAGCGAGACAGGGAGGTAGAGAGAGTGAGAGTTAGAGAGAGAGAGAGAGAAAGAATAGAAGGTAGAGAGAGAGGAAAGGAGGTAGAGAGTGTAGGTATAGAGAGACAGTAAAAGAGACAGTAGATAGATAGATAGATAGATAGATAGATAGATAGATAGATAGATAGATAGATAGATAGATAGATAGATAGATAGATAGATGAGGAAGAGAGGGGAGTAGAGGTACAGAGAAGTAGTGAAAGAAAGAGAGGTAAGGAGGTAGGGACAGAAGTAAGGCAGGTATAGAGAGACAGTATAAGAAACAGTAGATAGATAGATAGATAGATAGATAGATAGATAGATAGATAGATAGATAGATAGATAGATAGATTATGAGAGTGTGAGAGAGAGAAAGGTAAAGAGAGCGAGACAGGGAGGTAGAGAGAGTGAGAGTTAGAGAGAGAGAGAGAGAAAGAATAGAAGGTAGAGAGAGAGGAAAGGAGGTAGAGAGTGTAGGTATAGAGAGACAGTAAAAGAGACAGTAGATAGATAGATAGATAGATAGATAGATAGATAGATAGATAGATAGATAGATAGATAGATAGATAGATTATGAGAGTGAGAGAGAGAAAGGTAGAGAGAGCGAGACAGGGAGGTAGAGAGAGACAGTAAAAGAGACAGTAGATAGATAGATAGATAGATAGATAGATAGATAGATAGATAGATAGATAGATAGAGAGAAAGGTAGAGAGAGTGAGACAGGGAGGTAGAGGTAGAGAGAGAGTTAGAGGTGTTGATCAGGTTGTTGGGGGTGAGTGAGGGATTCAGGTCTGGAAGGCTGTAATGGATCTGGATATTAAATTGGAAACTCATTATTAACAAGTGTCAGTCACTGTCACACACACACACACACTCATCACTGTTTGAGTCGTGAGAAGAGTGTGTGAGTGTGTAAAGGCAGGATGAAGTCATTAGCGGTGGTAGACGAGACCGCACCGCTGCTGTCCTGGAGCTGTTTGGCAGCACTCATCGTTCACTAACGAGAGGTAGAGGAAAAACAAATAGCTGCAGAGCAGTGGAGGAGAGAGAGCAGCTTACCTCACTGAGAAGACATGTTTATGTGTGTGTGTGTGTGTGCGTGTTTGCTACACACAACCGATAACAGTCGCACATGCAGGCTCAGGGCTTCCAGGCGAGTAATCAGCAGTCACTGTTCTCCTAATCGCTTTTCCGATGTGTGATGATACCAGTACTGATACACTTACAGCTACATGCAGAAACATACACACATCTATAGATCTCTGGCACTAGATCAGGGAACCATACTTCTATACGATCTATGGTTCAATGGGTGGGTGGATGGTTCTTTTTTACATTCTTACAGAGTTTTTTACTTTGAGGCCTGGTTTTTCTTAGTTTTTCTATTGCACATTATATGCTGTGTTTGTACAACAAGTAAAACAAGTGGCCCCCATACAGCTCTGGAAAAAATGAAGAGAACACTTCAGTTTCTGAATCAGTTTCTGATTTTGCTATTTACAGTTTTATGTTTGAGTAAAATGAACATTGTTGTTTTATTCTATAAACTACAGACAAAATTTCTCCCAAATTCCAAATAAAAATATTGTCATTTAGAGCATTTATTTGCAGAAAATGAGAAATGGCTGAAATAACAAAAAAAAGAGTTTTTATAAAGTATTCATAAAGTTTATGAGTTCAGAAATCAATATTTGGAGAAATATCCCTGGTTTTTAATCACAGTTTTCATGCATCTTGGCATCATGTTCTCCTCCACCAGTCTTACACACTGATTTTGGATAATTTTATGCCTTTACTCCTGGTGCACAAATTCAAGAAGCTTAGTTCAGTTTGGCTTGATGGCTTGTTATCATCCATCTTCCTCTTGATTATATTCCAGAGGTTTTCAATTTGGTAAAATCAAAGAAACTCATAGTTTTTAAGTCGCCGCTTATTTTTTTTTAAAGCTGTGTGTTTATCTCACCAATCTGATGTCTCCTTTAGTTTCTTGTTTTGTTTTCTTTAATTCTTTATTTTTTCAATAAAAACTCGCACTTACGTCCACTCTTCACAGGAATAAAAAAAAAGTCAGATTCAGTGTATTTGCGCCTTTACACTACCATAGAGACAACACATCAGAGTCACCTAGAGTATTATACACTTTTATAACTATGCTTTATGAAAATAGCCTTAGTTTTAAAGAGTTTTTAAGTTTTGAGGCTTGGTTCTTCTCAGTGTTTCTCCTTGTGTTGAGTTTCTCATTTTTTTCCTGAAGTTTCTTCCACAGTTCTACCTCGTGATCTTAGAGAGTTAATCATTTTAATTGATGGTTTCTCTCAGTGCTCCTTTCTCATGCTCCCAGGCTTGATTTACAGTCACTCATTAAACCACATTTCTTTAAGGCTGCTTTGGGACACTTCTGGTGCAGAAAGCTGCATAGAAATGTAGTTGTGTTGAGAAACTGTGAGAAATAGCTTTAGCCTTGACTAGTATGCTAGAGGTTATATGTTTTTTTTTTTTTCCTTCAGTCAAAAATGTTGGATGCCTATATTTCTCACCTGACACCACTACACCTGATCCTGGAAATCAAAGTCGTCTGGAGACAGTAATTATCTGGAGCGGATGTGGTGGATCATGGCTGGAAATGAACTCTACAGGAAGGTGGATTTCCAGGAACGGGGTTGGGGTCCACTTTGCTGTATCATCTTTTCCCAACTGCATGCTTGTTTCACAGGATAATGACAAGAGTAGTACGGAAGGGGCTTTTTAAAAGTGCAGGCCTTTGATACTTGATCCTGATACATCTCTTTAATGTTCTGTGAAAAGATCTGAACCGGTGACCTTGTGGTTTTGGCTGTAGAGGGTTTTGGGTGCACCAAAGGTTCCTTTACGTACTGCTGCTGTCATTGCTGTTTTTGCATGGATCTTCAAAGTGTGGAGACCCTGGAGAAGCTATTCAGGAGACAAAAGTGTCTTTTGGGGGGTTTAAATGATGCATCTTGAACTTGATGACCTCCTAAAGCATTCAGATGCTCATATTTCGGAACCTTTTCTTTCTTTCTTTCTTTTTTGTGAGGTTCTGTGGTCCATACTGGCTGGGCGGACTCCAGCAGCAGCTCTTGAACTTTTTATTTCGGCCTGGAAGTGATAAACGTTAATGGCTACCATCAAAGGTCCCATCTCCTCGTAGCATATCTAAACAATGCAGCTGTTTTTCGCTGGTATCGTGACAGAGAGTGCTAATCTGAAGGCTGCTGCGGCCAAGTGGGTTTGTTTGAGTCGATTGTCTGCGATTTAGTGGTGACGGCATGAAGCTGGAGACGGAGGCGTTGGGCGAATGGTGCCTCTGATCTCTGGACAAGCGAAACTCATCAGTAGCTGTAGAGGGAGTGTCTGTGTGTAGGTTTTAATAGTGTATGAATGGAGATGATTGTGATAAATGGCGTCTCTTCAGCTCACATGCCTTCAGGGAACTTAATGCATGCACAAAAGCTTACACAGCAAAACAGAGACTTGAAACAGGAAAGATGATATGGCAAAGTGTACCCCAATGCTGTTTCAGGACATCTGAAACATGGTGGTGGTAGTATCATGAGTTGAGCCTGTTCTTATGCATCTAGGAAAGGACAGCTTGGCTTGCCATCACTGATGGAACAATGAATTCTAAATCATACCAGCAAATTCTAAAGAGAAAATGTCTGTGTCTCAAGAGAACATGGGTCATGCAGCAAGACAATGACCCTAAGCACACTGGTAATTTTACCAGAGAATGATTAAAGGAGATTAAATGTAATATATTGAAATGGCGACATGGGGTGTACCCCAATCCTGCTCCAGAACCTCCGAAACATGGTGGGGGTAGTATAATGATTTGTGCCTGTTCGTCCATATCTGGGTTAGGAGCTTGGCTTACCATCACTGATGGAAAAATGAATTCTAAATCATATTCTAAAGCACATTCTGAAGGAAAATGTCTGAGTATCTCTCAGAGAGATATATCTCAAGAGAACGTTGGTCATGCAGCAAGACAATGACTCTAAGCACACAAGTCATTGTGCCAAAGAATGGTTAAAGGAGAATAGACCTAATATATTGGATTATGGCCAAGCAGAAGTAAGTGGACAAGTAAAACTCGTTAGTAGCTGGAGAGTCTCTCTCTATTTAGACTGTAATGGGTTTTAATAGAGTGTGAAAGGAGATGATTGTGATAAATGTCCTCTCTCCAGTTCACACGCATGGATCTTGTTCAGTTTGAAGGTTTTATTGCACAAAAGCTTATATAGCAAATTAAGAGATTTAAACCTTTTTTGTAAGAATGAAAAAATGAGGCCTGCAGTTTTAAAAGCTACGTTCCATAGAGATCTTGTCATTATCCTCCCAAGAAAAAAGATGATAAAGCAAAGTGTAGCCCAACCCAGTTACTGGACATCCAAAACATGGTGGTGGTAGTATCATGATTTGAGCCTGTTCTTCTGTTTCTGGGTGAAGACAGCATGGCTTACCAAGAAAATGTCTGAGTATCTCTCAGGGAGCTAAATCTCAAGAGAACGTGGGTCATGCAGCAAGACAATGACCCTAAGCACACAAATCATTCTACCAAAGAATGGTTAATGGAGAATAATAAATGTAATATATTGGATTAGGGCCAAGCAGAAGTGAGTGGTGCTTCTGATCTTAGAACAAGTAAAACTCATTAGTAGCTGGAGAGGGCGTCTCTCTTCTTTTTAGGCCAAAATAGGTTTTAATAGAGTGTGAAAG
The DNA here is from genome assembly GCF_023375975.1 of Astyanax mexicanus. Classification (NCBI taxonomy): domain Eukaryota; kingdom Metazoa; phylum Chordata; class Actinopteri; order Characiformes; family Acestrorhamphidae; genus Astyanax; species Astyanax mexicanus. The sequence continues at coordinate 75,031,049 of NC_064409.1, forward strand.
GCGATGATTGCGATAAATGTCCTCTCTCCAGTTCACACGCATGGATTTTGTTCAGTTTGGGGATTTTTATTGCACAAAATATATACAGCTTTTCTGTAAGAATGAAAAAAATGCTGTTTCAAAAGCCGCTTCCATAGAGATCTTGTCATTGTCAGGAAAGTGTACCCCAACCCTGTTCCTGGACATGTAAAACATGGTGGTGGTAGTATCATGATTTGAGCCTGTTCTTCTGTATCTGGGTGAGGACAGCTTGGCTTGCTGTCACTGATGGAACAACAGATTGTAAATCATACCTGCAAATTTTGAGGGAGCTAAATCTCAAGAAAACATGAGTCATGCAGCAAGACAATGACCCTAAGCATTCAAGCCATTCTACCAAAGAATGGTTTTGGAATGGGGCCAAACAAAAGTAAGTGGTGCCTCTGATCTTAGGACAAGTAAAACTCATCAGTAGCTGGAGAGGGAGTCTCTCTCTATTTAGACTGTAATGGGTTTTAATAGAGTGGGAAAGAAGATGATTGTGATAAATGGTGTCTCTCCAGTTCACATGTCTTCAGGCACTGGTTCCACAGGATACAAGAGAGCGAGAGAGTGAGACAGAGAGAGATAGAGAAAGAGAGAGAGAGGGAGCATTGCCGGCACAGGCCAGAGGTGATTTACGATTTTTTTCCACTTGAAACTCCGCCACTCAATGCATGGACCTCGTTCATTTTGCGGTTTTCGTTGCACAAAAGCTTATACAGCAGAACACAGAGTGAGAGCTTTTCAGCACATTCTTGGGATATCTCCAGTCGCCAACACCCCGAAAGCATTTGAACCCTCCCAGCTTCCAGCTTCCAACACGAGGAACGAGACTTTATCACATTTCAGCCCCTAATTAGGCAACACCTAGCTGCTGCGTTTGCCACCCTTTCCTTCTCTTGCCGTTAGTCAAAAGAAAAATGACTTTCGCATTGTTGTATTACATGAGTAGGAAATTCAGATCATTCTTTCCAATAATAATTCATTGGGAGGGACGTCTGTTCCACAACTGATTGGAAAAAATGAATGTTAATAAAAACCAAAGGAAGCGTCCCTCCTTTAACGCAAGAGTACAAAGGAAATCTGTATTTAATTCAGTGATGAGTGTACAGCTCTGAAAAAAATGAAAAGACCACTTCAGTTTCTGAATCAGTTTCTCTGATTTTGCTATTTATAGGTTTATGTTTGAGTAAAATTAACATTGTTGTTTTATTCCATAAACTATGGACCAAATTTCTCAAAATTCCACATGAAAATATCGTCATTTAGAGCATTTATTTGCAGAGAATTAAGAGAAATGGCTGAATTAACAAACAAAAAAACAAATAATGCAAAGAGAAAACAAAGTTCATATTCATAAAGTTTTAGGAGTTCAGAAATCAATATTTGGTGGAATAACCCTTATATTTATTTACAGTTTTGGCATCTTGGCATCATGTTCTCCTCCACCAGTCTTACACACTGCTTTTGGATAACTTTATGCTGCTTTACTCCTGGTGCAAAGATTCAAGCAGGTCAGTTTGGTTTAAGGCTTGTGATTATATTAGATTATATTCCAGAGGTTTTCAATTTGGTAAAAATAAAAAAACTCATCATTTTTAAGTGGTCTCTTATTTTTTCCAGAGCTGTATATGCCACTCACGTGCACAGAAAGACCCTGCCCTCTTTGTTTTAGATTGTACAGTAGTCCTCTTGGTCAGCATGTTTATTTACTTTGCTTTATATATGGCCATTCTTTAAGCTCAACCTCCCCCAGGGACAAGGTTTAAGGCTAATTTATACGTATTTTACATGTGAGAATTTATATGTCAGTATTAAAAGCTGAAAGAGTCATGGAGGAAATGCGTCCAAAAAGGATAATTTAAACGTAATATAACATCACTGTCCGCATTCTTGTATACCCTTTACATTGGCATGAATGTCAAACAATACATCCACTAGAGGGGAGTTCTGCCATTCTGCCAACAACAAATCCAGCCCACCTGGTGAGATTTCAGAGATTTCACCAGAGCGAATTGGTTCTGACGTTGATGTTCACGTCGCCTCAGGGCTGGAAGTCCTGCCAATAAAACACTAATTATCTCTTTCAGAAACTGTCACATTGCATAATGTGTTTATTTTGAATGACATCCAAACCTGCAGTCATGCTGGCAGTTCCTCCATCTTTTTATCCACTTTTTCCTGGTCAGTGAAGTGATGGGTCCAGATCCTACCTGGAATCACTGGGCACAAGGCAGGAATAGCCCCTAAATAAAGTGCCACAATTATTCACTCACACTCACACTTATGGGATTTTACGCAATTTAGCATGGACACAATTGCCTATCACACTGACACACCTCCAAAAGCTTAGTCTTAGCTTAGCTTCTGGTGATCCGGTATAACACTGCTTTAGTCAAGTGGAGGAGTGGACAGGGAAGTACGATAGGAATTCTGCTCTTGCTCATGAATATTCATACATGCTAACATATCGCCTCTGATTGGCTAACAGCACTGTGATACCAGGAAGCAGCGAGATGGACAACAATAAGAAATGTTTTAAAATAAAGACATTTTTACTCTAATAACAGTCTTTGCAATGTCAAATGTTACTTTACAACATAATGTCCTGCATAGTTCCTTTCAGCCACTGACCTAGTCTTAGAGTCTCTGTAAAACATAAAATCCACCGGAGATCCTGTGTAAACCTATAGTTACATACACACAGAGGTGGGTAGTCCAGGTCCAGAAAGTAAAAATCCACCCCAGTTGGCAGTTGAAACAAAACCCCAGGGTGGATTTCTGGACCTGGACTACCCACCTTTTCTTACTTGCACAATATAGTTAGCTAGCTAAGTAACTAGTGTAAACAGAACTGTTTTAAACATACACACCACTTAAAGAACACCTTTATGTGCAAAATATCGGAACATTTTAACAAAGGAAACAATATATTTGACAGTTTGTTTCCTTAAATTTCTAGCTAAAAAACTGTTAAAAGGGGGTAATTCTCATAATCCTCATATTCCACTTATCCAGATTTTTTTGTAAAACATAACAGTGCACTAAAATCAATGTACTGTACATTACTTTCATTTCAAATTGTTCATCGTTCCTTAAAACAAAACCTCCAAATAGGTCAGAGATTGCTGGTTCGAATCCTGTTTATGTAGCTTGCTATCAGCTGCCAGAGCCCTGAGAGAGCACAGTTGGTCTTGCTCTCTCTGGGTGGGTACAATAGATGGCGCTCTTCCCCCTCATCACTCTTAGGGTGATGTGGATCAGCACAAGACTGCGTCTGTGAGCTGATGTATCAGAACTGAGTCGCTGCGCTTTCCTCCGAGCGTTAGCGCTGTGATGCTACTCGGCAATGCTGCATCAGTATCAGTTTGAAAAGAGGCGGAGTCTGACTTCACATGTATCGGAGGAGGCATGTGCTAGTCTTCACCCTCCTGGTGTGTTGGGGCATCACTAGTGATAGGGGCAGTCCAAATGGGTGGGTTGGGTAATTGGCCGTGTAAATTAGGGAGAAAATAGGGAAAAAATATGAATAAAATTTAAATAAAAAAGGGTTCATGAACGGCTACTCATATATTCAGATGTTATTACTACTGGTCTAATATTTTTTTATATATTTCTGTTTCAGGTGAGAGAGGACAAGTAGAGGCCATTCTGAGTTCTTCTCAACTCCAATGGAATTTTTGTAGGACATTCAAGCCAAAATAGAAGTTCAGACACCCTACTTTGTCTGGATAAACCATCTGCCTCAGCTGCCTCGTCTCATCGGACCTAATCTGAAGAGAACAAATAAACCATCGCCATCGGCTTTGGCTCTGATTGAAGGAGCACGGACCTCAACGGAACCACCCAGAGCGAATCTGTCAACAGCGTGAGGATACGGAGGGATTATAGCATCAGGGATCTGTTTATAATACTAATGTATACGATAAATCCTTGTTGAAACGAGAATGCTCTGCTCTGTTCTGAGCGCTGACATCGGGAACGTTTGGGTGACCTTTCCAGCTGAATGGTGGTTTCATGTTTGTGAGAAATTACAGGAAGCTGTGAAACGTTGCCTTTCTTTTCAGACATTGTTGAAAGATTTCAGCGGCAAGGGGCGTGCACGTGTCTTTTGAGGAGCGCAGCCAACCTTCTGAACGTCGCTCGGCTTTGAAGGGGGTCGTTCAGGGACTGGGAGACTGGACTGAGAGAAGAAAGATAGAAAGAAAGAAAAAACAGACAGACGAAAGACAAATTTCTGGATCGTTTGTTAAGGAAAACAGTCCTAAAACTGAAGATCGGATGGTGTTTCAGCCTTCGCATCGCGAATTGTGAAATTTCCTTGGCGTTCTTCCATGGGAACGGATCCAGGGTGCATTAGAGAGACTCAGAGTGAGAGTCTGTGGGAGAGTCGGCCATGACGGTCCAGTTAGAGCTTGAGTAATATCGTGTGGAGTTTAACGCAAAGCAAACGCGTGGCTTTTCAACACATCTCTATCTCCTCGGACGGATTACTCCAGAGAGAGAGAGAGAGAGAGACCTCTAAGCAGATGTAGTGGGTGGAAGCTTTTTTTTTTTCCTTTTTTCCCGCAAGTCCAAAGAGCTAGAAACCCCCCTCCCATCTGAGCCACTCTGACCTCCAGTCAGAAACACAAACACAAAGCTTCGGTCAAGCCTGGACAGGCAGAGAAGCAAGCAGACGAGACGCTACAGACCACAAGACGCTTCCTCGCTCTTAAAACTCCTAAACTAATAACCTCCGCTGAACTTTCTCCAGCCTCGGGCCAGGAGGAAAGGATGGAGCAGGAGCACGACCCCATCAGGAGAGGTGTCAGCTGGTCAGGGCCCGGGGCTACCACGCTGACCACGCTGGGAAGAGCCGAATTGCAGGAAACCCACGAAGAAGTGATCTCCTGTGGGGAAAGCGAGGACAGGACTAGCCCTCATGGATGGGAGAAGGAGAAGCACAGCTGGGTCAAAGTGAAGCCAGCCCTGACCTCTGGCTCCAGCCGGCTGGGGCGCAAAACAAGTAAATATTTACTCCAATATCTTGTTTATTAAGTGGAAAAGAAATGCTAGAATGGTCTTAGAGGTTAGCAGGTCTTGACCCTGGTCCTGGAGAACCTCCTAGTCTAAAAACATGATGTTTGAATGTTTAAATGGGGAAGACTACAGGACTGGGACTGTATTAATTTATGGTTATAAGTTGCAGATAAAAAAGTGTGAGTGTTAAAGCGAGAGAGAGAGAGAGAGAGAGAGAGAGAGAGAGAGAGAGAGAGAAAGAAGGAAAAAGAGAGTGACAATTAAAGAGATTAAGGAGAGTGAGTGTTAGTTATGAGATTTAATCCATATTTCAGCATAAATAAAAAGTTATCTACTTTCTGAACAGCATAAACTGCAACAATGCAATGCAATTACATCACTAATTAAAACTGTTAATTCAGATCTCAGAAAGCTCTATAAAAAGAGTTAATCATAAGAGATTATTATGGGAAAATTATTAGTTTGAGTAGAATAAAATAATATCAACGTAGATTCAGGTAAGGCTAGACTTTGGGCACAGTGCTAGTAGGCTAATGCTTGTTTATCTACTCCAGAAGGTCTTATTCTATTGCAGGAACTGTGTATGTGTGTGTGTGTGTGTGTGTGTGTGTGTGAGAGAGAGAGAGAGAGAGAGTGAGAGAGAGAAAGAAAAAGAAAGAGAGTGAAGATTAAAGAGATTAAGGAGAGTGAGTGTTAGTTATAAGATTTAATCAATATTTCAGCATAAATAAAAAGTTATCAACTTTCTGAACAGCATGAACTGCAACAATGTAATGCAATTACATCACTAATTAAAACTGTTAATACAGATCTCAGAAAGCTCTATAAAAAGAGTAAATTATAAGAGATTAGTATGGCAAAATTATTAGTTTGAGTAGAATAAAATAATATCAACGTAATTTTTTAAATAGGTAATTTTACTTTTACTCAAGTACATTTTGGCACAAGTAATTTACTTCACTACATTGGAAAACTCCCTGTTACTGAGTAAAAAAAAAATGCTGGGAAGGGGGGGGGGGGGGGGATAATTGTCTGAATAAAAAAAAATAAGTTTTGTTCTCCATGGCAGCGCAGCTGAACTTTTCCCAGCAGTGTTTAGCAGTTAGCGGCAGAGACACTGTGTAATTCAGCTGTGCTCGGGGGAACCGGTTTTCTGTCGAATTATGCTACCCATCGGTATGGATTTATTATAAGAGATTATTATGGGAAAGTTATTAGTTTGAGTAGAATAAAATAATATCAACGTAGATTCCGGTAAGGCCAGACTTTGGGCACAGTGCTAGTAGGCTAATGCTTGTTCGTCTGCTCCAGAATGTCCTATTCTATTGGCAATGCTTCACTGCAGGAACTGTGTGTGTGTGGGTGTGTGTGTGTGTGTGTGTGTGCGTTTGCACATCTGTGTCAGCTATGGCTTCAGCAGCTCAAAGAAGCTCAATGCATTCCTGCATTCAAAGGCCACATATCCACATATAGTGTACGTACTGTACTTTCGTAATGGGTTTAATACACACATATATATTTTCCTAATGATTTAAAACGTGACCCAGCCTTGTACTAATAGTGAACCTATCTGCTCTCTAATGATTTATTCAGAGCTCACAAGGAAACGCAGACACATGTCCAGACAATGTGAGAACCTCGTCTCTTACAAGTACCAACAAAGATCTGCTGAAAGGCAGACGACTCATAATTCATCATGTGTCTGGTCTGATTGTCTGTTCGGAGACGTTTCCTATGTTAAACCAGAGACCCGAGTCCTCAGGTTGTCTCAGGCCTCTCCACAAACACTCTGATATTTTTATTAAAAGTGTTTTTTTTTTCACTTTTGGCCTCCCGTCCTCCAGAAAACTGGGTTTTAGGTCACTGAAACTGGAGGATTTTGAAAACACTCTCCAGGGTGGAGGTTTGGAGAGCTCTGTTTTGAGTGTTGCCATGTGGTTGGACAAAACACAGCTTTCAGACAGAGCGACAGAATGTCCGTAAGCGTAAGAATTTGGAAAAAAAAAAAAAAACCTACAAAAACTCCACCTCTTTGTTTGATCTAAAGTGTGTGGGTTTTTATTCCTTCCTCTTTATTTCTCCAAAATCCAGTGTACAACTTTTTGCAGTAAACTGTCAAATGTACTAAACACTGAAAAAAATTAATTAGTATTGGAAAAAAAAGAAAAAAATTGTTTTTTCTGGCCTATTTTTTTTTTATACATAAGACGCGTCAGATTATAAGTCGCATTATGCAACACTAGTAAGGAACAGGGGTGTCGCCATGTTTTCCTTCTAATTCAGCAGGTCTCACTGCTGGGTGGTGTTGGAAAGGTAATTAAGTTAAATAAAGCTAAGTTAAGTAAACAAACTGTAATTCTAAAAAAAGAAGTTTAAAAAGTCCAAAAAACGTTTATTTGGGTGATTAAAGCACTTCCGTTTATTTAGAGTAAGTTTAGATTTCCAGATTTCCTCTAATGTTGCTAATGCTGCTCCAGCAGTGGTAGCCAGGGTTAGCAAAAATCTACAAAACTCCACCTCTTTGTTTGATCAAAAGTGTGTGGGTGATTTAAAAACTGCTGTGTAGCTGAGGTTATTGAACAAACCAAAGAAACACTTTATATACTACCGGTCAACAGTTTTAGAACACCCCCAATTTTCCCTTTTTTTATTCTTTACTCTTTATTTCTCCAAAATACAGTGTACAACTGTCAAATGTAGTAAACACAAAAAAAAAAATCATTATTATTGAAAAAAAAGAAAAAAAAAGTTTTTTCTGGCCTATTTTTTTTATACATAAGGCGCATCAGATTATAAGGCGCATTATGCAACACTAGTAAGGAACACGGGTGTCACCATGTTTTCCTTCTAATTCAGAAGGTCTCACTGCTGGGTGGTGTTGGAAAGGTAACCACATTAAGTAAAGCTAAGCTAAGTTAAGTAAACAAAACTGTAATATTTAAAAAAACAAGCACTAGATGTTAATCTACACAGATTTCTCTGCTAAAAACAGTTTATTTGGGTGATTAAAGCACTTCGGTTTATTTTCAGTAAGCTTAGATATCAGATTTCCACTAGTGTTGCTAATGCTGCTCCAGCAGTGCTAGCCAGGGTTAGCAGCAGGCTACAATAATAATCACCTCTGAACAGGAAAAGAGCTAGCGCTTAGCATGATTAGTGGCTAATGCTAATGCTACTGCTCCAGTCTTAAGTCTTGGTGCTGGAGAACTAAACTTAAACTCCTGTATAACTCTGTACTTCAGCGGAGTGGCTTTACTGCTTCTTAATACCTGACTGATAGAATTTATACATTAAAAGGACTGGATTATGATGCTCACTGACGATTTTTGGGAAAACTTAAGGATTTAAGTGCGAAAAAATCCTATATTGCGAAAAATACAGTAGTAATGGAATTAAACTGAGCCTTAGAAATGGATTTAACATGTCAATTTAATAACAGATGGAGTTACTGCTGGTACTCTCTACTGCAACATTTACACATTTACACACACACAGCACATTCACACTTTCATCATAATAACTAGGAAAATATACAGATAAAACACAGAGAACTCTGTAACTATTAAAAGTACATGTCTTTTCTTTAGAGAAATTACAGATGAAGCCAAAGAGCGGTGAACGCATGGCAATAGCTTTAGCCTTTTGCTCAGCTTAACTTGATTGGACTAAGTCTGAGTTTAGCACTTTGGAAATTTTTATGTTTTAAATCAATTTTCAAAGGTCAAATTTCTTAATTGCTAATTACCAGCTTATTAAAAGTTGTTAACCAATTATTTGTTTGCCCTCTTTTTAAAATGATTATTTATTTATTTATTTATTTATTTATTTTTATTATTATTATTTTTACAATTTTCAGTTATTTGCTGGACCTGAAAACCTAAAGAGCTTAAATGGGAAAGAAAAGGGAAAAATCCTTTTTTTTGTCGATTTTTAGTTTACTACAAAATTGTAACAAACAAACTGCCCCTTATACTGTCCCAGAATTTCTTGATGAATGGACCAATAGAAGTACTTCTAAATGACCTGAAATGAACTTTTTTTTTTACATTGACTTCCATTGAAAGTTCAGAAGGTTTTTTCTCTCTCCTGTAAAGTTGCTGTTTTGGAGATACTTGTTTTTCATTGGACAGCGACGATTTAGGATGGTTTACATCCTAAATCTCTGAGAGCATGTCTTGACTCTGTTACCAGGAAGTGTCACACTGTACACCGATGGTACATAAAACATAACAGTCCTCATAGATGTTCTACTGGGGGATCTGATGCTTGATAGTAACCAGTGCTTCAGCCTCACTGCTTTACTTTGCTTTACTGTTTTACATCCAGGACTGTAAGCATGAGTACTGTTGATACCCACTCATGTTGAACAACATGGTCCAGTACAGGGCCGTGTGTAGCTTCATACGGGTGGCTGGAAATGTCATCATCAGGAAGGAATTACATCTGAGTTTGATAGAAACCAAGCCAGATCACCACACCCTTACTGGTCAAGCTTCAGAAAGGGCTCAGCATTAAACATTAAACCCCACATCTGCTTCCTTCTGGTCACAGTGCTGATTCTCCTGTGCTGTAATGCAGTAATGGGCCTCTCTCTCTCTCTCTTTCTCTCTTTTCGACTCCACCGCAGAGCCGCTGACCATAATGCATATGCTAAAAAGAGTTCGCTGGAAGGAATTCGCAATCAGAATCACAGATGACCGCTCGCCTTCGGGCCGCTGGGAGGCATTTCACACTCCTGCGCCAGGGCTCTCAGTTCTGAGCGGGTGGGAAAAGCATTAAAAGCAGCCTGAAGTTCAGAGAGCGTGTTTCAGACAGGGTGCAGAGGTAATCAGGCATTTCTACAGGCCATGCTGGTATTGTTTCAGCTTTGGGGAGAGCGTGAGGTGATGTGTATGAGGGGAAAGAGGTGAACGGGAGAGTGTGAGGAGATGAGGGATGAAAAAAAGGCACTAGACAGACTTTATAGACAAGTTACTGCTTTATTATTTCATAGTCTTGTGCAGGTTCCAGAGAAAAGTAAAGAACCAAACCGGGAGTAAAAAAGTTCCTGCAGAAACTGAAAGTGTGTCTACACCTCAGGAGATTTGATGTGATATACAGTGGCGTGAAATGTCGAACCTCAGTCATGCAGCTTGCCATCAGCTGCCGGAGTCCTGAGAGAGCACAACTGGCCTTGCTGTAGATGGTGCTCTTTCCCCTCATCACTCCTTGGGTGATGTTGATCAGCACAAGGCTGCGTCTGTGAGCTGATGTATTAGAACCGACTCGCTGCACTTTCCTCTGAATGCGCTGTGATGTTACTCGGTAATGAAAGAAAACAAGAAAGAAAAGAAAACAAGTTCATATTCATAAAGTTTTAAGAGTTCAGAAATCAATATTTGGAGGAATAACCCTGGTTTTTAATCACAGTTTTCATGCATCTTGGCATCATGTTCTCCTCCACCAGTCTTACACACTGCTTTTGGATAACTTTATGCTGCTTTACTCCTGGTGCAAAAATTCAAGCAGTTCAGTTTGGTTTGATGGCTTGTGATCATCCATCTTCCTCTTGATTTTTTTTCCAGAGGTTTTTAATTTGGCAAAATCAAAGAAACTCACCATTTTTAAGTGGTCTCTTATTTTTGTTTAGAGCTGTATGTATATACAGTTGTGGTCAAAAGTTTACATACACTTGTAAAAAAACATAATGTTATGGCTGTCTTGAGTTTTCAATAAGTTCTACAACTCTTATTTTTCTGTGATAGAGTGATCGGAACACATACATGTTTGTCACAAAAAACAGTCATAAAATTTGGTTCTTTCATAAATTTATTATGGGTCTGCTGAAAATGTCACCAAATCTGCTGGGTCAAAAATATACATACAGCAACATTAGTATTTGGTTACATGTCCCTTGGCCATTTTCACGGCAACTAGGCGCTTTTGGTAGCCATCCACAAGCTCCTGGCAAGCTTCAGGTCGAATGTTTGACCACTCTTCTTGACAGAATTGGTGCAGTTCAGCTAAATGTGATGGTTTTCTTGCATGAACCCGTTTCTTTAGCACTGTCCACATGTTCTCAATGGGGTTTAAGTCAGGACTTTGGGAAGGCCATTCTAAAACCTTAATTCTAGCCTGGTTTAGCCATTCCTTTACCACTTTTGATGTGTGTTTTGGGTCATTGTCTTGTTGGAACACCCAACTGCGCCCAAGACCCAACCTTCGGGCTGATGGTTTTAAGTTTTCCTGCAGAATTTGGAGGTAATCCTCCTTCTTCATTATCCCATTTACTTTCTGCAAAGAACCAGTTCCACTGGCAGCAAAACATCCCCAGAGCATAATACTACCACCACCATGCTTGACAGTAGGCATGGTGTTCCTGGGATTAAAGGCCTCACCTTTTCTCCTCCAAACATATTGCTGGGTGTTGTGGCCAAACAGCTCAATTTTTGTTTCGTCTGACCAGAGAACTTTCCTCCAGAAGGTTTTATCTTTGTCCATGTGATCAGCAGCAAACTTCAGCCGAGTCTTAAGGTGCCTTTTCTGGAGCAAGGGCTTCTTTCTTGCACGGCAGCCTCTCAGTCCATGGCGATGTAAAACACGCTTGACTGTGGAGACTGACACCTGTGTTCCATCAGCTTCCAAATCCTTGCATACCTGCTTTTGGTGATTCTTGGTTGACTCTTGACCATCCTGACCAATCTCCTCTCGGCAGCATGTGATAGCTTGCGTTTTCTTCCTGATCGTGGCAGTGACACAACTGTTCCATGCACTTTATACTTGCGTATAATTGTCTGCACAGTTGCTCTTGGGACCTGTAGCTGCTTTGAAATGGCTCCAAGTGACTTCCCTGACTTGTTCAAGTCAATAATTCGCTTTTTCAGATCCACACTGAGTTCCTTTGACTTTCCCATTGTAGCTTTTGTAGCTGAGTCTAATCACTGGGTCAAATGAGCCCTATTTAAATGGGCTCATGAGAAGTCAACAGCTGTAGTCAATCAGAATCACTTACAAGAAGTGAAGAGGCCATGACATGAAGCTAATTTGATTGACACAACTCGCTACATCACCAAAATTGACAAATTTTGTTGCTGTATGTATATTTTTGACCCAGCAGATTTGGTGACATTTTCAGCAGACCCATAATAAATTTATGAAAGAACCAAATTTTATGACTGTTTTTTGTGACAAACATGTATGTGTTCCGATCACTCTATCACAGAAAAATAAGAGTTGTAGAACTTATTGAAAACTCAAGACAGCCATAACATTATGTTTTTTTACAAGTGTATGTAAACTTTTGACCACAACTGTACAGGCAGTCCTGTAGCGTGTAGACATGCTGTGCCCTGAAAGGCATCTCATGTGTTAACTTTTATTTCTGACATCAGCCTCCAGGCCTTAAATGCATTAAACAGTGCAGAGGTTTGGCTCTCTGTGGTTTGCTGGGTTGGGGAAAGTCTCCACACTCTGTACTCTGCACTCACAGGCCACATCAACCCAACCTGCCAGCTGAATCCAAGCAAATGTGCCTTTAACCTAACATGGTCCTAATTAACAGGCAAATTCCTCACGAATGCACAGCATCTGTTTTCATATACACAATCTGCTGCATCTGAAAAACTGCAAAAGGAAAATTCTGAGCGCTGGAAATGCAACTCCAACTGATCTAGAGCTGCATATCGTCACTGTCACGCAAAAACAGTGTATCTCAATTTTTGCCATTTTTTTTACATTTTTGATACACACTGAACCTGGCAGTTGGCAATATGCATAAACTGACATTTACACATGCATTTCTGGACAAGCTGAAAGATACGGAATCACTGTAGGTGAAAGAAGTATAAAGGCTGAGATGGTTCTGCCCACTAGGGTGGGCAATATGGTCCTAAAACAATATCACAATATTCCAGGGTAGTTTCACACTGTTCTCATTTCCCATTATATATCTACTAGAGGCAGATTATATCTGTCCAGTATCATTTATTTTACTTTAATCCTGGATATATGGAGATATTAGGAGTGTATTAATAGTATGATGACATTCTGGATATTGACTTCTGTTATAAATTTGATAAAATTCTTGTATTTTCTAATATCTCAGTTAGGGGCGTGCCATATTGTATTGTATGCAATAATAAAATTTTATTTTCATTTTGTTGCAGTAGAGCATTCTTGAAATATATATTTTTTAATTCAGTGTTTTGTCATATCCCCATATGGTTATTGTGAAAACAAAATAAATAAATAAATATCGTGATATTATTTTAGGGACAATATCGTCCACTCCTACATACTGTATGATACAATATTGCACACCCTTTCTGCCCACTTTGCCAGAGTTACATAGTGCAGTTAGCGGTGTTTCAAGCTTGGAGCAGCAACTGTAGGATCAATATTCTCCTTATTACAGTCAGTGAAGCATCACAGTGATTTTTAAAGCTGCATTTATATGCACTTAATAACCGAATAATTACAGAAAATCAGATAAACATGTTAACATGCACTTGGGTATTCAGAAAGTCTGGGTTTACATGAAATAATAATTGGATTTCTGTCTTTTTTATAATCAAAGAAATATGATTATTGAGCTCTTGCTCTCTTTATTGGATTTCCTAATCATATTTCTAGAATGCTGTTTAATTAATCACTTGAATAATCAGATAACTGCACAAATATGATCCTCGATTGCAACACACACTTTTTTCTGGAAGGTTTTTTTTTTGGAAGATGATGTTTTTGGGAAGCAGAACTCTCTAAGGAAAACCCTAAATCCCATGCTGTCCACATTTTGCACACACAGGCTAATCTGCATGCCAAGCCCAGTGGAAGCATGTCATTTAATCTGGTCTCCTGCTGAACAACCACAACATCAGATAGTGAGATCTGACCTGTGATACATAGCCAGGGTCAGAGTCCTCCGCTCTACCCTCACCAACGACCACCAATACATCACACAGCCGGCCATCAGCACGACCATCAGCCAGGGGCTAACAGATTCCTCTCCTCCCTCTCCCCCTCTCCACTCCTTCACTTTCTCTCCTTTTCCACTCGTCTGAACTCTTGCCCTCCCTCTATCCGTGTCCTCTCTCTCTCCTTAGTGTCTGTTTCTCCCTGGTTTCCGGTCTCTGTCTGTCTCTGCTTCTCCTGGAGGAACTGAAGGAGGAAGAGGAGTAGGAGGGGGTTCTGTCTCTTCCTGAAAGGTTAATGTGAACTGAGTCAGGTTACCAATCAGAGTGCTCAATCTGGAGAGGACTGAACCCAGACTCAGACGCCAAATAAAAAAAAAAACAACCCAAACACCATCAATCCAAATACTGTTCTCATTACCCAACATCAGTGATCCAAGATTATTCTCAACCCTAACACCAATAATCCAAGTCCAAATTCTGTTCCCATTCCCAAAACCAATGATACAACACAATTATCTATCCCAACAATATTAATTCAAACCTCATTCCCAACCCTAACACTGATAATCCAATGCTTTACATATGTACAAAACCCAATATTTCAACATAATTTTCAATCCTGTTCACATTATTATCAATAATGATCTTTTATTATTCTCATTCACAATGTTCACAATAACACTAATTCAAACCTCATTCTCAACCTTAAACCTAATAATCCAAACCCTGTTCACATTACCAAAACCAAAAATCCCATAATTTTCAATCCTGTTCACATTTAGATAGGTAGGTAGACAGATAGATGAAACACCTGGTTTTAGACCACAATAATTTATTGTGGTGACGGACAGTTCTGGTGGAAACAGGAGAGTTGAGGTGCACATTGAATTCTGCGTGATTTGATCAGCCGTGGTTTTATGTTTTTTGGATACAATCTGGGTTAACACCCGAACATCCCTTTCAGACAGCTTCCTCTTACAGCGTCCACAGTTAATCCTGTTGGATGTGGTTGGTTCTTCTTGGTGGTATGCTGACATTACCCTGGATACCGTGGCTCTTGATACATCACAAAGACTTGCTGTCTTGGCCACAGATGCTCAAGCAAGACGTGCACCAACAATGTCCTCTTTTGAACTCTGGTATGTCACCCATAATGCTGTGTGCATTGCAATATTTAGAGCAGAACTGTGCTCTTACCCTGCTAATTGAACCTTCACACTCTGCTCTTACTGGTGCAATGTGCAATTAATGAAGATAGGCCACCAGGCTGCTCCAATTTAGCCATGAATCCTCCCACACTAAAATGACAGGTGTTTCAGTTTCATTGTCCAACCCCTGTAAATATACAGATTGATAAATGAACATTGTCCATGCTGTTCAGCAGCTTGCTGAGGGCTCTCTTCTCTGCTACTGGTGTTAAGGACTCCAGCTCTAATCCCAGCACAGAACCAGCTTTCCTCACCAGCCCTTTGAGTCGTCCAGCATCCCTCTTGCTGATGCTGCCTTCCCAACACACTACAGCGTAAAAAAGGACGCTGCCTACCACAGACTAGTAGAACATTATCAGGAAGTTCTATAGCACTAATGAATAATCATTCTCAATTAAACCTCATTCCCAAGCCCAGACAAACCAAGTCTCCCTGAAGCTGTGGGAGTCTCCCGCATTTCGGTAGTGGCTCCCTGATGCCCGCGAGTCACATATAATCTCCCGGAATTCAGAACGAGTGCCCCAAACGCACACACAGGCCACAGACTTTTTTTTCTCTAATCACGTGTGGGAAGGAGAGAGAGAAAACAGAGAGGGTTCTGATTGACCTGTTCTCTGCAAAGAGTCTGTGAGACAGGTAGTGTTTTTCTCCCCTCCCGGACGGAGAGAAAGCAGATCATGGCGGAGGCAGGGAAAGCAGAGGTAGGGCCTTCCAAAAAGGAAAAATATAAAACTCATTTCACCTCTAAATACTGTAAATCTAATAAAAAAAATAATGAATTAAAATAAAAGTAAAATTTTATGTCTGCAAGCAGATCATGGCAAAATGTTATGTCTGCAAGCCTCACACCAATAATCTAAACCTCCATCCTTACACTAACAATCCGAACCCTTTTCCCATTACCAACACCAATAATCCAACATTATTCCCAGTCCAAACTATATTCCCAACCCTAAAACCAAAAATCCAAACACCAATATTCCAAATCTCATTCTCAACCAAAACACTAACAATGTGACATCATTCTCAATCATAAAATTAGTAATCCAAACCACAACAGTCTTTACTGTCTAGGAAAGGCATTCTACAAGTATTGCTGTGATCTGATTGTATTCAGCGACAAGACAAGAGACAAGTTAGTGAGGTCAGGATGCTGTATGATTGATCCCCACCCCACCCCATCTCCAACTCATCCCAGTGAACACAATTCCTCCACTGATCCACAGCTCAATACTGGGGGGCTTTATACAGAGCGTGCATGCTTGCACATCTGTGTCAGCACTGTGCACAACTTAGTGTAGATGAATTCTCTCATTAGAAAGGATGTGAACAAGCATTTGGACATGCAGTGAATTTCAGGAAGCGGCAAGAGAACTGCTTTACAGCTCATCACCCGAAACTAAAAACATGAGCCAAACACTCAGCCTCAGAGAGAGAGAGTGAGAGAGATAGAGAGAATGTGAATGAGAGAGAGTGAAAGTGTGTGTGAGAGAGAGAGAAAGAGAGAGAGAGTGTGTGTGTGTGAGAGAGAGAGAGAGGGTGTGTGTGTGACAGAAAGAGAGGGAGTGTGTATGTGTGTGTGTGAGAGAGAGAAAGAGAGAGAGACTGTGTGTGTGTGAGAGAGAGAGTGTGTGTGTGTTTGTATGTGTGTGTTGGACAAGAGAATGTGTGTGTGTGTGTGTGAGAGAGAGAGAGAGAGAGAGAGACTGTGTGTGTGAGAGAGAGTGTGTGTGTGTGTGTGAGAGAGAGAGAGAGAGAGACTGTGTGTGTGAGAGAGAGTGTGTGTGTGTGTGTGAGAGAGAGAGAGAGAGAGAGAGAGAGAGAGGGTGTGTGTGTGTGTGTGTGTGTGAGAGAGAGAGAGAGAGAGAGAGAGAGAGAGGGTGTGTGTGTGTGTTAGAGAGAGAGGTAGTGTGTGAGAGAGAGAGTAAGAAAAACGGTGTGTGTGTGAGAGGAAGAGAGTGTGTGTGTGTGAGGGAGAGAGAGAGCGAGAGAGAGAGTGTGTGAGAGTGTGTGTGTGTGAGAGAGAGAGCGAGTGTGTGAGAGAAAGTGTGAGAGAGAGAGAGTAAGAAAAAGAGTGTGTGTGAGAGAAAGCGAGTGTGTGTGTGAGAGAGAGAAATAGAGAGAGAGTAAGAAAAAGAGTGTTTATGTGTGAGAGTGAGAGTGTGTGTGAGAGAGAAATAGAGAGAGAGTGTGTGTGTGTGTGTGTGAGAGAGAGAGTGTGTGTGTGTGTAAGAGAGACAGAGAGAGAGAGTGTGTGTGTATGTGTGAGAGAGAGAGAGAGAGAGACAGAGAGAGAGAGAGTGTGTGTGTGAGAGAGAGTATGACGATGTACAGACTCAGTGCCCACAGCCTGGAGATAGAGAGCGGGAGACAGAGGAAACACTGGAGACCCAGAGCCGAGCGAGTGTGTGATCACTGCAGCTCCGGGCAGGTAGAAACCGAGCAGCACTTCCTCTCCTCCTGCTCTAAATACACCCAGCTCAGACTCCAGTTCCTACAGAACATCACATCCACCATCCCATCGCTCAGATTAATAACAGAGGAAGATCTGATCAGACTGTATTTAGGAGAGATTACAGAATGTGTTGGATTATCTGCTAAATATGTACACAACTGCCACACCCTGAGAAACCAGAGCCCCACCCTACACTAAACCACCCTGCTTATATAATTATATATATATTATTGCATAAACTATATGTACATTTATTTCTTATTATAATAATAATTATTATTATTATTATTTTTCTCACATATTGTAATTTATTTATTATCCTTCAATTTTGTCATAATTTGATTATTATTTTTGTATTTGTTGAATTGTTTGCTTTGGCAACAGTTGTTGTTTACAATTCATGCCAATAAAGCCATTTGAATTTGTATGTGAGAGAGAGAGTGTGTGTGTAAGAGAGACAGAAAGAGAGAGAGAGAGAGAGTGAGAGAGAGAGAGAGAGAGAGAGAGAGAGAGAGTGAGAGAGAGAGAGAGAGAGTTAGTTTAGTGGCAGTAGGCGGAGGAGCAGTGAGCGCAGAGGCAGCACTGGAAGTTCAGCACGGTAAGAACAGAGGGAAAGAAGGAAAGAGGGAAGATCAGGGGAGTTCAGTAACTTTTCTAAAGGAGAAATCACCAGATAAACACTCAGCACAGCAGCAGCCGGGGTTAACTCTCAGGATTAAAGACTGTCTGTTAGAAAGATTCAACTACTGTAAGACTGGGTAAAGATTATATTCAGCTCATACTGACAGGAGTAACACAGGTGAATCTGACCTGAGATCAGGGTAAAGGAGTGGACCTACTATTTATTATATGAAGTTATTAACATGTAAGCTACTGTTTAGTATTTAGTATTTGCTCTATGGTGGGGGTTAGTCTCTGTGATAAGGGTTTAGTCTGTGTCATAGGACTTTTAATGAATTTTAATCTGCCATTTGTATTTTGGTGAGTTGTATAAGTAGTAGTCCCTGTGGTATGGGTTTAGTCTGGTATTGGTTGTGTGGAAGTCTCTGGTGTTAGTCTCTTAGGTACGGGTTTAGTCTTATGTGTTTTAATAATGCGTGTATGTGTGTGTTATGGGGTCAGTCTGGTGGTATTGGTGGTTGTATGATTGAGGGTTAGTCTGTTTGTCATACAGTTAGTCTGTTATGTACTGTATGTTATGTGTTTAGCTAATTTGGTTTGAGTCTAGGCTGGCATTGCCAGTATGTTAGTAGTCGCTGTTGTATGGGTTTAGTCTGGTATTAGTTGTGTGGAAGGGGGTTAGTCTGTTTAGTAAGGGTTTGGTCTATGTGTTTATTGTGATAAAGCCTGTATGTGTGATTTGATTCTAGGCTGGCATTGCCAGTATGTTAGTAGTCCCTGTGTTATGGGTTTAGTCTGGTATTAGTTGTGTGGAAGGGGGTTAGTCTGTTTAGTAAGGGTTTGGTCTATGTGTTTATTGTGATAAAGCCTGTATGTGTGATTTGATTCTAGGCTGGCATTGCCAGTATGTTAGTAGTCGCTGTGGTATGGGTTTAGTCTGGTATTAGTTGTGTGGAAGGGGGTTAGTCTGTTTAGTAAGGGTTTGGTCTATGTGTTTATTGTGATAAAGCCTGTATGTGTGATTTGATTCTAGGCTGGCATTGCCAGTATGTTAGTAGTCGCTGTTGTATGGGTTTAGTCTGGTATTAGTTGTGTGGAAGGGGGTTAGTCTGTTTAGTAAGGGTTTGGTCTATGTGTTTATTGTGATAAAGCCTGTATGTGTGATTTGATTATAGGCTGGCATTGCCAGTATGTTAGTAGTCCCTGTGGTATGGGTTTAGTCTGGTATTAGTTGTGTGTGTGTGTGTTTAATCTATGTGGTCAGGGCTTAGTCCGTTTGGCTTGTGTTTAGACTTATGTTATTCTGTTACTGACTGTATGCTAGATGTTTAGTTAGTGCGGTACGGTAGTATTCCCCGTGGTATGGGTTTAGTTGGTTTTACTGTGTTCCTGACTGTATGTTAGATGTTTAGTTGATGTGGTTTACCTCACTGTGACATGGGTTAAGTCTGGTACTGGTTGTGTGGAAGTCTCTGGTAGTAGTATCTTAGGTAAGGGTTTAGTCCTGTACAGTGGTGGCAGTGCCTGTAGAGTGGTATGGGTGGTTGTATAATTGGGGGTTAGTCTGTTTGGCATACAGTTAGTCTGTTATTTACTGTATGTTAGGTGTTTAGTTAATTTGATATGACTCTAGGCTGGCATTGCCAGTATGTTAGTAGTCACTGTGGTATGGGTTTAGTCTGGTATTAGTTGTGTAGAAGGGGTTTAGTCTGCTTGGCAAGTGGTCAAACTGTTATTGACTGTAATTTATGAGTTTATTTAGTGTGGTATAGTCTAGTCTGCTACAACCAATATGTTAATAATCCCTGTGTTATGGGGATTAGTCTGGTATTAGTTATGTGGGAGGGGGTTAGTTACTTAAGTAAGGGTTTAATCTATGTGGGCAGGGCTTAGTTAGTTTGGCATCTGGGCAGACTTATATTATTCTGTTAATGACTGTATGTTAGGTGTTTAGTTAGTGTGTTGTGATAGTATTCCCTGTTGTATGGGATTAGTCTGGTATTGGGTGTTTGGTATGGTGTTACCATGTTATTGACAGTTATTATCTGCAGTATGACAGGTTTTGATACCTGACGTATGTGTGTGTGTGAGTGTTTGTGTTAATGGTTTAGGTTGTTGGATTGTGGGTTGGTTTGCTTAGTCATTTAATCTGTGTGGTAGGTGCTTAATGGGGTTTAGTTTCGTGACAGTGGTTTAACTTGTGTTATAATGATTTAGTTTGTGTGACAGTGGTTTAGTTTGTTTGTTAGTGGATTGGAAGGGGACATACATGTGTTTAATTAGGGCCCGAGCACCGAAGGCGCAGGCGAAGCCTGCACCGGAGGTGCAAAGCCCTATTGTTTTTGGTCCGTTTATTATTATTATTATTAGGGCCCGAGCACCGAAGGCGCAGGCGAAGCCTGCACCGGAGGTGCAAAGCCCTATTGTTTTTGGTCCGTTTATTATTATTATTATTATTATTCTGCCTCTTTGCGTCCATTTTTGAGGCATTTCCGATACTCGAAAACTCACGCATTTTGGCACAGACCTCAAGCTCGGCGAAAATTTTAAAGTTCCATAGAGGCTGGACTTTGGCGTTGTTCAGGAGCTCTATAGCGCCCCCAAACGTCGGCAGTGGCCGGGATGAAGTTTGTCCAACGTGCACCAACTTTGGTACGCTCATTGACCTCCTCATAAACAACAAGAATCACTAGGTTTTATTTGACTCCGCCCAACAGGAAGTCGGCCATTTTGACAGGAAGTTGCAAAATAAAAAGTTTCCCGCTGGGTTTCGGAGGGGTTAGGATGTTTAAAAACTCCTAAAACTTTACAGAGCTATTTGGCTTAGGCCATACTTTGACCGTAAGTTGGAATTTCGTAAATTCGTCTTTCATCAGCTCTCTAGCGCCACCTATTTTATATCATATTTATGAAAAGCTCTCAGCCTCTTGATAATTGGCAGATTCAATAAGTCTTTGAAATGATTTAGGAATATTTTGTCGTTTTTCTCATGTGTAGCTAGAGGACTCTACAGCGCCCTCTATTTTGTTTAGGCCATTAAATTAGCTGTAGCTGTCTCAAAATTTCTCCAATATTCTCGATTTTTGGCAACAACATAGAAACTATCATCCCGCACATATTACCCATTGGCTTGTACTAGCTCTGCCCAACAGGAAGTCGGCCATTTTGAAATTTGTGGAATTTTTACACATTTTTCACGAATTCATTCAAACTCCTCCTAGAGTCTTTGTCATATTACCTCTAAATTTGGTGTGGATAGGCTCCAGACATACATGGTGATAAATTGCGAAGGAATAGTCGATAGCTGAAACGATGACGTAATGGCGGACAATTAATTTAATGGAGACGCAACACTAGACCAAAGTGAAACCATGACACGGTCATAAAACAGATGATTGAAAAATCATGAAACTTGGTAAAAACACAAGAGACATCATAAGACACGTTTTTAGTATTGGAATGATTGACTCCGCCCAACAGGAAGTCGGCCATTTTGAAATATGTGCATTTTACACACATTTTTTGCATACTTTGTCGAACTCCTCCTAGGGAATTTGTTGAATACTCTTGATATTTGTCAGCAAAAAACTACTACCATCCGTGATGATAAATTGCGAAGGAATAGTCGGTATCTTAAACGAGGACGAAATGGCGGACAGTTGAACTGCTTGAGATGCCCCATTAAAACAGGAAGTGAATACATTCTGGTGTTAGTAGGTGTTTGAGGAGGTTAAAAAGGTTGAAAACTCTCGAAAATTTACAGGCCTGCTTGAATTAAGCAGTACTTTCATCTGAAATTAAAATTTCTTGTATACGTATTTCATTGGCTCTATAGCGCCACCTAGGTTTCAATGCATATTTGACATTACGGGAATGCTCAAAACCTCTTGAAAATTGACAGATTGCATAAGACCTAAAAACACTTTACAAATATTTTGACAATTTTTTCATGTATAGCTAGCAGACTCTACAGCGCCCCCTAATTCGTTTGTTTAATAAATTAGCTGTGGATGTGCCAAAATTTGTCTAATCTTCTCAAATTTTGGTAGGATCGTAGATAGTATGACCCTGCACATATTTGCAATTGGCTTGTATTAGCTCCGCCCAACAGGAAGTCGGCCATATTGGAATTTGTAATATTTTTACAAATTTTTCACAAACTAATTTAAACTGCTCCTAAAGTCTTTGTCAGATTACCTCTTATTTTGCTGTAAATGAACAACAGACATATTTGATGATAATTGCCAAAGGATTAGTTGATCGGTAAAACGGTGACCCAATGGCGAGCAATTGAGTCACTAGAGACGCAACACTAAACCAAAGTGAAACCATGACACGGTCAGAAAACAGATTTTTGAAAATTCATGAAACTTGGCAAAAACACAAAAGACATCATTACACACATTTTCAGCATTGGTAGGACTGACTCCGCCCAACAGGAAGTCGGCCATTTTGAAATATCTGCATTTTACACACATTTTTTGTGTACATTGTCAAACTACTCCTAGCAAATTTTATGAATTCTCTTGGTATTTGGTAAAAATAAACATTGAACATATCTGATGATAAATTGTGAAGGAATAGTCGATATCTCAAACGAGGACGAAATGGCAGATGGTTGAATTTGTGAGATGCCACATCAAAACAGGAAGTCAAAACCTAGGTAATGCCAGGTGTTTTGAGGAGGTTATAACGGAGAAAAACTCACAAAATTTGACCGGCCTGCTTATCTAAGGCTGTTCTTTGATGTAGAATTAGAATTTCAAATCCTTTTTTTTTAACAGCGCTAAAGCGTCACCTGTATTTTAAATGGATATTTCACGTGTTTAACAGGATAGAAAACTCTTGAAAATTGGCACACTCAATAAGACCTTAAAATTACTTTTACCGGTTTCTCGGTTTGGCCCGGTACGATTTGCGCTGTTGTGCGAGGGCCCTACGTCCCCCTGTGACAGGGGGACAACTCGTTATTATTAGGGCCCGAGCACCGAAGGCGCAGGCGAAGCCTGCACCGGAGGTGCAAAGCCCTATTGTTTTTGGTCCGTTTATTATTATTAGGGCCCGAGCACCGAAGGCGCAGGCGAAGCCTGCACCGGAGGTGCAAAGCCCTATTGTTTTTGGTCCGTTTATTATTATTAGGGCCCGAGCACCGAAGGCGCAGGCGAAGCCTGCACCGGAGGTGCAAAGCCCTATTGTTTTTGGTCCGTTTATTATTATTATTATTATTATTCTGCCTCTTTGCGTCCATTTTTGAGGCATTTCCGATACTCGAAAACTCACGCATTTTGGCACAGACCTCAAGCTCGGCGAAAATTTTAAAGTTCCTTAGAGGCTGGACTTTGGCGTTGTTCAGGAGCTCTATAGCGCCCCCAAACGTCGGCAGTGGCCGGGATGAAGTTTGTCCAACGTGCACCAACTTTGGTACGCTCATTGACCTCCTCATAAACAACAAGAATCACTAGTTTTTATTTGACTCCGCCCAACAGGAAGTCGGCCATTTTGACAGGAAGTTGCAAAATAAAAAGTTTCCCGCTGGGTTTCAGAGGGGTTAGGATGTTTGAAAATTCCTAAAATTTTACAGAGCTATTTGGCTTAGGCCATACTTTGACGGTAAGTTGGAATTTCGTAAATTCGTCTTTCATCAGCTCTCTAGCGCCACCTATTTTATATCATATTTATGAAAAGCTCTCAGCCTCTTGATAATTGGCAGATTCAATAAGTCTTTGAAATGATTTAGGAATATTTTGTTGTTTTTCTCATGTGTAGCTAGAGGACTCTACAGCGCCCCCTATTTTGTTTAGGCCATTAAATTAGCTGTAGCTGTCTCAAAATTTCTCCAATATTCTCGATTTTTGGCAACAACATAGAAACTATCATCCCGCACATATTACCCATTGGCTTGTACTAGCTCTGCCCAACAGGAAGTCGGCCATTTTGAAATTTGTGGAATTTTTACACATTTTTCACGAACTCATTCAAACTCCTCCTAGAGTCTTTGTCATATTACCTCTAAATTTGGTGTGGATAGGCTCCAGACATACATGGTGATAAATTGCGAAGGAATAGTCGATAGCTGAAACGATGACGTAATGGCGGACAATTAATTTAATGGAGACGCAACACTAGACCAAAGTGAAACCATGACACGGTCATAAAACAGATGATTGAAAAATCATGAAACTTGGTAAAAACACAAGAGACATCATAAGACACGTTTTTA
Organism: Astyanax mexicanus; assembly: GCF_023375975.1. Taxonomy (NCBI): domain Eukaryota; kingdom Metazoa; phylum Chordata; class Actinopteri; order Characiformes; family Acestrorhamphidae; genus Astyanax; species Astyanax mexicanus. The sequence goes on from NC_064409.1 coordinate 75,055,487, forward strand.
GTATTGGAATGATTGACTCCGCCCAACAGGAAGTCGGCCATTTTGAAATATGTGCATTTTACACACATTTTTTGCATACTTTGTCGAACTCCTCCTAGGGAGTTTGTTGAATACTCTTGATATTTGTCAGCAAAAAACTACTACCATCCGTGATGATAAATTGCGAAGGAATAGTCGATATCTTAAACGAGGACGAAATGGCGGACAGTTGAACTGCTTGAGATGCCCCATTAAAACAGGAAGTGAATACATTCTGGTGTTATTAGGTGTTTGAGGAGGTTAAAAAGGTTGAAAACTCTCGAAAATGTACAGGCCTGCTTGAATTAAGCAGTACTTTCATCTGAAATTAAAATTTCTTGTATACGTATTTCATTGGCTCTATAGCGCCACCTAGGTTTCAATGCATATTTGACATTACGGGAATGCTCAAAACCTCTTGAAAATTGACAGATTGCATAAGACCTAAAAACACTTTACAAATATTTTGACAATTTTTTCATGTATAGCTAGCGGACTCTACAGCGCCCCCTAATTCGTTTGTTTAATAAATTAGCTGTGGATGTGTCAAAATTTGTCTAATCTTCTCAAATTTTGGTAGGATCGTAGATAGTATGACCCTGCACATATTTGCAATTGGCTTGTATTAGCTCCGCCCCACAGGAAGTCGGCCATATTGGAATTTGTAATATTTTTACAAATTTTTCACAAACTAATTTAAACTGCTCCTAAAGTCTTTGTCAGATTACCTCTTATTTCGCTGTAAATGAACAACAGACATATTTGATGATAACTGCCAAAGGATTAGTTGATCGGTAAAACGGTGACCCAATGGCAAGCAATTGATTCACTAGAGACGCAACACTCAACCAAAGTGAAACCATGACACGGTCAGAAAACAGATTATTGAAAATTCATGAAACTTGGCAAAAACACAAAAGACATCATTACACACATTTTCAGTATTGGTAGGACTGACTCCGCCCAACAGGAAGTCGGCCATTTTGAAATATCTGCATTTTACACACATTTTTTGTGTATATTGTCAAATTACTCCTAGCAAATTTTTTGAATTCTCTTGGTATTTGGTAAAAATAAACAATGAATATATCTGATGATAAATTGTGAAGGAATAGTCGATATCTCAAACGAGGACGAAATGGCAGATGGTTGAATTTGTGAGATGCCACATCAAAACAGGAGGTCAAAACCTAGGTAATGCCAGGTGTTTTGAGGAGGTTATAACGGAGAAAAACTCACAAAATTTGACCGGCCTGCTTATCTGAGGCTGTTGTTTGATGTAGAATTAGAATTTCAAATACATGTATTTTAACAGCGCCATAGCGCCACCTGTATTTTAAATGGATATTTCACATGTTTAACAGGATAAAAAAGTCTTGAAAATTGGCACACTCAATAGGACCTTAAAATTACTTTTACCGGTTTCTCGGTTTGGCCCAGTACGATTTGCGATGTTGTGCGAGGGCCCTACGTCCCCCTGTGACAGGGGGACAACTCGTTATTATTATTATTCTGCCTCTTTGCGTCCATTTTTGAGGCATTTCCGATACTCGAAAACTCACGCATTTTGGCACAGACGTCAAGCTCGGCGAAAATTTTAAAGTTCCATAGAGGCTGGACTTTGGCGTTGTTCAGGAGCTCTATAGCGCCCCCAAACGTCGGCAGTGGCCGGGATGAAGTTTGTCCAACGTGCACCAACTTTGGTACGCTCATTGACCTCCTCATAATCAACAAGAATCACTAGGTTTTATTTGACTCCGCCCAACAGGAAGTCGGCCATTTTGACAGGAAGTTGCAAAATAAAAAGTTTCCCGCTGGGTTTCGGAGTGGTTAGGATGTTTGAAAACTCCTAAAATTTTACAGAGCTATTTGGCTTAGGCCATACTTTGACCGTAAGTTGGAATTTCGTAAATTCGTCTTTCATCAGCTCTCTAGCGCCACCTATTTTATATCATATTTATGAAAAGCTCTCAGCCTCTTGATGATTGGCAGATTCAATAAGTCTTTGAAATGATTTAGGAATATTTTGTCGTTTTTCTCATGTGTAGCTAGAGGACTCTACAGCGCCCCCTATTTTGTTTAGGCCATTAAATTAGCTGTAGCTGTCTCAAAATTTCTCCAATATTCTCGATTTTTGGCAACAACATAGAAACTATCATCCCGCACATATTACCCTTTGGCTTGTACTAGCTCCGCCCAACAGGAAGTCGGCCATTTTGAAATTTGTGGAATTTTTACACATTTTTCTCGAACTCATTCAAACTCCTCCTAGAGTCTTTGTCATATTACCTCTAAATTTGGTATGGATAGGCTCCAGACATACATGGTGATAAATTGCGAAGGAATAGTCGATAGCTGAAACGATGACGTAATGGCGGACAATTAATTTAATGGAGACGCAACACTAGACCAAAGTGAAACCATGACACAGTCATAAAACAGATTATTGAAAAATCATGAAACTTGGTAAAAACACAAGAGACATCATAAGACACGTTTTTAGTATTGGAATGATTGACTCCGCCCAACAGGAAGTCGGCCATTTTGAAATATGTGCATTTTACACACATTTTTTGCATACCTTGTCGAACTCCTCCTAGGGAATTTGTTGAATACTCTTGATATTTGTAAGTAATAAACTACTAACACACCTGATGATAAATTGCGAAGGAATAGTCGATATCTTAAACAAGGACGAAATGGCGGACAGTTGAATTGCTTGAGATGCCCCGTTAAAACAGGAAGTGAATACATTCTGGTGTTGGTAGGTGTTTGAGGAGGTTAAAAAGGTTAAAAACTCTCAAAAATTTACAGGCCTGCTTGATTTAAGCAGTAGTTTGATCTGAAATTAAAATTTCATATATACGTATTTCATTGGCTCTATAGCGCCACCTAGGTTTCAATGCATATTTGACATTACAGGAATGCTCAAAACCTCTTGAAAATTGACAGATTGCATAAGACCTAAAAACACTTTACAAATATTTTGACAATTTTTTCATGTATAGCTAGCGGACTCTACAGCGCCCCCTAATTGGTTCGTTTAATAAATTAGCTGTGGATGTGTCAAAATTTGTCTAATCTTCTCAAATTTTGGTAGGATTGTAGATAGTATGACCCTGCACATATTTGCAATTGGCTTGTATTAGCTCCGCCCAACAGGAAGTCGGCCATATTGGAATTTGTAATATTTTTACACATTTTTCACAAACTAATTTAAACTGCTCCTAAAGTCTTTGTCAGATTACCTCTTATTTCGCTGTAAATGAACAACAGACATATTTGATGATAAGTGCCAAAGGATTAGTTGATCGGTAAAACGGTGACCCAATGGCGAGCAATTGATTCACTAGAGACGCAACACTAAACCAAAGTGAAACCATGACACGGTCAGAAAACAGATTATTGAAAATTCATGAAACTTGGCAAAAACACAAAAGACATCATTACACACATTTTCAGCATTGGTAGGACTGACTCCGCCCAACAGGAAGTCGGCCATTTTGAAATATCTGCATTTTACACACATTTTTTGTGTACATTGTCAAACTACTCCTAGCAAATTTGATGAATTCTCTTGGTATTTGGTAAAAATAAACATTGAACATATCTGATGATAAATTGTGAAGGAATAGTCGATATCTCAAACGAGGACAAAATGGCAGATGGTTGAATTTTTGAGATCCCACATCAAAACAGGAGGTGAAAACCTAGGTAATGCCAGGTGTTTTGAGGAGGTTATAACGGAGAAAAACTCACAAAATTTGACCAGCCTGCTTATCTAAGGCTGTTCTTTGATGTAGAATTAGAATTTCAAATACACGTATTTTAACAGCGCCATAGTGCCACCTATATTTTAAATGGATATTTCACATGTTTAACAGGATAGAAAACTCTTGAAAATTGGCACACTCAATAAGACCTCAAAATTACTTTTACCGGTTTCTCGGTTTGGCCCGGTACGATTTGCGCTGTTGTGCGAGGGCCCTACGTCCCCCTGTGACAGGGGGACAACTCGTTATTATTATTATTCTGCCTCTTTGCATCCATTTTTGAGGCATTTCCGATACTCGAAAACTCACGCTTTTTGGCACAGACCTCAAGCTCGGCGAAAATTTTAAATTTCCATAGAGGCTGGACTTTGGCGTTGTTCAGGAGCTCTATAGCGCCCCCAAACGTCGGCAGTGGCCGGGATGAAGTTTGTCCAACGTGCACCAACTTTGGTACGCTCATTGACCTTCTCATAAACAACAAGAATCACTAGGTTTTATTTGACTCCGCCCAACAGGAAGTCGGCCATTTTGACAGGAAGTTGCAAAATAAAAAGTTTCCCGCTGGGTTTCGGAGGGGTTAGGATGTTTGAAAACTCCTAAAATTTTACAGAGCTATTTGGCTTAGGCCATACTTTGACCGTAAGTTGGAATTTCGTAAATTCGTCTTTCATCAGCTCTCTAGCGCCACCTATTTTATATCATATTTATGAAAAGCTCTCAGCCTCTTGATAATTGGCAGATTCAATAAGTCTTTGAAATGATTTAGGAATATTTTGTCGTTTTTCTCATGTGTAGCTAGAGGACTCTACAGCGCCCCCTATTTTGTTTAGGCCATTAAATTAGCTGTAGCTGTCTCAAAATTTCTCCAATATTCTCGATTTTTGGCAACAACATAGAAACTATCATCCCGCACATATTACCCATTGGCTTGTACTAGCTCTGCCCAACAGGAAGTCGGCCATTTTGAAATTTGTGGAATTTTTACACATTTTTCACGAACTCATTCAAACTCCTCCTAGAGTCTTTGTTATATTACCTCTAAATTTGGTGTGGATAGGCTCCAGACATACATGGTGATAAATTGCGAAGGAATAGTCGATAGCTGAAACGATGACGTAATGGCGGACAATTAATTTAATGGAGACGCAACACTAGACCCAAGTGAAACCATGACACGGTCATAAAACAGATGATTGAAAAATCATGAAACTTGGTAAAAACACAAGAGACATCATAAGACACGTTTTTAGTATTGGAATGATTGACTCCGCCCAACAGGAAGTCGGCCATTTTGAAATATGTGCATTTTACACACATTTTTTGCATAATTTGTCGAACTCCTCCTAGGGAATTTGTTGAATACTCTTGATATTTGTCAGCAAAAAACTACTACCATCCGTGATGATAAATTGCGAAGGAATAGTCGATATCTTAAACGAGGACGAAATGGCGGACAGTTGAACTGCTTGAGATGCCCCATTAAAACAGGAAGTGGATACATTCTGGTGTTAGTAGGTGTTTGAGGAGGTTAAAAAGGTTGAAAACTCTCGAAAATTTACAGGCCTGCTTGAATTAAGCAGTACTGTCATCTGAAATTAAAATTTCTTGTATACGTATTTCATTGGCTCTATAGCGCCACCTAGGTTTCAATGCATATTTGACATTATGGGAATGCTCAAAACCTCTTGAAAATTGACAGATTGCATAAGACCTAAAAACACTTTACAAATATTTTGACAATTTTTTCATGTATAGCTAGCAGACTCTACAGCGCCCCCTAATTCGTTTGTTTAATAAATTAGCTGTGGATGTGTCAAAATTTGTCTAATCTTCTCAAATTTTGGTAGGATCGTAGATAGTATGACCCTGCACATATTTGCAATTGGCTTGTATTAGCTCCGCCCAACAGGAAGTCGGCCATATTGGATTTTGTAATATTTTTACAAATTTTTCACAAACTAATTTAAACTGCTCCTAAAGTCTTTGTCAGATTACCTCTTATTTCGCTGTAAATGAACAACAGACATATTTGATGATAATTGCCAAAGGATTAGTTGATCGGTAAAACGGTGACCCAATGGCGAGCAATTGAGTCACTAGAGACGCAACACTAAACCAAAGTGAAACCATGACATGGTCAGAAAACAGATTATTGAAAATTCATGAAACTTGGCAAAAACACAAAAGACATCATTACACACATTTTCAGCATTGGTAGGACTGACTCCGCCCAACAGGAAGTCGGCCATTTTGAAATATCTGCATTTTACACACATTTTTTGTGTACATTGTCAAACTTCTCCTAGCAAATTTGATGAATTCTCTTGGTATTTGGTAAAAATAAACATTGAACATATCTGATGATAAATTGTGAAGGAATAGTCGATATCTCAAACGAGGACGAAATGGCAGATGGTTGAATTTTTGAGATCCCACATCAAAACAGGAGGTGAAAACTTAGGTAATGCCAGGTGTTTTGAGGAGGTTATAACGGAGAAAAACTCACAAAATTTGACCAGCCTGCTTATCTAAGGCTGTTGTTTGATGTAGAATTAGAATTTCAAATACATGTATTTTAACAGCGCCATAGCGCCACCTGTATTTTAAATGGATATTTCACATGTTTAACAGGATAGAAAACTCTTGAAAATTGGCACACTCAATAAGACCTCAAAATTACTTTTACCGGTTTCTCGGTTTGGCCCGGTACGATTTGCGCTGTTGTGCGAGGGCCCTACGTCCCCCTGTGACAGGGGGACAACTCGTTATTATTAGGGCCCGAGCACCGAAGGCGCAGGCGAAGCCTGCACCGGAGGTGCAAAGCCCTATTGTTTTTGGTCCGTTTATTATTATTATTTTTATTTTTAAACTTCGCACCCATTTTTGAGGCCTTTCTGATACTCGAAAACTCTTGCATTTTGGCACAGACGTCAAAGCCGGTGAAAAATTTTAAATTACATTGTTCACAGGTTTGGGCGTGGATCAGCAGCTCTATAGCGCCCCCAAACGTTGCCAGTGGCCGGGATAAAGTTTGTCCAATGTGCACCAACTTTGGTACGCTCATTGACCTCATTATACCGATCAAGAATCACTTGGATTTATTTGACTCCGCCTAACAGGAAGTCGGCCATTTTGGCAGGAAGTCGCAAAATAAAAAGTTTCCCGTGGTGTTTTGGGTGGGTTACGATGTTCGAAAACTCATAAAATTTCACAGGCCTATTGGGCATAGGCTGTACTTTGATGTAAAATTAGAATTTTTCATATTCATAATTTATCAGCTCTCTAGCGCCACCTATTTTATATGACATTTATAGAAAGCTCTTAGCCTCTTCTAAATTAGCAGACCCAATAATGCCTTTAAATGATTTCGAGAAATGTAAACATTTTTCTAATGTGGTGCTAAATGACTCTACAGCGCCCCCTATTTGGTTTAGGCTAATAAATTAGCGGTAGCTGTCTCAAATTTTCCCCAATGTTCAAAATTTTTGGTAGAAACATAGATATTACGATGCCACACATAATACCCATTGGCATGTATTAGCTCCGCCCAACAGGAAGTCGGCCATTTTGAAAAATGTTAAATTTTTAAACATTTTTCACATACTCATTCGAACTCCTCCTAGAGTCTTTGTCAGATTACAACTAAATGGTCTGTGGATAGTCTCCAGACATACGTGGTGCTAAATTGCGAAGGAATAGTCGATAGCTGAAACGATGACGTAATGGTGGGCAATTGATTTAATGGAGACACAACACTAAACCAAATAGAAACATTAGCATGGTCAGAATACAGCTGCTTGGAAATTCATGAAACTTGGCAAAAACATAAAAGACATCATTACACACATTTCCAGTGTTGATATGATTGACTCCGCCCAACAGGAAGTCGGCCATTTTGAAAAACGTGCATTTTACACACATTTTTTGCATACTTTGTCGAACTCCTCCTAGGGAATTTGTTGAATACTCTTGATATTTGTCAGCAATAAACTACTACCATCCGTGATGATAAATTGCGAAGGAATAGTCGATATCTTAAACGAGGACGAAATGGCGGACAGTTGAATTGCTGGAGATACCCCATTAAAATAGGAAGTAAATACATTCTGGTGTTGGTAGGTGTTTGAGGAGGTTAGACAGGTTGAAAACTCTCGAAACTTTACAGGCCTGCTTGATTTAAGCGGTCCTTTGATTAAAAATTGAAATTTCATAGATACATATTTCATTGGCTCTATAGCGCCACCTAGGTTTCAATGCATATTTGACATTACGGGAATGCTCAAAAACTCTTGAAAATTGTCAGATTCCATAAGATCTAAAAACACTTTACAAATATTGTGATAATTTTTTCATGTGTAGCTAGCGGACTCTATAGCGCCCCCTAATTCATTCGTTTAATAAATTAGCTGTGGATGTGTCACAATTTGTCTAATCTTCTCAAATTTTGGTAGGAGCGTAGATACTATGACTCTGCACATATTTGCAGTTAGTTTGTATTAGCTCCGCCCAACAGGAAGTCGGCCATATTGGATTTTGTAATTTTTTTACACTTTTTTTCACAAACTCATTTAAACTGCTCCTAAAGTCTTTGTCAGATTATCTCTAAATTAGCTGAGAATGAACATCAGACACAGTTGATGAAAATTGCCAAAGGAATAGTTGATCGCTAAAACGGTGACGTAATGGCGAGCAATTGATTGAATAGAGACGCAACACTAAACCAAAGTGAAACCGTGACACAGTCAGAACACAGATGATTAAAAATTCATGAAACTTGGCAAAAACACAAGAGACATCATTAGACACGTTTTCAGTATTGGTAGGACTGACTCCGCCCAACAGGAAGTCGGCCATTTTGAAATATCTGAATTTTGCATACATTTTTTGCGTATGTTGTCAAACTACTCCTAGAAATTTTGTTGAATTCTCTTGGTATTTGGTAAATATAAACATTGAACATATCTGATGATAAATTGTGAAGAAATAGTCGATATCTTAAACGAGGAGGGAATGGCGGACGGTTGAATGTTTGAGATGCCACATCAAAACTGGAGGTTGACACATACGTAATGCTAGGAGTTTTGAGGACGTTATAAGAGAGAAAAGCTCACAAACTTTGACTGGCCTGCTTATCTGAGGCTGTTGTTTGATCTAGAATTAGAATTTCAAATATATGTTTTAACAGCTCTATAGCGCCACCTGTATTTTAAATGGGTATTTATCTGAGGCTGTTGTTTGATCTAGAATTAGAATTTCAAATATATGTGTTTTAACAGCTCTATAGCGCCACCTGTATTTTAAATGGGTATTTCACATTTTTGGCAGGATAGAAAACTCTTGAAAATTACCACACTTAATAAGACCTCAAAATTACTTTCACCGGTTTCTCGGTTTGGCCCGGTACGATTTGCGCTGTTGTGCGAGGGCCCTACGTCCCCCTGTGACAGGGGGACAACTCGTTATTATTATTATTATTACGCTTCTTGATCATTTCGCTCATTTTTGAGGCATTTCTGATATGGGAAAACTCACGCATTTTGGCACAGGCCTCAAACTTGGTGAAAATGTAAAAGTTCCATAGAGCATTGACATGGGCGTGGTTCAGGAGCTCCATAGCGCCCCCAAACGTCGGCATTGGCCGGGATGAAGTTTGTCCAATGTGCACCAACTTTGGTACACTCATTGACCTCTTCATAAACAACAAGAATCACTAGGTTTTATTTGACTCCGCCCAACAGGAAGTCGGCCATTTTGACAGGAAGTTGCAAAATAAAAAGTTTCCCGCTGGGTTTCGGAGTGGTTAGGATGTTTGAAAACTCCTAAAATTTTACAGAGCTATTTGGCTTAGGCCAAACTTTCACCGTAAATTAAAATTTTGTATATTCGTGTTTCATCAGCTCTCTAGCGCCACCTATTTCATATGACATTTTTGGAAAGTGCTCAGCCTCTTGATAATTGGCAGATTCAATAAGGCCTCGAAGTGACTTAGATATATATTGTCATTTTTGTCGCGTGTAGCTAGATGACTCTACAGCGCCCCCTATTTGGTTCGGCTAATAAATTAGCCGTGGCCTTCTCAAAAATTCTCAGATATTCTCGATTTTTGACAGAAACATAGACAATATGATTCTGCACATATTAGCAATCGGAATGCATTAGCTCCGCCCAACAGGAAGTCGGCCATTTTGGAATTTGTGGAATTTTTACATATTTTTCACAAACTCATTCGAACTCCTCCTAGAGTCTTTGTCAGATTACCTCTAAATTGTCAGTGGATAGTCCCCAGACATACATGGTGATAAATTGCAAAGGAATACTCGATAGCTGAAACGATGACGTAATGGCGGACAATTAATTTAATGGAGACGCAACACTAGACCAAAGTGAAACCATGACACGGTCAGAACACGGATGATTGAAAAATCATGAAACTTGGTAAAAACACAAGAGACATCATAAGACACGTTTTTAGTATTGGAATGATTGACTCCGCCCAACAGGAAGTCGGCCATTTTGAAATATGTGCATTTTACACACATTTTTTGCATACTTTGTCGAACTCCTCCTAGGGAATTTGTTGAATACTCTTGATATTTGTCAGCAAAAAACTACTACCATCCGTGATGATAAATTGCGAAGGAATAGTCGATATCTTAAACGAGGACGAAATGGCGGACAGTTGAACGGCTTGAGATGCCCCATTAAAACAGGAAGTGAATACATTCTGGTGTTAGTAGGTGTTTGAGGAGGTTAAAAAGGTTGAAAACTCTCGAAAATTTACAGGCCTGCTTGAATTAAGCAGTACTTTGATCTGAAATTAAAATTTCTTGTATGCGTATTTCATTGGCTCTATAGCGCCTCCTAGGTTTCAATGCATATTTGACATTACGGGAATGCTCAAAACCTCTTGAAAATTGACAGATTGCATAAGACCTAAAAACACTTTACAAATATTTTGACAAATTTTTCATGTATAGCTAGCAGACTCTACAGCGCCCCCTAATTCGTTCGTTTAATAAATTAGCTGTGGATGTGTCACAATTTGTCTAATCTTCTCAAATTTTGGTAGGAGCGTAGATACTATGACTCTGCACATATTTGCAATTGGTTTGTATTAGCTCCGCCCAACAGGAAGTCGGCCATATTGGATTTTGTAATTTTTTTACACTTTTTTTCACAAACTCATTTAAACTGCTCCTAAAGTCTTTGTCAGATTACCTCTAAATTAGCTGAGAATGAACATCAGACACAGTTGATGAAAATTGCCAAAGGAATAGTTGATCGCTAAAACGGTGACGTAATGGCGAGCAATTGATTGACTAGAGACGCAACACTAAACCAAAGTGAAACAATGACACGGTCAGAACACAGATGATTAAAAATTCATGAAACTTGGCAAAAACACAAGAGACATCATTAGACACGTTTTCAGTATTGGTAGGACTGACTCCGCCCAACAGGAAGTCGGCCATTTTGAAATATCTGAATTTTACATACATTTTTTGCGTATGTTGTCAAACTACTCCTAGAAATTTTGTTGAATTCTCTTGGTATTTGGTAAATATAAACATTGAACATATCTGATGATAAATTGTGAAGAAATAGTCGATATCTTAAACGAGGAGGGAATGGCGGACGGTTGAATGTTTGAGATGCCACATCAAAACTGGAGGTTGACACATAGGAAATGCTAGGAGTTTTGAGGACGTTATAAGAGAGAAAAGCTCACAAACTTTGACCGGCCTGCTTATCTGAGGCTGTTGTTTGATCTAGAATTAGAATTTCAAATATATGTGTTTTAACAGCTCTATAGCGCCACCTGTATTTTAAATGGGTATTTCACATTTTTGGCAGGATAGAAAACTCTTGAAAATTACCATTCTTAATAAGACCTCAAAATTACTTTCACCGGTTTCTCGGTTTGGCCCGGTACGATTTGCGCTGTTGTGCGAGGGCCCTACGTCCCCCTGTGACAGGGGGACAACTCGTTTTTTTTGTTTTTTGTGTTAGATTTGAGGGTGCTTGCTTTAGATTGTTTCAATTGTTTTAGTGTGTGAGATGATTTAGTATATGTTAGTTGGGGTTATTTTATATATATATATATATATATATATATATATATATATATATATATACAGCTCTTGGAAAAAATTAAGAGACCACTTTAGTTTCTGAATCAGATTTTGTGACTTTGCTATTTATAGGTTTATGTTTGAGTAAAAATGAACATTGCTGTTTTATTCTATAAATTACAGGCAACATTTCTCCCAAATTCCAAATAAAAATATTGTCATTTAGAGCATTAATTTGCAGACAATGAGAAATGGCTGAAATAACAAAAAAGATGGAGAGCTTTCAGACCTCAAATAATGCAAAGAAAACAAGCAAACAAGTTCATATTAATGAAGTTTTAAGAGCTCAGTATTTGTTTTTTAATGCATCTTGGCATGTTCTCCTCCACCAGTCTTACACACTGCTTTTGGATAACTTTATGCCTTTACTCCTGGTGCAGAAATTCAAGCAGTTCAGTTTGGTTTGATGGCTTGACATCATCCATCTTCCTCTTGATTATATATTTGGTAAAATTGAAGACACTCATTATTTTTAAATGGTCTCTTAATTTTTTCTAGATCTGTATATATGAATTAATTTGTCTTATAGGGTTTTAGTTTCTGCGGAAGGGATTTGTAGATTGTTTGGTTTGGGATTTATTTGGTTTAGCTCAGGCAGGGATTTAGTTTGAATTATATGTTTTTCTGATGGTAGGTAGAGTTTCTTTATTCTAATAAAGCTCTTAACATTTGTGTGTGGCATTCGTACTGTCATCCGTGTTGGACTAATTGCTGAATATATGACGTGACATATGAAGTTAACACCCACGCTGTCTGAGCATGTGATCGTAAATGTTAATGTTAAATGTGTGGCTTAGTTTACTGTCACTGTTCCACAGTAAAAGTCTTTTTTTGTAGTTATTTTTCTGATGTAAAGTCGGGCTTTTACTGTGGAATGTGGTGACGGCTGGTTTTAGAGACACAAGCTTCATCTGAATATTGAATATCTGTTGAAAAAGAAGATGCATATTTGCGCAGGAAGAAAATGGAAAATGCTAACCACTGGCTCTGAGGTAGCTTTCAGCAGCCTGAGTCAGTTAAGGAGAGAGAGGCGTTTTCTGGTGAGACGCGGCGCGAGTGTGTGATTTTGCTCTGTTTGAAGTGAAAGCTGTTTTGAGCCTGACAAGTCGGCTCATAAAATATTCAAAGAAGGATTTAAATACAACTCTCGAATTTTATTGGTTGAAATAGCTGGAGCCGAGCGCTGGCAGGGCCGGGCCGGGCCTGCTCTGCTCTGAACGCTGTTAGCTGTTGAGTGTGGAGCCAGACTTCCCGGTGCAGGATTAAAGACAAAAGCTCTTAACTCCCACTGAGAAACACACAGCGAACAATTAATCACAGCTCTATTAAGGAAACAGACTGCGCTCGTATTGCTCTGTTTGACAGCACTGTATCGAGAGTCAGCTCTCTCTCGAGGGAGTCATCCAGCCCACAACAATGGCCTCACTCTCAGTGTGAGACATTTCAGAGAGTGATGCATGTGGGGGTGTTATTGTAGGGCTTTTAAAAGTGATGTTTGATGGCATTATGTGACATTTTGTGTAGAGATGCTGTTATGGAAAACCCCTGAATTTCCATTGCCGTGAATCTGGCAGTGATGAATGGACCAATAGAAAATTTCCAAAATGATTAGACTAAAATATTTGTACATTGGCTTCCATTACAATTGAGGGTTTGCTTCTTCTTCAATAAATTGACCATTTTGGACAAAATGCACAAATCCAGATTTTACATCAGCAATAAACAGAATAAAGAATAAAAAAAAAACATTGCTGTTCCCTTAAATTATCTGCTAGTGCGCCAATCTCAGTCTCAGTTTATTTTCAGTTTTATTTTTGCAGAGAAAAGTAAATGTGCCACACTGTTAAGATACCAACGCGCCAAAGTCAGAGCTCATCTGGCTCTCGAAGGAAATGACGACTGGCACACTGAATGGTTTATTTCATGATTAATTAAGATAATCAGAACATGCCTTTTTGCGCAAGTATTTTCAAGCCACGCAAGGCATATTTTTGCACCCTCACGATACCAAAGACTCACTGACACACCCTAAATACAGCTGCTCAGTGTGCAATTGACCTGTTCACTATAGTTTGCAAAAATAGGGCCCTTAAGGCTTTTGCATGACAGTGAATAAAACTTCTTAACTCTCAATATAAGCCAATGCTAAAATGTTTCTGAGCATTTCTATTGCTACAGATGTGTAACAAGTGTGAAACATCTGGCCCGTGAGGTTGTTTGAACTATAATGAACTATAATGAAAAAATTTAATAAATTAAATAAAAGATTTCTCTGGTGAGCTTTAGTTTACATCCCTCCCCTGTCCCTCTCTCTCTCTGTCGATCTCGGTGTGACTTTAGTTTCCGCCCATTCTTGTTTTTTCGCCCGTTCTCGGGCTCACTATCTCCTTATAAGGCCTTTTTCCCTGGCCGTGTCCCAATTCACTAGCTGGGGCAGCGGTAGTGTATTGGGCCGCAACCCTGACACACGGGTTCGATCCTGTGTGAGGAGTGGTGTGTTTATTTATTTATTTTTTCCTTTCTTCTTGGGTTTACCTGCTTCATTTTACAAAATAGATTTCTTGCCATCAGCTGACGGAGCCCTGAGAGAGCACAATTGGTCTTGCTCTTTTTGGGTGGGTACAGTAAGGCAAGGCAAGGCAAGGCAAGTTTATTTATATAGCACCTTTCATACACAACGGTCATTCAAAGTGCTTTACAAATTAGAAAATACACAGAGAAATCAAATAAAAAAATAAAAATAAAAAAAAACATGTAAAAGATTAACAGTAAAAATGGAAATAAAAACTAAAATAAGAATAAAGCATGATTGATTAAAACATGATTAAAACAAAGAGAATTAAATTAAAAACATGTAAAAGAACAACAAGGAATTAATAAGAATAAAGCATGAATAAAACATAATATAAAAGTGCCGTTACAGAATAAAAGTGGGCGGAGCTGCAGTGTTTTAAGCTGAGCTAAAGGCCTGTTCAGACATGTAGGTTTTCAGTCTGGATTTAAACATGTTTAGTGTTGGAGCTCTTCTAATGCTCTCTGTTAACTGGTTCCATTTAAGAGCAGCGTAGATGGTGCTCTTTCCCCTCATCACTCCAAAGGGTGATGTCGATCAGCACAAAGCGCCTGTGAGCTAATGTATCAGAACACTCATAAGTTTTTCCACAGTTTAAAGGTTCTTCACACAAAACTGGTTCTTTTATGACATCACAAAAAAGCACGTAAAACACTGCAGAATTGTATATCAGCATTAGGTGTCATGTATGGTTGGAAACCTGTTCTAGCTGTTTTAGCTACAGCAGCTTGTCTTACTAAGTCTAAGTGTCTCTAACAAGGAAAAACAAACTATAATGTAAATATTTATTATGCATAAATATACAGTAGGCATTGTTGATTACAGTGCCTGTACAGTGTATATCAACACAATACTGTGCCATTTGCCTGTTGTAACTCTTCAAAATAAACTTATCTTTTCATCTCTTTTCAACTCTGAATCTAATAACACATATATTTAACTATTCAAAACATGTGCTGGTCAAACTCAGGCAGCTTTATCTTTACAAAACTCATGTGACACAAAAAATGTGACATTTAAAAAGCATGTATAAAAGCAAGTCAACTAATTCCTATGATTTTTCTCTTCATTTTAAAGAAATGTTTTACTACAAGTTTAAATAATTGATATTTATGACAAAAAAAAATCACCCCTGTTACTGACACTCACTCCTGTTACTGACACTCACTCCTGTTACTGGCACTCACTCCTGTTACTGACACTCACTCCGGTTACTGGCACTCACTCCTGTTCCTGACACTCTTTCCTGTTACTGACAGTCCTGTTACTGGCACTCACTCCTGTTACTGACACTCACTCCTGTTACTGGCACTCACTCCTGTTACTGGCACTCACTCCTGTTACTGACACTCTTTCCTGTTACTGACACTCACTCCTGTTACTGGCACTCACTCCGGTTACTGACACTCACTCCTGTTACTGGCACTCACTCCTGTTACTGACACTCACTCCTGTTACTGACACTCACTCCTGTTACTGGCACTCACTCCTGTTACTGACACTCACTCCTGTTACTGACACTCACTCCGGTTACTGGCACTCACTCCTGTTACTGGCACTCACTCCTGTTTTGAAATTTTACCCTAGAATTAGCAAGAACATGAAAAATAGCAAAATGGTGGCTATGCTAATAGCATGAGGACACTGAGCACATTCTAGTGATTTTGGGTAACAGGACAGAGCGTTGAGATTGATCTCCTCAGTCATAGTTACAATAAGATCAAATTTACAGAAAAACAAATGAGGGAACTTCTAATGGTCTTCAGAAGAACCACTTCCTGTTGTAGATGTGACTGTTGTAGAATGTTCCAGATGTTTCAGATGATCAGGGTAATGTGTTATGGTAACAGGACTGAGTAAAACCCAGGGACACAACTAAAATGTGTATTTTAAAGTGTGAGAAAAATATTTTTTAAAGCATAGATGGGATTTGGAGTCTTACAACAATGCAAAAAAAATCTCTAAAAGATTTTAATAAGTATATTTTGTATGGTAAAGTTTATAGTTAGAGTGGAGACAAGTAACAAAAAGTATTTTTATTAACTTTTTAATTACGTATCTTACTTTTCCAATTAGGTCAATGTACATGACACTATGCTTAATAATAAAATGTATTTTAAAGTTATTTTGTGTGCACATATATACATGTAATTTCCTGAGGACAGAAATGGTACCGATTTGGCAAAATATGTCACATACTGAATATGAAAACTCTAATATAAATGACATCGTAACTACAGTGTAAAGAATTGTATAATAGGCATAGGGACAGGTAAGAATTTAATATAATTGTAATTCAATCAAAGAACTAAGCATTTAAATGTTATTTTGGAGGCGCATGTCCAGTATGATGTTAATGGGGCCAGACAACTGTCCAGCGTCACAGAGCAAGCATGCCACAGAGCGAGGCAGGGAATTTTCTCGGCAGTTGAGGAATGCTAAGGGAGGGACTGGAGACGCGTGCTAAAGGAAATACTTTGTGCAGCAAGGAATGGGAGCTCTAAACGGCCAGACAATAAAACCCCTTCCATTTTCAACAGAAAGATGCTTGTTTAACATCTCTCTTTGCCAGAGCTTCACAGTCACTTACATTCCCCTCATTCTTGTGGACCGTTAAAACAACAAGCTGGAAAAGCTTATCACCGTCCACTGAGGTGTGCATGAGTTTCAGATCATTGAAAAGGGTTTTTTTGGTTTATTTGTTTGTTTTTGGGGTTTAATTTACATAAAATAGTGCAGGGGTTTGCTGGAACTCTGAATTAACCGTTTCTAAGAGGGTCTCAGCAGATGATTATAAGCTGACCCTATGGTTCGCCATCAGCAGCCAGACTCAGAGAGAGCACAGTTAACCATAATGTCTCTGGGTGGGTAGATGGTGTTTTTTCCTCTAATCACTACTATTGTAGCTTATGTGTCCAACCTGGGTATCTGCCACTTTTCCACGGCCCAATCCCATTACACCTCTTGGCCCCTACCCCTTACCTGGGTGTCCCGATTCTTGTTAGGCTGGAGGGGTAGGTTATGGGGAAGGGATGGGGATTTTCAGATGCAAACCTTAAACCGAGGGGTTTGAGAATTACTGATAAGATAGCAGAACCAACATACAAAAGGAAACCCACAAATGTAAGTATTTTCCTTGTTAAAAGTAATGATTAACACTATATTACCATAATTTAATGTGTTGTTTCAATGTTTTATGGCCAAATTCTACATAACAAGCATAATAAAAGATCTCCAGTAGTTAGCCAGTAGCTAGCTGGCTAACTTTCCCATTCCACCTTAAATGTTGCAACACACAGCAGGGGCTGCAGCATTTAAGGTGGAATGGAAACAAAAAAATAAAAGCTAATCAAAGCTAATTTCAGCTCCCCATCACAGAGGACTTAAGTAATGGACAATAATAATTATTTTTCTGCACCATCTCCCCCCTTTCTGAAGATATACAATAAAATACACCCTAAAGTTAACTAGGTAACCAGCAGCAGCAGCTAGGTTACTGATGACGTATCGGGTGCTTGAAGGGTTGTCTCAATTCTTAGGGTTTAGGATTTCACCCGTTCCCCTTGTAACTCTGTTCCAAGGGAAAGGGTTACACTCTAAAACAAGGGGAAGGGGTAAGTGGTAGGGCCAAGGGGTGAAATGTGATTGGGCCCAGATCAAGTCATGAGTTTTTAGGCTCATCAATTCCAAGTAAAAAGTCTGTTTAGGCTCAAATCCAGGTCAAGTTACAGAGTTGACCTGGTTAACCTGACCAAGTTACAGAGGCTTGAGTCATCGTCAAGTCAAGACTTAAGTCAATGTGTGTGCATTTGCACATCTATGTCAGCAATGGGTGCAACTACATGTAAAATGGACTTGGTGATGGCTCCTAGACAACTACCTCAGGGTATTTGTGTATTAAAATTGTTTTTTAATAAGCTACATGTGGACTTTTAAAAGCTCTTAGTGCCACGTTTTAAAGGCCAGGGCCATCAGAATTCTACCAATAATGTGTGGAGCTACTCTGAGCTTGTCAATGGTGTAAAAATTGGGATTACATGAACAATGCTATGAACTTGCATTGTAAGCCTTTTGGGAGCATCGGCTAAAAGTGCTATATTTGGGAATTCTGGGGGAGAACAGAGGTGGGCTATTCAATAAAAGTTTGTACTCTTTAATATGTGTTACTACAACCCAGATCCATTTCACACTGGATTTCTCCTTCAAAATAACTAAATTCGTCAGAAGGAGTGTCCACAAACTTTTAGACATACAGCATATGCTGGAATGTAGCTGGAATGATGGCTAAGCAGCTTTTTATAAGCCAAAGAATAAGGGGGTGTTTTTAGATACCATATGAAGTGTGAACCAGAGTCTTATATTTCGTTTCCCACCTTCTTTAAATGTTGATACTCTTCCCAGGATGCTACACTGCTTTGTTCGCTTCGCACAAGTCAACAGAATAAAGTAACTTCCTCTAACTTTCCCACACCATGTCTATGATAAAAAAGACACTTTTTTTATCATTAAGTATTTTCGAGCCTTGAAATGTATCATGTATTATTTGATCCTGTATTATTTTGAGTTGAGCCATGAATGAGGTTTGAGTTGCAAGTCAAGTCTGTGATCTATTTGTTGTATATGTCTTAACTGTGAGTCATGTGCTCATCTCTGGTTGGGAGAAGTACAAGTGATCCTGGAAGTCCTAGTGATTAGTTTCGTCAAGTGACTACGAAACTAATTGGGGAGAAATTTTTTATTTGTTAAAATTGAAAACATCTGTATTCACAATGTGAAAAGACTACTTCTATAGCCTACATGTTTTAAAAGACAAAGACAGAGCCAGTTAGACAATTGGAAAGTCAGTGGATGACTTTGCTGCTAATGTATCGAGTGGTTTGAATCTGTTCAGTGGAGCTAACATTAAATTACCGTTTGAAATGTTTAATACAAAGAGACAACTGCACTGGGCCCTCGCTATTAGGAGATCCCATATGGCTAACATTCAGGCAAATCCCAAACTCTCATGACAGTAACGAGGGGGTAATGAAAATAAAGACAGAGTAGGAGTCGCCAGGCTTCGTTTAGAGATGCTCTAATGCAAAACAGGGCCCGAGCTACAATATGTATCACCTCGGGCCTGCCGTGCTAGAATGCTGCTAATCAGAACCACATGCAGCAGGAAAGATTATATGGGTGTCAAAATAGTATATGCCTCACCAGGCTTGTGAATAGTTTGCGCTTGGTGGTTCACAGCGAGTCAGACATTTACGAGCTTTGTTGAGCAACACCTCACAATGCTCCTTGTTAACTGAGGGGGGGAACAGCACTAGCCTTGCATGTGGGTTAGACTGTGCGCAAGCAATGAAGTCACTGTATAGACATCAATTTTTTTGCCTGTATTTCTGGTCTGACCTTTTTTCTGCTGTCTTTTTTCTGTAATTGCAGACCTCAGCCGAAGTGCCAGTCTCTCAGAGAAGGAGCTGAAGGAAGCACGAACACGAAGTCAGATCATTGCTGCACAGCTGACCATTTCGTCCAACCCCAACTCCAGAGGCGTCCAGCTTTTTAATCGACGGAGACAGAGGGTGAATGCCTTCACATTAGTGAGTGTAGGAGGAGGAGGCAACAACGAGTCCAGGAATGAACCGTACTCTCCTGCTTCAAGCACATTGACATGGGACAGAGACCACTCGCCTGACAACCAGTTCAAAGACTCACAGAATCACAGACGCAGTCAAACGCAAGTCCTGCAGGGACGTGACATGGAAGCAGGGGAGGTAGAGCGTGAGCTGGCAGATGTGGAGGACAGTGCAGGAGACAGACACTTTCTCCCTGTAAATGAGAAGGATGAGGAGATACTTGAAGAAGCAAAGGATGAGGTTACCTCTCTTGGCGACAGTACCACTGCAGTTCTTGATCAAGATGAACGAGAGGAACTGGAATTAAAAGCAGAGGCTTTTAAAGACATGCCGAACGGCTGCCACAGCGCACAACCCAATGGAGATGCATCCAAGCCAATGGCAAAGCAGCCAACCATCGTGAACAGGACAGCTCGACCCTTTTTCTCTCCAGCCACGGTGACCATGGCTAGTTCTGGGAGTCCTGCTCCAGACATCCCTCCAGCACTCTCCTACTCAACTCCTCCACTTACCTCTAACCAGGTACCACTCAGCAGTGCATATTCTGACCCACAACCACCAACCCGTGTCGATCCACCTTTCCCAGTGTTATCCAGACCAGCGTTCTCCCCTCCACCTCCTGCACCTTCGTACCCAACCCCTCCGCTTCCCACCTACATGAGCCCACCTCAGTCTATCCATTCAAACCCACCACCCTCCACCATGTCTGTCACATCACCTCCTCCCACCCCCACCTACTACGCTCCCCCGACTGCACCTCGGCCATTGTTTGTCCCTCAGTTCTTGAGCGAGAGAAGGTCGCTGACTCCCATTCGTACGGGAATTCTGGATGAAGGCGTTGTGCGGAGGTCCACGCGCAAGTCCATGTTCACGTTTCAGGAGAAGCCCAAGTTAGCTCCAAACCCTGAGCTTCTGTCACTGGTCCAGGGGACAGATCAGATGAGAAGAGGGAGGGGACAACCAGAGCCACAACAGCCAGAAGAGGAGCTGCTTGCCCTTGGTGCAGAGGCCTCCAATTTCCTAGCCAAAGATGGGGGCGGAGTGGAGGAGGCCTTGGTGCCAGAGTGGGCCTCCACACTCAAAAGCTCAAGGACTCGCAGCAGGATGGAGCACAAGCCAGAGCAAGCCCTGACTGATGCATCTGGTAAGGGAGCAGAGCTTTTTGCCAAGCGTCAGACCAGGATGGAGAAGTATGTCCATGAACACAAAGCCGGTCCGAGGTCTCCTTCTCCGACTTCATCCCTGCCTCCTTCTTGGGTGTATCCATCAAACATGCCGGGTCGAGTCAAGGCTATCGTCAGCTCTTCCAATATCAGTGCAGAGATTACGAAATCTCTCAAAGTCAAGCAGGCCACGCAGAAGAAGAATGTTCCAGCAAAGATACAAGTATCTATTCCACCTCCAGTGCCAGAAACCCCAGCTTTGGAGAATGGCTGCAGCAGAGTGGAAATGGAACTGTCTAGGCACCAACCGTACCAGCTCAGTTCCTCCTTGTTCATCCTTAACCCAACCAAGGACCCCATGAGCACCCTTCCAAAAGCAGCACCACCACCAAAACCTGTACTGGCTGGATCCTCCTTCCCCAGACAGACCTCTCTCCCAGCAAGCCCCATCACCACCCAGTACAGTCCCTCAGCTGCCTACATATCTGCCCATTGCTTCTCACCCACCATGATGCCTCCAGGGTCCATGAGCAGTGGCCTCCAGTCAACTCCTGTGTCAGGTTTAGCGCCAGAACGTGTGGCTTCACCGAGGTCGGCTGCACAGGCACCCAAGCCAACCTTCTCTGCCAAGAAAGCTGGAATTGCCCCACAGGTGTGGAAGCCTTCCTACTTTTAGCCTACTTCTCTTCTTCTGTAAATTTTCCGCTGCTCTTGTTACTCATTCAGTGCACTCTACAGACCAAAGTGAAACACGTGACGAGGCCTAACACGGGACATACCGTGCTGTTTGTGCAATTATAGCAGACGAAACAAGCACATGCAGCAATGGGAGACAGTCCAGGAAAAAGAAGGCACTATAGATTATTTTCACACAGAGACAGTTTATTATTTTCTTCAGGCGTCCAGGATTCCTTTCGTCCCTGATTTAATGAAGAAATATGCTTGACTGTAGTAGTTTATTTTCCCACTTTTGCATGGGGAGGCAATAAACATCAGGTAGTCTTCTGAGAAACGGCAACTCCTCCATACTGCGCCGGCCACCAGAGGGCTATTTTGAGTCTCGTGGCCTGCAGCTCCCACTAAATATGTGTCTTATTTTTGGACAAGTCACTAAATGAAGCCGTATTAATTTAGTGCAACTCGTATTTTGAAGATGCTTTAGTTCTGCTTAGGCCAAAAACCTTTCTGGTGGGTCTTTAGGTTGAGCTTGAGTCTGCTCTGGTCTTCTAAAGCACTTTAGCAGATGTTGTCCCGGGCTTATGATCTATGATTTGTAATTTAATATGAGTAGAGAGACATGACAGAAGAAGTGAGGGAACTCCTTTACTGTCTCTCAGACGTACCAAATGCTTGTTTTTGATGCAAGAATGCAATATTTCCACATAATGAAAACATAATTGTCTTCCCATGCTTTAATGACATGACATGAGCAGGGAAGCCTGTGTGTGTTGGGTTTGTTTAGCATTTTTATTTCAGAGTAGATTTATTAGAGAATTAGACTCCACTGAAGACTTCCTTCTCTGAATGCTTTATGCTTCTTTCTTTTACTACTTTCTTTTCTGATCTTCTGTTTTCTTCTTCATTAAAACACAACAACACAACACAACTCTGTCCTTTGGCCTCTTTATTCTTTCCTCGCTGCTTTAACACCTCTATGCTACTTTTTCTTTCCTGCTTACCTACAGTATGTTTTCATTTCATTTCCTTTTTTTATTGTACATTCTTTATTGTACATGACCTACAGGACCTTTTATAACATCCTATTCTAAACCCAAGGCATTAACATATAGAGACAGTTACCCTTTTTTGTCTTTCTAACAGCAGATTTGGGCAAAAGTATTAGGACACCTACACATAACACCTACCAGAGCTTTTATGACATTCTATTTAAAACCCATAGGCACCAATAATTAATCAACAGCAGATACAAAAAAAAACATTTTTTGGGAAATTACTATGGGTGTGACGGGACACTTATCTCATGAGACGAGACAAGACATGATACTGGGTTTATGAGAACGAGACGAGATTTTTAAATATTTTAAAGAAAAAAATAATTTTATAAAATTACATAACGCAAACTTCAAAACACTGGTTTCTCCCACAAATTAAGTCTATAAAAAATAGAAACAATATAAATAAAAAATAAAAATAAAACTTTTACCTAAACTAAAACCTATATAGTGCAAACCACAACCAGTCATATTAAGCCTATGGTTCCTGTTACATTTGGTTCGTGTCTTGTCGGTCACTCTGTTACCATTAATATTGGTAACAGAAACATACTGAAACATTGATTTTAAAATCACTACTGAAACATAGCTGAGAACTCCAGTGTTTTGATCCTGCACCACAGGGCCCGAACCCCTACTTTCAGCCAGGCTGACCCCTGGCCTCCCTCTCACATGGTATAAATGTTCTCTGGAAGCATTTATTATTCTGGCAAGCCAAAATGCAGCTAGACATTAGACTTATAGTAGCGGGAGCATCTTTTATGCTAATGCCCAAATTTTCCTCTTTTGCTGAGAGCTGCTCTGCCTGCTCAGCCACCGCCCTTGCCGCCATTGCTACTGTGTTGCCAGACATTACACCAGTTTAATCAGTTGGTCAGTCTTTAAACAACTGATAACATGAACTTTTGCTCGGCTGGAATGAAAACCTAAAGCCACACTGGCCCTTTTATAAATACGACTGAAGAACAATGCTTTAAGATGACCCATTCACTAAAGGCAGAGAAAATGGTCATTCACCTTTAGCTATGGGCCTAAATAAACCCTTGATTGTAATGACTAAGAGATCACAATACCTTTGTCCACAGATTGTAATTTAACATAGTAATGAGCCTAAAAAAGCAGTTAATTAACATTTCAAGTGGGTGAAACATTTGCCTTATTTGCCTTATTGTATACTCCTACACTGTAAACCCATACGTTGTTTTAACTCAAATTATTTAAGTCTGTTTTACATAAAATTGGATATTTCTAAACAATACTCAACTATTTTGAGTTAGTTGAACATTTGTGGGCACATATACTGTACTATTCAAACTGAGATCTTTGAGTTGAACCAACTTACAATAACTGAGTTTAGTCTGTTTCCATTATCAGCTTCTTTTCCATTGGCTTCTTTCACAATCTATTTGCATACTGGGTGTGTCCAACAGTTTCTGACTAACACTCACCATCAGTGTGTAGTGATTCCCCCTGGGATACCTTAGAAATAAATCAACTTCCCCTTTAGTTGTAATAAGTTGATGTTTTAATTTATGCTGACTCAAATTTTCATTCCCTATTACTTAAAAAAACTGAGCAAACCAGCTGCCTTAAAATGTTAAGTAAACTCAACTTATCCGGTCTTACAGTATAACAAAAATAAATAAAAAAGTTAAATCAACTTCCTCTTTAGTTGTAATAACTTGATGTTCTAATTTGAGTTTCCACATTCCCCATTACTTACCCTTTTTTTAAGGCAACTGGTTTCCTCAAATGTTTTAAGTAAATTCAACTTATTTCAGTAATGCTGAATTAAAATACTCTTAAAATACTTTTAAGACACTTAGAAAGAGTTAGCAAGACAAGGCGCATTAGACTATTACAGACTCCAAGAAAAGTACAAGGATTTTAAAATCAATACTGAAACATAGCTGAGAACTCCAGTGTTTTGATCCTGCACCACAGGGCCCGAACCCCTGCTTTCAGCCAGGCTGACCCCTGGCCTCCCTCTCACATGGTATAAATGTTCTCTGGAAGTGAAAACCTACCCAGCAGGCTCAGCAGAGTAAACGCATATCTCAGCAAAGGTTAGTGCCGTTGGCTTGCATGCTGGTAACCTGAACAGGGCACGAAGGCTCACTATGCTGAAAAAAAAAGAGAACGCTGGAGATTAAATAGAGCTTGCTATATTTACTTGGAACACTCCAAAATACTGCTTGCAGCTTTGTAGACTTTGTAGATGCTTTTTTAACATAGAATAGTTCTTGTGGATGCGTTTGGCGTTTGGGGTTTGGTGTTTATTGGTTTCCTGATCCTGTTGAAACATATTCGGTCACAGTAGCTGGTTGGCATGAGCACAAAGAGCTTCATTTGGCCTATTTGTATGAGCTGAGGCATGTTTTCTGGACACAGATTAAGCTTGGCCTAATCTAAATCACATGCTTAATGAGTATATTCAGTTGGATCATCATTTTTTAAGGCTTGGAAAAGGGTTGTCAAAGCCTGTCCTGAAGAGGCATTGCCCAGTTCTAACTGGATTAAAATCTTCATGACTTAAATTAGGCATCCTAGATAACTAAAAGAGACATTATGTGACTTGCTGTTGCCTTCAGCGATTTCTTATTACCTCTTGGATTAACATGCATCTGGAAAATGATTGCCTGTCCTTGCTGTGGGATAAGTAAGCAGTAATTTAAGCTTGTTACATAAGTGAGATTAATGTCTTTTTGTTCTGTCTGTCTTTAGGTTAAGGAAGAGTTACCAACTGCAGCTCCATCCAGCCGCTCAAGCACTCCAACGCCCTGGACGCCCAACCTTTCACGCCGCCTCAGCAGCCCTGAGGGCCCCTCGAGTCCAGTTTGGTCCCCCACCAGCCATCGCAGCACTTTGGTCACCTCCCCACCCCCTAGACCCATCCATAACCGAGTGACATCCTCCCCATCCCCTTCTTCATCATCCCCAAGACCCTTCTATGATCCGGTTACCTTCTCACCAACCCCAAAGTCAATCAAAAACCCCATCACCTCCCCTACAACCCCAAGAGCATTCCAAAACACCAACCCAGTCCCACCATTCTCCAGGCCTGTCAACAACCGCACTGCCACGTCTCCAGTGTCTCCACCCTGGGAGACAAGGTGCCAATCCCCCATCAGCCCCCAGGACACCAAGGCCAATCACCGCCTCCTGGCCAAGAACATCATCAATGCAGCCAAGCGGAAAAACAGCCCCTCACCTGGGGCTCTAAGTGGACACAGTCTTCCTATGTCACCTGTAAGCAGCAGCATCCTGCCCTTCGAACACAAACCTGTGAGTCCATTTCAGTCTCGCTCACTGGGGGCCCAGTCCCCAACCTTCACCAGCCCCCCGCCTACTCCTACAGGCATGGTGCGGTCCCCCCTGCGACTCTACAACACCCGGTCGCTCACCGATTCTGATGCCTCGCTGGAATCCGAGGATTCGGGTGTGCGTTCATCTGGGGTGCGCAGCTACAACACCTGCCCACGTGGCTGGACTGGGAGTCTGAGAGTGAAAAGAGGAGGAATGTCCGAAGACCTGTAGGATGAAAGGGCTATGGGAGATGACAAACTGATGCTGGATGACAAACTGATAAACTGACAAACTGGCCAAGACAGTGGACCAAATGTTGATGGACCACCTGCAATGGGCTTCAACTACCCTCTTGGAAATGTACCTGCCTAAAGAGTTAAAGTCCAATCCCAAACTTGCTATGCTACCTTGCTACCTTGGATGTTCCTCAGTTGCAATATCCTAAAGAATAGACTTGTGTACCTGGGATTAACCTTCTTGTCAAGTGACCAGGCAAAAGCAAACAAGACTTTAAGATGTTGACTGCTAAACATAGCTTCTTACCAAATGTGGGACCAAACTTTCATAGTCAAATATTGGTTGTACCAAGTGAACTAAAATACCTGGCATTCTTGTGATTTATGGGAACTTCAGTATTGTTTTGATATCAAGCCTCAAACTCATGTCATTATTCTACCAGTGCAATTAATTGTAATGCCTCAAGCATTTCACATTTAGGTTGAAGCTCAATGCAAGCAGAAAAGTTGATTGGCCTTATGGCCAATGAAGTATAGAACAAGTCTCAAACAGATACAAGCTCCTGTCAGTACTCAACCTATGCAGTTTAATGAAACATATTTTTTTCAAATTTGGGATGGACCTTAACTCTGCAGGAAGGTTGGATAACTTGATGGCCAATGGAGTATAGAACAAGCCTCTAACTGATGCAAGCTGTTGCGAGTACTCAACCTTTTTGGTTTTATGGAATGGATTTGTACGTTGTGTTTCAGATTTGGATTTGAACTCTACCCTGCCCAAAGGTCCAAAGGGCTGCTGGCCAATGGAATACAGAACTTGTCTGCAACTGATGCTACCTTTTTATGTCAATGGGACGGAATTGGAGCTAGGCATCAAGCAAGTCAACAAGCCCTTAGTATGGTTCAGCTTTGGGTTGGACCTCAACTCTGTAGGGAGGTTGAAAGGGTGGATGGCCAATTGAGTACAGAACATGGATTTGGAAGCTGGTCATCAGACAAGATTTGGGTTGAACCTCAACTCTGCAGGAAGGTTGAAAGGGTTGATGTCCAATTGAGCAGCGAATGGACTATAAACTAGAGACTCTTGGGCCGTTCTATTCCTGCTGTTTTAATTCCAAAGTGGCCTTTAATTTCAGAATGTAATGCTGGAGTTTGGGATTTGCTAACTGCCAGTGTTGAAGACTTGGGTTTATGAAGCAATAATGAAAATACTTTATCTTCTAATTCAGTGGCATTCAGTCCCAGTCATCAAGACACCAACTTCACCCCTTTGCTTTGTGTTTTACCAACTCGTACACATCTGATTTAGCTCTTGAAGGGATTGGTAATGGGCACTTTTGCACCTGAAGACATTTCTTCAATTCCTTTGCACCTTACTGTATACAGTCAGCATGCTCATGTGGTGTTCACACAGGCGAAACATGGGCTAAGTGGGTTCCCATGGACTTTGAATGGAAACCAAGTTGGGCTTCCTAATTTGGCCCCTATTGTTACAGTCAACCTTAATTCATGGACAAAAGTTTATGGTCTAAGTGTCTAAAGTTGGGCTTTTCTTACAAGCCCTACATAGGTATGTTACACGGGCAGTTATTTTGATAATCTATGCAGTACATGGACTGGAACAGTTCTTAACCAAAGACATTCCATTGCTTCTAGTGACCAAAGAAATAACCAACATGCAAGAACCTTCACAGCAGTGCTAGAAGGTCTTATTTTCTGTGTTGTCTCTTCTTGTATAATTCTAAAACAAGCTTTTTTTTTACATAGAGTTGCTTTGCAAAGATTTGAGAGTACAAGAACGTAGTTTGTGGATGAAGTTTTGGGTCTGACACAAACCAAATGTGGAAGGAATCTATTGGTACATAATGGATGATTGTCGTTTTTGAAAGTTTAATAGGATAATAATAACGATGACAGTTGACAGTTGACAGTTCACTTTGGATGTCATGAATGTTGTATATGAGTTACAGTATGTACAAAGTTGATGTGAGCTGGTGTTTAAACAAGGGATTATGGCACTATGCTTTTCTTTTTTCGAGTGCAAACCATATGGACAATGCTGGTGACTTGCAATTTAACCGAAAACTCTGCAATATACTGTTTACATGCCTATGTGTCTGTATATACTGATGATTTTACCATTCACAATGCTTAAAATATGCAAAAAATACAAGGTAAAGCATTATCGGGAGAATATAGAACTGAGTCTAGAGGCTTGCATACTGAATTACGTCATGTAAACTGTAGAAATAAAAAAAACAAAACATAATGGACTACATTGCTAGAGCCTGTAATTCACTTTGCCTAGCATATTACGGCTAAATAATGCACTTCATTCACATAATGTTAAAGTTAAGATGAGGGGGGAAACCAGTTTTAATGGAAGTCAGACATTTGGGATAAGAACTTTTGGGAGGTTAGAGACCTGTAGAAGCATTGAGCAAAATAAGCCTCGGGTTTGGAAGATATTAACCAACTTGCTAGTGGAATATTGGTATTAATATTAATATTTTATATTAATTTACAAGGCCAATTACCTTATCATCATTAGGACTCCCCCTATAATGCCACAAAACCAGGAGGGTGAAGACTAGCACATGCCTCCTCTGATACATGTAAAGTCAGACTCCGCCTCTTTTTGAACTGCTGCTGATGCAGCATTACTGAATAGCATCACAGTGTGCTCGGAGGAAAGCGCAGCGACTCGGTTCTGATACATCAGCTCACAGATGCAGCCTTGTGCTGATCCACATCACCCTTTGGAGTGATGTAGGGATAGAGCGCCATCTACCCATCTAGAGAGAGAGCAAGACCAGTTGTGCTCTCTCAGGGCTCCGGCAGCTGATGGCAAGCTGCATGACCGGGATTCGGACCAGGGATCTCCCGATCATAGTGGCAGCGCTTAACCTCTCAGACCACTCGGAGCCTGGTATTAATATTAATATTAATATTAAATAAGTAAAATCGTACCTGTTAAGGTTGTTATAACCAAGTTGGTTGAGAATAAACAGATTAAACAGAAACAAATTATCATTGCTATTAGACCTTCATCTTATGCTTTACACATAGTACCAAAACTTTAACTAGCTAGTTAGTTAGTTATCTAAAACTGGGGCTTCAAAATACTTCAGCTAAATTTAAAAGACCAGAATGAACACTGTGGGAAACAATTAGCACTAGCCTTTATTAGCAATTTGCATTATTACCATTTCTGAATGAGTGGAGGCAAAAAGCTGTATGTTAGGACACAAATGGTCAGGCCAACTATGACAAACACTAAGTGTATGTGAGGGTATTTTCTTTTATTTGTAACTTCACTTTTTGCACTTTTTGTACTCGACAGCATGCATGCAACTCAGCTGGTGTACTCCTCACAGAACAGACTGGATTCTTTTAGTGGGTTCTCTCTAAATCACAGATAATGTAATATAATTATATAATAAGCAGTCATAACTAAGAACTAAACATTCCTCACATCATATGTCCTGCATTTTAAGAGGAACATTCACTGACATGCCTGAAAAGTCATGGGCTGGGAGTATGTAAATTGATCATGTTGTGAAGTATTATCTAATTAGTGTAAAAGATCCTCCTCCGATTTTCTATATTTCTGTTTATAAATAATGGTAAACCTACTGTTACAGTACCATATTTTTACACTATAAGGCACAACAAATGATTAGGTGCATTATACGACACTAATAAGGAACAGAGGTGTCTTAATGTTTTACTTTTAATTTAGCAGGACTCACCGCTAAGCTAAGTAAAGCTAAGCTAAGTAAGCAAAAATGTAATTCTTAAAAAAAAAAAAAAAAACATTTTCAAATGTTTCAAGCGCTGGATGTTAATCTACACAGATTTCTCTCCTGAAAAAAAAAATTGGCTGATTAAAGCACTTCCGTTCATTTGAAGTAAGCTTAGATTTCCAGATTTACACTAAGGCTAGGTGCAGCAACTTTAGCATTAGTGGCTAACTGATATACTTGGTTAATGGTGGTTAATGGCTAATGCTGCTTTAGCAGGGGTTAAATGCAACGGTTTTAGTTGTGCTTTATAGTGTGTAAAATACGGTAAATACACTAATTCCCAGTCTAAGCGTTTGTGTTCATACTACTGCATGATGGGCAGCACTGCAGAAAACCTGGCCATTCAATGCAGAAGGTATAACCTCACACATATGTCTCACAGCTCGGTGTTCCTCAGCTTCCACCATGGGACATGCCAAAAGTCTTGGGACACGACACTAGTTCCTATCCCATGAAATGTGGCATGTCAGTGTATGTTGGCATCCCAGGACCTCAGCACATGCAAAAGTGATTCTTCTCCTGCTCCTGGAGCCCCGACACTCTATATTGGTACATCAGCAGATTGTCCAGCACTTACTTGTCCACATGTCCTGACTGACAGGGACACCAGCTGCAGGGTGACTCGGCTCCCGAGGCTAGAATATCCTCCTTGGTCTGAGCGACGCTTTTCAGCCCTGTGTCAAAACCAGCACACCCCCTGCTATTCATCCCAACTTCTACAAGCACATTTTTACACTAAATATCACTTTTTTTTATTTTTATATCTTGGACTCAGTACCCCGCTCTCATACGTGCTGTAATTTATAAATAAACACAAATTAAACATTCACGTTGTGTGTTTTCTGTGTGAGTTATGATTAGTTATTAAAATTTTGCTTTAGTTACTGATTATTAAGAGTTATTATTAAAAGGTAATTTTTTTTTATTATGAAGTGAACCTAAGGTAACTGCCTGAGTTGCAAAAAAAAAAAAAAAACACAAGACAGCCTCAGTCACTGATAATGGATAAATACTGTACGTTTCAGATTCTGATTATGATCTATTTTACTGAATATTATTTATTACCAAATTATAGCTTATTATTACCAAAGTAATTTATTATTACTAAATACTAATAAATAGTACTTTTATTACGAAGACCTTAATTATTTCTATTACCATATTATTGCTTATTATTACCAATTATAACTAAGGTACTTTGTTTTGATCAACTGTCTTGAGTACTATTATTAATAAGTACTAATAAATAGTATTAATATTAAAAAAACTCAATTACTGATTACTATTTATTTATCTATATTACTTTCTGATTTTTGTCTATTACCAGATTATTGCTTATTAATTTCAAAATACTAAGTACTACTAATTATTATTGATCAACTAACTGTCTCGGGTACTATAATTACTAATTACTAACCATTAGTACTAATAATAAAACAGCCATAATTACTAATTATTGATTGATGTGATTTAAAAGCATATTATGTTGCTGATTATGATCTATGTTACTGACTGTTTTCTATAACCAGATTATTGCTTATTATTACCAAACTAAGCTAATTATTATAGATTAACTGTCTCAGGTTCTATTATTATATATTACATATTATTATAAGTACTAATAATTAGTACTAATATTAAGACAGCCTCAATTACTGATTATTGATTATTTAAGATATCCTATGTTACTGATTATGATTTATGTTACTTTCTATTACCAAATTATTGCTTATTATTACCAAACTACTATGTACTAAAGTACGTACTATTGAACTAACTTGTCTTGTCTTGTGTACTATTATTACTAATCATTAGTACTACTAATAAAACAGCCTTAATTACTGATTATTGATTATTTAAGACATCCTATATTACTTTTTAATTATTGTCTATTACCAGGTTATTGCTTATTATTACCAAACTACTAAATACTGAGGTACGTATTATTGATCAACTAACTCTTTCAAGGACTATTATTACTAAGTACAAATAAATAGTACTTATATTAAGATGGCCTCACTTACTGATTATTGATTATTTAAGACATCCTATGTTACTGATTATGATCTATAGTACTGACTATTGTCTATTATCAGATTATTGTTTATTAAAAAACTGCAGTATTTATTATGGATAATAAACTATGTACTATTATTACTAAGTACTAATTGTTATTACTAATATTAATACAGCATCAATTACTGATTATTGACTATTAAGGCTTCTGCAGTTTCCTATTGTTGATTACTAAAGCTGCCTGAGTATTGGTTATTACTGATTAGACATAACACTGCCTCAGTATGAACTGATTACTAAGACTGCTTGTCTTACTAATTATTGATTATTAAGGATGCATCAGTTACTGATTAAAATGAAGGAAGTACTATTGTGTATCAGACAGCTTTAGCTACTGAACTGTCATTATTAACACTGTTGTTTGTACTGATTAGTGATTATAAAACTCAGTTACCTCATTTAGTGATAATTGAAAACAGTATATTATTAATTATTAATACTGAAGCTTTTCCTGTGCTATCTCTGTGGGGCTGATTGGTAAAGATACTCTGATTTTGACATTTAAAGATATTAAATAATCCTGCAGCTTGTGATGATGTGAGTCAGATGTGATAGGAACAGAGAGAAGGTGAGACTGTTGAGAACTTCAGAACTCCAGACCCGGTGTCAGGGCCAGACAGGAATGAGACTGGTGCAGATACAATAAAATAACTTTTATTAAAGTTATAGAGTAGACAGGGGTAGTCAACAGAAACAGGGTCAGTACCAAAAATGCACAGTGTAGAGAAACCATACCATAACCGGAGGACAGTCCAGAGTTCATACACAGGTAGGCAGTATCACAGGGTAGGCAAAAATCCAGAGTACAATAAACAGTCCAGGTCATACACGGTAATCCAACACAAGGGAGCAGGCAAAAATCAAAGTCGGTAGAAAACAAAAACAAGATCATACACGGAGAATAGCAAGGGCAAGAGAAACGCTTTGTATTGTAGGATTTACCAAACAGATACTCGGCGAGGTGTGAGCGTGAGCATGGTCCTTAAATACTCTGAGTAATCAGTACTCGGGGCTTCCTGGTGGCGTCATGTGACGTGTCATGTGATCGGGAGTGTGTGTTGTGTCATGGAGTGGTGCGTTCTGGGTATTGTAGTTGTTACTGTGAGAATCGCAGATAGAGCTGGATGTGGGAGACACAGATGTGCTTTCAGCACCAGACATGACAGTACCCTCCCCCTGAGGGCCCGGAGCGGAGGCAGAACGGGGCCGACCCCGGCGACGACCACCCGGCGGACAGGGAGTACCGGCGGGAGGTGCAGGTGTCGGAGCGGAGGTGCCAGACAGACGGGGCTCACCAGAGCGAGAAACCCGACGAGTTGGAGCAGAGGAGGTCGGAGGACGCTTGGGACGTCCACGGGGCCTAGGAGCAGGCTTACCAGGAAAACGAGCATGAAACTCCACGAGCAAGGCAGGGTCCAGCACGTCTTTGGCAGCCACCCAACAACGCTCCTCCGGACCATACCCCTCCCAATCGATAAGGTATTGGAGTACACCCCCACGTCTGCGTGAATCCAGCACCTCCCGGACAGCATACGTGGACGACCCCTCCCCCTCCACAGCCGCGGGTGGAACATCAGCCGGTGCAGCGTCAGCGAGCGGACCCGGGACCATAGGCTTGAGGAGAGATACATGGAAAGAATTATTAACACGATACTGAGGGGGTAACTCCACCTTGTAAGTAACTTCATTAATACGTGACAAAATCTTAAGAGGACCAATAAACTTAGGCAGGAGCTTTCTACAACTACCCTCAAACCTAAAGTCCCGGGTAGAGAGCCACACCCGATCTCCTGGTTGGTAGTCTGGGTTGTCACCACGGTGCTTGTCAGCACGCTCCTTGTACACGCGCAGTACCTCAGAGACTTTACGATGCGTGTCTTCCCACACCTGCTCACTGCGCTTCATCCATTCATCCACAGCCGGCACATCAGTGGACACCGCTGTCCAAGGAGCTAGAGGAGGCTGAAAACCCAGAACACACTGAAAGGGGGTGAGGCCAGAGGTAGTGTTAACTAGGGAGTTTTGTGCTATTTCAGCCCAGACGAGGTATTGTGACCAATCAGTGGGATGTTTGAAGCAGTATGTGCGGAGGAATTTCCCGAGTTCCTGATTAACCCTCTCACATTGACCATTACATGTGGGGTGGAACCCAGAAGCATACCTGTCAAGTTTTATATTTAAAAATAAGGGATATTTTCCTCCGTCCGCTTAAAGTCGTCCCACCAGCCCAACCAAGATTTAGTATTCCTTACATTTTAAGACAGGTTTACAAGAAATCTAAAATAACCACATGTGAACCACTTACACACTAAATTTAGATTATCAGAATCTGATATACCTCTGCGCTCCGCGAAACCAGCAAGCTGATTGGCTGTTTCTCCTGAAAGGCGAGACTTTCTCCTTGAACCGGCACCACGATTGGTTAAGAGACACAGATCGGTCAGTGCCCTGTCTCCTCAATAATAAAGTTTTTTTAATTTTAATATAATACGGGAAATTTACGGGAAAATATTAATACGGGAGGACGGCGGGAAAGAGGAGTAAAATACGGTAGTTTCCCGGCCAAAACGGGAGACTTGACAGGTATGCCCAGAAGTGAGACTGACATGTACACCGAGATGTTCAAAAAATGCCTTCCACACACGAGAAGTAAATTGAGGACCACGGTCAGACAAAATATCTTCGGGGATACCAAAGTGTCTAAATACATGCATATAAATAGCTTGAGCAGTTTGGAAGGCAGTAGGCAGAGCTGGGAATGGAATAAATTTAACCCCTCTAGAGAAACGATCAACAATAGTGAGAACTGTAGTATAACCCTCAGATACAGGCAGATCAGTAACAAAATCAACCGCTATATGCGACCAAGGTCTCTCAGGTACAGGGAGAGGTAGTAGCTTACCGGCTGGAAGGGTTTTAGGCGTTTTACATTGCGCACAGACAGAGCAGGAGGTAACGAAAGAGTGAACATCAGCACGCATAGAATCCCACCAGTAACGGGCAGAGAGTAATTGTAAAGTGCGTGTGACACCAGGATGACCAGAGGTTAAAGCGGAATGAGCCCAGGTGATGAGCCTGTCTCGAAACTGAACGGGTACGAACGTTTTACCCTGAGGACAGTCCTCAGAATTGGGCTGATTAGCGTTACTTTGGCGAATCTGATCGTCTAACTCCCATTGAATGGTTGCGATCTGAACAGAGGGAGGAAGAATGCGTTCAGCCTCCTGGGGCTGGGATACGCTGTCCACAGTGCTGTAAACCCTGGACAGCGCATCAGCTTTAGTATTACGGTTTCCCGGACGGAACGAGATCGAGAAGTTAAATCTAGAGAAAAAAAGAGACCAACGTGCTTGTCTCGGATTAAGTCGTTTAGCCGTGCGGAGGTATTCCAAATTCTTGTGATCAGTATACACAGTAAACGGATGAACGGACCCCTCCAGCCAGTGACGCCATTCTTCTAGAGCTAATTTCACAGCAAGAAGTTCCCTATCCCCTATCCCATAGTTACGCTCCGCAGGGGAAAGCTTGCGTGAGAAGAAGGCTACAGGAAACAATTTGGGTGGCGACCCACTACGCTGAGAGAGAACCGCGCCAACACCCGATTCGGAAGCGTCCACTTCCACTACGAAGGGAAACTCGGGATTAGGGTGCCTAAGTACAGGGGCAGAAGTGAACGCAGCTTTCAGCTCACTGAAAGCGCGATCTGCTTCGGTTGACCACTTCAGGATTTTAGCAGCCCCCTTAGTGAGAGCAGTCAGGGGCGCAGCAATGGAGCTAAAGTTACGGATGAACCGCCTATAAAAATTAGCGAAGCCAAGGAATCGCTGGAGTTCTTTAATGGTCTGGGGCACTGGCCAATTAGTAACGGCAGTTACTTTCTCATCGTCCATAAGGACACCGGAGGAACTGATAACGTAGCCGAGAAATGTGACCCTTTGAGTGTGGAACTCACATTTCTCGGCTTTGGCAAACAGACTATGTTCTCTCAGGCGTTGGAGAACTTGGCGGACATGCTGAATGTGTGTGGGGAGATCTGGTGAATAGATAAGGATATCATCTATAAAAAGGACAACAGAGTGATTAATGAGATCGCGAAATATGTCATTCATAAACGACTGGAATATAGCTGGGGCGTTAGCGAGACCGTAGCTCATGACCAGGTATTCATAGTGGCCGTTGGTGGTGGAAAACGCCGTTTTCCATTCGTCACCTTCCCTGATGCGAATGAGATTATAAGCGCTACGGAGATCGAGTTTGGTGAAGTACACGGCATTACGTAACTGTTCGAGAGCTGCTGGGATTAACGGGAGCGGGTAAGCGAACTTTTTAGTAATGTCGTTTAAGCCTCTGTAATCTATGCAGGGTCTCAAACCCCCATCCTTCTTCTTCACGAAGAAGAAACCTGAACCAACTGGGGATTTGGATGGGCGAATGAAACCCTGCGCAAGAGCTTCACTAACATACTCTTCCATAGCCTTCTCCTCATCACGAGACAATGGGTACACACGAGCTTTGGGCAGTACAGAACCCTCTATTAAATCAATAGAGCAATCATAGGGGCGATGCGGAGGTAACTCAGTAGCTTTAGCTTTACTAAACACATCAGAAAAATCATAGTACTCGGAGGGAATATCAGGGGTATCTACAGAATTAGGGCTTTCGACAGAGGTAGATTGCAAAGAGAGTGAAATTAAAGATAAACAGTTCTCACAACAGAAAGGAGACCAGGCAGTGATGTCTCCCAGGCTCCATGAAATGACGGGGTCGTGTGTCTTTAGCCATGGCGCTCCCAAAACCAGTGGATGTTCTGTGCGTGGGAGCACATAGAGAGAGAGCTGTTCCACATGTAGAGCGCTGGCTTGAAGGGTGAGAGGAAGAGTCTGCAGGGTCACAGGTTCGGAGCGTACAGTCTCTCCATCGATGGCATGGATGGAGATCGACTTGGAGAGAACTTTCGTGGGTATGGCGTGCTCCTCCACCAAATCCAGGCTGATAAAGTTCCCCTCCGACCCAGAATCTACAAGCGCTGAGACACAAAAAACATCCGTTGGAGTGGTAATAATAACAGGCAACTCGAAACATTTTTCTTTAAGTTTAGAAACAGGGGTACATACCACGTTAGCGCGTGGAGTACTCTCCACGCGCTGTCCCAGAGCAGACGCTTGAGCAGAATTGGGCCGGAGTTCACAGTTAGCCTTTAGATGACCTGGACCACCACAATAGAGGCACAG
The DNA here is from genome assembly GCF_023375975.1 of Astyanax mexicanus. Classification (NCBI taxonomy): domain Eukaryota; kingdom Metazoa; phylum Chordata; class Actinopteri; order Characiformes; family Acestrorhamphidae; genus Astyanax; species Astyanax mexicanus. Next base: position 75,093,154 of record NC_064409.1, read on the forward strand.
GTGAAGGCGTATGCGACGCTGCCTCTCAGCGACAGATAGTCTGGATCGTGTGATGTCCATGGGCTCAGGGCTGGGTGCAGGCACAGATTCCGGAACTGGATTCCCGGACTGGAGTTGCACAGGGCGAACCACAGGAGTGTGGCTAACAGCTTTGGGCTTACGGGAAAGGAGCTGATCCAGACGGATAGACAGAGCGATCAGCTGATCCAGGGTGAGTGAGTCGTCCTTGCATGCAAGTTCTCTTTGAATCTCGGGGTTAAGTCCGTGTCGAAACATGGAGATGAGAGCAGGGTCGTTCCAACCGCTGCTAGCAGCTAGCGTACGGAACTCCAGAGCAAAGGCTGCCACAGATAGTTTACCTTGCTTCAAGGAAATCAGAAGCTCTCCACTAGATTGCCCATAGCGTGTATGATCAAAAACACTGCGAAAAATAGACAAAAAAGTGTCGTAGCTGGATTCAGAAATGCTTTCCCAAATAGCTGTAGCCCAGTCCAAAGCCTTGCCAGACAACCGAGAGATTATAAACCCGATTTTAGCTTTATCAGAAGCAGGAGGTGAGTTGCTAAAAAACACGGAGCACTGGAGCAGAAATCCATTACACTTCTCAGTGTTACCGTCATAGACCTCTGGTTTACACACAGCGAAAAAGGGAGTAGTGGGTTTGTTAGGACTGGCTATAGGGCTAACCACTGGGCTAGGGTTCTGGGTGGACAAACCCCGGAGGTGACTCATAATATCGGCTAGCTGCTGCTGTTGGTTAACCTGGTGGCGTGCTAGCTCATCAACAGCTTGGGTCACACCAGCGAGCGTTTGCTGGTGCTGACCTAGAAGCCGACCCTGGTTAGCCAAACCAGACTTAATAGACTCTGTATCCGCAGTCTCTGTCATTACGGCCGAGTATCTTGTCAGGGCCAGACAGGAATGAGACTGGTGCAGATACAATAAAATAACTTTTATTAAAGTTATAGAGTAGACAGGGGTAGTCAACAGAAACAGGGTCAGTACCAAAAATGCACAGTGTAGAGAAACCATACCATAACCGGAGGACAGTCCAGAGTTCATACACAGGTAGGCAGTATCACAGGGTAGGCAAAAATCCAGAGTACAATAAACAGTCCAGGTCATACACGGTAATCCAACACAAGGGAGCAGGCAAAAATCAAAGTCGGTAGAAAACAAAAACAAGATCATACACGGAGAATAGCAAGGGCAAGAGAAACGCTTTGTATTGTAGGATTTACCAAACAGATACTCGGCGAGGTGTGAGCGTGAGCATGGTCCTTAAATACTCTGAGTAATCAGTACTCGGGGCTTCCTGGTGGCGTCATGTGACGTGTCATGTGATCGGGAGTGTGTGTTGTGTCATGGAGTGGTGCGTTCTGGGTATTGTAGTTGTTACTGTGAGAATCGCAGATAGAGCTGGATGTGGGAGACACAGATGTGCTTTCAGCACCAGACATGACACCCGGGAACACACTGCTCTTCACGGGTTCAGCTATTCATACCCAGCATACCTGATCCAGTTCACAAAGGGCCTGGTAACCAGTGCAGACCTGCGTAATGGAGCTGAAATAGCTTAGTGTTCTTTTACGCAATGAACAGATATACAGTATCAGTATCAGAATTTACCGTATTTTTTGCACTATAAGGCGCATCAGATTAAAAGGTGCATTATGCGACACTAGTAAGGAATAGGGGTGTTGGGGTGTTTATCTTCTAATTTAGCAGGTCGCGCTGCTTGGGGGTGGGGGGTTTAAAGGTAGGTTAACTAAGCTAAAGATAATTAAATAAAACTGTAATTCTTAAATAAACATTTTCTTTTAAAGTCAGATGAGCACTGGATGTTAATCTACACAGATTTCTCTCCTGAAAACTGTTCATTTGGGTGAGTAAAGCACTTCTGTTTATTTAAGTTACAGTAAGCTGGAGTATTAGCATTAGCATTAGCGGCTAATGCCGCCTGACAGCGCTACACTGAGGAACCCTGAGTGTTCTGGTAAGCTAGGGCGAAATTAGCTAGCAGTTCATCCCACATAGCTTGTTTTAACACAGTAAACACACAGACTACAGTCTGATATACTCACCTCTGAATGGCAAAAGAGCTAGTGCTAATGCTAATACAGCTAGCCGGGTTAGCAGCAGACTACAGGCCAATAATACTCACCTCTGAATGGCAAAAGAGCTAGCGCTAATGCTAATACAGCTAGCCGGGTTAGCAGCAGACTACAGGCCAATAATACTCACCTCTGAATGGCAAAAGAGCTAGCGCTAATGCTAATACAGCTAGCCGGGTTAGCAGCAGACTACAGGCCAATAATACTCACCTCTGAATGGCAAAAGAGCTAGCGCTAATGCTAATACAGCTAGCCGGGTTAGCAGCAGACTACAGGCAAAAGAGCTAGCGCTTAGCGTGGTTAGCGGCTAATGCTAATACTGCTCCAGTCTCGGTGTTGGAGAACTAAACTGAAACTCCTGTATAACTCTGTACTTCAGTGGACTGACTTTACTGCTCCTTAATACCTGACTGGTAAAATTCATACATAAGGAACACTGACGATTTTTGGGAAAATGAAAGGATTTTAAATTTGCCTTATAGTGCGAAAATATGGTATATTAATTATATAATAGGATCAGTACTGATTCTGAGTGATGGTTGTTATGTGCCTTTACCCGTGCACAGGTGTAGTGTTGACCCTTTTTATCAAAATAATACTGAATAATTTACAGAAATATTCATATTAGATATAGATTAATTATAGTAGGGTGGAGCCTATCCCAGCTGGCATTTAATTAATCATGTATAGTACCAGGCAAAAGTTCATTGTTTTTCTTTATTCTTTATTTATTTAATTTATTTTTTACATTGTAGATTAATATTAAAGACATTAAAACAATTAAAAAGCCAAGTAAGGAGCTTCACAGCATGAAGAAAAAACAGCAACTATTGTTCAGCACCTCCAGTAACTCCTTCCTTCACGATGCTGAGAAAACTATTCCAGGTGACTCTACATCATGAAGATACTGAGATTAAAATTAAAACCAAGAGTGTACAGATCTGTCCTCAAAGATACATGTGAAAAATTCTGTTTTGTTTAACATTTTTTATTTAGAGAATAATTCTGCATGCGTTCCTGTATAGCTTTAATATAGTCTTCAATATTGAAAAAAAAAATCATAAAAAGAAAGACATTGAATGAGAAGAGCCCTTCTAATTAATGCATTCATGCAGAGGAACAATTCTGGAATGAGACCTGATTATTATTATTATTATTATTATTATTATTATTATTATTATTACTATAAATCTGTGGTGTGATTTAAGCGGCTGTTCATGCTCAGAAACCATCAAACCTGACTGAACTGGAGATGATTTGTAAAGAAGAATGGTCCAAAATACCTTCAACCAGAAGCTTCAACCAGACTCTCATTGGAAGCTATAGGAAGAGTTTAGAGGCTGTTATTGCTGCAAAAGGATTTTTTTCGGTAGAGGTGCCCACATTTATGCCCTTGTCTAATTTTGATTAAATAATTATTGCACACTTTCTGTAAATCCTATAAACTTCATTTCTCTTCTCAAATATCACTGTGTTTATCTGATATATGTTATAATTAACTGAAATTGCTGATCTGAACAACCAAAGATTTATAAAAGACAAACCTTTTTGTCGTACTATATATATATATATATATATATATATATATATATATATATATATATATATATATACATACATACAGTGAATATGTTAAAATAAGTCTGCTTTTACCTGATGAAAGATGAATGAGTATGAATGAAGCTGATGCACAGCCTGTCCAACACTGTCCTCTGCTGCTCTGAGAAGGTATGTGCCACATAACAGTGTCTATTAATTTATAAAGAGAACTAATACAACTCATTACACACTGTTTGTTATGATGAATAAAAAGTTCTTTGAGGAAAGTTGTGGCCACTGAGGGGCATCGGTAAGAATGCACACAAAGATGTTCCAGGGGGGATTATTGGAGATTTATTGTAAATAATAAATCACTAGAAGTACAGTACTTGTGTTAATTATGTGTGTGTATGTGTGGTTTTCTGAAAGAAAAGGAAACCAATAACAAAGGAGAAATTACTCCATAATACAATAATAAAGAAATTAGCATCAGTATATCCTGTAGCTTACAAACAAATATGAAATAGCTTGACCTAAGCTAAATACCAAATGCTACATTTACTAGTTAAGAAAAAGTCAGAAATGCCACTGTTTCCCATCATAGCTAACTAAAATAAAGATTACAAATAACCATTTTACACATACATCAACACCATAAGCATGAATATGCACAATATGAAGACATCAAATGAACATTAAGCACTGTAACCTCGCGGGTAACTCACGCAAAATATTTCGCGGTAGTAAATTACCTCCGCGATTTAAATGAAGCAAGGTTTAAACATAAATCCTGCCTATTAATACACCTGACAGCATACAAACACTAAATAAGGAAATGTACTCACGTTTCTGGACGCACACAAGCCACAAGATACAGTAATAAACTGCTAACTAAATAATATAAAAGCAGTGAAAGATGGCGACCTCTCCCCAAAACTTTCTAGAATATTACAGGTGCATGCATCATTCACATGCATGCACAGGAGGAGGTGCGCTCTGATTGGCTGATCCTATTACTTATAAAACGTCTATCTGGCACCCTAGTCAGACCCTTTGTCACACTGTTACTGAACTGAATTATTAATAATCATTATGATCATTTATATATAATTTAATGAAATATTAATTAATGGTTTTTAAAATGTTATTCAGCTCTATTCAAAAAAGGTGTGGTTATTGTAAAAGGGCTGCTTATGGGCGGGACCAGTAACAGACCGTCAGCTCCGCTCTGCAGCCTGTGACCTCGAGGCAGCCCTCGGGGGCGGGGTTATTTAAATGAGTAGGCTGCTGTGGTGTATTAAAATGGTAAAAACGCTGTATTCATATGAAATGTATTAGGAGTTTGTATTCCATACAATAGAAACTTAACCTGATTGATAAAAATAGAAGACAGTGTGTTAAGTTTCATTTCTTCAAGAACCATCCATCAAGAGGATACACCACACTGCTCTCCACAGTCTTTCTCCCTCCTCTGGTCTCTACTGCGCAGAATCGGGTGGCAGGATCGCCAACATGGCGGAAGATTTTGGCTTCATTTTCATGGGAACGGAGACACGGCGTCCATCTTTTTTTACAGTCTCTGGTTAGGACAGAATGTTTCAATAATTTGTTAAGGCATTATTCATCAATAATCTCAAATAATTGATTATTTACGTGATTTACAAGCATATTCTCAAGCATTACAATTTAGAAATATTTAATAATCTCTTAATAAGTGTTGATTGATAATAAGTTAATTGATAATAAGTTGAATCATTACTTTATTATATAATAGTGTTTATTAATGTTATAAATTATCAGTCAAAAGTTTGGACTTCTCATTCAATGTTTTCTTTCTTTTTATGATTTTTTACATTGTAAAATTTAACATTGAAAACTCTATTAAAGCTATACAGAAACACATGCTAGCGCTGTAGTGTTAAATTAACTACAATATGTTTTATACTAACTTTAAGTAGCACATTTATCTTTGAGGGCATAACTCAGGGTATTTTAATCTCAGTGTCTTCATGAGGGAGAGTCACCTGGAATAGTTTTCTCAGCATCGTGAAGGAAGGAGTTTCTGGAGGTGCTGAACAATAGTAGCTGTTTTTTCTTCAGGCTGTGAAGCTCCAGCTCATCCCAATTAAATCACCTCAAATCACCATCTCAGTTCGTCATGTTTAGATCAGGGGATTGGGTCAGGTGGAGGAATAACACTTTTTTCTGTTTACTACCAAATTTAATTTGTGTCCCTTAATAGTTTTCATGTCTTTAATATTAATCTACAATGTGGAGACGACGAGAGAGTCGTGTGCTCCAGCATCAACGTGTGGCATGGAAGCTGCTCTGCTGCAGACAGGAAAGCTCTGCAGAGGGTGGTGAAGGCTGCACAGAGGATTGTTGGAGTCAGCTTCCCCAGCACCATGGACATCTACACATCCAGGTGCAGGAAAAGGGCCACCTGCATCAGGAAGGATCCCACCCACCCAGCACATGCACTTTTTGTCCCGCTTCCCTCAGGACAGAGGCTGCGGAGCATCAAGTGCAAAACAACCAGACTGAGAAACAGCTTCATTCCGGAAGCTGTAAGACTCTTAAACTCCACTTAACAACACACTGCACTGACACACAAGGACAATTACTGCACAAACACGGTCACTTTACCCGCACTGAGACACTTTATTTTCTACTGCTCTAATTCATTTCATGCTGCTATAGCACATTTGCACTCTGGACTTGTTGTTGCAACCTGTCTACTCTTTCTATTTATTTCATTTGGGGTATTTATCTTTAACTATTTTGTATATTCTATTTTTATTGTATTCCTTATTGTACTTTTATCTATATATCTATTTAATAACAGCTCCTGGGTGTAAACTGGATCGTGAGATCACAATTTCGTTCCACCTCATGTACCACATAAGATGCGAATGACAATAAAATCTCCTTGAATCCTTGAATCCTTGAATATATATATATATATATATATATATATATATATATATATATATATATATATATATATATATATATATATAAAGAAAAACATCTGCAAAGTTAATTTTCAGACTAAACGAAATTTGGGCAACAGCTAGCTAAAGTACACTGTCTGGCCCCCCAAAAAAGGTCACACACTCTAATATTTAGTTGGACCGTCTTTATCTTTGATTGTTTTGACGCATTCACTGTGGCTTTGTTTCAATAAGCTTCGGCAATGTTACAAGATTTATTTCACTCCAGTGTTGCTGGATTAATTTTTCAACAAGATCTTGCAGCAGCATTGATGATGGTAGAGTCTGACCAACCACTGCACAAAGCAGCTCTTCTCCATCCAGCACATCCCAAAGATTCTCAATGAGGTTAAGATCTGGACTCTGTGGTGAACTCTCTCTCAATCCATGTGTGAAAATGATGATCTCATGCTCCCTGAATAACTCTTTCACAATTCCAGCCCCATGAATCCTGATACTGTCTTATCTTGGAATATGTTCGTGTTCATCAGGGAAGAAAAAATCCATTGATGGAATAACCTGGTCTATATTCAGTATATTCAGGTAGAGACAGCTGACCTCATTCTTTCAGCACATACTGTTGCTGAACCTAAACCTGCAGACCAACTGCAGCATCAACCCCACATCAATTAACTTACTTAAATCCAGGTGGAGACTTTTTGTGCTATCTATTCATAGACAAAAGACTGTTTGGATCACACTTGCCTATATTAACTAAATATAAACATTTACTTTAAAAAAAAACGTTCTCTCCACATAAATAAGGCCATAACACAATGATACCAGTCAGTCAGAGCCTACCCTTATATTACAATATTACTGATAACCGCTAGAGGGAGCCCGAGAGTGAGTTTTCAATGAATAGGTGTGAATGGAGCTAAACAGCTAAATAACTTATAAGACATAAAACAAAGTATAGTATACTATCCACTTTGTCATGATATTCATTTACGTTTGGAAAGTAGAATTATGTATTTTTCTTAAAAAAAAAAACAAAAAAAACGTACATTTATTTTTTTTTACAGTATAGCTGACTAGTTGGTGAGATGATGCTGGACTTTAAAAGCTTTAAATTGTATTTTAACAAAATTAAAATGTTACCTGTAGTCCTGAAATATTTAATATGTTTCTATGTTGAGATAATGAATAGAATTATCAGTGTGAAAATTGTTAAACATTTATAAATTCAGATTTTACTCAATGTCTCTATATAAACTCATTAATTTTGAACTTTTTAAATGTCTATTATAATGATCTTAAATAGGAAAAAAATACAGTTTATGACTTCTTTATTTAAGCTGAGGGAACAATTTGTTCAATTTAGGCAGATGGACAGATGGATGGATGGATAGAAACAGACTTTCTCATTCAGTGTTTTTTTTTCTTTCCTACATTGTAAATGAATACTAAAGTGATCTATCAGACTATGAAGGAACACATAAGGAATCATGTAGTAACTTAAAAGTTTTAAACAAACCAAAATACTCTGTGAAGAAGCATTTAGGTGCTCTTCTCTGGGGAGGTGTTAACATGCAGTTTCTGAGGCTGGAAACTCTGATTAACTTACCCTGTACAACAGAGGAAACTCTTGCTCTTCCTTTCCCGGGGCAGTCCTGATGAGTGCCAGTTTCATCATAACGTTTTTGATGGTCTTTGCAACTGCAGTGTTTTGGATTGATTAACCTTCATTTCTTAAAGTATTTTTTTCTTTACCCAGGTTAGTAGTTCTTGCGTCTCATAATATGTATTAGAACATTACTCAAATAGGGCTATTCACTGTTTATTCACTGTATAGATACTTACTCTATCCACTAATTAATTATTTGACATTTAGGATAATTAAGGAAATGTTTAAATAAATAAATCAAACTGATGTTGCAGATAACTTAAAAACATGACATATATTACATTTATTTGAAACTTAATAGAATAAATATAAATATTGTATTTAATATATATATAAATAACAATATACTATATAGTGTAATTTAAATCTTATAAAATGTTATCACTTGACTTTAGCTAGCTGTAATTAGAATCTTAGAGTGTGTGGGACTTTTACATAGATACTATTTATACTTACTGTTTTTGTATTTAGATTTAGATGTCAGTCAGAATAATGAAAAGAATGACACTGTGATTTATCTGATGATTTTTAAATGCTTTATTAAATGACTTATTTCAATTTTTATTCTTTATACACTAATATATATCAATTATACATAAATTGATATTTAGGATCATTAGCTAATTGTTTCAATACATGAATGAAACTGATGATCCAGATTATTTCAAAACATGACATTTATTTTAAAATGAATAAAAAACATATATATTAGGGTTGCCACACGTCTTGTAAAATACAGAATGTCATTTACTTGGCGATTAAATATTGCATCCCGTATTGTACCAACATGCGAAGTGATTTGTTCTTTATTTCCATAAATGTAATTATCTATTTATTTATTTGGTGGGTGTCCCTTATTTCCATATATATATAGGAATTTATATCTTAAAGTGTGTGGGCCTTTTATGTAAATACTTACTTTATACACAAATATAGATTAATTAATTAATTAATCAATTAATTGATATTTAGAATAATTAGCTATTTGTTGAAATAAATGAATCAAACTGATATTCCAGGGTACTTAAAAGCATGACATATATTACATTGCTAAAAAAAAAAATGATAAAAAATTTAAATGTTATCACTTTAGCTAGCCATATTAGGCTTGTTCGACTTAACCCGGCGCTGCGCAGTCCGATCGCCGCCTGGCTCAGTACGGTGCATGCCGGTTAGTTTTTTTGTCCGACTTGCGTCTGCGCCTTCATCACGTGACGATGACTTCCGGCGTTATAGTCCCGCGAGTGAAATCTGCCTGCAGCCGTCTGACCCAGGCGCTGCAGTTGCTTCCCACCAACTGCGGGAGCCTAGAGCCGCCCTGATGACGACAGAGCTTAATCCCCATTGGTTAGAAGATCCACCGACACCTATCACGTGTGAATCTTTTTATTTTAAAATATATATCTCCTCTAAAACCTCTTAAAAAAACACAGTATTTACACTGTCATATCTAGTAGCAAGACAGTTCATTTTCATGCAGTATTCAAAAATATTTATTTGTTCATAATCTGCATTTTATATCATAATAAAGCTCAACTGCTATCATTTTTACTGTTTTATAAACACCCTGAACTGCTCTTATTAATTATCTTTAAACCTACATAACTATTATACTGAGATCTACTTTTCTTTTCTTCTATTGTTTTTGTGTTGTGAAATGCGCTAAACAATTAAAGCTGTGTAAATGAGCATGATGTATTTATTTCCAAGAACAAAGGACAGAAAAGCTGGTCTGCAAATAAAAATTTAATCCCATTATTAATTTAGTGCTACACAATACATCTGTAACATGACAGTATGTTTTGGGAATATTTATAACAAGTTTTTATCTCAATTTAATAACACTCATGTTATCTCTGTTTCACTTTTGCGATTTTATTCACACCAGAAGTAAACAAACAGCGCATTCATCGCGAGATCCTGTGTTGTTCACGTGGGCTGCAGGTGGAGACTGTCCGACCTGACTTCTCCGCTCCTCCACCCCGCCCACCTGCACGCGGCTGCTCTCGCTGACCAGCAAGGCGAGGCGCAGCCGCATCTCGAACAAGCCTAGTGTTTACATTCTTAGTGTGTGGTAGTGATGGGTCTGACGACCCTGAAACCTCGACACATGCGCCGAGCTGTCAAGGCGAAACCCCGTGTCGGTGCGCGTATCAAGTTAAGGAAAACCACGTGACCGATACACTTCCTGTATCGTTTGGTAGCGATGGGTCTGACGACACTGAAACTTCAGCGCATGCACCGAGCAAACAAGGCGAACCCCTGTGTCAGACCGCGTATCATTTTAAGGAAAACCACGTGACCGATGCATTTCTTCGCGCAGTTGCTTGCAATGACTTTCTTAGTCCAGCAGATGTCGCCATTAAGTGATACAGCAACACAGTTTCAACACAGTGTCGATACAGTTTGGGAAATGTGCCATACACCCAATGAGGCTTCATCTGCCCATCACTAGTGTGTGGGACTTTTTTATGCACTAATATATATATATTAATTTATTCAATAATAAAAATAAAAATAATAATTACATAATTGTTTAAATAATAAATCAAATGATGTTCCAGATTGCTTAAAAAATGACATATATTACATGTATTTATTTATTTATATCTTTATTATAAAATCAAAATAATACTGAATAATTTACAGAAATATTCATATTAGATATAAATTATTTATAGTAGGGTGGAGCCTATCCAAGCTGGCATTTAATTAATCATGTACAGTACCAGGCAAAAGTATGGACACACCTTCTCATTTACTGTTTTTCTTTATTCTTTATTTATTTTATTTATTTTCTACATTGTAGATTAATATTAAATACATTAAAACAATTTTAAAAAATAAAAATATGTTACAATATATTACATTTATTTATTTATTTATATCTTTATTTATTTATAGACTTTTATTTATAGACTTTATGACTTTATCTTGCTGTATTATTTAGAGTCTGAGGGTATGTGAGTGTGTGGGGAGGACTTTTATTTTGAAGGCCGGCGCTGCTGCCATGTTTAACGGTGGTGGTGGTGGTGGTGTTGGTGTCTCAGTATCGCTGCTGCTGCTGCTGCTTTAATGGATGTGGATGGTGTGTTGTTGTGTTCGGGACGTTTAAAACAAGGTTAAAGAGCGGAGAGCCGGGTGTCAGCGGGTCGGGCGGGTTCGGGCAGCGGTTCTGGCTCGGTTCGGCTGTGTGTTCGGGGCTGTGTGAGGAGTTTTAGCCCGCTGTGTGAGTGTGGAGGAGGAGGAGGAGAGGGCGCTGAGCTGCTGCTGCTGCTGTTGCTGGTTCTGTTGTGGTGGTTGTTGTTGTTGTTGTTGTTAGCTAGTTATAGTTAGCTTAGTTAGCTGAGCTGGCTTGGCTGAGCTGGTTGATCTGAACTCCAGCTGCTCTAAAGGCTGATTTAAGCGAGTTCTGAGCCTCTGAATCAGACACTCTGAATGTATCTGCCGTTACTGGACCGGGTTCCTGCCTTTAAGTCGTGTTATTGCGGGCTGAGGACGGGTTTAAAGCTGGTAATCTGTAGGACAGAGAGCCCTGGAGGAAGTGACTTAAGCTGTTTAGTGAGTTAGTTGGAAGTTTAACTCAGGATGAGTAGAAAACACCAGCATTTTAAAGGAGCTGAAGTGAGCTGCTGTGTGAAATACTTTCTATTCGGATTCAACATCATATTCTGGGTAAGTCTTTAACTAAAATTAATATTACTATATAATAATGTGTGTTTTTTCTCATGTCTGATATGAGCTGTGTAATTAGTATGCTTTCTGTGGTTGGTTTTCTATTTTTCTACTGATGAATATGTTCAAATGTGAACTAATAATTTTAAAAAGCAGCTCTACAATATACAGTACCAGTTACTAAAAGTTTGGACACACACTAGTAGGGGTGGGCGATATGGCTCTAAAATAATATCACGATATTTCAGGGTATTTTTGCAATAACGATATACTTGGCGATATTATTAAAACAGAAAAATAATTCAATGATTGCAGGAATAAAGTATAATAGTTTAACAGTATAATCATAATGTGGCAAAATAAATAATATAGCATACAATAATATAATGCAGCAAATAATATTGCAGAATATTTAAACAATTATACAATAATACACCTGAAGCTTCACAGTAAATAATAGACTACTTTTAAGACAGAACAGCCCTATTATCACGATATGGATTTTTAATATCACGATATTTCTGTGTCACGATATATTGTATACGATATAATATGGCCCACCACTAACACACACCTATTTATTCAATGTTCTACTATTTTTTCTTTATTTAATTAATTTCTACATTATAGATTAATATTAAAGATATAAACACTATTACGAGATTAGAGGTGGACGATATGGCCCTTAAATAATATATAATAATATTCTTGGAGATATGAGAAAAGATATATGATATTTCCATAATACACTCCTGCAACAAAATAAAAATTCAAGTCTGTAAATAATATTGCTATGCAGTAATGTGTGTTTATGTCTATATTATACCCTCCTGTTATGTTCATTTGTCGGGGACAGCAATGGTATTCCGGGGTTAATTTGACCCGTTCATGTTTAATTATCCAAAAGATATCTGAAACAAACAAAAAAATCCTTTCAAGCTGTGTAAATATTTTTTTACTAACTCCATTACTAATTATTCTATCAATATTAAGTGCAATGGTGTTCCTTACTTTTGAAAGACCAACATATAAAACAGTAGTTTTACATAACATTGAAACATAGCATTGCAATTTAGTTGTAGTTTTTGCAGGGGGTGGTAATATGTTGTAATATGTGAGATGAACCATTTTCATATTATTTGTTGATTACACTAATTAAGGCAAGCAGAAGAAGGTTCATACTGAAAAATACTTTAAACTATTTTTTCTAGATCTTCAAACTTTAAAACGGGTCAAATTGACCCGGAGCATAACAGGAGGGTTAATGAATTATTGAGTATAAATAAGGATGCACTGAATTTTTGTCCAGAAAGTGCAAAAAAAACGCTGTATTAGCTGAATAAGTAAAAAGACTGATTTGTTCATAGCAGACAATATTTCACTTTGTTGATATATTTACTGGGAAGTTTATGTTAATGTTAAACGTAAATAAATATTTTTAAACTGTAGTTTTATAATTGCATTTTCTTTGGAAAGCAAAACACAAAATACACTTAAGCTGTTTAATTAATTCAGTTTTGAAAAATGTATGAAATGTTCATAAATAGCTGCGGATTTAGCCTTTAGCTAATTTCTTTTGTAATTTTGTAATTTAGCTACTATCAAAGTTAAGATACAAATATTCACAGTTTGGTTTTGGTGTCTCAGATTCTTACACATCAACTTCAAGTACTGACTGTTCACTTGCTGCCTAACACGTAGATCCAACCCTTTGACACATACCACTGGAACCAGATCATCAACCCTATGCTCTTTTCTCAACCTGGTAAAAGAGCATCCTGCTCTTCTTCAGCTTGTCTAGACTTGTCAATGTGATTTTATGATACACTTAGATTTACTGTGCTATAAACACACTCAAACGTTCACTGTGAAACTGAACACCAGATAAAAGCAAATGACGCACGATTTAGACATAATTTAGATAGATATATCTAGATATATAGATAGAAAATGTTATTTTGTTCACAGATTTTGCAGGTTTTTATTCATTTTGCCACTTTTTCCACAATTATTTTAAAAGAAAAGCAATTTAATTTAGTAGTTAAAATTTGTAGTGAACAAGAGTCGATTTAAACATTCGCTTGAAAGTTTTTTTTTTTTTTTTTTGCCATTTTACTTCTTTCGCTTCTCAACTGATAACTGTAATAAAATTTTACTACAAGCACTACATTGTTAAATTAACCCATCTGAATACAAATTAATATTTTTTTTTTACCTCCCCTGTTTTATAATACAGTAGAAATTGAGAGATACTTTCTTTACATGTTTCCATTTATTCCATTTCCTGTGCTTCCAGATGTATCTTGGATCAGAAAAAGGGTTATATTTTTGTTTTGTGTTGTTTTTTTTTCTTTTGGCAGAAGAGGTAGGGGTGTATGCTGGCTATATTTTTGTATATAATCTATAAGGGATTGTTTTTAAATCATACCAGGTTTATTACTGGCAAAAAGTCGGACATGTGGGTCATCTCAAAATCTTACTATCTCAAAATAATGACCTAGTATCTCAAAATAATCAGATATTATCAAACATCATGACTTACTATCTCAAAATAATAAATTACTATCTTAAAATAATGAGATATTATCAAACATCTCAAAATAATGACTCACTATCTCAAAATAATAGGATCGTATCAAACAATGACTTTCTATCTCAAAATAATTATTAACTATCTTAAAATAATGAGATACTATTTCAAAATAATGACTTAGTGTCTCAAAACAATGAATTACTGTCTTAAAATAACGACTTACTATCTCAAAATGATGAATTACTATCTTAAAATAATGAATTACTATCTCAAAATAACGACTTACCATCTCAAAATAATGACTTACTATCACAAAATTATAACTTACTGTTTCAAAATAATGGGATAGTATCATACCATGACTTACTATCTCAAAATAATGACTTTCTTTCTCAAAACAACGACTTAGTATCTTAAAATAACGACTTACTATCTCAAAGTAATGAATTACTCTCTTAAAATAATGGCTTACCATCTCAAAATAACAATTTAGTATCTCAAAATGTCTTACTATCTCAAAACAACGACTTAGTATCTCAAAATAATGAGAAAGCTGTTTGCTTAATAATAAGAAAGAAAATTGGATTATTTTATTTTAGATGGCGAATTCAGCATCATTCTCACTGTTCTTGAGAATTTTGAAGCAGTTACTTAAAGCAGAATTTTAATTATGCATTTATTTATTTATTTTAGTTCCTTTTTAGCTGCGTTATTTTTTGTTTCCTCTCTGTTCTTGTGGAAATTAGATGGTAGCATGGCTGAGACAGACTGGATTGGGTCCCCGGGTGAGAGGACACTTCCACCAGACCAGGCTTTACGCGTGTCCAAACAGGACATCCTCTGAGATAATTCAGCGTGTACCCCAGCAGCCTGTAGATCAGTGGGGGGTGTAAATGTTCTTCTATACTGTGGTATTGGAGCAGACAGCGAGTTATTCTGCCGGTTCAGCTGTAAATGGATTAGAAAGTGTCTGTCTGGGGTGAAGTGGAGGCTCCAGATTAACCTTAACCTTTCTATTTCCAACCTTTGGCAGCTCTGCTGAGAAATTAGTTGCGTCTGCTTGAAACTGGATTATCCAGGCAGAGTTCAGAGGCACGGCGGAGCTTTGCTGTAAGAAGCCCCTTCAGATAATCCGTATTATCATAATCCCTGTTATTGTATTTTCTCTGGAATGATGATGTGCTGCAGCAGGTAACGCAGCACTTCGTCAAACCCGAGCCGTTTCCACCGCCGGCGTCAAAACGATTTTCCAGATGTGTCCATTTCCATGTCCAGTTCCAGATTCGGCCGCTGGGAGATCGTGCTTTCACTAACGGAACTGCCAGCTGAGGAAAATGCAGTTAGGATGTGGTTCTGTGCTGTTGGTACACTTTTACTTATGTAAGTCTTAGTATAGGTTTATTTCAAGACAACATTTATTAAGGTTTTATTAATGTTTTTTAAACATTTATTTATTTTAGGGCTCCAACAAATGATTATTTTGGTAGTCGACTAATCTAATTATTCTTTCAATTAGTTGATTAGTCAACGATTATTTCTTCCATGTCCTCCACCTCTGAATAGAACAGAAACAGCTATGCATGAGATGTAAAAGCCATTTAAATAGCCAGATGTTGATTAAATGTTGGGAAAGTTCTGATATTTAGTAAGTAAATATGTAATCTGTTGTGTTTAAGCACTTTTAGAGACACAGATCATGTTGACTGTAAACAAAGTTTCTGTCCCCAGCACTTTGTGTAATGCAGTACTGTTATGAATTAACGATTAGTCGACAAATGTAAGTAATCGACATTGTTTAGATTATATCGACTAATCATTACAGCCCTAAATTATTTATTTTTTGAAGAGCAGAATGTTTAAGTGAGAATTGACTACCACACTAATATAAATGCATTTTTGTTCATTTTCCTCCATTTATGAGTAAATCGGAATTTACAAGGTCCCAAATAATTTTTTTATTAGATAGTGTATAATTAGATTCAATCAGATTCGATAGCAATTTAATAGAGAATATCAAATAGGTCTGGCAGATTAGATTTAGACTAGGCATTTCTAGCGTTTTATAATTCGAGTGTCGTTTTGATGCTTTACTAATGAGAATATTGTAATGTTCTTAGTTACAGAGTTTAACTGAGAGCTTTAATGGAGAAAATAAACACTAGTCTAGCTCCATATTCCACACTCAAAAATGCCATTTTGGACTTCAATTTGATTTAATTTGATTCAGTATTGATTGTGCACTGAGACCTGTGAGAGGAGGTGGTCTCGGTTCGGTTCCAAACCAACTCTGGAACAGTTAGTTTCTGGTGAAAAGCTTGATCCAGTCTCAAGTTGACACAACTATCAAGCTGTACAGGTGCAGTTTAACTTGATTAATTACCCAGATAATTACCATAGGTATAAATAGCATAAAATTGACATTCTTAAAATGACTATCATTTATCACAATCCGTATTTTTTTTTTACACTATAAAGCTCACCGGATTATAAGGCGCACCATCAATACATTTCTATTTTCTGTCTATTTTCATACACAAGGTGCACCAGATTATAAGGTGCATTGTTTTTAAAGTCAAATGAGTGCTGGATGTTAATCTACACAGATTTCTTCTCTAAAAACTGTTTATTTGGGTGAGTGAAGCGCGTCCATTTATCTACAGTAAGCTTAGATTTCCGGATTTCTGCTAAGGCTAGCCAGGCAGCGCTACACTGAGGAACCCTGAGTGTTCCAGTAACCGCGGGCAGTATTAGCTAGCCGTTCATTTTGGGTAGCTTGTTTTAACACTGTAAATGGGAAGGGTACAGTGCGATATTTCCCCTCTGAACAGCAAAAGAGATAACTAGCGCTTACTGCGGTTAACGGGTAATGCTAATACTGCTCCAGCAGTGCTAGTCGGGGTTAGCAGCAAGCTACAATCCGATTTACTCGCCTCTGAATGGCACACGAACTAACTAGCGCTTAGCGCAGTTAGCGAGTAATGCTAATGCTGCTCCAGCAGTGCTAGTCGAGGTTAGGAGTCAGATATACTCGCCTCTGAAGGGTGAAGGGCTAACTAGCGCTTAGTAAAATTCATTCATAAGGCGCACTGAC
The DNA here is from genome assembly GCF_023375975.1 of Astyanax mexicanus. Lineage (NCBI taxonomy): Eukaryota > Metazoa > Chordata > Actinopteri > Characiformes > Acestrorhamphidae > Astyanax > Astyanax mexicanus. Next base: position 75,110,726 of record NC_064409.1, read on the forward strand.
ATTTTTTGGGAAAATGAAAGGATTTTAAGTGCACCTTACAGTGCGAAAAATATGATATTTCTAGGACAATATAGGGTACACACAAAATCAGTTATTGTAACAGGCCTATGTTCACCGGAACATTTTGAAAAGCTTCATAAGCTAAACCTTCAGACAGTCAGGGATGCTCTAGCTGGGTAGGTGGAATATTTTACTGGAAAATATTATCATCTTAATGGATTATGAGAGTCTTATCTTAGCTGGGTGTGTGATCTGAGTCAGTGTACAGGAGAAATCCCTGGCTCTGCTGCAGGAGAGCAGTGTTGTAAATTCCGGCTAGCGTGCGGTGTTGTCTCCTGTTGTTGGGTGATGAATGGTGTCTGTTGTGTGGGCTTGGTGAGTAACCCCCTCTGGAAGGCGTGATGCTGATTACCACCCCCACCACTCATTAATGCTGCCTGCCAGCAAATGCTTCCTTTGTTGAAGGAAAATGAAGACATTGTCTCACGGATGGAGATCAGCTAGCTTTATGTGGATGGCCTCGTGCCAAATGATCTCCTGGAGATGCTGTATAGATAAACAGATAATAACTGTAGCAGCAATTACAAAAACTTACAAAAAAGTACAAAAAGTTTAGACACATCTTTTCAACCAATGTGTTTTTTTTTTATTTTACTTATTTTATGCTACATAGTAATTGAATATTGAAGTGATCCAGACTGTAAAGGAACACATAATGAATCATGTAGTAACTAAAAAGTGTTAAACAAACCAAAATACTATGTAAAGAAACATTTAGGTGCTGTTATTGGTGGAGCTGTTTGTTGGAAACTTTGATGAAACTTTTGCTCTTCCTTTTTTGATGAGTCCTGATGAGAGCCAGTTTCATCTTAATGTTTTTGAAGTTCTTTGTGACTGCAATGTTTCAGATTGAGTGACCTTCATTTCTTGAAGTAATTTTTCTGTTCTTAAGCGCTATCTGGACAGGAGTCGTTTCTCGGGGGGGGGGGGGGGGGGCTGTAAAAAAAAATATATATATTTCACACCTCTACTCAGTGATAAAACTCTTGCATCCGGATTTCAATTGCAAAAAATGGAGGATCAGTGAGTTTTTTGGCGTTCTCAGTCACGACATCACGTTCAGTAGCTCCTCCATTTTCACTCGCTGTTGTGTTTACGTGGATCTAAACGAATAGCTTTTTCATAGCTGAATGTGAGGTGACGAAACTCCGGACGAGAATACAATTATCAGAGGACCACAGATTTGAATGAAAAACAGTAGATAATTCAGCCTGTAATTTTTTTCAGAGGACATCTGAGAAAAACACATACATGGTCGTTCTGGATGGGAATAAAATCACAGAGGACCCCTCATAAAAGAGAAAGCTACCCCAGACCCCCCTAAGAAACTAATCCCATCCAATTAGGGCTTTAGTTGAGTAGTTCTTCTCATAATATGTATTAGAACATTACTCAAATATTCACTATTCACTGTATACCTGTAACTCTACCTCTTCACTACTTTACAACTGATGCTCTCAAACACTTTAAGAGACAAGAAATTCAAGTAATTAACTCTTGATGAGTTCAGCACAGCTGTTAACTGAAAGCCTGAATTCCAGGTGACTCTACTTCATAAAACTGACTGAGAAAATCCAGTCAAGATGTGCAAAACCTAAAAGATGCTACTTAGAAGAATCTAAAATATAAAATATATTCTGGTTTGTTTAACACTTTTTTTTTTTGGTTTACTTAATAATTCCATATTTTAGGTTTTTATAGTTTGGATGACTTTAGTATTAATCTGCAATGCATCCGATTTTAAAATAATAAAAAAGAACACCGCATTTAAGGTGTGTTCAAAGTTTTTAATGTATATCTATACTTGAATCTGTACTTTGTCTCTTGCTGTTCACTTAAATAAAATATGAATCACAGTATCTGTTTAAGTTCACACTTGAATGGATGACCCTTGGTTGGGCTTTGGGTCATTCAGACTTGCAGCTTTTCAATGGGTGATTACTGGGAATCTCGCATTCACATAAACAGGCATGAAAATCCCATAAGCATGTGATGATATAAGCATGATTGACTGTGGTTTATTTATATATTTATATACACATACGTATACAAAAGCCCTATAGATACTGTACATCTTTTCCTGCAATGCCAGAAAACACACACATATACTGACATGCTAGAGGTCATGAGATGGGGACTAGTGTCGTTTCCCATGACTTTTGCCATGATGTGCATGTGTGGCCTCCTGCATTGAATGTAGTTGTGGTTTCTGCATGTTCTGTTGTTTGTCTGTTTGTATGGACAATTCTATCCAGAAGCAACCTGTCATAATCTCACAATTACCACCCACTGTGCTGCACTGTCCACTGTGGGTGGTAATATGTATTAGCCTTCTTTGATGTATTACCGGTTCACACATAATTGAGGAATGGTAAATACCTTCACTAAAATGTCAGTAATGGAACATCCCATACTTCGACACCCACTGTCAGACCTCACTCCAACTCCCAAAATTCACCTCACCTTGCCATGAGAATGCTAACTAGCGTTCAACCTCACTCACAAGATAACACCTTACAACATATACAGGTGTATGCGTTCCCAAACCATGTATCCCATGAATTTTGCCCACTACCAGCACTCCTTGAATATCCTTGAATATCTACTGCCTCAGTCCACAAAGTAACGCCTTTCATGCCTCAGTCTCCAGAGTAACGCCTCTACTGCCTCTGTGCCAAAAGGAATGCCTCTACTGCCCTTCATTTACTATCTGCTCTCCTAATCCATCTGTATTTATCTACTGCTTCAGTCCCCAGAGTAATGCCTCTACTGCCCCTGTCCCCAGAGTAATGCCTCTACTGCCCCTGTCCCCAGAGTAATGCCTCTACTGCCCCTGTCCCCAGAGTAATGCCTCTACTGCCCCTGTCCCCAGAGTAATGCCTCTACTGCCTCAGTTTCCAGAGTATCACATCTATTGCAGTCTGCCCTCCTAATCTTTCTATGGATATCTGCTGTCTCAGTCCCCAAAGTAACGCCTCTCATGCCTCAGTCTCCAAAGTAAAGCCTCTCCTGCCTCTGTCCCTAGATTAATGCCTCTACTGCCTTTAATTTACTATCTGCCCTCCAAATCTGTCTGTGATTATCTACTGCTTCAGTCCCCAAAGTAATGCCTCTACTGCCTTAGTCCCCAGAGTAATGCCTCAGTTGTTCATTTGGCTAGTAGTTCTGTAGGGGAAAACATTGGAGAGCGTGTTTCAATAAGACGTGGTTTGACAACTGAGTTTGTCACAGTTGGTTGCAACCAGTTATTGTTTATGATCAATATGAAGCTCGCTGCAAACTATGCAAGAATATCATCCAGTTGAGGACCTTGTATGCGAAGGGGCTCGAGTCTCACGCCAAGCCAGAAAAACAACAGCTCACCATGAAAAGCATTAGTGGACTCAAGCCATCACACAATTCTACACAGGCTGAGTTTTATCTTAATAGAAAGAACTCTAAAATGTCACTGAAAATGGTCTTAAAAGATCTTAAAAAGTACCTGTAACTGTCAATTCTGGGCTAGAGAGGTATAATTTTCCCAGTATTAATTTGTGGATCAGTGGAGGGGCTGTGATCTCTGTAATGATGGAGCTCCATCCTTTTCTTTTGGAATAAATTGGGGAGTTGGTGGTGAGGTGGGTTTGTGATCACCCTGCACATCCTGACCTCACTAATCATGCTAAATTACATCAAATCCTTATAGCAAAATATGCTACTAAAATATAGTAGAAAGTTAGTAAGCTTTCTCTGGATAGTAGAGACAGTTACTCCCAGCAAAAGGAGGATATACTGTCTTTTTTTGATACCATTGATTTCAGAGAAAGAAACAGTGATTGAACAGTTCCCAGTACTGTTGTACCACTACTATTATCTAGCTGGAACCTGATCAGTCCTGCAGTGTAGCGTTTCCACTGCTTCAGGTCAGGAGTTTCAGGCTGTTTGTTACAGTGGAGGCTAATGGCTCTCTTGGCCGCGTCTGTAATTGAGCTTTTTGTGTTTAGAAGCATGCAGGAGCTGCTGGAGTTCCCTGATGGTTTCTGTTGTACTAACAGCTCTGATTAGCCCCATGTGCACATCTTTAGCACTGAGTGTGTTTACATGCAGTCAGAAATCTGTTCATAATCTGATCACTGCTGTCATCTTATCACATTATTGCCTGATTGGTCTGACCCCATTCACAGTTCTGATTATACTTTCTGTCTTGATGACCACCGTTGTTCTCTTTTACACCGAACAGTTATTACAGAAATACGACATGCCACTACTGGGAATCCCCCCACAGTGATAAAAGAAGCCCCGGCATAGTCAGTGATTGATCTGCTCATAAATACAGACGTAATATTTGGCTTCCTAATAGTAATGTTCCATCTGCATTAGCCAGCTTACCGAAAAACAACCGAAAAAAAAATTTCACACAGCCTCTCCTCCATGAAATCACCCAAACTTAGATCTTTTTAAAGGTTCCTCCCATCTTTAATATGCTCATCATTAAAAGGGGGTTCCTGAAAAATCTTCAGGGACTAATTTGGCACCTCTTACAACAAAATATTATTAGAATGTAGTCATTGTAAACAGTGCAAGCAGTAAACAGTCTTTCAGTGTAAGGGTTTGTTGAGGAATGGTTAATTATTATTTGCAGTAGTTAAAACAGCATTTTGCATGGTGTCTCCCTACATACGAATAGTGTAATTTGCCATAAACCAGGAGGACACACTTTGCACATGCATTTTTTGACAATATGAGAGAGTAGCTATCAGAGTGCTGCCATAAGCAATGCTGGCAGGGTCGAGCTCCAATGTTCCCAACAGGCTTACAATATGCTAGTGATGGAAGCGTAGTGTTACCCATGCTAAGAAATCACTATTTTTACCATTAAACAGAATTGCAAGCGCACAGAGAACTTTGAAAGGTCACTGGTAGTTTAATAAAAACACTGTTTATACACAGTCAGCTTATAACATATCTTATTTGGTATCAGTGTCCTGTCCCCCAGTCCCTTCACAAATTTGTTTAGAGCTAGGGTAGAAGTAAAGTTAGCTGATGAACTGGCTGTCTTTCTCTGCGTAAATATGAAGTTACATGTGACTGAAGTAACACTACTGAGGGAAATTTGTGATTTAGAGCAGCACTGTTGAGTACAGTTATTACAAATTGCACTAATGAGGTACGGTTATGACTAAAATTATACTGATAAGGTACAGTGTGACTAAAATTGCACTAATGAGGTACAGTGTGACTAAAAGTATGCTAATGAGGTACAGTTGTAATTAAAATATCACTAATGAGGTGCAATTGTGACTAAAATTCCACTGATGAGGTATTCTTATTACTAAAATTGCATTGACGATGTACTGTTTTGACTAAAGTTGCACTGATGAGGTAGAGTTATGTTTAGAATAGCAGTTCTGTGGTCAATGTGTGACTAGAAGAGCACTGAGATTAATGTTGGTATGCCTTCTGGGATGATAAATATGTTCAATGTTAATTTGTTTGCAATAGACGATAATACATTTAGCTTATTTTAGTTTAGTCAATGATAAAGTGGCTAATGAATAACAATAAGATAATAAAAATGTGTGGATATTAAAGAGAGATTTTTAGCAACAGCTGGAATTAATGCATTTCCACTAAATTCATTTTGCACTCTGTTCCCCTATCCTACTTATTACTACACTAATGATGTACAGTTATGACTAAAATTGCTCTAATAAGGTAAAGTTGTGACTATAACTGCACTGATGAGGTACAGTTATGACTAAAATTGCACTGATGAGGTAAAAAATGCACTGATGAGGTACAGTTATGACTAAAATTGCACTGATGAGGTAAAAATGCACTGATGAGGTACAGTTATGACTAAAATTGCACTGATGAGGTAAAAATGCACTGATGAGGTACAGTTATGACTAAAATTGCACTGATGAGGTAAAAATGCACTGATGAGGTACAGTTATGACTAAAATTGCACTGATGAGGTAAAAATGCACTGATGAGGTACAGTTATGACTAAAATTGCACTGATGAGGTAAAAAATGCACTGATGAGGTACAGTTATGACTAAAATTGCACTGATGAGGTAAAAATGCACTGATGAGGTACAGTTATGACTAAAATTGCACTGATGAGGTAAAAATGCACTGATGAGGTACAGTTATGACTAAAATTGCACTGATGAGGTAAAAATGCACTGATGAGGTACAGTTAGGCCTGGACAATAATTCGATATCGGTATTTATCGCGATAAGAAATGTTTCAATAACGGTGATATCATTTTTGTGGTATATCGATATGTATTATTTACAGAATCTGTCACGGACAGGCGTTTTACTGGCGTCAGCTCGCCGCACAGCTGAACACAATCAGCCTCCGTAGCTGGACTATCTCTGTGCGTGATGATGTAATCACATAGGCACGTAGCCAGATAGGCTAGGCTAGGCTAGATTTGGCTAGGCTAGGCTAGGCTCGGGTCCGCTACGCATCTAAAATGCCTCGCGCTGGAGCCAAACGGAGCCGGGACGAGCGGATCCAAGGCTAAGGTAGGCTCGGTTCGCATCTGAAATGCTCCGCGCTGGAGTGGAACGGAGCGGAACCAAGCCAAGCCGAGCCTAGCCTAGCCTAGCCTCGGG